>NC_046284.1:72420312-73088898 GCF_004115265.2 Rhinolophus ferrumequinum | reverse complement strand
CTCTGCACTATTCCAGCTTCTCACACAATCGGGGGATTCCCTGGGAGAGTGGCTTCTCTTCTGTTAATAGTTCGCCTTGGTCACAGGGCGCAGTGTCCGTGTGGGTATGTGGAGAGCTTTTGAAGTTCCAAAGCTCTTCCTGCACCAGATTCAGAGTCTGTATGTTTCAGCAGTTCTGTTTACTCCTGCTGGGATCCACCCAGATAGGTTGGGACAGTGTTGGGTGAGTTGTGAGAGGTGGCTCAGAGCAATGGAGGTGGCGACCATCACCACAGTCGGTCCTACTTCCACAGCTCCCTCCCCTTTGCCAGAAATAGTTGTGCTGTGAATCTGTGTCTGCGGTCCACAGTTCTCAGAAGAGCAAATATTCTGTTCTTTTGGTCTGATTCTGCTACTATTCCGCCTCTAGCACTGGGCAGGTGGGGCGGGGAGAGCTCTGGGAGGGTAAAGTGTGGGTGGCTAGTCTCAGTGCCTAAGGCTTCCGTTCTCTGCTCGGCATTGAGGGCTTAAACCACCATTTTCAGCCTTCTTCCCTCAGTCTTTTTGCTGAGGTCTCTGCCGTGAGCGTTGTGTTCAGTCATGTTATATGCTGCCCCCTTAGTCCTGTGGGCCATAAGCGGAGCCCTAGCAGGCTGAGTTCTTCCCTCTCCCACAGCTGCAGTAGTTCCGGGATGCAGCAACCTCGGAGCACTGAGCTAGGTCTGTGTCCTGTTCCCGTGTGGCTCCGTTTCCACTCTTTTCCCTTCCCGCCTCCCCTGCTTGCGCGATTTGCCCAACTTTAGGTGAATACATTAGTGGGTCTTTTCATTTTGCCTGTCTGCTGTGCAGGGTATCCTTTGTGGAGTAATAGTGTTCGATTAGTTGTAAATTCCAGGGGAGATTTACGGAGGCTCACCTCACACTGCCATTTTGATGATGGCTCCTCAAATTTTTTATAATGGTGGTTTAGTGGGCTAAAACAACTATATCTAGATTGAAAGGACATAGAAAAAATTTGTCTTTATTGTGATCAATGGCACGTGTTATTAAAAAACTCACAGTATAACACTGGAAGTCCCTTCTCCTTTGCAAAAAAATGGCTTTTGGTCTTTTCCATTTTTATAAGCACCAAACATACTGAAAATAAAATATTAGAAGAATCTTGGTAGGAGGGATCATAGGAGGTCATACAGTCCATGCACGTAAGGATTGTCTGTGAACTGTTCCAGAAAGATGGTAATCAATTTTCTTTTAGTATACTGTCCAAAGTGGAAATGTACAACGTCCCTTGGTAATAGACTCTGGGACTAAGATTGTCTGGAAATCTGGTGACCAATGAAGGATCTTTTTTACCTCTTTTTGTATAGCGAAGAGGGAGATCAGATTTCTGAAACCATGGAAGCAAAGGAAGTAAAGCACTATACAATATGTAGAGATATACCAGTTTTCAATTCAATATATGTATATGTGTATATATATATATATATATATATATATATATATATATATCCAAAATATCTGCTGATAAAATGTTCGACTCTTTTGCCGGGGGTGGTGGGCAAAGTCTTTGTCCTGAAAGAGCTTACAACCTACCTTGTTTTGGAAAGCTTAAAATAGGTTTGATGATTTTTATCTGTTCTCTTCTGCCTCCCACTTTAGGAAGCATGCTGGGTATTGTTCATGCCTGTAGATAGTGTACGCTAAGATCATGCCGTTAGGGAATGTTTTCAAATATTGGTTATTTTGTGAGACTTGTGATTTATTGAAATTAAAGTAATCACAAAATCAGCATTTTTTAAAATTATAAAGTCAATAATTCCTTGAAGCCCAAGTGTTGGGTATTGTTCATTTATAATAGTTGATAGTGTTATTAATGAAGAAAATCATATGATATGGCTAATGTAAGATCTTGGACAATGCCTTTAAACGTTTCAGCTTCCAGAAAAATATCTCGTTGTAAAATTATGAATTATACTGTTTACCATTGTAGAAAAAACACAGCTGTTTTAGAACTCTGAATTGAAGGCTGTGGCTTCTTAATGTTGTTTAATAGTAATTTGTTGGAATCTTTTCCATCGTTAGTGTACTAATTAACAAGGGAGGGGGCCCTCGATTGGGGAACAAAGTCCTTATGGTTATAGGTTAATCTCTACACTTTCTTTCCCATCTGTAAAATCAAAGAAATGATCTTATCCTTATTTCCCATGAATGTTAGATTTTTAAAAAAATTTTATTATTAGTTTCAGGTGTACAAAACAATGCAATATTTAGACATTTCACCCCTCAGAAAGTGGTAACCCCCTCCGCCAGTTTATTGTTCCTCTGACATTATATATATATATATATATATATATATATATATATATATATATATACATACATATATATATATATATATATATATATATATATATATTTACAATTCCATTGACTCTATTCCGTATGCTATACTCTGTATTCTGTGAATATATATTCATATATTTATATGTATATATAAAATTATAGTTGACATACAATATTATTCAGCTTCAGCTTCAGGTGTACAGTGCAGTGGTCAGGCATCTACACCATCCATGAAGTGGTCTCCCTAATAAAACAACTGTCCATGTAACACCCTATAAAATCTTTACAACATTATTAATTAGATTCCCCAAACTATCTTTCATATCCTTGTGGCAATATTGTAATGACCAATTTATGCTGTCTAATCCCTTCCCCCTCTTCCTCATCCCCACCCCCATACCATCTAGCAACCATCAGTTTTTCCTCTATATCTCTGAGACAATTTCTGTTTATTTTGCTCATTTATTCAGTTCTTTAGATTCCACATATAAGTGAGATCATATGGTATTTGTCTTTCTCCCTCTGACTTATTTCACTTAGCATAATGTTCTCTAGGTCCATCCATATCATTGCAAATGGTAAGATTTCATTCTTCTTGATAGCCGGGTAATATTCCATTGTATAAATATACCACAGTTTCTTAATCCATTCGTCTACTGATGAGCATTTTGCTTGTTTCCAAGTTTTGGCTATTGTAAATAGTACTACAATAAACATAGGTGTGCATATATTTTTTCGAATTAGCATCTTAGATTTCTCTGGATAGATACCTAAGAGTGGAATTGCTGGGTCATAAGGTAGTTCCATTTCCAGTTTTTTGAGAAACCTCCATACTGATTTCCATAGTGGCTGCACCAATCTGCAATCCCTCCAACAGTACACCTAGTTCCCTTTTCTCCACAACCTCACCAGCACTTGTTGTTTGTTGATTTATTGATGATAGCCATTCTGACCTGAGTGAGGTGGTGTCTCATTGTGGTTTTTATTTGCATTTCTCTAATGATTAGTGAGGTTGAGCATTTTTTCATGTCTCTTGGCCATCAGAATGTCATCTTTAGAGAAATGACTTTTCATGTCCTCTGCCCATTTTTCAGTTTTTTTTTTTTTTTGGAGTTGAGTTTTTTTAATAAATTTTGGATATTAAACCCTTATTGGATTTATCATTGACAAATATCTTCTCCCATTCAGTAGGCTGCCTTTTTGTTTTATGGATGATTTCCTTGTGAAAAAACTTTTAAATTTGATGTAATCCCGTATGTTTCTTTTTTCTTTTACTTCCCTTGTCCGAGGGGATATATTGGTAAAAATATTACTCAGAGTAATGTCTGCAAATTTACTCCCTATATATTCTTCTAGGAGTTTTATGGTTTTGGGTCTTACACATAAGTCTTTAATCCATTTTGAATTTGTTCTTGTATATGGTGTAAGGAGCTGGTCAAGTGTCACTTTTTCTTTTTCTATGTGTCAGTCCAGTTTGCCCAGCACCCTTTATTAAATAGACTGTCTTTACCACAATGTTATTTCGTTCTTCCCTTGTCATAGATTAAATGACAGTACATGAATGGATTTATTTCTGGTGTCTCTGTTCTGTTCCATTGATCTATGTATCTGTTTTTATGCCAGTACCATACTGTTTTGATTACTATAGCCTTGTAGTATGATTTGATGTCAGGTAATGTGATACCTCCCACTTTGTTCTTATTTCTTAAGATTGCTGTGGCTATTCAGGCTCTTTTATGGTTCCATATAAATTTTAGGATGATAGGTTCCATATCTGAGAAAAATGTCCTTGGTAGTTTGGTAGGTATTGTGTTGAATCTATATATTGCCTTAGGTAATATTGACATTTTGACTGTATTAATTCTTCCTATCCCTGAACATGGTATGTGTTTCTATTTATTAGAATTTTCTTTGATTTCTTTTTTCAGTGTTATAACTTTCTGAGTACAGGTCTTTTACTTCCTTGGTTAAATTTATTCCTAGGTATTTTATTGTTTTTGAAGCAATTGTAAATGGGATTGATTTCTTGATTTCTCCTTCTGATAGTTTATTATTGGTGTATACAAATGCAACTGATTTCTGAATATTAATTTTGTATTCTGCTACTTTACTAAATTCACTTATCAGTTCTAATAGTTTTTCGGTGGGGTCTTTGGGGTTCTCCAGATATAGTATCATGTCATCTGCATACAAAGACAGTTTTACTTCTTTCTTTCCAATTTGGATACCTTCTATTTCTTTTTCTTGTCTGATTGCTGTGGCTAGAACTTCCAGAACTATGTTGAATAAAAGTGGTGAAAGTGGGCAGCCTTGTCTTGTTCCTGATCTTAAGGGGAATGGTTTTTGCTTTTCCCCATTGAGTATGATGTTAGCTGTGGGTTTATCATATATGGCCTTTATTATGTTGAGATATGGTCCCTATATTCCCACTTTGCTAAGAGGTTTCATCATAAATGGCTGCTGGATTTTGTCAAATGCTTTTTTTGCATCTATTGATATGATCATATGATTTTTATTTCTCATTTTGTTAATGTGGTGTATTACGTTAATTGATTTGTGAATATTGAACTAACGTTGCATACCAGGAATGAATCCTACTTGATCATGGTGTATGATCTTTTTAATGTGTTGCTGAATTTGGTTTGCTAGTATTTTGTTGAGGATTTTTGCGTTTATGTTCATTAGGGATATTGGCCTGTAGTTTTCTTTTTTTGTAATGTCTTTGTCTGGTTTTGGGATCAGAGTAATGGTGGCCTCATAAAATGTGCTTTGGAGCCTTCTTTCTTCCTGGATTTTTTGGAATAATTTGAGGAGAATAGTTGTTAATTCTGTTTTGAATGTTCTATAAAATTCACCTATGATGACATCTGGTCCAGGACTTTTGCTTGTTGGGGCCTTGTTGATTACTGATTCAATTTATTTGGTAGTAGTTGGTCTGTTCAGAGTTTCTGTTTCTTCTTGATTCAGTCTTGGAAGATTTTATGCTTCTAGAAATTTATCCATTTCTTCCAAATTGTCTAATTTGTTGGCATATAGTTGCTCATAGTATTTTCTTAAAATTTTCTGTATTTCTGTGGTATCTGTTGTCACTTTTCTTTCATATCTGATTTTATTAAGTTGGGTCCTCTCTTTTTCTTGGTGAGTCTGGCTAAGAGTTGATTTTGTTTATCTTTTCAAAAAAACCAGTTCTTGGTTTCATCGATTTTTTGTATTGTTCTTTTTGGTTTCTCTTTCACTTATTTCTGCTCTGATCTTTATTATTTCCTTCCTTGTACTCCCTTTGGGCTTGTTTTGCTGTTCTTTTTCCAGTTCCCTTAGATGTAAAGATAGCCTGTTGATTTTAGATTTTTCTTGTTTCTTGAGATATGCCTGCATTCAAATATGTTCTGGATCCCTTGTTCCTACTCTCCTCCTTCTGGTATTCCTATGATGCACATGTTGTTGCACTTGATGTTGTCCCACATGTCTCTTAAAGTATTTTCATTGTTTTCATTCTTTTTTCTTTTTGTTGTTCTGATTGGGTGATTTTTGCTATCTTGTCTTCTAAATCGCTAATCTGATCCTCTGCTTCATTTAATCTACTGGTGATTCTTTTGATTGTGTTCTTCATTTCAGTTATTGTATTCTTTAGTTCTAACTGGTTGTTATGATTTTTCTATCTTTCTTTATGTCCTTACTAAGTTCTTTAAACATCATTATTATCAGTGTTCTAAATTCTGTCTCTGATAGTTTGGATACCTCTGTTTCATTTAGTTTCATTTCAAGAGGTTTCTTCTGATCTTTAGTTTGGGACATGTTTCTTTGTTTCCTCATTCTGGCTGTCACTCTGTGATTGCTTTGATGTATTAGGTAGATCACCTATATCTCTCAGTTGATGCTGGGTGGTCTTATGTAGTATGTGTTTTATATTTGGATCGCACAGTCTCACTATTCTCCTATTCTGTGTGTCCCAGAGGTATTGCTGTTGTAGTTGATCTTTACTTGCTTGTCTGAGGGTGGGATTGACCCTCAGGCTGATTAGCTGGGAGAATTAGCTCTGCTCACAATGTATGAGCTGCTGTGTGGAGGTTGATTCCCTCAGAGGAGGCTTGGCCCCTGCGGGCTCTTGTGCCTGTGGAAAATTTCCTTTCAGAGTACCGCTTGTAGGTTCAACCAGGTAGTACTCTGGTTTGGTCTGTCAGTGGCCTCTGGGTGTATTAGTTCTGGTGTCTCTTGGGTGGGGCTCCCACACAGGGCTGTTTCAGCCTTGTCTGTTACTGGGCCGTGGCTACCTTATAGGTGTCTCAAAGCTGTATGCCATTGGCTGCTACCCACGCTGGACCTGGAGACATGAAGTGAGGTGGTCTCTGAGAAATGAGGCTGGCTGCCGACAGTATTGGTCCTGAGGCAGTTTAGTAAAAGGCTCAGAGTACCCTAGGCCTGTTGCCACCTTAAAGTTGCCCATAAGTTCCAACTATTAAAAGAGTCTCTTTAGGAGCATGTGTCTGGTTGTTTGACCTGGTGTTGGGGGTTTCCTCGGGGATGTGGCTCTAGCTGGGCAGGATGGAGTTCAAGTGAGTTATGAGACATGAGTGGCAGTTTTTGAGATGTTAATGCAGATCCAGGTCTTACACAAATATCTGGCCTGTGACCCCTTTGTACAGCATCCCAAGGACACTACAGCCAGCCTCCACCTCAATATCACAGATTCCCAAGAGCTGCCCCTGAGTGTCTGTAGTGCAGGTTTAGGGTCCCTGAACACCATGAAGATGATCCCAGGGCTTTGTGGACTGTCTCTGTTGTGAAAAAAAAAAATTTCCAGTTGGTGGGGGTGGGTTCAGTCACCCAGGCAACCACAGTGTCCTTGGCAATGCAGCTGTAGGTGGGCAAAGTGATGTTACAGGTGGGTAAAGGCTGTGGATAGTGATTTCTACAAATTTGGTGTAGTCTCAGCTCCTGGACCAGTGCTAGGCCCTTGTCCACTTTGCAAAACAAAAACAAGGCGAGGCAAACCAACACCACCAAAAAACAAATACAGCCCCACAAAAACTTGATAAACAATGATCAGACAAGAGAAACAAAAATATGTAACAGAAACAAGAGCAGCAGAACAAGATGGAAAAATAGTAACCAAAACAAGAACAAGTCAAACAAACCTGGCAAACCACAAAAACAAAAAGAAAACAGATGAAAGAAAAAGAAGAAATAAGAACAGAAAAGATGAAAGAGACAGAAAAGAAAAAGAAAGAAAAAAAGGGTGAAAAAACAGAGACATCATCAAAATGGGGGCATGAGGTGAGCCTCTGTAAAGCTCCCCTGGAATTTAAAAAAATCAAACAACAATAACTCCACAAAGGACTACCTGCACAGCAGACAGGCAAGACGAAGAGGCCCACTACTGAATTCACCTTAGGTGGGCGAATCCCGTGAGCCGGGGAGGAGGGAAGGGAGAAGTGCGGAGACGGATCCGAGGGACACAGACCTAGCTCAGTGCTCCAAGCTCGCTGCATCCAGGAACTACCACAGCTGCAGGAGAGGGAAGAACTTGGACTGCTAGGGCTCTGCTTATGGCCCACAGGGTTGAGGGGACAGCATATAACATGGCTGAACCCAATGCTCACGGCAGAGACCTCGGAGAAAAGACTGAGGGAAGAAGGCTGAAAAAGATGGTTTAAGCCCTCACTGCCAAGCAGAGAACGGAAGCCTTAGGCACTGAGACTAGCCGCCGCCTCCCTATCCTCCCAGAGCTCGCTTCTCCCCCACCTGCCCAGTGCTAGAAGCGAACAGTAGCAGTGTCAGATCAAAAGAACAGAATATTCGCTGTTCTGAGAACTGTGGACTGCAGACACAGATTCGCAGCCCAACAAGTTCCAGCAAAGGGGAGGGAGCTGTGGAAGCAGGACCGGCTGTGGTGGTGGTCGCCACCATTGCTCTGGGCCACCTCTCACAACTAACCCCGCCCCTGGCCCCACCTATGCGGGCGGATCCCTGCAGGAGTAAATAGAACTGCTGAAATATACTGGCTCTGAATGTAGTGCAGGAAGAGCTTTGAAACTTCAAAAGCTCTCCGCATACCCACACAGACACTGTGACCTGTGACCCAGGCGAACTATTAACAGAGGAGAAGACCGTCTCCCAGGGAATCCCCCGATTGTATGAGTAGCTGGAATAGTGCAGAGTAACCATAGCACTACCGTGTGAGAGAGAGAAAAAATGCTGCAGTAGGAGGGAAAATAAAACATTCCACCAACAAGTACTGGAAAATAAATAAAGACCTCTTCCTATCAACCTGTTGCAGAAGCCACTCCTGTAGATCTCTAGGAAGAGAACTAATCAGTAATTGCCGTGAATAACCAAGGCAACAAGACAGCTCAGAAAGAAAGTGAAAAGTATACAGAAAAGGAACTTAAAGATATGGAAATATGTGACTTAAATGAAAGAGAATTCAAGATTGCAGTTCTGAAAAAACTCAACGAGATGCAAGAAAACACAGAAAGGCCGTTTAATGAACTCAGAAACACAATCAAAGAATAACATGAGCATTTTACGAAAGAGATTGATATTTTAAAAAGAACCAAATAGAATTTCTGGAGATTAAGAACTCAATAGAAGACATTAAGAATGAAATAGCCAGCTTAGGTAGTAGAGTTGACCAGATGGAGGAAAGAATCAGTGACATCGAAGATAGAAACCTGGAAATGACACAGATGGAAGAAGAAAGAGACTTGAGACTTAAAAGAAATGAAAGAACTCTACAAGAACTTTCTGACTCCATCAGAAAGAGCAATATAAGAATAACGGCATACCAGAAGGAGAAGAAAGAAAGAAAGGAACAGAGAATATATTCAAACAAATTGTTGATGAGAACTTCCCAAACTTGTGGACAGAACTGGATCCTCGAATCCAAGAAGCAAACAGAACACCTAATTACCTCAACCCCAACAGGCCTTCTCCAAGGCACGTTGGACTGAAACTCTCAAAAATTAACGACAATGAAAGAATCCTCAAGGCAGCCAGGAAAAAGAAGATGGAAACCTACAAAGGAAAGCCCATTAGATTATCATCAGATTTTTCAGCAGAAACTCTACAAGTCACAAGGGACTGGAACCAAATATTTATACTATTGAAAGAGAGGAATTATGAGCCAAGAATAATATATCCATCAAAGATATCCTTTAGATATGAAGGAGGTATAAAGACCTTTCCAGACATACAGAAGCTGGGGGAATTTTCTAATACACGAACTGCACTACAAGAAATACTAAAGGAGGCTATTTGACCACCATCAACAGGGACAATTTGTGGCAAACAAAACATAAAAAGGGGGAGAGTGAAGGCCTGAACCGGAATATGGGAATGGAGAAAGTAAGTGTGCTGAAGAGAATGGAATACTCTAAATATCAAACTTTCTTTTACATAAACTTAAGGGTAACCACTCAAAAAAAATCCAGAACTGAAATATATACTGTAATAAAACAAGAAACAGAGGGAAACATAATAGAATACCACCACACAGAAATAATAGACAACAACAAAAAGGCAAAGAAACAATGGAGACACAGCCTTACCAGAAAACTAAAGACAGAGTGACAGGAAATCCTCACATATCAATAATCACCCTAAATGTAAATGGACTGAACTCACCAATAAAAAGGCACAGAGTAGCAGATTGGATCAAAAAACAAAACCCAACCATATGTTGTCTCTGAGACACATCTCAGCTACAAGGACAAGCATAGACTCAAAGTGAAAGGGTGGAAATTGACACTCCAAGCAAACGGTACCCAGAGAAAATCAGGTGTATCCATACCGATATCAGATGAAACAGACTTCAGCGTGAAAAAGATAGCAAGAGACAAAGATGGACATTTCATAATAGTTAAGGGGACTATACAACAAGAAGGCATAACAGTCTTCAATATTTATGCCACAATCAGGGAGCACCAAAATATACCAAGCAACTCCAAGCGAACTAAAAGGAGAAATTGACCAAAACACAATTACACTAGGGGACTTAAATACATCATTGACAGCTATGGATAGATCATCCAAACAGAAAACAAATAAGGAAATAGCAGCCCTAAATGACACATTAGATGAAATGGACATAATTGACATTTATAGAGCACTTCATCCTAAAACATTAGACTATACATTCTTTTCTAGTGTACATGGAACATTCTCAAAGATAGACCATATATTGGGACATAAAATCAGCCTCAGCAAATTTAAGAAGATTGAAATCATACCAAGTATATTCTCTAATCACAAAGCTTTGAAATTGGATATCAACTGCAAAAAGAAAGCAGGAAAAAACACAAATACATGGAGATTAAACAACATGCTTTTAAAGAACGACTGGGTCAAAGAAATAATTAGAGGAGAGCTCAAAAGCTACATAGAAACAAATGACAATGAAAATACATCCTACCAAAACTTTTGGTATGCAGCGTAAGCAGTTTAAAGATGGAAATTTATATCATTACAGGCCTATCTCAAGAAACAAGAAAAATCCCAAATAAATAACCTCATGTTACACGTTGAAGAACTAGAAAAAGAAGAACAAGTGAAACCCAAGGTCAGCAGAAGAAAGGAAATAACAAAAATCAGAGTAGAACTAAATGAAATAGAGAACAAAAAGACAATCGAAAAAATTAATGTGACAAAGAGCTGGTTCTTTGAAAAGATTAACAAAGTTGAAAAACCATTGGATACGCTCACTAAGATAAAAAGAGAGAAGACACTAATTAACAAAATCAGAAATGCAAAAGGGGAAGTTATCACAGACACCACAGAAATGCAAAGGATCATCCAAGGATACTATGAAAGACTATCTGCCACCAAATTCAATAACCTAGAAGAAATGGACAAGTTCTTAGAAACATATAGCCTTCCTAGGCTGAACCATGAAGAACTGGAAGATCTAAACAGACCTATCACCAGTAGCGAAATTGAATCAGTCATCCAAAACCTTCCCAAAAGGAAAAGTCCTGGACCAGATGGCTTCACTAGTGAATTCTTCCAAACCTTCAAAGAGGATCTGATACCAATCTTGCTCAAACTCTATCAAAAAATTGAAGAAGAGGCAGTACTCCCTAACTCATTTTATGAAGCCAACATTACGCTGATGCCAAAACCTGGTAAGGACAACACAAAAAAAAAACACTACAGACCAATGTCCGTGATGAATAGAGATGCAACAATCCTAAACAAAATTCTAGCAAATCGAATACAACAATGCATTAAAAAGATTATTCATCACGACCAAGTGGGGTTCATCCCTGGGGCACAAGTATGGTTCAACATCCGCAAATCCATCAATATGATACATCACATAAACAAAATAAAGGACAAAAATCATATGATTATATCAATTGATGAAGAAAAAGCATTTGACAAGATACAACATCCATTTATGATTAAAACACTTAATAAAATAGGTATAGAAAGAAAATACCTTAACATAAGAAAGGCCATATATAACAAGCCCTCACCCAATCTCCTAATTAATGGTGAAAAACTGAAGCCCTTTGCTCTATGTTCAGGAACACGACAGGGCTGTCCCCTATCACCTCTGCTTTTCAACATAGTGTTCGAAGTCCTGGCCAGAGCAATCAGGGAAGAGAAATAAATAAAAGGCATCCAAATTGGGAATGAAGAAGTTAAATTACCACTCTTTGCAGATGACATGATGCTATATATAGAAAACCCTAAAGACTCCTCCAAAAAGCTATTAGAAACAATCAACGAATACAGTAAAGTTTCTGGCTACAAAATGAACGTACAAAAGTCCGTTGCATTCCTATATACTAACAATGAAATCTCAGAAAAAGAAATACAAAAAATAATTCCTTTTGCAATTGCAGCAAAAAGAATAAAATACCTAGGAATAAACTTAACCAAGGATGTGAAGGACCTATATGTGCTTCGATGTTCATTGCAGCTTTATTTATGGTGGCTGAGACATGGAAACAAAGTGTCCTTCGATACATGATTGGATAAAGTAGTGGTATATATACACAATGGAATACTATTCTGGCAGAAGATGAAATATTGCCATTTGCGACAACATGGATCGATCTTGAGATTGTTATGCTGAGCAGAATATGTTAGACATATGACTTCACGCATATGTGAGATGTAAAACTGTAAGCAACAAATGAACAAGACAAATAAAGAAAAAAACTCGCAGACGCAGGAAACAGTTCAGGTGTTATAATGTCTGGGAGGGTGGTACAAGAGGGAAAATGGGGTCCAATATGTAGTGATGCAAGGGGAACTGACTTTGCGTGGTGAATACACAATGCAATATATAGATTCTGTATTATAGAAATGCACACTTGAAACACATATAATTTTTTTAAATTTATTTTTAATTTATTGGGGTAACAATTGTTAGTAAAATTACAGAAACACATATAATTTTACCAACCAATGTCATCTCAATAAATTTAATTAAAAATATTAAAAAAGTATAAAAAAAGATTTGGCCAGTAAGTTAAAGAAAAAAAAATTGATCCCCTGAATAGTCTAATCCACCTGTCACTATACATAGATTTTACAATATTATTGACTATTTTGTCTATGGTTTACTTTACATCCCTGTGACTATTTTGTAACTATCAACATGAATTTGTTCATCCCTTCACCAATTTCACCCAGCTTCCCAACCCCTTCCCTTCTGGCAGTCATCAGTTTGTTCTCTGTATCTATGCATCTGTTTCTGTTTTGTGTGTTCATTATTTTGTTGTTGTTCTTTAGATGTCACATAAGTGAGATCATATGATAGTTGTTTTTCTCTGTCTGACTGATTTCACTTAGCATAATACCCTCTAGGTTCATCCATGTTGTTGCAAATGGTAAGATTTCATTCTTTTTTATGGCTGAGTAATATTCCACAGTGTATATACCACTTGTCCCGTATCCAGTGGCCTATTGCTGGTCATTTTGATTGTTTTCATATCTTGGCTATTGTGAATAGTGCTTTAGTAAAGATAGAGGTGCATATATGTTTTCAAATTCTCATTTTGGATTTCTTTAGATAAATACCCAGAATTGGAATTGTTGGGTTATATGTTTAATTTTTTGAGGAAGAGCCATAATGTTTTTCATAGTGGCTGCACTATGGCTGCACAAATTCTGCACTATTGCAGAATTTGCAATCTCTCTCTCCAACAGTGTACATGGGTTTCCTTTTCTTTTCATCCTCACCAACACTTGTTTGTTGATTTATTGATGCTACCGTCTTTTCCTGAAAATAAGACCTAGCCAGCCCATCAGCTGTAATGTGTCGTTTGGAGCAAAAATTAATGTAAGTCCCAGTCTTATTATATTATATTATATTGTATTGTATTTATTATATTATACCCAGTCTTATTATATTAAAATAAGACCGTATCTTATATTAATTTTTGCTCCAAAAGTCACATTAGAACTGATGGTTTGCTTAGGTCTTATTTTCGGAGAAACACAGTAGCTGTTCTGACAGGTGTGAGGTGATATCTCATTGTGATTTTAATTTGCACATCTCTGATTATTAGTGACCATGATGATCTTTTCATATGTCTATTGCCCATCTGTATGTCTACTTTGGAGAAATGTCTTTTCAGGTCCTCTGTCCATTTTTACTTGAATTGTTGTGATTTTTGGTGTTGAGTTGTATAAATTCTGTATAAATTTTGGATATCAATCCCTGTCAGATGTATCATTGGTGAATATTTTCTCCCATTCTGTAGGCTGTCTTTTTGTTTCATTTTCTTTTGCTGTACAAAACTTTTTAGTTTGATGTAATCCCATTTATTTTTTCTTTTGTTTCCCTTGCCCAAGGAGATATATCAGTAAAATATTATTAAAGGTAATTTCGGTGAGTTTACTTCCTATATTTTAGGAGTGTTATGGTTTCGGGTCTTATATTTAAGTCTTTAATCCATTTTGAGTTTATTCTTGTATACGGTGTAAGGAGGTGATCCATTTTTTTTTTGCATGTTTCTTTCCAGTTTTCCCAGCACTATTTGTTGAATAGACTGTCTTTACCCCAATGTGAATTCTTGCTTCCTTTGTCATAGACAAAATGACCATTTGGCATGGATTTATTTCTGGGCTCTCTGTTCTGTTCCACTGATCTATGTGTGTTTTTATGCCAACACCATGCTGGTTTGATTAGTGTAGAATTGTAGTATAATCTGATATCAGGTAGTGTGATTAGATGATACCTCCCCCTTTGTTCTTATTTCTCAGGATTCCCATGGCTATTTGTGGTGTTTTATGTGTTTCCATATAAATTTTAGGATTATTTGTTCTAGTTCTGTTAAAAATGTCATTGGTACTTTGATAGGGATTGCGTGGAATATATATATTCCTTTGGGTAGTATGGATATTTTAACTATATTCTTCCTATCCATGAGCATGGTATATGTTTCCATTTATTTGTATGTGCTTTAATTTCTCTTCAGTATTTTATTATTTTCTGAGTATAGGTGTTTTACTTCCTTCATTAAATTTCTAAGTGTTTTATTTTCTTTTTCTTTTTTAATTAATTTATTTATGTATTTATTTTAAAAAATTTATTGGGGTGATAGTGGTTAGTAAAATTACATAGGTTTCAGGCATATAATTCTGTAATACATCATCTGTGTATCACATTTGTGATGCACTTGTAAATGGGATTGTTTCCTTAATTTTATAAACCAGTAGTTCTATTGGTGTATAAAAATGCAACTAATTTCTGAGTATTAATTTTGTATCCTGCTTCTTTACTAAATTCAGTTATCAGTTTTAATAATTAGTCATGGAATCTTTAGGGTTCTCTGTATGTAGTATTGTATCATTTGCAAATAATGTCAATTTTACTTTCTCCATTCCAATTCAGATGCCTCTCATTTCTTTCTCTTGTCTGATTGCTGTGGCTAGAGCTTCCAGTACTATGTTGAATAAATATGGTGAGAGTAGGTATTCTTGTCTTTTTCCTGAACTTAAGGTGAATGCTTTTAGCTTTTCCCTATCGAGTATGATGTTAGTTGTGGGTTTGTCATATATGGCCTTTATTATGTTGAGATATGTTCTCTCTATTCCCGCTTTGTTCTGAGTTTTCATCAAAAATATATGCTGGATTTTGTCCAGTGTTTTTCTGCATCTGTTGATATGACCATATGATTTTTATTTGTCATTTTGTTTATGTGGTGTATCATGTTATTTTGACTTGCAGATATTGAACCAACCTTGCATTCCAGGGATGAATCCCACTTGAGTGGTGTATGATCTTTTTAATATATTGGTGAATTTGGTTTGGTAGTATTTTGTTGCGTAATTTTACCTCAATGTTCATCAGGGATATTGACCTATAGTTTTCTTTTTTTGTAATTTTTGTGTGTTATTTTAGAAACAAGGTAATAATAGCCTCATAAAATGAGCGTGGGAGCCTTCCATCCTCCTAGATTTTTTGGAATAGTCTGAGGAAAACGGGTGTTAATTCTTTTGTGAATGTGTGGTAAAATTCACTTGTGAAGCCCTCTGGTCCAGGACTTTTGTTTGCTGGGATCTTATTGATTAGTGATTTAATTTTGTTTGTATAATTGGTGTGTTCAGATTTTCTGTTTCTTCTTGATTGAGCCTCGGAAGATTGTATGCTTTTTGGAATTTGTCCACTTTTTTCCAGATTGTCAATTTTGTTGGTGTATTGTTGCTCGTAGTATTTTCTTAAATTTTTTTCTATTTCTGCCTTGTGGGCTGTCACTTCTCCTCTTTCATTTCTGATTTTATTTATTTGGGTCCTCTCTCTTTTTATTCCTTATAAGTCTGTTTTTCCATTTTCTTTATCTTTAAAAAAAAAAGCTCTTGGCTTTTTTATTGATTTATTTTTGGTCTCTAATTTATTTTTGCTGTGATCTTTATTATTTCCTTCCTTTTACTCAATTTAGGCTTATTTTGATGTTCTTTTTTCCAGTTCCCTTATGTGTAAAGATAGACTATTGACTTGAAATTTTTCTTATTTCTTGAGGTTGGCCTGTATTGCTATGAATTTCCATCTTGGGAATGCTTTTACTGAGTCCCATAGATTTTGACTCCTTGTGGTTTCATTTTCATTTGTCTCAGGGTGTCTTTTGATTTCTTCCTTGATCTTGTTGTTGACCCATTCATTGTTCACTAGCATGTTATTTAGTTTCCGTGTATTTATGTGTTTTTCAATTTTTGTTCTTGTAATTGAGTTCTAGTTTTATACCATTGTGGTCAGAGAAGATACATGATATAATTTCAGTCTTCAATTTATTAAGACTTGTTTTGTGCCCTAACGTGTTGTCTATCTTGGAAAATGTTCCATGTTCACTTGAAACTAATGCCTTTTCTGCTGGTATTGGGTGAAATGCCCTAAAAACATCATAAAATCCATCTGGTCTAGTGTCATTTAAGGCCACTGTTTCCATTTTGATGTCCTGAGTGGAAGATCTGTGCATTGATGTCAATGGGGTGTTAAAGTCCCCGACTATGATTGTGTTACTGTCAATCTCTCCCTTTACGTTTGTTAATATTTGCTTTGTATATTTAGGTGCTTCTATGTTGGGTGCATAAATGATTACAAGGCTTATATCCTATTGTTGGATTGATCTCTTTATCATTACGTAATGTCCCTCTTTGCCTCTTAGTATAGTCCTTTTTTTTTAAGGCGGGTGCAGCTCACAGTGGCCCATGCAGGGATCGAACCAGCAACCTTGGTGTTATCAGCACTGTGCTCTAACCAACTGAGCTAACCGGCCACCCCCATATAGTCTTTGTTTTAAAGTCTATTTTCTCTGGTATAAGTGATGCTTAACCAGCTTTTTTTGTTTCCATTTGCATGAATTATAATTTTTCAACTCTTTATTTTCAATCTGTATGTGTCTTTCAATCGGAAGTGGGTTTCTTGTAGACAGCACATGTATGGATTTTGTTTTCTTTTCCATTCAGCTATTTTATGTCTTTTGATTGGAACATTTAATTCATTTAAAGTGATTATTGGTGGATACATAGTTATTACTACTTCATTATTCATATTTATTTCCTTATTCCCCTTTTTTCTTTTTAAAAAATTTTCTGTAACATGTCATATAATACTGGTTTGGTGGTGATGAACTTCTTTAGCTTTTGCTTGTCTGGGATGCTCTTTATGTGTCCTTTGATTCTAAATGATAGCCTTGATAGGTAGAGTATGTTTTGGTTGTAGGTCTTTGCTATTGATCACTTGGAATATTTTGTGCCAGTCTCTTCTGGTCTGTCAAGTTTCTGTTGAGAAATCAGGTGACAATCTTACTGGGAGCTCCCCTGTAAGTAACTAGTTGCCTTTCTCTTGTTGCTTTTAGGATTCTCTCTTTGTCTTTAACTTTTGACATTTTAATTATGATGTGTCTTGGTGTGGGTCTCTTTGGGTTCATCTTTTTTGGGACTCTGTGTTTCCTGTGCTTATGTATCTATTTCCTTCACCAGGTTAGGAAAGTTTTCAGTCATTATTTCTTCAAACAGGTTCCCAATCCCTTGCTTTCTCTGTTCTCCTTCTGGTACCCCTATGATGTGAATGTTGTTACACTTATGTTGTTCCAGTGTCTCTTAAACTGTCTTCATTTTTTTTTTCATTCACTCTCTGTTTTTTTGCCATTCACATTGGTATTTTCTGCTACGTCATCTTCCCAATTGCTGATTCAATCCTCTGCTTCCTCTAAGTTGGTGTTGATTTCTTCTAGTGTATTCTTCATTTAAGTTAGGTATTCTTCATCTCTAATTCGTTCTTTTTTATGGTTTCTATGTCCTTTTTTTTTTTTTTTTAATTTTACTGGGGAAAGGGAACAGGACTTTATTGGGGAACAGTGTGTACTTCCAGGACTTTTTTCCAAGTCAAATTGTTGTTCTTTCAATCTTAGTTGTGGAGGGTGCTGTTCAGCTTCAAGTTGTTGTCCTTTCAGGCTTAGTTGTGGAGGGCGCAGCTCAGCTCCAGGTCCAGTTGCCGTTGCTAGTTGCAGGGGGCACAGCCCACCATCCCTTGTGGGATTTGAGGAGTTGAACCGGCAACCTTGTGGTTGAGAGCCCACTGGCCCATGTGGGAATTGAATCGGCAGCCTTTGGAGTTAGGAGCATGGAGCTCCAATCACCTGAGCCACCGGGCCAGCCCTCTATGTCCTTTTATGCTTGCTATCTTTTTGTTAAAGTTCTCTCTGAGTTCCTTGTGTGTCCTTTTAACCATTGTTTTGAATTCTGTATGTAGTAGATTGCTTGTCTCCATTTTGTTTAGTAGTTTTTCTAGCGTTTTCTTCTCTTCTTTAATTGGGGCCATATTTGTTTGTTTCTTCATTGTGGCAACCTCTCTGTGTTTGTTTCTTTGTATTAGGTAGTTCTGATACATCTCCCAGTCTTGACTGTGTGGCCTTATTTAGTAGGCATCCTCTGAGGCCCTGTGGTGCAGTCTCCCCAGTCACCTGCACTAGGTGCTCCAGGAGTGTCCCTTGTATGAGTGTGTGTGCCCTCCTGTTTTAGTGGTGATTACTATTTGCACATCAGTTGGTGGGATTGACCATTATGCTGCCTTGGTGTGGGGTTTGGCCATGTCCACAACTTCCATGCCACTGTGCAATGGGCTTACCCCAAGGAGCAGGATTTGCCCCTTGGGCCCTGGTGTCTGCTGAGACCGCCCTTTGGGTTTGCTACTTGTGGATTAATTGAGTGGTGTTCTGTTGTGGTCTGAAGCTTACCTCTGGGTATGTTGTTCCTGGGGCCTCTTGGGAGGGGCTTTGTTGCAGGCCCGAGTCAGCCAGTGCCTGTGACTGGAGAGGGACTTCTTGATAGGAGGTACAAAGTGATCCATGGTTTGTCCCTGGATATGCTGGGCCTGGTGGTGCATGGAGATACCATGATGTGAACACAGGCTAGCTGCCATCAGTACTGGGCTCATTGTAGCTCTGTATAAACTGCAGGGTACCCCAAGGCCTGCTGCTGCATGCCACCTCCTGTGAGGTTTAGCCATGGATAGAGCCTTCTGCAGTATGTGAGTTTGGTGAGGCAGAGTCTCAGGGTGTCACAAGCATGGGGTGATTGATTTTTACCAGGATAATGTAGATTCTGATTTGGTGCCAGTGCTGAGCATGGACCTACTCAGCAAAAATCTCAGAGAACATCAAGGCCAGCTGCAGCCTGCCTGGGGCCTGTGGACCCCTGAGAGTTTTCCAAGAAAGTCAGCACTGGCAGGCTGGCTTCAAAAGTGATTCTGGTGCTGTGTGATTTGCATGGAGTGGGGTCCCAAAGAGTCGCCAGGGTGGAGCAAGTGGAGTTCACCAGGCAAATGCAGATTCAGATTTGGCCATGTGGTAGTGGGTTCAATACAGGAAAGGTTGTGCCCCCTGCTGGCTGCACGGAGGAAGATTCTACACAGGAAAAATGGCAACTGTCCCTCCAGACTTCTCCTTCAGTCTTCTCCCTCGGACACAAAACTCAGTCTATCCTTGTATTTCTCTGATGCCTCCTGAGTCATCCTCCCTATGCTGGAGCCCAGGGTAAGTGACTGTGTGCGAATGAGTGTGTGTGTGGGCCCTTTAAGAGGACATCTGGGATTCACACAACCTTCTGTGTCACCCAGATGGTCAGAATCCCCATTGTTTTTCACAGCCTTATGTTGAGGGGGCTGTTCTTTGCAGCACCCGTAGTCTGTGCTGGGGAGCCCAGTGTGTGGCTGCGGTTTTTTGCTTCTCCGGGGGTACCTTCATGCTGCAGATGTCCCTCCTGATTCTCTACAGCCACTCGCAGGTGTGGGGCTGGCCCTTTTTGCATCTCCACCACTCCTACAGGTCTCAGTGTGGCTTCTTTGTATCCTTAGTTACAGGACTTCTGTTTAGCTAATCTTTAGATCGTTTTCCAGGTCGATTGTTCTACAGTTTAGGTGCAATTTCAATATGGTCATGGGAGGAGGCAAGCACATCATTTATCTACTCCGACATCTTGGATCTGACCTTGTAGATCACTTTTATTTTAAATGACAATGTTGAAAACCTGTTTCAACAATATGTGAATGAGAGGAGCAAAGAGGGAGAGGGAGAGGGTGGGTGTGGGAGAGGGTGGGTGTGAGAGAGGGAGAATGAGTTATTTCTTTTGTGAGAATTCTCGAGTCACACAGAATGCCAGTAATAGCCCATGACAGCCATATAGCTGTGGGCTAGTCATCTTGGCTTAGTGGATGGAACATGAATGCGCTTCAATTCTGTTATATTCCTGAGGTAGGCTGAGTAATAGCCCCCAGATATATCCAGGTCCTAATCTCTGGATCCTGTGAATGTTAACTTATATGGCAAAATGGACTTTGCTGGTGTGATTAACTTTAGGGTCTCAAGACGGGGAGATTATCCTGGATTATCTGAGTGAACCCTAAATGTAATTACAAGGGTCCTTATAAGATGGAGGCAGAGGAAGATTTGATGACAGAAGTGAAAGTAGGTGATGTCATGATGGAAATAAGAGTTTGGAGTGATTCAAGGAAGGGGTCATGAGACAAGAAATGCAGGTGGCTCCTGGAAACTAGAAGAGGCAAGATAAACAGAATCCCCCCTAGAGCCCTCAGAAAGAGCCAACCCTGCACTGTCTTGACTTCAGCCTCATGAGGATAATTTCAAACTATGACCTCCAGAACTGAAAGCAAATAAATTTTTTTTTTTATTTTTTAGTTTCAGGTGTACAAAACAATGTAATAGTTAGACAATTATACCCCTCACAAAATGATAGCCCCCCCAATTTAGTGCCCCTCCAACACTGCACACAGCCATTACATTTCCACTGTCCCTATTCCTGATGCTGTGCTTCACTTCCTGTGACCATATATATATATATATATATATATATATATATATATAATATTATATATATAATATATATATATATAATATATGTATAGTATATATATAATATATAATATATAATATATAACATATAATACATAATATATAATATATATATAATTATATATATAATATAATATATATATATAATATATAATATATGTATATATATAATAGTTTAAATTCATTATTATTCAGCTTCAGCTTCAGGTGTACCCTGCTGTGGTCAGGCACCTACACCGTCCATGAAGTGGTTTCCCGAATAAGACAAGCGTCCATTGGATACCCTACAAAATCTTTACATTATTGACTATATTCCCCAAACTGTCTTTCATATCTCCATGGCAATCTTGTGGTTACAGATTGTGCTTTCTAATCCCCTCACCTCCTCCCTCATCCCCCCCACCCCCGGCCATGTAGCAACCCTCAGGTTTTCCTCTATATGTCTGAGACAGTTTCTGATTAGTTCATTCATTTATTCTTTTATTTAGATTCCACATATAAGTGAGGTCATATGGTATTTGTCTTTCTCTGTCTGACTTATTTCACTTAGCATAATGTTCTCTAGGTCCATCCATATTGATGCAAAAGATTTCATTCTTCTTTATAGCCAAGTAATACTCCATTGTATAAATGTACCAGTTTCTTGATCCATTCATCTATTGATGGGCATTTCGGTTGTTTCCATGTCTCGGCTATTGTGAATAGTGCTGCAATAAACATAGGGGTGCATAAATTTTTTCGAAATAGTGTATGGATTTCTCTGGATAGATACCTAGGAGTGGAATTGCTAGGTCATAATGTACTTCCATTTCCAGTTTTCTGAGATATCTCCATACTGATTTCCATAGTGGCTGCACCAATCTGCAATCCCACCAGTAGTGCACGAGGGATCCCTGTTCTCCACATCTTCACCAGCACTTGTTGCTTGTTGATTTATTGACGATAGCCACTTGGACTGGGGTGAGGTGTTATCACATTGTGCTTTTATTTGCATTTCTCTAATTATTAGTAGGGTTGAGCATGTTGTCATATGTCTGTTTGCCATCTGTATGTCTTCTTTAGAAAAATGTCTCTTCGTGTCCTCTCCCCATTTTTTAATTGGGTTACTTGCTTTTTCGTGTTGAACTGAATGAGTGTTTTATACATTTTGGGTATTAACCCCTTATTAGATATATCATTGACAAATATCTTCTCCCATTCAGTAGGATGTCTTTTTGTTTTATTGATGGTTTCCTTTGCTGTAAAAAAACTTTTTAGTTTAACGTAATTCCATATGTTTATTCTTTCTCTTACTTCCCGTGCCCAAGGGGATATATCAGTAAAAATATTACTAAGGGTAATGTCTGCAAACTTTCTTCCTATATTTTCTTCTAGGTATTTTATGGTTTCAGATGTTACATTGAAGTCTTTAATCCATTTTGAATTTATTCTTGTATATGGTGTAAGGAGGTGGTCCAGCTTTATTTTTTTGCATGTGTCTGTCCAGGTTTCCCAGCACCACCTATTGAATAGACTGTCTTTACCCCACCGTAAGTTCTTGCTTCCATTGTCATAGATTAAATGACCATATAGGCATGATTTATTTCTGGGCTCTCTATTCTGTTCCATTGATTTATGTGTCTGTTTTTATGCCAGTACTGTGTTTCCCAAAAATAAGACTTAGCCGGACAATCAGCTCTAATGCATCTTTTGGAGCAAAAATTAATATAAGACCGGGTATAATATAATATAGCATAATATAATACAATATAATACTGGGTCTTTTATTAATTTTTGCTCCAAAAGACGCATTAGAGCTGATTGTCCGGCTAGGTCTTATTTTCGGGGAAACACGGTACCGTGCTGTTTTGATTACTATAGCCTTGCAGTATAATTTGATGTCAGGTATTGTGATACCTCCCACTTTGTTCTTATTTCTCTAGATTGCTATGTATGGCCAACTGGGGTCTTTTATGGTTCCATATAAATTTTAGGATTATACATTGTATTTCTCTGAAAAATGTCCTTTGTAGTTTGATAGGTATTGCGTTGAATCTGCATATTGCCTTAGGCAGTATGGACATTTTAACTATATTAATTCTTCCTATCCATGAGCATGGTATGTGTTTCCATCTATTTGTAACTTCTTTAATTTCTCTCTTCAGGGTCTTATAATTTTCTGAGTACAGGTCTTCTACTTCTTGGGTTAAATTTATTCCTAAGTTTTTTATAGTCTTTGAAGCTATTGTAAATTGGACTGTTTTCTTAATTTCTCCTTCTGATAGTTTATTATTGGTATATACAAATGCAACTGTTTTCTGAATATTAATTTTGTGTCCTGCTACTTTACTAAATTCATTTATCAGTTCTAATAGTGTTTTTGGAGGAGTCTTTGGGGTTCTCTACCTATAGCATCATGTCATCTGCATATTATGATAATTTCACTTCTTCCTTACCAATTTGGGTGCCATTTATTTCTTTTTCTTGTGTGATTGCTGTCGCTAGAACTTCCAGCACTATGTTGAATAGAAGTGGAGAAAGTGGGCAACCTTGCCTTGTACCTGATCTTAAGGGGAATGGTTTTATCTTTTCCCTATTGAGTATGATGTTAGCTGTGGGTTTATCATATATGGCCTTTATTATGTTGAGGTACGGTCCCTCTAGTCCCACTTTCTTAAGAGCTTTTTTTTATCATAAATGGCTGCTGGATTTTGTCAAATGCTTGTTCTGCATCTATTGATATGATCATATGATTTTTATTTTTTATTTTGTTAATGTGGTGTATCACATTAATCGATTGTGGATGTTGAACCACCCTTGTATACCAGGAATGAATCCCACTTGATCATGGTGTATGATCTTTTTAATGTATTGTGGAATTCTGTTCGTTAATATTTTGTTGAGGATTTTTGCATCTAAGTTCATTAGGGATATCGACCTGTAGTTTTCTTTTTTTGTAATGTCTTTGTCTGATTTTGGGATCAAGGTGATAGTGGCCTCGTAAAAAGAGTTTGGGAGCATTACTTCCTTCTGGAGTTTTTGGAATAGTTTGAGGAGAATAGGTGATAATTCTTTTTTGAATGTTTTGTAAAATTCACCTGTAAAGCCATCTGGTCCAGGGCTTTTGTTTGTTGGGAGCTTGTTGATTACTGATTCAATTACCCTGGTAGTAATCAGTCTATTCAGGTTTTCTGTATCTTCTTGAGTTAGCCTTGGAAGGTTGTAGGCTTCTAGAAAATGATCCATTTCTTCCAGATTGTCTAATTTGTTTGTGTATAGTTGCTTGTAGTAATTTCTTAAATTTTTTTTATTTCTGTGGTGTGTGTTGTCACTTCTCCTCTTTTATTTATGATTTTATTAATTTGGGTCCTTTCCCTCTTGTTTTTGATGAGTCTGCCTAAAAGTTTGTCAATTTTGTTTATCTTGTCATAAAACAGCTCTTGGTTTCATTGATCTTTCATATCTATATATATATATGGATACCTATCTATATAGATAGATAGATATTTCATTTATTTCTGCTCTGATCTTTATTATTTCCTTCCTCGTACTCCCTTTGGGCTTATTTTGCTGTTTTGTTTATTTTCCCCAGATCCCTTAAGTGTAAGGATAAACTGTTGATTTGAAATTTTTCTTGTTTCTCTAGGTAAGCCTGCATTGCTATGAATTTCCCTCTTAGGACTGCTTTTGCTGCATCCCATATATTTTGGTTCATTGTGTTTTCATTTTCATTTGTCTCATGATACCTTTTGATTTCTTCCTTGATTTCATTGTTGACCCATTCATTATTTAGTAACATGTTATTCAGCCTCCATGTATTTGTGTGTCTTCCAGTTTTTTTCTTGTAATTGATTTCTAATTTTATAGAGCTGTGGTCAGAGAAGACACTTGATATGATTTGAATTTTCTTAAATTTATTGAGTGTTGTTTTGTGTCCTAACATAGTCTGTCTTGGAAAATGTTCCATGTGCACTTGAGAAGAATGCGTATTCTGCAGCTTTGGGGTGAAATGCTCTAAAAATATTGATTAACTTCAACTGTCCAATGTGTCATTTAAGGCTACTGTTTCTATATTGATTTGCTGTCTGGAGGACCTGTCCCTTGTTGTCAGAGGTGTGTTTAAGTCCCCTACTATGACAGTGTTACTGTTGATTTCTGTCTTTATGTTAGTCAATATCTGTTTTATATATTTAGGTGCTCCTATGTTGGGTGCATAGATGTTTACTAGGGTTATGTCCTCTTGTTGGTTCAATCCCTTTATATTATGTAGTGCCCATTTTTGTCTTTTAATATATTCTTCATTTTAAAGTCTATTTTGTCAGATATAAGTATTGTTACTCTAGCATTTTTCTCATTTCCATTTGCTGCAATATCTTACTCCAACTCTTCACTTTCAGCCTGTGTGTGTCTTTTGATCTCACGTGAGTCTATTATATACAGCATATGCAAGGATCTTGTTTTCTTATCCATTCGGCCACCCTATGTCTTTTGATTGGAGCATTTCATCCATTTACATTTAAAGTGATTATTGATAGATGCATAGTTATTGCCATTTTGTTATTTGTATTTCTGGTCTTCATTAGTTAGAGTGTTTTCATCTTTCTTCTGCTTACAGAAGCCCTTTTAACATTTCCTGCATTGCTGGCTTGGTTGTAGTGAATTCCTTTAGCTTATTCTTTTCTGGGAAGCTCTTTATCTCTCATTCAATTTTAAATGATAGCCTTGCTGGATAAAGCAATCTGTGTTGTAGGCCTTTGTTTTTCATCACTTGAATACCTACTGCCGTTGCCCTCTGGCTTGCAAAGTTTCTGTAGAAAAGTCATTTGATAGTCTGATAGGAGTCCCCTTGTATGTAATCCACTCTCTTTCTCTTGCTACTTTTACGATTCTCTCTTTGTCTTTAATCTTTGCTGTTTTAACTATAATGTGTCGTCGTGTGGGCCTGTTTGGGTTCATCTTGGTTGGAACTGCCTGCACTTCCTGGGCTTGTATGTCAATTTCCTTTACCAGGTTATGGACGTTTTCAGTCATTATTACTTTAAGTATGTTCTCAATCCCTTGCTCCCTCTCTTCTCCTTCTGGTATTCCTATGATGAGCATGTTGTTGCATTTGATGTTATCCCAGAGGTCTCTTAAACCATTTTCATTGTTTTTTATTCTTCTTTCTTTTTGTTGTTTTGATTTGGTGATCTCTGCTAACTTGTCTTCTAAATTAGTGATTCAATCCTCTGCCTCTTCTAACCTGCTAGTAATTCCTTCAAGTGTGTTCTTTATTTTAGTTATTATATTCTTTAGTTCTGATTGGGTGTTCTTTATGATTTCTTTATCCTTCTTTATGTTGTCACTAAGTTCCTTAAACATTTTTATCATCAGTGTTCTAAACTCTGTCTCTGATAGGTTGGTTACCTCTATTTCATTTAGTTCCAATTCTGCAGATTTCTTCTGTTCTTTTATTTGGGACATGTGTCTTTGTTTCCCCATTCTGGCTGACTCTCTGTGTTTGCATCGATGTATAAGGTAGATCCCCTAGGGTTCTCAGTTTTTGCTGGGTGGTCTTATGTAATATGTGTCCTTTACATTTGAATTACAACGCTTCCCTATTCTCCTGTGCATGTGCTGCAGGGGTGACCCTTGTAATGTGTGTATTCTGTTAAAGTTGAGCTGTAATTGCTTTTGGCTTGTCAGTAGGTGGGATTCACTCCTAGGCTGACTAGTTATGAGAATTGGCTATGTCCACAGTGGATGAACTGCTGTGTGAAGTTTGACACCTCAGATGAGGCTTGGCCCCTGTGGGCTCTTTTGCCTGTAGAGAATTCCCTGTGGGTGTGTCACTTGTAGGTCAAACCGGCAATACTCTGGTTTGGACTGGAGTTAACCTCTGCGTGTGTTGAATCTTGTGGCTCTTGTGTTGGGCCCTGTTGTAGGGCGATTTCATAACAAAACAAATCAACAAGCACAACAACAACAACAGAAAAAACCAAATACAGTCACATGTAAAAACAACCGATAACCAACAGTCCACACAGGGAAAAATATCAAAAATACAAAAAATAAATCAATACAGAAAAATGGAAAGAGGGAGGAAAAGTGGGTAGGGCAAGGAAAAGAAAAAAGAGAGAAAGGGGAAATATATATACACACACATATATATGTGTGTGTATATATATGCCAAACGTGATAATAATACTGAAAAAAAAGGATAAGAAAAGCAAAAAAAGCAAAAAAAAAAAAAAAGCAGTACCAGTCATGGCTTAAGCCCAGGGAGCTATTTCCAGGTTGTCCTCTGCTGTACAAATAATCCTCTGCATCTTGTGGAGGCAGAGCCAGGCACCTGGTGTCCAAAGTGATACTGGCAATGCCGTTCTAGATGATTGGGGCTATGGGGTGTGCTTGGTTGTTTTTACAAAGTCAATGCAGTTTCTGCTCTCACCTGTACAAACATTTGATAGTCTGTGGTGCTTAGAGCACCACAGGCAGCCATTGTGAGGTGGGCTTATTCCCTGTGCCCAGAACTCTTGCGTCTTACGGCACTTCTTCCATTTGGGGGTGTGGAGGGCATGAGATATCCGAGCTGCTGAAAGCCCAGAGCTGCCTCTGCCACCAGCTGCTGACCCCTTAGTGTGTCTCCACAGCTGTAATTGCTCTGCCATGAGCAGCTCAGAAAACGTGGGGGCTTGGAAGGGAGGACTCCGTGCCTGGCCTCTTCCCTAGGTCACAGCTGCAAACTGGCTTTTTCCAGATCTTAAGTGCTACAGCTACTTTGTAATCTGACACTACTCTTCAGTTCAGGGACCAGTTTGAGACTCTGGAAGGGCAGGCGTAGGATTGCTGTGGGAGAGTGGGGGGAGGAGGACCAGGTATGGTGTTTGCTTTTTGTCTGACCTAGGGTTCAGCTGGAGATCTCAGCTGATGTTACTGCCTCCAACGCTGGATAACGCTGACCTCTCGGCAGAAGAAGTCAGCTGTGGGGCACCCTGAGGGAGCCCATTGCCTGGCTGCTGCAATCTCCGGTCTGGGTGCTGGACCCCCGCGTCTCTACAGACTGGGATGTGGGCTGTGTCTCCACACCACTCCCTTTCATCTTCCCCTCCTCACTCCATTTGCCCACCTTCAAGTTATCCTCATCCGAGCCTCTTCGCTGTTCTATGTGATGAGCAGAAAGTCCTTTGATGAGTTATAGATGTTAAATTTGTGGTAAGTTCCAGAGGAGAACTGAAGAAGCCCACCGCTCTGCTGCCATTACTATGATGTTACCCCTTACCTGGATGACTTTAAAGTGGGTTTCCTTCTACTCCAAATCTGTATTGTTTTAAGCCACTAAATTTATGGTAATTTTTTATTGTGATAATAGGAAACCGATAGAATTCCTGTCTCTGCCATTGATAAATCATGCACTCTTGGACAATTCTCTTAACTCTGTCACTGGTTTTGTTCTGCCTAGGTAAAGTTGGGTTTAACATTGTCTATATTACTGCTCTCTCATGCTTGTCCTGAGTAAATTTGTAAAGTTGGACCTGACATAAATGCTTTTGGCTTTTCACAACAGTGTTAATCATTGTGAAAAATGGTGGGCCAAAGGCCCTAGTGTTCAGTAATTGGTTCCTAGACCCCCCACCAGTTAGAAATATGGTACAAGTTGTTCAGTTACTTTATCGATTTTAAACTGCCGCATTTTATTTTGATCTCAAGGAGATCGCCAGAGCCATTGCGAAGGCAATGAATTGATCTCTCATTTAAGGGTTCCTTTTTATCTTTCTACTTAGAAACAAGTAAAACGTTCCCTTTTGTACATTTCCCACCATCATATGCCTAACTCTCTTGGGTCTATTTCATAACAGAAAGCCTGTCTTATTGCTTTCAAAATCCTTGGGGCTCAAGTCTATGTGAAGAATGCACAAAACTTCTTGAACAAACTGTCAGATGGGACTGTTGAAAGCTTCTTAGCCTAAGGAAACCATTTATGTTATGTTTTTTACTTTTGCTTTAGAAATGACTTATTTTTTTTTGTTTGTTGTATTGATAAGCGTCTAAAAGGCACAATGATTTTATTTTCTTTTTAAGCTATAAGTAATAATAAACTTTTACTTGCAAATACTCTTTAAATGATGGCATTTAAAAAATTGTTTTTTAGTTCTTGTAAGCTGCATGTGCTTTAAATAGCCTAAGCTAAGAGTAGGCTGAGTACAATGAATGGTGAACTAATGCCTGGAGCGTTAACCCACATGGTAACGTATTTTCCTCATTTCTTGGATTTCTCCACTCTAGCAATTTACAGAAGGTATTACAAAATAAACTATGATCATATAGCTTCATGTTCTCTCATATATTTCATCAGGCAGGTGATTTTATTTTATTTTATTTTTATTTTTATTTTTTTTAATTTATTGGGGTGACAATTGTTAGTAAAATTACATAGATTTCAGGTGTGCAATTCTGTATCACATCATCCATAAATCACACTGTGTGTTCACCACCCAGAGTCAGCTCCCCCCCACCACCATACATCTGATCCCCCTCACCCTCATCCCCCACCCCCCAACGCCCTTACCCTCTGGTAACCACCAAATTACGTTCCCCAGATTAATTTTCAAACCCGTGGCCATCCTGTGGTCACCGACTGCCCTCCAATCCCCTCACCCTCCCCCCGTGATTTTAGATTACAGCTATAGAAAATACAATTACAGTGATTGTACCCAAATATGTATAGACCTTTTCTAGTGGTAGTTAATATTGTGTTAACAAGAAAAACAGTCCATTTTAAGCCATAGTACTTGTTAATCCATTTTACTTTGTTCATATGCTTTGGTTGTATAACTCTAAATTCTTTTTTTTTGCAACAAAATGACATTAAGTTTAACACATGAGCTACAGCTTGTGAGTTACAAGTAAGACTTAGAGGTTTTAAGTTTAGCTATTACTGAAGTTTGGGAGTCCTGGGTGGCCTGTATGGAATGGTGTTCCTCTTTTGAAAAGAATGTATATAACTGGGTAACTCTTTTTTAAGGAAGTCTGTCATGCATATTCATGTCAGCTGCCTAGAATTCATTTTCAGAGGCTATGGAGGTGTAAATGATTAAATAACATGGGGTTACTAGTAATTAGGGAATTTCTAGACATGTGACGTAGTAGAAAATACTCTGGATTTGGAGTAGGAAATTCAGAGGTTGAGTTTTAATTCCACCATTCATAGCTACATTATAGGTCCCCTAGTTTCTGTGAACCTCAGTGACCTCAACTAGAAAATGAGTAAAGTAGTACTTGCTCTAGTTATTCCATGAGGTTGTTGTAATCAATGAGTGAATATGTTTCATTTATTCATTCATCAAGTGTATTTTGAGCATTTTCTATGTGCCTCGCTCTGTGCAAGGTCCTAGGGATTCTGCAGTGAACAAGATTGACATAACCCCTACTTTCATTAAGCTTACATTCTGATGGGAAATGCAGATATTAAAGAAGTAATCATAAATAAATTTTTACTTACATCTTGTGATAAGTTCTATGAAGAGAAAAGACAGGGTTTAGTGTGAGAGCATAACAAGAAACTTACTTTAGATAGTGTGGTCATGGAAAGTCCCACTGTGGAGATAATAATTAAGCTTAGTCCTGAAGGAAAGAGAGAAGAACCAGGTAGATGACATGCAAGAAAAAGAACACTTCGGGCAGAGGAATAGTAATGGCAAAGAACTAGAGGAAGAAATGAACTTGGAATATTTGAGGAATATAGGCAATCCCTGTTGTGGCTGGAGCAAATTGAATCATTTTAGATAAAATTGGAGATGTCAGAAGATACGTCAAATAGAGCCTTGAGAACACAATGGCAAACTTTATAAACTCTAAAATCCTCTAAAAGTTTAAAGGGGTGATAGTGCTATTGGCACTACTATTAACAACATAATATCCCCGTGTTCTTTTATCCCTGTAATGTGTGGTCCTAACGGACCCTTGACACATGAAGATAAGCTTGTATATTATTTTATTTGTACTTTGAGCCAAGTGGCATGAAAGCTGGGTTTCCCTCCCTTGCCTTAAAATTAAAAGTATGCTTCCGTAGTTACTTACCCCCCAATGAGATTATTGGTCCTTGGAGTTCCTAATTAGGTCACAGTAGGTTGAAGAGTTTTAGCTATTTGTACTTGTAACATCACCAATGTCATACGTGTTAACTGAGTAAAGAATTCAGACAGAGAGAGCGGGAGGGGTCGGGGGAGAGAGAGGAAGAGGGAGAGGGAGAGAGAGAAAAACTCTTCAGGTAAAACAAGGGCTTACTTTTCCAACTAGTTTCTAGAGGAGATAGAGATTCAGGGAGAATTGCACAACTCTTATCCTATCTGGTTTATCTGGCTATTAAAGTGGAAGACTTCGTGGAACAACAGCATGGTAGAGTAAGAAGTGTCCGTAGAAAGTGCTATTTCAAATCCCTAATTTTATATATAAAGAGTTGCAGCTTGGGGACCATACTCCAAGTCACCTGACTCCGAAGTCCCTGATTCCCATGTCAGTGCTCTTTAGAACGATGTTTTGATACATTGAAGTAAGGCAAATATATTCACTACTTGGTCGCCTATGGCTTTTTAGGGAGAGAAGCCAGAAAAACTGTAATGTATCATCCTTGGAAATTTTCACGTAAAAATAGATTTAAATATTATTTTAGTAGAAATCTGTGAACACAAGTGTTGTTTACACTTAATCATTCAGGAAAATTGTATTCTGCCAATAAGAATGATATATTTCTTCAGACATATATCTATAAAGGTAGACTTACAGATGAATCAAGGGAATACTCATCATCCCTAACTCCTTTTATCGTTAAAAACAGCTGTGAAGCACAGTGTTATTAAGCTTTTTCTTTAAAGGAGGAGAGTTGAATTTCATTTTGTATATATTGTTAGCCGTTGAAGGTATTGGTATCTATCATTTGTCATTTTTAGAATAGAGAAATTAGGTTATAGTTCTGCACACTTTTTTTAAAAAAATCATTTCCATCTGCACCTAGAGCTCTAGACAAAGTAGTAAAGTTTATTGTGGGATTTTGACTTCTGCTAGAAAGCAGTCTTGATTGTTGCTCTAGCTGATTAGAAGGATGATTCTAAACTCATACCAACTGCCAGCAGTTATTAATTTAACTGAATTTCTATATGTTAAATGCTTATGGTACTGTCAATTTTATGATGAACTAGTCAAATTTTTGCTGGAAAGTGAAGTATCGTTAAGTTAAAAACAGAATATCCAATTTGTGCAAAATTAATGTGTTAACAGTTTTCAAAATGAATTATTTTAAGTTTTAGAATATCATTGTGGTATAATAAAACCATATATATATGGGGACTGCCAATTAAGTTCACAAACTCATCCTAGAAAAGGTGCTATATACCTCATTGCTGAATATCACTATGGTCACCTTCAAAATACTCCCTTTGGGAAGCTATGCACCAATGCCAGCACCTAGTCCACCCTTCGAAGCAATTTTGGAACTCTTTTTCTGGAGTGGCCACGAGAGCTGTCGTCGTATTACACTTGATGTCCTGAATGTCATCAAAGTATTTTCAATATTTCCTTTATCTTCGAGTAAAGAAAGAAGTCATTGAGGGCCAGATCAGGTGAGTAGGGAGGATGTTCCAATACAGTTATTTCTTTATTGGCTAAAAACTCTCTCACAGACAGTGCCCTGTGAGCTGGGACATTGTTGTGAGCAACAACCATGAATTGTTGGCAAAAAGTTTACGTCATCTAACTTTTTCATGCAGCCTTTTCAGCACTTCCAAATAGTAAACTTGGTTAATTGTTTGTCCAGTTGGTACAAATTCATAATGAATAAGCCCTCTGATATCAAAAAAGGTTAGCAACATTGTTGCAACAAGTTCTCGAACTTAATTGTCAGTCCTCCTGTATATACATGTACACAGAGTGCCAAAAAATGTATACACATTTTAAGAAAGGAAAACTGTATTAAAATTGTAATATTAATTATATACCGATAACAAAAGATGAATACAAGTCACGTTTGACTTCTGCAATTACAAGAAGTGCTGAAAGTGGTTACCGTCAGTGTCCAGACACTTCTGATTACGGCGAACTACAGCTTGAGCAACGTTGACCAAAGTGCCCACTTGTATACATTTTTTGGCATCCGTGTGTGTGTGTGTGTGTGTGTGTGTGTGTGTGTGTGTATTTGTTTTTTGTCTCTGGTTCCTGGCACAGAACTCCTAAAAGCCATGTAGTTTCCTTTTCTGACCTATAGTAGTGTCTTTTGGTATTCATAATGAGCCCCTTTCAACCATACCTGAGTTTACGCTAATGAGGTGGCTTTTGGCAGGTTGGGGTCTCTAGATAGCTTCAGGATGGGGGCTGATCACCAGCGGAACCAAGAAAATAATTAGAGGGTTGGAACTTTTCAACCCACCCCTCAACCTCTGGAGAGAGAAGAGCTGGACATTGAGTTCAATTGCTAAAATGGCCTATGATTTTGATCAATCATGCCTACAAAATTAAACCTTCATAAATTGCCCAAAATGACAGGGTTTGGGGAGCTTCCAAGTTGGTGAATATATCCATGTTCTAGGAGGATGGTGCACCCTAACTCCACAGGGAGAAAGGCTTGAGTCCCTTCCAAACTTCACCTTATGTACCTGTTCGTTTGGCTCCTCGTTTGTATCCTTTATAATAAACTGTAATAATAAGTAGACCACTTTCCTGAGTTCCAAGAGTTGTTCTAGCGAATTATTGATCCTGAGGGGGTTGTGGGAATGAAACTGGACTGGCAGAAGTGTGGGTTGCTTGGGAACTCCACTTGTGGCTGTCATTGGAATTGAGGGCAGATCGAGTCCTCTAATTTGTGGAATCTGACTAACTACAGGTAGTGTCAGAATTGTATTGTTGTTACACTCAGTTGTTGTTGGATAATTGGTTGTTACTGTAGAAAAATGAAACGTAGTTGTCAGGGAAACCACATAACCATCCTGGTCAATATGTTTTGAGATTAAAATGTGATTATTTTCCATTTAAATTCCAAGAGTCTTCTTTGGTTCTGGTTTTATAACCTTTATTAGCTTCCATAGGTTATAGTACTAATGTCTCTAGGATAACCGTTCAGAGTTTTATAGTATATGAAACTCAGATAAAAACTAATGCCAAACTGTTAGAAAATCACAGTTGTAAAAATGGCAGCTTTAGGTACATGACTACAGTAGGAATATTCTCTGGGCACTAGAAAATCAAATTATATGTGATAATATGTGTCACATGTAACTTAGCATAATACCTGGCACATAGTAGATGCTATATGTATATATATTTATGATTATGTGTATTTTTATATTTCAAAAATGATTAAAGAAGACAATTTAAGGGATACAAACAAACTTTGTTTAACACTTCATGAAGCAGTCTCCATTCAGAGAACTGCAAAATGGGCGCAGAAGGCAGGAAGTTTTTATGGCATGAAGAATAAAGAACAAGGAAGAGAAAGACAGAAAAATGTCTGATTGGTTGGGGCCACATAGTCATCCTTGTTGGGGTGCAAAGGTCTAGAGTGGACTTGGTGTTTAGGGAGTGGGTGACTGGATATACTGTGTTCTGATGAAGTGAAGCATTTATAGGGACATGAAAGTTAATCTAAGTTTTGGTTTGCTGACATGGCACCCTGGGCCAGAGCTGCTCCATCCTGGGCCTAGAAATTTGTTATATATACATCTGTCTACATACATACTAACACTCTTACACCCCTACCTCTCTCAGCCTTAGTGAAAACAGGGATAACAATACCTACTTATGCTACTTGGCTGTTACACAGTTTAAATGAGATAATGTGCTTAGCACATTGCTTAAAACAAGAACTGTTCAATGTTACTTTTTATTACTGTTTTTGTTATTATTACAGTTTTACTTGGATAAATTCATATTGTCCCTAAAATCTTTTATTAGGTACAGCACTGTATACAAGCCATATAATTCCCTCTGAAACTCAGTTAAAATGGGGGTAATAAAAGTACACATACATCATGGAATCATTGTGATGACTAAACAAGATGAAGCTGTCAATTTTGTGCTTGGCACACAGTAAGTATTCAATAAAGTAGTCAGTAAATAGTAGTGATGATGATGATGATGATGATGATAAAGATGAGGTCCCCTGCCCTTTGGAAAATAAATGTAGGCTAGCTGTCAGCCTTTCTGAACAGCAAGACTTATGCTGCTTAGTTAATACTTTCCCAGAACTCTTTCCTATTCCTAAGTTCAGACTTTGAATACACATACACATCTCTCTGTCTTTTCATGCCTTCTGTATCTCTAGTGTCTACTCTGGTTTTTGCATGCCAAAGACAGATTTTCCTTTGTGAAAACACTCATGGCATGGATAAGCTTACTTTTTTGGAGATCCAACTGAACATTTTAATGAACACTTGTCATATTGTGAAATAGTGACAGTTTTTCCTTCCTCTTTAGACATGGGAGGTCAAATTCTCAATATGTTCATTTGCTAGGATCTGACCCTGCACTGATCACCTCCTGGCCCTGTTGCATCATGTCTTTATTTAAAATTTTGATATTTTGTTAAACATCATATATTTTTGCATTAATTTTTCTTTAAATTATTATCTTGATTACTGAGTTTTGCGGTGCACCTTGAATTTTCACTTGAGTTGAGTACCTCACTTCCCTTTACCCTAGTCTAGGCCTGCTTGAAACAATGGGAGAACACCATACAACTGTAGAGTCACTTGTGATAGTGGGATCCAGCTTCTCAGAGTATAAATATGGAAATCTACCATAATACTAGTTCAATTTTTACTATCCACTGATAAGAATATAAATGATAATAAAAAACTACCATAAATTTAGTAACACTTTGAGATGAATTTGTTTTTTAGTTTACAACAACAGTACCTGTCCATTTTGGAAAACATAGTTGTATGTTTCTTTTTTTATTAAAATTTATTGGGGTGACAATGGTCAACAAAACTACATAGGTTTCAAGTGTACAATTCTATAATACATCATCTATAAATCCCATTGTGTGTTCACCACCCAGAGTCAGTTCTCCTTCTCACCATATATTTGACCCCCTTTAACCTCTTCTACAATCCGCCCTTCCATAGTTGTATGTTTCAAATGCAAAACTTACTCTTTCAGTCTCTAGAAAATGCTTTGTGTACTTAGAACTTTGTAGAACTTTTACAGTAACTTTTCTTTTCTCCTCATTCCCGCTCCCCACAGTGATCTCTGGAGCACAGATCAGAAACCACTTATATAAGAATTCAGATATAAAGAAAATCAGTGAGCCTCAAATATATTCTAGGAAAGGTAGGGCTTTTGCCTCAGTTTGAAAAACCATGTTTCCCCAAAAATAAGACCTAGCCGGACAATCAGCTTTAATGCGTCTTTTGGAGCAAAAATTAATATAAGACCCGATATTATATTGTACTATATTATATTATATTATATTATAGACCCGGTATTATATTATGTTATGTTGTATTATATTATATTATATTATATTATATTATATTATATTATATTATATTATATTATAGACCCGATCTTATATTAAAATAAGACCGGGTCTTATATTAATTTTTGCTCCAAAAGACATATTAGAGCTGATTGTCCGGCTAGGTCTTATTTTCTAGGAAACATGGAATGTGTAGGGAAAAGGAGGAAATTGATGTGGGAAGATTTTCTATCTGTTGAGTGCATTTGGGGTGCCAGGCTCAAAGCCAGGCACTTTATGTTCCTCCTCTCATTTAGTTCTTATATCTCTGTAAAGTAAATGTTATTATGTCCATTTTACGTATAACAAAACTGAGTCTCCAAGTATTTGAATAACTTGGCTGAGGTCTTTTTTAAAATTATTTTTCAATTATAGTAGACATACAATATTATATGAGTTTCAAGTATACAACATAGTGATTAGACATTTATATACTTTATGAAGTGATCACCCTGATAAGTCTTGGATCTGTTGGCCTAGGTCTTATATCCAGTAAATTTGCAGTCAGGATCCATACCCAGGATTTTACATTATCATTATTCTAATAAGAAGGGCAAAAATCAACTACTGTTAATGATGGTAAAGAAAGTGTGAATTTGAACTGGTAATCCTAGAGTCCACAGAAATTATAGCAGTCGTTTGCTTTTGTACTTCCTCATTTGGCAGGCCCATATTAATTACCTTGATGTTTTTTAATATCCTGTTGAGAAAGCTTGTGTTGTTTCTAGACCATCATTCAATAGATTATTTTGTCTTTGGTTGACTTTACTATTAATGCTTAACTCTACTGCCTAGGGTCTTTCCATGGTCCAGAATAATCTATTTTTTCACAGGCTATTTGAAACAGTTCACAAACACATAGGTAGTCCCTTGATCGGCTCTTTCTAAATTTCTCAAATTGCATGTGAAGAAGTAGATTCCTATGACACATAGGTTGCACCAAAGTAGAAATATCTTAACTTGCTCACTTGCTAAAAATAATAAAGGAAGTGTTATAAAATCAATTATGTATTATTCATGAGGAAATCGTTTTCTTCACTTTGTCTTTAGTTGTCTTTGAGGAATTTTACAATAGTGCCTTTATGAGCAGGTTAGTGCAACTTACCTTTTTAAGATTTTAATGATTTTTTTCTTTGAATGTTTTCTGATTATTTTGCATCCAAATATAGTCAGTATCTGTGATTGTTGATTGCATTGTTTGCGATTTATGTTACAGAAAAATGTTCTCCATTGAGTTTTTTTTCCAATAACATGGAAACACTTTCTTCTGTTGTGTCAGGATACATGATATTTAACTTGCCAATAGAAGTTTTGGAAGTTTCAAAGTTCTTAGATAAGACTGAACTGGAATTTTTCATATTTTTTCTGATTATGTCTCCCTCTAAAATCATTAAATATTTTTGAATCTTTGAGGCACACAAATACTGGATCATAATTGTGTAAGCTTGGTAATTAAGGTTTACTAGGCAGGTTCTGATGTCATCAAGGATTATAATTCTGGGCTTTGGACTATATCCTTTCCCCCTCCTTTTAATATTTTTGTGGTAGTGTTTTTGACTCATGCCAGGATTAATTGCAGATATTTATGAGTTGCCAAGTAATCATGAAACATCACAGTTTCTACAGGCTGTAGTGTTGAGGGATTAAGAGCACAAACTTTAGATACAGGCTGCATAGGTTCAAATTCCATGTAGTAGTATAAACCAACAGTTACTGGTAGTTTTCTCGAGTATATTACTTAACTTTTCCCTTTCAGAGGCTGTACTTATATATCTGTCAAATAATAATAATAATAATAATAATAATAATAATAATAATAATATCAAACCTATAGATTTCTTTTAAAGATTAAGGGAGAATGTGGTATGCTTCACACTGTGCCTAGCACGTACAGGATTCACAATAAAATGTAAGGTGATGATGATGATGATGATGATGAAGAAAAAGAAGAAGTACTTTAGTAAAGAAAACAATGCGTTTATGAGCTTGAGGATTTGGGATCTAGTATGCCCAGCAGAGACCACTACCAAGTTGTCTCAGAAAGGTAGTTGCCCTTAGTTTTTGTGGAGTTTAAAGCAGTCTCTAATTTTAAGAACCCAGAGCTTGGAAGGATAGGTAAGAGGAAAGAGGTCAAAGAATTTATCTATTTAATGCTTGGGCTTGCTAGGTAGATGGGTATCTTTGAAAGGCTGACATGGAAATAGGGATAGGGAAAGAAATAGTACCTCAAGTAAACAGTGAGCAGTAGTAGCTCACTGTTGTTTCTCATGCATACTATACAGACTGCCCACTTACACCTAGAGGGGTGTTTTTAAAATGCAGATTCCTGGGCCCAGGTATAGATCTCTTGAATTATTCCAAGTCACGCTAAGGTTTGAAAATTCACTAGTATTGTGAAATCAGGTTGATTTGGGTTCAGGTCCTTACTTTGCTACTTATTAACTGTACCTATGGCTTCTATCCTCCTCATGTGGCGGTGGCCAACTCTTAGCTCCCTTTCTCCCTTATTTTCTCCTTGTTATTATATAACCTACACCAGCTGCACAAACTCGCTTAGGTAGTTGTGTAATCAGCCATGTTTTCCCCTGAAACTATTGGGGTGTTATCACTTGACTACTTCTTACTGAACTTGTACAGCTTTCTAGCTGACAACTATTTTTTGTTGTTGTTTCTTCTCATTCTCAATCATTGGTTTTCACATGGCTGCCAGTCCTTTCTAGTTTTTATGGAGGTTGAGTTACTACCCTGACTAATCAGATGCCGAGCGTTGTTTACTTTTCTACTAGTTTACCCAGTTTACAGGTCATACAGCAAACTTAAATCAAGGGCACAGACTCAGATGTAAAACTTCAGTTTGTAAAGCCTAGAGACTCTATGATCACTTAATACTTCCTTATACCCCAGTACCGATAATGCCCCATATCTTGTTCAGTAGAAAAGAGCACAAGTGCTTGGTATGGGCAAAATGGACTGGGAGGCTGCATTTAAGATGGCTCTCAAAAATTACCAAGATTTTCATTATCAGAGATAAAGGGAAAGAGCATCCCTGAGAGAGGCAACAGTAAGAGCAAACATATTACTAGGGAACTGGTGAATGACTCAATGTTAGGTGTTCTATAAATGCTTCATTGTTCTCACAGTATTGTATGGGGACCATCTGCTTCAGAAATCTCATAGGATTATTGCTCAGAATTTTATTCATGGATGCTGTAAACCTATTGAATTAGGATCTATGGGAATGTGACTTAAGAAATTGCATTTTGAATGACAGGTGCAGCATCAAAAATCAAGTAGTTGTATATAACTAAGGCTATGGAGCTGAGGACTTGGGAAGACCAAGCCGGATCTTTCTTAAAGGGCTGGAAATGACATAGTTTTGAGAATGAATTCAGACTTTGTAAATGTGGCAGTGTTTGAAATTAGTTTAATAGAGATATAATACATAGGATTCTAGGAGAAAAGGAAAAAAAATATATTATCTGAAGTTTAGTAAGTATTTTGGTGTGTGTGTGAGAGAAAGGGGGAGAGGGAGGGAGACGGGAAGGAGGAGGGAAGTAGGATATAGTCCAAAGAAATCCTGATATGGTTTTGAAGTACCAAGGAATAGCCAGTAAGAAAGCAGACACACCTGGAGACTTGGGTTCATGGAGATAAGATAGACTCAAGTGAAGAGTATAGTAGTGAGAGAAAAGTCCAGTGATTTTATTGAATTAAATCCTTATTTGATTATATTTACAAAATTCTTTCACATATATTTTAATATGTCCACATGCTTGTAATAATCTACAAGTGCAAGTACTTATGTCCCTCTTTTGGACATCAGGAAACCAAGGCCCAGAATATTTAAGTGACTTACTTATGATCACATATTTAGAGGGTAAACTACACAAATTTTTAATTAAATTTATTGAGGTAGCATTGGTTAATGACATATAAATTTCAGGTGTACAACATAAATTGATATCTGTATACTCTGTTGTATGTTCACCACCAAGAGTCTATTTTTCTTCTGTTGTCATATATTTGTCTCCCTTTATCCAATTTGTCCTCTCCCTTGTCCCTCTGGTAACTTCCATTCTGTTGTCTGTATCTTAGTTTGTGTTGTTAGTTAATTTCTTACTTTTTTGTTTTTTATTCCACATATGAGTGAAATTGTACAGTTTTTGTCCATTTCCATCTGACTTATTTCACTTAGCATAATACCCTCAAGACCCATCCATGTTGTTGCAAATGGCAATATTTCATCTATTTTTATGGCTGAGTAATAGTCCATTGTATACACATACAATATATTTATCCATTCATCCATCCATTGTTTTTATGTCTTGTCTGTTGTTAATAATGGTATAGTGAACATACTGGTACATATGTCTTTCTGAATTAGTATTTTCATATTTTGGGGGTAAATATCCTGGAGGAGGAATTACTACATGATATGGTATTTCTATTCTTAATTTTTTGAGGAACCTCCATACTATTGCCGATAGTGGCTATTCCAATTTACAGTCCCACCAACATTGTACGAGGATTCCCTTTTCTCCACATCCTCCCCAATGATTATTTGTTGTCTTTTTGATGTTAGCCATTCTAACAGGTGTGATATCTCATTGTGGTTTTGATTTGCAATTCCCTAATAACTAGTGAAGTTGAACATCTTTTCATATTTCTGTTGGCCATTTGTATGTCTTTCTTGGGAAAATGTCTATTTAGTTCCTCTGCCCATATTTTAAGCAATTTTTGGTTGAATTGTATGAGTTCTTTATATATGTTGGATATTAACACCTTATTGGAAGTATCATTTGCAAATATCATCTCCTATTTGGTTGGCTGCTTTTTTATTTTGTTGATGGCTTTTTTTGCTTTGCATAAGATTTTTAGTTTGATGTAGTCCAATTTGTATATTTTTCGTTTTCTTCTCCTTGCCTTTGCAGTCAAATTCACAGAAACATCTCTGAGACTGATGTCCAGAGGCTTAGTGCCTATGTTTTCTTCTGTGTCTTTTATTGTTTCAGGTCTTACTTTCAAGTCTATAATCCATTTTAAGTTAACTTTTGTGTGTGGAGTAAGATAGTGGTCTGGTTTCATTCTTTTGCATATGGCTGTCCAGTTTTCTCAACTCCATTTATTGAAGACACTTTCTACATTGTATATTTTTGGCTCCTTTGTCATAAATTAGTTGCCCATAAATATGTGGGTTTATTTCTGGGCTCACAGTTCTATTACATTGGCCTGTATGTCTTTCTTTTCTTTTTTTCTGCCTATGCCATACTGTTGTGATTACTATAGCCTTGTAGTGTAGCTTAGAATTGGGATGTGTGATATTTCTGGCTTTGTTCTTTTTTCTCAGGATTGCTTTGGATATTTGAGGTCTTTTGTGGTTGCATTCAAATTTGAAGATGTTTTGTTCTGTTTCTATGAAAAATGCCATTGGGACTTCGGTATGGATTGCATTATCTGTAGATTTCTTTAGGTAATGTGTATATTTTAACAATGTTGATTCAATTGTTGAGGATGATGGCGTGAGGTGAGCCTCTTGAAATGGCAGCATAAGGTGAACCTCTTGAAATCTCCCCTATAATTTACAACAAATTGAACAACTATAATTCTACAAAGGAATCCCTGTGTAGCAGACAGGCAACACTATAAGACACGCAACTGAAATAATCTAAAGGTGGGCAAATTGGGCGAGCTGGGGAGGAAGTGCAGATATGCGGGCTGCAGGGGCTCAGGATGCAGACTGGAGCTGGGAGATCCGAGCTCCCTGCATTCCGGAGCTACCACAACCATGGGAGAGGGAAGAATTCGGACTGCTAGTGCTCCGCTTACGGCCCACAGCCCCACCTGAGGGATCAGCATATACTATGGCTGAATACAACGCTCACAGCAGAGACCTCGGAGCAAAGACTGAGGGAAGAAGGGTGAAAACGGTGGTTTAAGCCCTCACTGCGGAGCAGAGAAGGGAAGCCTTAGGCACTGAGCCTAGCTACCCCTTCCAACTCCCCCAGAGCTCATCTCACCCCCATCTGCCCAGTGCTAGAAGTGGAACGGAGGGAGTATCAGATCAAAAGAATATAATATTTGCAGCTCTGAGAACTGTGGCCCGCAGCCACGGACTCCTAGCCCAACTAATTCCGGCGAAAGGGAGGGAGCCCTGAGTGCAGGACGGGCTGTGCTGGTCGTCGCCAGTATTACTCACAGCCACCTCTCACAACACATACTACACCCACCCCCACCTATCTAGGCAGGTCCATGCAAGGTAAACAGAGCTGCTGAAACACACAGGCCCTGAATCTGGTGCAAGAAGAGCTTCAGAACTTCAGAAGCTTTCCACATCCCCCAACAGAGGTGATACCCTGAGACCCAGGCAACCTGCTCACAGAGGAGAAGCCCACTGTCATGCAGGGTGGCATGCGAGGTCTCTGGTCCCACTCCCCACATAAGAACGCAGGACATGGTGAGGTCAAAAAGGAACACCCACGGAGCCGTAGATAGGGGGTCATATCATACCACTATGTTCTCGCTGGCGGCATCCACCTCTCTGCAATCCACAATTCCCCATCCCCCCTTGCTAGCCCCCATTTTCTGGTAGTGTAGCCACGGCAGTTATATTAGTGGCCAATGTCTCACTGGTTACAGCTGACGGCCAACTAGCCACGGCTGATGGCCATCCAATCACAGTTCATGGCCATTTACTACCTGAGCCAGCACCTTTCCACATGAGGACTAGAGCCTGGAAACTGCACTCCTGGCTCTGTCCCCACACCCACCCTCTGGGGAATCCCCACATTGTGTGAGAAGCCGGAACAGTGCAGAGAAAATATAACACTACTGCGTGAGACAGACTTAAAGGTTGCAGTTGGAAAGAAAGAAAGCATTCTACCAGCACCTACTGGAAAGCAAAAGAAAAGCCTCTTGCTACACACTTGTTGCAGAATCCAGTCCTGTACATGCCTAGGAAGAGAAATAATAATTCACTAATTGTCATGAATAACCAGATTAACAAGGGAGCTCAGCAAAAAAATGAAAAATCTCCAGAAAATGAACTTAAAGACATGGAAATATGTGACCTAGATAACACAATTCAAGATAACAGTTCTGAAAAAACTCAATGAGATGCAAGGAAACACTGAGTTTAATGAACTCAGAAACACAATCAAAGAACAAAATGAACATTTTACCAAAGAGATTGAAATTTTAAAAAAGAACCAAATAGAATTTCTGGAGATTAAGAACTCAATAAACGAAATGAAGAATGAAATAGCCAGCTTAGGTAACAGAGCTCACCAGATACAGGAAAGAATCAGTGACATCAAACACAAAAATCTGGAAATGACACAGATGGAAGAAGAGAGAGATTTGAGACTTAATAAAGATGAAAGAATTCTGCAAGAACATTCTGACTCAATCAGAAAGAGGAATATAAGAACAATGGGCATACCAGAAGGAGAAGAAAGGGAGGAGGGAACAGAGAGTATATTCAAATAGCCAGCGAGAACTTCCCAAGCATATGCAAAGAACTGAATCCTCGAATCCTTGAATCCAAGAAGCAAATAGAACACCAAATCCCAGCAGGCTTTTCCAAGTTACATTTGATTGAACCTGTCAAAAATTAACGACAAAGAAAGAATCCTCAGGGCAGCCAGGGAAAAGAAGGCAGTAACCTAGAAAGGAAAATGGGTTAGAATATCATCAGATTTTTTAGCAGAAAGTCTGCAAGCCAGAAGGGAGTGGAATCAAATATTCAAACTATTGAACGGCTGAAATTACGAACCGAGAATAATATATCCAGCAAAGGTATCCTTTAGAAATGAAGGAGGAGTAAAGACCTTGCCAGACATACAGAAGCTGAGGGAATTTTTCTAACACTTGACCTGCACTAAGAAATACTGAAGGAGGCTATTCGACCAGCAGAAATAGGGATAATTTGTAACAATTAAAACATAAAAAGGGAGAGAGTAACGTCTGATCTGGCATAAGGGAATGGAGAAAGTAAGCATGCTGAAGAAAATGGAGTACTCTAAATATGAAACTTTCTTTTACATAAACTTAATGGTAACCACTCAAAAAAAAATCTGGAACTGAAATCAATAACATAATAAAAGAAGACACAGAGGGAAAAATCATACAATACTACCACACTGAAATAATAGACAGCAACAAAAAGGCAAAGAAACAATGGAAATACAGTCCTACCAGAAAAACAAAGACAGAATGATAGGAATTCCTCATATAGCAATAATCCCCCTAAATGTAAATGGACTGAACAAATCAATAAAAAGGCACAGAGTAGAAGATTGGATCAAAAAACTCAACCCAACCATATGCTGCCTCCAAGAGACACATGTCAGCTACAAGGACAAATATAGACTCAAAGTGAAAGGGTGGAAACTGACACTCCAAGTAAATGGTATGCAGAGAAAATCAGGTGTAGTCATACTGATATCAGATGAAACAAACTTTAGGATAAAAAACATAACAAGAGACAAAGATGGACATTTCATAATGATAAAGTGGACTATACACCAAGAAGACATAACAGTCATCAGTATTTATGCCCCCAATCAGGGAGCACCAAAATACACCAAGCAACTACTAACAGAACCTTAGGGAGAAATGGACCAAAACACAATTCTAGTAGGGGACCTAAATACATCATTGACAACTATGGATAGATCATCCCAACAGAAAATAAATAATGAAATAACAGCCCTAAATGACACATTAGATGAAATGGACATAATTAACATTTATAGAGCACCTCATCCTAGAACTTCAAACTATACATTTTTTTCTAGTATAAATGGAACATTCTCAAGAGTACACTATATATTGGGATATAAAACTAGCCTCAGCAAATTTAAGAAGATTGAAATCATACCAAGCATATTCTCTGATCACAAAGCTTTGAAGTAGGATATCAACTGCAAAAAGAAAGCAGGAGAAACCACAAATACTTGGAGATTAAACAACATACTTTTAAAGAACAGATGGGTCAAAGAAGAAATTAGAGGAGAGATCAAAAGATACATAGAAACAAATGAGAATGAAAATACATCCTACCAAAATTTTGGGGATGCAGCAAAAGGGGGTTTAAGAGAGAAATTTACATCATTACAGGTCTATCTCAAGAAACAAGAAAAATCACAGATAGGTAACCTCATGTTATACCTTAAAGAACTAGAAAAAGAAGAACTAATGAAACCCAAAGTCAACAGAAGGAAGGAAATAATAAAAATTAGAGCAGAAATAAATAAAATAGAAAAAAAAAGACCATAGAAAAAAATAATGCGACAAGATCTAGTTCTTTGAAAAGATTAATAAAATTGACAAACCCTTGGCTAGACTCACTAAGATAAAAAGAGAAAAGACACAAATAAACAAATTCAGAAATGAAAGAGGGGAAGTTATCACGGATGTCACACAAATGCAAAGGATCGTCCAAGAATACTACGAAGGACTATATGCCACCGAATTCAATAACCTAGAAAAAATGGACAAGTTCTTAGAAACGTATAGCCTTTCTAGGTTGAATCACAAAGGGTTGTAAAATCTAAATAGACTGACCACCAGTAAGGAAATTGAATCAGTCATCTGAAACCATCTTAAAAGCAAAAGTCTGGGATCTGATGTCTTCACTAGTGAATTCTACTGAACATTCAAAGAGGATCTAATACCTGTCACACTGAAACTCTTCCAAATAATTGAAGAAGAGACAGTACTCCCTAACTCATTTTATGAGGCCGACATTATCCTGATACCAAAACCTGGTAAGGATAACACAAAAAAAGAAAATTAGAGACCAATGTCTCTGATGAATACAGATGCAAAATTCCTAAACAAAATTTTAGCAAATCAAATGCAACAATGCATTAAAAAGATTATACATCACATTCAAGTGAAATTCAGCAGGTATTTTATTTTTTTTGTTGAGATTGTATGAGTTGTGATAAAAATATATAGTGAATGTTTTTATTAAAAAAAATTGCTGTAAAAGACACATTGCCATTAATCACTCTCAGAACATTCCCCCTTGCTTCAAACACACTTATCCCATTGTTGTTCCAACTTTCTGAAGTAGTTCTGGAAGTTCTCTTTCCTGAGTGTCTTTAGTTGCACTGTCATAGCTACCTTGATGTCCTGAAGCTATTTAAACTGTTTACCTTTCATGGTCAATTTTGACTTTGGGGAATAGCCAGAAGTTGCATGGTGCCAGATCTGGTGAATAAGGTGGATGAGGACACTTGTAATGTTTTTATTTGACAGAAATTGCTGTACCAGGAGCTATGTGTGACATGGAGTCTTTTGTTGTGATCAACAATTATGGTGAATACTGCTGAATCCAAGGGAAAGGCAGGGATCTTCATTTAAGGGAAACAGCACTTCTAACCTTAGTAACAGTGTGTGACAAGTTTCAACTTGTTTGGTGCATTCAGTCATGTGTGAGCTATAGGTGAGAGAAGGTTTGTTTTAAAGTGTGCTTTAAATCATCCTCCATCATAGTCATTTTTGAACTTGAACCAATTCTAAATAGATCTTCTAGTGGTTTATGTGTCAAGCATTTGGTTAACAACTTTAAGAAAGATTCTTTACTATCCACAGACAGAAATTTTAGGACTTGGGGAGTGGAAGGTAACCTGTTCAGAGTCAGAGATACTAGCAAAGCATTTTTACCGATTGTATACTTTTGCCTGCCTCTTTTCCAGTTTAGTTCATGGTCCCAAAAGTCCATATACTCTGCTTTCTTTGAGTTCCTTTTCTTCTTATTTAGAATTGATCAAAACAGGCTTTGATTGAAAGGTGAAAATACTGATAGTAAATGATATAGTTGTTACAATTACAATAGAATAAATCTAGTTGGTATTCTCATGAGAAGAGAACCATCAAAATGATGTGTTGTGGTTTCAATAAGGTCTTCTGCCTTGAAGGGGCATTTACTTAAAAATGTTAATTGAGTACCTACAATTGTATAAGACACTCTGGTATTCTGAGGGACAGAAACATAAATCAGACATGGGACCTGTCCTTGAGATTATAAACTAGAAGGGATAACAAGATTTGTATGTGAATGTGAATATACTTTTTTCAGTTTTTTTTCCACGTGAAAACTAGTTGGATTAGCAAGCTTGCTTTTAGTGATAAGAACTCTATAAAGGCAGAAGCACTTATATCAACAGTTTACTGTGGGAGCAGAAAGCAGAAGAGAAATGCAGTGCATTACTTGAATAGCTATTATATGTTTATTATAAACTAAAACCTTTTAACTTGTAAAGATGGCATTTACTGAATATATCATTTTGTTTTGCTGTTCCAAGGTAATTATTTTTGTTCAGTTAGTACTTTCTGCTATCATACTTCTAGCTCAATTTATTTAAAACTTAACTCATCATCTTTACTCCTTGCCCCTTCTCTCACCATCCTTCTCTTCTTAGATATACTCTACCACACACACATATACAGTACACATGCGTATAGAAGGAAGGTCAACTCTCAAAATGCCCTGTTTTTGCCAGTGGCCCCATGTTATTGTCAGTATCATCTTTTAATTAAATTCAATAATTTGTTTGAAAAGCCTAGTCCATTAATTACTTAGTTTCCTGGCACTTGTCCCCTTTGTATCCTGGAAGTCATCTTTCATAACTGCTGATACTTTGATAACTGATAACATTTATCAGTTAATCATTATCTGAAATTATTTTGTCTGTTAATTTGTTTTCCTATTTATTGTGGCTTCCTCTCATTAGATTATAAACTTCATGGAGGCAGGGACCTTTCTTGTCTGTCTTGTTAATTTGATCTTTCTCTGATGCCTGGAACAAGTGCCAGGAACCTAATAGACTCAGCTCAATAAATACTTGTTAAATGAGTGATTGATTAAGTAAATCCTTATCCTTAATCTTTCCAAACCAATCCATCAGTGAATCCTATCATTTTTTTCTTTTAATAATGTCTCTTTGATTCTCTGCTACCTCTTCACTTTTACGGCTCACACCTTCCAATTGACACCCATCTCTTTAGACCTAAATAATAGTTTCTTACCTGTAGTCTGTTTTCAACCCTTTCTGCATACTACTACTCTACTAATTTTCCTCAATCACTATTTCCCTCATCTCATTTCATTACTTCAGAACCTTCTGCAAATGCTCATTAGTTCAAATGGAAGAAATGGATGTGAAAACTCAAAGTATTGTATGAAGATTAAGTCTTTATGTTGCTTATTGGATTATAAGATTTACCACCAATTATTTCCATACTACCTCTCCATTCTTATTTTCTTTCTAAAACACCTTCCACTGTAGTCATCCTGATAACCTGATGAAAACTCTGGAGCCTCTTTTCAAAGACATGTACACATTTTAGGGGACTCACAGTTCCTAAATTAAGAATACCTTTTACAATGTGAATCTCAAAATTAAACAATCCATTATATAACCTCTCATATCGTTGTAAAGTTTCACATGCCTATGATCTCCCTTCTTATGTAGTATTTTTATCTTTTCCTGTGGTCCCCAGAACATTTAGTGCAGTGCTGGAACCAGAACAAGCACTTCTTAAATACTTGCTGATCTGACATACAGACCCTTATCCGTTTGTCTTTTTGTGAAAAACCTAAACTCTTTCTTATTCAGCAAAAAGGGTTGAGAGAAACCAGAAACTACTATGCAATGTTAGTTAAGAAGAATATCTGTGAAGTAAAATTGTAATTATAAGAACCAGTGTTACAAAGTGGTAGCACATGGGAACTTTGGGGGGAGTATGGGAACTGTTCTGATTTTGCTGGTTGTTGCATGACTTTATGCATTTGTCAAAACTCATAGAAATGTGCACCAAAAGAATGAATTTCATAGTGTATAATTTAAAATGCATTTAAAGTATTTTTAATATAGTGGAATTTTTAACTTTTTTTTTTAAATTAAATTTATTAAGTGGCATTCTGGTCTCTGTTTTAGAATTATAGACTTGTGATCATTTCCTTTATTAATCTAAAGCATAATACCTTTTATAACTCAAGTTGGGTATTGTACTTCCTCCTCTTCTTCTCTTTTTCCCTTGTCCTTTAAAAAATAAATTATTTAGTATGGTTGGTGAAAGTATGCATTCATTGGTATGCAATAGCCTAATTTATATAAATTTTACCAACTTCAACTGTTTTTTTTTCCTTTAAAGAACAAGTTTTTAGGGCCAAATTCTGGTTCTTCACAAGGGGAGCCATGTGTGCATTAAAAAATGCAGAATTTTTAGAACTTTAGTTTAAACTTTAGTTTTAGCTTCCCCCCCAGCCCTCACTAAATGGTGTTCACAAACACACATGAGGCATTTTTTTTTCAGTTGTACTTGTAGATTTATTGGAATTAGGCATGTATTGAATGTATCTGAATGTGTTCCTTCCCTTGGCTGGATGGAGGAGCTAGAGACTTTCATTCTGTGCCCTGCTGCCCCACTGAATAACCGGAAACCATGGGCATCTCCTTTCCAGATCAGACCATTCCACAAAATAAGTTCTCAACCTTGAGGGAGGGTTTGATGAGGTCCCTTACTCTGTGATAGCTAGATGGGAAAATTACTTTAATATAGTAGACATCTTGATAGAAACGAGCAAAATAATTGCAGCTGTCCTTTTAATGGAAAATTTTAACATTGCAAATAAATTCCATCTGTGTCTGTCTGTACATGTTGTAGTTACAAAAAATATTCCAGCCTACCTTTTGGTCAAGCTGACTGCACAGTGGTGTAATAAGAAAGACTGGAATTTCCAGAACTTCACTAATCACACCTTCATCTAGATGAACCCCACAGATTATATTGACCAGAAGTTGTGATGAGAATTCCTCTCCAAACTGTTCAGCAACTATGTGTTTATTTAGAAAATGAATGTATTCATTACAGCCTGAAGGAAAATATGTTTGATAACTTACCATCTGGTAGAGAGTAGAAAAAATGCAGTTTTAACTTACACCATACATCCTAATCTGTATTTCTGATATTTATAATAAAAGCCTGTTGGATTTAAATGAATACTACATAATTAAAAAAATTTCCTGAGACTTTCCTAAAGCAAGGAACACCTAGCTCTTTCCTAATTATCATAAACTAAGTTGGCCAATCTAATAAACTATGTGATTATTGCTTGCTTTTTAATGGATTTTATGCAATTGCATTTTAGATCAATTTTTAATTTCAGTTCTAGACTTGAAAATAAATGAATACTGGGAAATACATTAGACAAAAATATGTTTAAAACAAATAACTGCTTAAAGTATTTTTAATTAAAGTTTATTGGGGTGACAATGGTAAAGTTACATAGGTTTCAGATGTACATTTCTGTAATACATCATCTATATATCACATTGTGTGTTCACCAGCCAGAGTCAGTTCTTCCATCACCATATATTTGATCCCCTTTACACTCATCTACCACCCCTTTCCCCCTTACCCTCTGGTAACCACTGAACTATTGTCTGTGTCTGTGAGTTTTGTTTGTTCATTTGTTTGTCTTGTTCTTTTGTTAAAGTATTTTTAAGTCTTAAAACAAAGTAATTTTATATTTTAATCCTATAGTTTTCCACATTCTATTAGTTTGAAGCAATTGATCTTTTCATTGATCTGACTAGTTAGCTTATCCCTTTCAATCCTTAGAATGAAAAATTTCCAAATATATATTTTTAAAATTTCTGGAATTATTTCCATATTTATAGTTTACTTAATTACATAAACTCCGTTTGCATAATGTGGTAGCAAAGATCATGGATTCAAGCTGTTTACTTTGAATCTCTGTTCTACCATTTTCTAGCTGTGTCTTCTTGAGCAAAGTTAACTGGTCTAAGAACTGTTTTCTCCTCTATTAAAATTAGATAATGCATGTAAAGTGATTAATGTAATATTTAGCATATGAAATAAGTATTTAAAAGCTAACTATCACAACTATTTTACTGTAGTGTGGTAAATTGAATTTAGTGTCCTACTAAGTTTTAAACATTCCTAAAAAAGAAATACCATCTTCTCCTTTTATGCTGCCTGAAGACCTAGGCTATGGAATGAGAACTAATTTACAGGATATTTTTTGTGGGGGTGGGGTGGGGTGGAGGGTTGAATTTCATTGCCAGGATGATTCATGTAAACCTAGACCGAAGAAAATAGAAAAAATATATTTTTAAATTCTCTTTTAATTAAGTACAGTATAGCACCAAATCTCTTTAAACTATGTTTCAATACTTTTACTTGTTTTTATACCAAGAAAATTAGAATTCCGTACATTCTGAAAAGCTTGGAATATTTAGTGATTTTTCCCTGTTCCCCTACAAATCTACTCACTGAAATGTTTGTGTGTCTCACACCTAATGTAAAAAAGTTGCAGGATTCTATGATGAAGAATGATTAACAAATATTTATCATGTAGATCTTTTAAAAGATCTATAAAGTTTAAAAAATGCATATCTACCAATCAACAAACAGACATTATGAGATGTTACTGCCTTGGTAGATTGCACGGAGTTAATCAGTAACATTCACATTTTAGAAAAGCCATGATAGGCATGGATTCAATACCTGTTTGATGTTAATTATATCTGATTCATTGCTGTAGTCTGAGTGAGTCAGGTGCTCAGGGAAACTAGATATATTTCAATAAATTATCTGTTGTCAGATCACTAGGTGATACCTTAGCATAATTCATTCCCCTTGTGAATATGAATTTTTTTTTCTGGCTTTGTCAAATTTTATTTATTTACTTTTCATTAAATGTATTGTGGTGATATTAGTAAAATTACATAGGTTTCAACTGTACAATTCTATAACACATCATCTATATGTTTCATTGTGCATTCACCACCCAGAGTCAGTTCTCTTTCCATCACCATATATTTGACCCCTTTTACCCTCTTCTACCACCCTCCCTCCCCGTTACCCTCTGGTCACATGAATCTTAATAAGAGTATATATCTTATTGGCTCACTATGGAAACTGGCCTATAATTGAGCCTCACTTTTCAGTATATGGACTCTCCTTGAATCCTATGCAGGTTTTGGCCACCTTTGCAAAAAGCATTGAACACTTTTAAAAATCATAAGGTAAATGAGTATTTTTTTCTGTAATATTTTCCTGATAACTTATGCTTCTGATATTCATTAAAATCAAAACAAAACAAAATAAAAAAGAAAATCTGCTTACATAACAGTTTAGTAGTAACACCAGACACTAGAGTCCTTTCCTCTTCTTTCAGTAAGTATTCTGTAGTGATAACTGCCAGTTTTTTTTCTTTTTACACTTCATTAGTATTAGACTTATTTGAGCAAATTATTTCCTGAATCAGGATCAAAATTCTTAAGACAAAAGTATATTACAGAGAGAATAAATGCTTTGCAGCTTGTCTGGACTTTAAAATGAGGTCATGATTTTTTTTTTGTCTTTTGGCACACATATGGATATTTAGTTTTAGAGTGAGAGAAGTTGAAGATGTAACATTGATCACAAGAATTGATTTTAGAAATAATCCATTTTATGAAGGACTGCTCAATGAATGTGTTATTCCTGGAGGTAGAAGATTTCAGTCTGGCTTAATAGATTTTTGAAGGAGCCACAATTTTTGTTTTTAATTGAATTGCTATGTAACTTAACTCCCATAATTTTCTGTTCAACCAGGTGGTGAAATTATAGGCTTTCATCACCCAAAACTACATTTGATGTTCTGATTAGCTTTGCTTTCAGAAACCTCTAAGACAAGAACTGAGAATTTTATAATAGCCAAGTAGGTTGTTTTTTAAATATGTATTTTTTCAATTTTAGTTGACATACAATATTATATTAGTTTGAAAATTGAATGTCAACTGTAATTGAAAAATTAAAACATATATATATATATATACATATATATATGTATTATATTAATTTCAGGTGTACAACATAATGATGAGACATTTATATAACTTACAGAGTGATCACCCTGATCTGTCTAGTACCCTTTTGACACCATAAATAGCTATTACAGTATTATTGACTATATTAATAATGGTAGATGTTGGTAGACAATTCTCCACTGGTCTTCTGCATTTGTATACATCTTGTGAGTAAAGGTGCTAACTACCTTTGTTCTGTATTATCTTTTGAAGGATGCAGCCAGCCTTGAAAGATGAGATAGTATGTCTATCTAAAGCAAAGGGATATTTGCTTATGCCCAGTACAAAAGATCCTGGCCCCTGGTGTCACCCTGTAGGAATTGAGGATCACGAAACAGGTACAAGAAAATGCTGATACTCTGGCTACTGCTGTTGCTGTGATCCAGAAGCCTCATGTTTTCTGCCATCATCCATAAAACTGTGGTAGGCTTACTTGTTAGTTTGTAAGTAAAGTAAAAACATCAGATATTTCACCACTCTTAACAGTAGGTCTTATTGCTGGACATGCTGTTGTTCTTGATGGTCGTAGTCCAGATAACAACGGTAGCAACTAAATTGCACAGAAACTCACTGATTGCACAGAAAGCCCACAGAACTACGTGACTCAAGCCTCTTTTCTTTTAGCAACCTTAGTTTAGTAGTTGGTTAACTTCTTGGACCATTTGATTCTGGTCTTATTTAACTAATTAGGTAATACATGATGGTTCTCCTCAGCTGGACAGTTTACAACATGCTTTATTGGTTTGTGTCTGGCAGTACATTCATAGTGTTCTTTGGAATGTTCATCTGGGGCACACTGCTCAGCTAACGCTTCAGACTAGTTATTTTTCCTATGGCAAATGAACTTGTTTTGGCCAGGGTACAGAATTTTCTGAGTTGCCATGCTCCCTTGAAAAGAAAGTATTTAATTTCCTTTGTAATGAAATGTTATTACCTCACCAACTATAGAGGGAAAAACTCAGTACTACGGTTAAGATAGTTTGAAAAGATAGTATATTTGTGTGTTTGTGTGTGTGTGTTTTCTGAAGTCACGGGCAGCCCTTTAGGTGTAAAGATTATGCTGTGGACCAACCAACAGCTGCTTCTGGTTAACAGTTATTTTCTCAGAAAGGTATAGACAAGGGGAACCAGGGATATGAATTTTTTTTTTTTTTAGTGTGAAGGTAACCTGGACCAAGAATTATGTACAAATTGAACCTGTACAACTTTGAAGAAGCATTCATATAAACAACTTTTAGATTGTGAATCAACATTTAGTAAAATACATTTCTTTGTGGAGGTTCTTCAAATTCCTTTAAGAAGCAAAAAAAAAAAAAAAAATACAATCACCATAAGTTAGTGTAAGGCCACTTAAATCCTTTACTTTGAATAGACTGTAACTGAGGGTTAGCTTTAAATTGGGTGGATGTGTTTGCTTTCAGTGTGTAAAAAAGAATAAAGTCCATGCCTATTTGTCTCATTGTATGACATTAATAAAGTGTGCTATTTAGGTAGACAAATTTTTCATTGTTTGGAAAGCTGACCCTCTGGTCTAAAAATCTGAGAGAATTATTTGTGAAAATTACCCAGTTAGATAATATGTACAAAGATTTGATATCTCCTGTTATTATGTACTTGATAGAATTGTAATTTTTAAGGGTAAATAAATTGAATTTAAGTAAGTTGAATCAGGATAGTTTGTGACGTTTCCATGAATTTGATCAACATGCAAAAGGATTATGGTTCTTCCTTACATTTGATGGTTTGCTTCATGGTAGATGTTAGGCTGAGATTCTCCCTCTCCTTGAGTGATGCTATTAGCAGTAAGTTAAATCTCCCTCAATCATTCTGTATGTTTTTTTCACCTTCTTTCTGTTGCCACCATAATAGTACTCTTGAATTTGAAAAAGCCATTGCCTTAAAACATTTTTAGTACTAGAGAAAATTTGATCCTAGCAAAGAGATGTTTTACTGTGTTGAAAATACAGTAAGAAATATGAAAAAATGCTTATGTTCCCTTTAAAAAGTAAAGGGAGGTGGAGAAATCATTTTCTTTCAACCAAGAGTCATTAGGAATTGCATTTCTGAGAATGCACATGGGTCTTTGTATGTGTCTTCTTCATAGAATGGTTTTCGGGACTTTCAGAGATTAAGTCAATGACTTCCTTACTCATTGTTTCACAATATTTTTGGTCTTCCCTTTTTCACAGAAACAAATGTTGGTGTATTTTTACAGTGAACTCTAGTTGAGTGTTGTGAGTACAGGGTTTGTGGTTCAAATTGACTTGACTTTGGAATTTTTTCTACTGCTTCATATTTATCTAACGGTTGGGAGTGGTAATTCTTTTGCTTTTGGAGCAGTTTAATAGATGCCAGATAAAGTAGCCAATGGAAGAACAAGATCAATTTTACAATATGGTAGGATGGTTTTAGTGGAAATTGACTCTGGGGCTAAAGACATGTATTGACTGACAATATTTAACTTCCAGTAAACTTTCTATTAGACTTTTCCATTAGAAGTACCTTTTTATGGGCTATTATCAGAATAGAATTTCTTACTTTGGTTGACACTTTTTTGAGCACATTTCTGAAATTTTACTATGATGCAGTAAACAGTTGCATCTTTCTAAGGTTTCTCAAGAAGAAATTTATAATGTCTCTGGTCTCTCAAACATTTGCTGGGTGTGCTAAACAGCCCATCTTCCTTCTCAGAGTCCCATGAAGTGAGTGAGGGAAGTCACTAGACTTCATGAATGCTCAGGAATCAGCCCAGCATTTTATAAACCACTTGCTTTACAGTGACTACCTACCAGCTACATTGCCTGCTTTAAACACTTCTTTATCACCTTCATGTGTGGTTTCTATTGATATTGGTAGGATCTTATCAAAAGGTTACATTGAATTGGACTGATACAATTTTCTTATGTTTGATTCTAGAGTCTGGCTTTTCATCTACATTCCCTCATTATCATACTGCTTCAGAAAGACTGTCCTATATTATGGTTGATGCACCATACTATAATTCATTGTTTTTAATACCTTGAGCGCAAGGGTTCTCTCTCAATTATGCATAACTACAGTTCCTTATGCATATTTAAAATAGTAGCTACCATACCTTGAGAGCTTATTTTCATTTATTAATTTGCTGTATATTTATAGAACACTTGCTATGGGTCAGATATAATAATAGGCACTCGAAGAAATGATGAGCAAGATAGACAAGGTTCTATCCATGATAGAGCTTATGATTTACAATTAGCCTACTTTGTAGTGAGCAGTGTGACAGGCACTTTGCTTCTCTTATCTATAATTTTTTGTGCAACAGTTCTGGAAGGTGGGTATTACTCTCAATTAATTAGTGAGGAATTTGAGACTCAGGGAGGTTGACCAACTCAGTCATGTTGATAATAAGTGGAGGATCTGAGATTCAAACCCAAGTCAGTTGGGTTCTGTATTAGTTTTCTATGTTGTGTAACAAATTACTATAAATTTAGTGGTTTAGAACAATATTCATTTATTATATCATAGTGTCTGTTGGTCAAGAGTCCTTGCATAGCTGTGTCCTCTACAAGGTTGCTATTAAGGTGTCATCCAGGACTGGTTTCTCATCTGGGGGCTCCACTATGGAAGAATCCACTTTTAAGCTCATGTGTTTGGTGGCAGAATTCATTTCCTTGAGGTTGTAGTGCTCATGGCAGCTTTCTTTTTCATAGCCAACAAAGGAGAGAGAGACTCTAATGTGAGTCAGATAGAAAGATAAATCCTTGGATAACATAGCATCATCACTAGAATGACATCCCATTACCTTTGCCACATTTTATTGATTGGAAGTAAGCCACAGGTCATTTCCATGCTCCAGGGAGGGGATTATACAAGGGAATGAACACTAGGTGGTGAGTATTATGGAAGGGGGCACATAAGAGTGTGTCTACCACAGGTTTCATAGTCTGTGGTCTTTTCATTATACTATGCTGCCTCTACTAAGAGTTTAGTATAAATGAATTGATTTTTTGAAGTATTTTGAAAAATTATGTAAAGCAATATAGTACCACTGGAAAAGTTGGGTGGGGGAGTCCCCATAATCTCACGATCTCACCACAGCTCAATTAGTTTCCAAGCAAGGTGCTAAGCACTCACTCCTACTATCTCTGAGCAATTGTAATAATTGTGTTTCAATTCCTGTTCAGTCTTTTAAAAACATACAGTTATTTTCACATTTGGAATCATAGCAAATTTGTGATTCTCTAAACTTATTTTACACTCTTTTTATCATAAATATTTTTCCTTGTTGCTACATAATTGTACAGTGCTCATAATAATCTTTTGAATGACCATACCACTGTTTACATGACCAAGTCCAAATGGTGATATGTAGGCAACTTTCAATCCTCCACAACTAAAAAACAAAACAAAACAAAACAAATTAACAACAACCCACCAAAACATTGCATAACTTCTTCAGACACATACTTTTCACCTACCCTCTTTTGTATTATTTACTTAAACTAGGAATCCAGAAGTAAAATTACTTGATTTTTTTTACATGAATGTTTCCATGGCTCTTCATGCACACTCTCAAAATGCTTATGATTTTATTTGACTTTGACTGTATTAACAGCTTTCAAAATTGCCGAGGAATATGGTAATGCTAATTGGAACTCTATCATAATGGATATAAAGACAGTATCTTACCTGCTCTTAACCATGGGGTTTTGGTAGTACAAAGTGGGAGAAGTTATCTTCTCTTTATAGCCATGGACCAGATCTCAGGGTGTTGTTCTGTCCTGGAGTTCAAGTGAGGACAAGGATCCCCTTAGGACTTATCCTTAGTACCAAATGATGTCACTTCATTTATATGGATATTTTTCTTGGTCATAGTGTAGGATAGTGCCTTCCCTATGATGAGGCAGAAACTATTAACATGGAGCATTTGGGAATTCTATATTTCCTTCTGTTCAGGCACAGATTGGATCCATTATTTATTCAGACGCAGTTCCTTGTTGTTGAATGTTTCCACTTTAACAGCACATTTCACCGTAGCCTTTCCTGCAGTAGAAAAAGAAAGAAGAAAAAGACAGTGCTGATGTAATACATGGAAGACTGGCTCATATTTGTCACCTACTTAACGCTAATAAGAACAGATTATTATTTTTCTTGTGATTCAAGAACTGGTATTTTGGAGTTGGTGGTTACAGCCTTTTTTTTTTTTTTTTTTAAAAAAAAAAGAAGTATCTGCAGTGAGCTGAAGAATTTAGCTACCATATTTGGTTCTTGTATGCCTGCCCTGTGACCTTACATCAGCCTGTTGGAGGTTTTGTGTGTTTTTGCTTATCCTTACATGGGAAGGCAGCCTGGAAAATCTTTCTGACCGGAATTAGAAACCCTGCAGCGTTTTCAGGAAGTGTGCCTTTAGGAGGAAGCTGTGGTTTCTATAATTGTTTCCTTACTGCCAGAATTTGTTTTGTAGGGAGGTAGTAAGATGGAGAACATCTTTGCTGACTATAAAATCACCAGTGTTTATACCTCTTCATTTTATACTTTTCATATACCACTTAAATTCCCTTCCTTGTATATTATGACAGAGTTCTCCTGAAGAGGATTGAAATCTGTGTAGAAACTTATTGTACTGAGTTAATAACAATAGTGATTAGTGTAGGGAGGTGGAGGCTAGAATGAACTGGTTTGTTTAATTTTAAATTCTCAGTGCAACCTTAGTCTGAATTTTTTGGAACACAAGATACATATATGTTAGACTAGCGTTTGTTACACATGTTTAATTTAGATATTTTATTATAAAAGTTAATGTGATTTATTTCAAGGAAAACTTTGGTTTTAAGGATAATATCAAAGCTGCCAGAAAAGCCTCAAGTACCTATTACCCCAATTTCCCCTTAGCACTCATTTCCTGTAGCCACCTATGGTCACAAGTCACTGACACTTCTGTGGAAGCATTTTAGAATGTTCTTACCTTCACACTTTATTTGTCCAAATATATGACAATTTTAAATGGAGATGCAACTTTGTTTTCAGTAAAGGGAATAGAATTTTTATTATTCATAAGAATCTTAAGAATCTTCTTCACTGTAACATTTTCTTACCAAGTCTTTAAGTTCCAGCAGGCTTTTATTGCTTGTTGGCATGTTTCTTTGTTTCATTAACACAGAACTTCAGAATGGGAAAAGATGGAAAGGGTCATCTAGGAAAATCTACCGTGTATATGAAACCTTTATAATAATCAACAGGTTTTCTTGCTTTTACTTTAAGCCAAACTTTAGAATTAAAAATGATACAGAAGAGTTACCAGCCGTATTTACACTTAAGGAGCCATCATTAAATTGAAAGACAGTCTAATTAGCATGAGATAACAAGCATGGTAGTGCATTATTTTGTTAGTCATTATGCTTAGTATTTAAGTGTTGCTTTTTACTTTGACATATCTTGGGCACATGTGTGCTTTGGAGAAAGTTCCTAATCCACTTAAGTATTAGTTTCTTTAGCTGTGAATTTGGAATGAAAATAATAACACCTGCCTCATAAGATTATTGTGAGAATTAAATAAGGTGAGCATGTAAAGAGCTTAGTATGGTGCTGGGCCCATCGGAAGCACTTAATAAATAATAATTATTATGTTATACTTTACAGTAGGGTTACATTTGGTGCAATGCAGATAGGGATTTGGTACATATAAAATTCTGCACCCGATTGTTATCACACACACTAAGATGGGTTCTGTGTCTCTTTGTTTCCTCTTATTAGCCCAGTCCTAATCCATCTACCTACCTGCAGCAGAAAGGGGCCAGACTTTTATTAATAACTAGCGAGATACATTTCATTGCTTAAATTATTTGCTAGTATTATGACATTTATATTCTTATAATTTATAAATTCCTTGAGACCGTAAATAATAACTCTTTTATTTTTATTTTTATCTTATATCGGGGTAAGAACTGTGGCCTTGAGACCTGGTATGTACTTAGCACCTGCATTCTTCATTGAATGGTAACCCTTAGCATTACCTAAGCAGGGTTCCAACACTAATTTTTTCCCAGCAGCAGAGAATCTTAGAGTGGGAATTGGGTATTCTAGTCACTTTTTTTTATAATGATGTGGAGATTGATTAAGTTGTATACATACTCATTTGAATGATAATGGAAGCAAAAGCATAGTCTGGTGAATAGAATTTAGAATTGAATTACATAGTAAGGACACATTAAATTGGTATTACTCTTCATAAGAGGTTGTCGACCTTATGTAAAACATTTCTTAAGAAAAAATCCATACAAAATATCATGAAGCTGGACAAGGAAATAGAACAAACTTAAGCTTTGGAGTTAGGGACATCTAGGTTTGAATGCCAGCCCTCCCACCCATTAGCTTTGTGGCTTTGTATAAATTTACTTAACCTCTTTGAGCCTCAATATTTTATTTATTTATTTATTTATTTATTTATTTATTTATTTATTTATTTATAATTAAAGTTTATTGGGGCGACCTCACTATTCTAATCTGTAAAACGGTAGTAATAATATCCACCTTATGGGGCTATTATGAATATTAAATGAAATAACATATGTAAAATACCTACATTAGCTGTTGTCACTTAATTGGCCTTTTATAAATGGTAGTTATAATTGGTATGAATAATACGATGACAATATCTGTCTCCCAGTCTTGTCTGAACACATCTACACTTTGAAATTCCTGTGAATTTGGGGATAATTACTGAGTACCTTCTGATACCCCAAAGTGTCACTCTAAGCAGAATGAACCCATAGCTTCTGTGAGCCCAGAAGCTCTAACATTTGTGCAACTTTTGAGCTTCAGTCCTTCTATGCTTTGCATAGAGCAGCTGCTGTGTCCCTACCATGGAATGTGCTAGCAGTGAGGTGCTCTGTTGGGCTCTGGAGATTTCCAAAGGCTCTATCTTCTAATCGTCTTTGTTCTAGAATTTCCAAATCGTATTTTAGAGAATAAGGACTTATTTTGCTAGTTGGGGATGGACAAGAGTCTGTTGCAAACAGTAATCCTCAACAATGTCTCCCTGTATTCAAACCTTAGGTAAATGAAATGTATATAGGCCTATTGAAAATGCCGTAGTCATCAGTACTTTAAGGGTGGCAAAACTATCTGATATTGAAAAAGGTGTTTAAAGCATAATTAAAAACCACTAATGGAATTTCCTCCAATCCATTTTGGAGAACTCGTCAATCTAAATTGATGCACGGATGTTTAATCCAGGGAATTCCTTTTGAAGACATATTTCTGGGTAACAGTTAATTTATGAAAAATTCAGCCCAGTCACCCTCAAAGAATGATGCATGTTACTTTTGAATAACCTCTCCGTCACGCAGGTACTCTGGTCCCACTCCCCAAACAAGAACGCAGGACATGGTGAGGCCAAAAAGGAACACCAGTGGAACCATGGATAGGGGAGTTCATACCACTATATTCTCGCTGGCGGCTGGGTTGGAGATACAGGAAGCAGGAGCCACATGATCCGCAATCCTCAGTCTGCTTCTCTGCCAACCAACCCACCAACCCACCCCCTAGCGTAGCCATGGTAGTTGTATTAGTGGCTAATGGCTAGTCGGTAACAGCTGATGGCCACCCAGACAGTGGGGGGCCATCTGATTACAGCTGGTGGCCATCTAATAACCGAGCCAGCACCTTTCTGTGTGAGGCCAAGAGCCTGGAAACTGCTCTTTGGAACTCTGTCCCCACATAGGGTATTGGTGGATGTTTGTTTCTTGTGTCTCCACCAGCCGCCCTTGAAAATATAGTGGTATGAACCCCGTATCCATGGCTCTATTGCTGTTCCTTTTTGGCCTCACCGTATCCAATGTTCACCTGCCGGGAATTGAGATCCTGTGTTGCACCTGGCATTGCAGAAGGGATCTTGAAACCAAAAAATGACATTAGTGGAAAAATGTGAAATTCCACTAGTCTGGAGTTTAATTAATAGTACTGTACTAATGTTTGTTTCTTAGCTGTGACAAATATGCCACTGTGAGGTAAGATGTTAACAACAGGGGAAACAGAGACACAGCTATCTGGGAACCCTTCTTCATTATAGCTGCAAATTTTCAATAAATCTAAAATTATTCCAAAACTGAAGTTTATTAAAATAAAAAAAAAAAACTAAAAGTAAAACATTTTGATGGTCCCGAATTTAAAACAATATTGTGAAATCAATCAGTTTTGACTATCTACTTTGTGTCCAGCCTGAAGGTGAGCACTATGTGAGGAGACGTAAGCAAAAGGCATAGCTCTTACTTTCAGGTGCCTTATCAACTAACTAATTGAAGAGTTGATACTTTGACATGTGAAGAGATTAGCAAACGTCGATATTACATGTATTTGATTAAGCTCTATCTATACTGGGTGATACAGACTATAGGAAATCAGAGTGAGAGAGCTGCAGTGGCCACCAAGGACTTCACAGAGGGGAGTGAACCTGGATGAGTGGTTAGAATTGCATCAGTGAAGTTAGGGAAGTATTGCAGTTGAAGGGAACAGAGAAAAAGCCCTGCGGATTTTGGGCAGAACAAGCTCAAGGTGAAGTAAAGGCAGCCTGATCTGATCGAGGACCAGGAGGGGGAAGCGAATGCATATAGAGATGTCCTCCTTATGCAGAATCTTTTTTTAACAAATATTTAATTATTTTTTTCTTTTTAATGGAAATCACCTGAACCCTAATTTTATTAAGTACATTCTTGATTTTTCTTGCCCATCTAGTGTTATTATAATAAATATTAACTGTTATATCTTAAAACAAACAATGATATTGTGGGCTATTGAATATTGAAGACATGTTTGCCCATTAAATAATCCTGGGTGTGTAGGATTTTTTTTCTTGTTTTTCTTTTTTTTATTAGTTTCAGGCATGCAGAACAACATAGTGATCAGACATTTATATAATTCACAACGTGATAAGTCTACTATGAACAAGTCTACTACTCACCCAACACTGTACAGTTATTAGAACATTATTGCCTCTATTGCTCTTGCTGCACTACACATCGCTGTAACTCTTTTTCAATTATAGTCGACATTAAATATTATTTTATATTAGTTTCAGGTGTACAGCATAGTGGTTCGACACTTCTATAACTGACGAAGAGATACACCTAATAAGTGCAGTACCCATCTGACATTATACATAAGTTTTACAATACTATTGACTATATTCACTATGGCTCTACTGTAACTAGCAATTTGTACTTCTTAATCCTTTCACCTTACTCACCAGCCTTCCAAACCCCTCCCACCTAGTAACAATAAGTTTGTTCTCTGTATCTATGAGTCTGTTTCAGTTTTGTTTTTTCTTTTGTTCTTTAGATTCCACATATAAGTGAGAACATGCGGTATTTGTCTTTCTCATTCTGACTTATTTCACTAACCGTAATACCCTCTAGGTCCATCCATGCTGTTGTATGTGGCAATATTTCATTCTTTTTATGGCCAAGTAATATTCCATTGTATATATGTACCACATCTTCTTTATCCGGTTATCTATTGATGGGCATTTAGGTTGTTTCCATGCCTTCGCTATTGTAAATAGCACTGCAGTAAACATAGGGGTGCATATATCTTTTTGAAATAGTGTTTTGGATTTCTTTGGACAAATACGCAGGAGTGAAATTGCTGGGTCATATGGTAGCTCTATTTTTATTTTTTTGAGGCACCTCTATACTGTTTTCCACAGTAGATGCACAAATTGGCAATCCCACCAACAGTGCATGAGGATTCCTTTCCCTCCATATCCTCACCAACACTTGTTTGTTGATTTATTGATGATGGCCGTTCTGACAGGTGTGAAGTGATATGTCACTGGGTTTTTTATTTTCATTTCTCTGATAATTAGTTACCTCGAGCATTTTTTCATAAGTCTCTTGGCTATCTCCATGTCTTCTTTTGAGAAATGTCTGTTCAGATCCTCTGCCCATTTTTTTTTTTTACTGGATTGTTTGTTTTTTTGGTGTTGAGTTGTATGAGTGTTTTTTATAAATTTTGGATATTGACCATTATCAGATGTATCATTGGTTGAATGTCTTCTCCCATTCATTAGGATATCTTTTTGCTTTGTTGATGATTTCGTGTACTGTGTAAAAAATTTTTTAGTATGATATAGTCCCATTTGTTTATTTTTTCTTTAAGTTTTCTTTGCCCATAGAGAAATATCAATAAAAATATTACTAAGGGTAATGTCTGAGAGTTTATGGCCTATATTTTCTACTAGGAGTTTTATGGTTTTGGGTCTTACATTTCACTCTTTAATCTATTTTTAGTTTATGCTTGTATATGGAGTAAGAAGATGGTCCAGTTTCATTTTTTTCATGTATCTGTCCAGTTTTCCCAGCACCAATTATTAAATAAACTGTCTTTATCCCAATGTATATTCTTCTTCCTTTGTCATAGATTAAGTTAGCCATACAGGCAAGGGTTTATTTCTGGGCTCTCTATTCTATGCCATTGTTCTACATGTATGTTTTTATGCCAATACCATACTGTTTTGATTATTGTTTCTCTGTAGTACAAGCTGAAGTAAGGGAGTGTGATACCTGCAGCATTGTTCAGTTTTCTTAGGATTGCTTCAGCTGTTTGACTACTATAGCCTTGTAGAAGTGTTTGGTATCAGGTAGAGTAATACCTCCAGCTTTGTTCTTCTTTCTCAAGATTGCCATGGCTATTCAATGTCTTATACAGTTCCATATAAATTTGGATTATTTGGATTATTTGTTCTAGTTGGTTCTGTGAAAAAATGCCATTGGTATTTTGATAGGGATTACATTAAATCTGTAGATTGCTTTGAGTAGCATGGGCATTTTAATTATATTAATTCATCATATCCATCAGTAGGGCATATGTTTCCATTTATTTGTATCTTTTTAAAATTTCTCTCTTCAATGCCTTGTAATTTTCTGAGTACAGGTCTTTTACTTCCTTGTCTAAATTTATTTCTAGATATTTTAGTTTTTTGATGCAATTGTAAATGGGATTTTTTTTCTTAATTTCTCTTTCTGATACTTCATTAGTGGTGTATAAAATGCTATCAGTTTCTGAATATTAATTCTGTGTCCTGCTACTTTACTAAATTCATACATCAGTTCTAATAGTTTGTTGGTGGAATCTTTAGGGGTCTCTATGTACAGTATCATGTCATCTGCAAATGACAGTTTTACTTCATTTCCCATTTGGATGCCTTTTATTTCTTTTTATTTCCTGATTGCTGTGGCTGGAACTATTTTATTTCAGTACGTTGAATAAAAGTGGTGAAAGTAGACATCTTTGTCTTGTTTCTGGGAATGATTTTAGCTTATCCCCATTGAGTATGATGTTAGCTGTCATTTGTCATAGATGGCCTTTATTATGTTGAGATAGGTTCCCTCTACTTCCACTTTGCTGAGAGTTTTTATATAAATGGATTCTGGATTTTGTCACACATTTTTTCTGCATCTATTGATAGGACCATATGATTTTTATTTTTCATTTTGTTTTTGTGTTATATCACATTAATTGATTTGGGGATATTGAATCAGTCTTGCATACCAGAAATGAATCCCATTTGATCATGGTATATGATCTTTTTAATATATTGCGGAATTTGATTTGCTAATATTTTGTTCAGGAGTTTTGCATCTATGTTCATTAGGGATATTGTCCTATCATTTTTTTTCTGATGTCTTTGTTTGGTCTTGGAGTCAGGCTAATGATGGCCTCATAGCATGAGCTTGGGAACCTCCCCTCCTCTTGAAATTTTTTTGGAATAATTTGAAAAGAATAGGTATTAATTTCTTTTTTAATTTTCTTAAAATTCACCTGTGTCAGTTCTCCTTCCATCTATATATTTGATCCTGTTTACCCTCATCTACACTTGAAACCTATGTAACTTTACTAACCATTGTCACCCCAATAAACTTTTATTAAAACCAAATTTTCACTTGTGAAGCCATCTATCTGGTCCAGGACTATTTTTTGTTGGGTGCTTGTTGATTACTGATTCTATTTCATTAGTAGTAATAGGTCGGTTCAGATTTACTGTTTCTTTTTGATTCACCCTTGGAAGATTGTATGCTTTTAGGAATTTTTCCTTTTCTTCCAGGTTGTTTAATTTGCTGGTGTATAGTTGCTCGTAGTATTGTCTTAATTTTTTTTTTTTTTTTTTGGTATTTTTGTAGTGTCTGTTGTCACTTTTCCTCTTTCATTTCTGATTTTATTTATTTGGGTCCTCCCTTTCTCTTGATGTCTCTGGTTAATGGTTTATCAATTTCGTTTATCTTTGCAAATAACTGGCTGTTGGTTTCATTGACCTTTTGCATTTTTTTTAACCTCTATTTTGTTTATTTCTACTCTGAACTTTAATATTCCCTTTCTTCTTCTTACTTTGGGCTTTGTTTGCTGTTCTTTTTCCAGTTCCCTTAGGTGTAAATTAGATTGTTAATTTGAGATTTTTCTTTTTCTTTTAGGTAGGCCTGCATTACTATGAATTTCCCTCTTTGGACTCCTTTTATTGTATCTTGTAGATTATGGGTGATGTTTTCATTTTTTTTTTTTTGTCTCGAGGTATATTTTGATCTCTTTCGTGATCTTGTCATTAAGCAATTCATTGTTTAGTAGCATGTTATTTGGTCTCCATGTGTTTGTGTTTTTCAGTTTTACATATATATATATATACATAAATTAAAGTATATTGGGGTGATAATTGTTAGTAAAGTTACATAGATTTCAGGTGTACAATTCTGTATTACATCATCTATAAATCCCAACTTGTGTGTTCACCACCCAGAGCCAGTTCTCCTTCCATCACCATATATTTGTACCCCCTTACCCTCATCAACCAGCCCCCTGCCCCTTTACCTCTGGTAACCACTAAACTATTGTCTGTGTCTGTGAGTTTTTGTTTTTCATTTGTTTGTCTTGTTCTTTTGTTGTTTTTGGTTTATATACCACATATCAGTGAAATCATATGATTCTCTGCTTTTTCTGTCTGACTTATTTCACTTAGCATTATACTCTCAAGATCCATCCATGTTGTCACAAATGTTCCTATATCATCTTTTCTAACGCCGAATAGTATTCCATTGTGTATATATACCACAACTTCTTTATCCATTCATCTATCGAAGGACATTTTGGTTGTTTGCATGTCTTGGCCACCGTAAACAAAGCTGCAATGAACATTGGAGCACACGTGTCTTTATGTGTAGATGTTTTCAGATATTTTGGGTAGATACCCAGGAGAAGGATTGCTGGGTCATATGGTAATTCTATTCGTAATTTTTTCAGGAACCTCCACACTGCCTTCCATAACGGCTGCACCAGTCTGCATTCCCACCAACAGTGTGTGAGGGTTCCTTTTTTTCCACAGCCTCTCCAACACTTGTTACTATTTGTCTTGTTGATGATAGCCATTCTGACTGTGGTGAGGTGATATCTCATTGTGGTTTTTATTTGCATTTCTCTGATGATTAGTGATGTTGAGCATTTTTTCAGATGTCTATTTGCCATTTGTATGTCCTCTTTGGAGAAATGTCTCTTCAGGTCCTCTGCCCATTTTTCAATTGGGTTGTTTGTTTTTTTGTTGTTGAGTTTCATGAGTTCCTTGTATATTTTGGATATTAGCCCCTTATTGGAGGCACTTTTGCAAAAATCTTCTCCCATTCAGTTGGTTGCCTCTTTATTTTGTCAATGGTTTCTTTTGCTGTGCAGAAGCTTTTAAGTTTCATATAGTCCCATTCGTTTCTTTTAGCTTTTACTTCCATTGCCTTTGGAGTCAAATTCATAAAATGCTCTTTGAACCCAAGGTCCATAAGTTTAGTACCTATGTTTTCTTCTATGCAGTTTATTGTGTGAGGTCTTATGCTTAAGTCTTTGATCCATTTTGAATTAATTTTGGTACATGGTGACAGATAGCAGTCCAGTTTCATTCTTTTGCACCTGGCTATCCAATTCTCCCAGCACTATTTATTGAAGAGGTTATCTTTCCTCCATTGTATGTTTTTAGCTTCTTTGTCAAAAATTATCTGTCCATATTTATGTGGTTTTATTTCTGGGTTCTCAATTCTATTCCATTTGTCTATGTGTCTGTTTTTCTGCCAATACCATGCTGTTTTGATTATTGTAGCCCTATAGTACAAGCTAAAGTCAGGGAGTGTGATGCCTCCAGCACTGTTCTTTTTTCTTAAGATTGCTTTGGCTATTCCGTCTCTTTTATGTTTCCAAACAAATCTGATGATTTTTTGTTCTATTTCTTTAAAAAATGCCATTGGGATTTTGATGGGGATTGCATTCAATCTGTATATTGCTTTGGGTAATATGGCCATTTTAACTATGTTGATTCTTCCAATCCATGAGCACGGAATGTCTTTCCATTTCTTTGTGTCTTCTTCAATTTCTTTCAAAAATGTCTTATAGTTTTCAGCATATAGGTCCTTCACATCCTTGGTTAAGTTTATTCCTAGGTATTTTATTCTTTTTGCTGCAATTGCAAAAGGAATTGATTTTTGTATTTCTTTTTCTGGGATGTCATTGTTTGCATATAGGAATGCAATGTATTGTTCTTGTTCATTGATTTTGTAGCCAGCAAATTTACTGTATTTGTTTATCGTTTCTAATAGCTTTTTGGTGGTGTGTTTAAGGTTTTCTGTACAAAGGATCATGTCATCTGCAAAAAGTGACAATTTAACTTCTTCATTCTCAATTTGGATGCCTTTTATTTCTTTCTTTTGCCTGATTGCTCTGGCAAGGACTTCCAACACTATGTTGAATAACAATGGTGATAGGGGACAGCCCTGTCTTTTTCCTGAACATAGAGCAGCGGCTTCGGTTCCCCCCCTTCCTTCCGCCGCCCCCCCCAACTCTGGTTCAGGTCATTGTTTCTTAGTTTAGTTGTGTAAGACACAGTGCCCTGGCCCATGCTGGTATTATGAGCCTTGTGCTCCCCCCCGGCTTAGGCAGTCGGTCGCCAGCCATGGGTTGGCTGCTCACAGCAGCACACAGCAGGTCTCGCCAGCAGCACACGGCAGGTCTCGCCAGCTGCTGGCTGCTCACAGTGGCTGCAGGCCACTCACGCTGGCCACCAGCCACTCACGCTGGCCACCAGCCACTCATGGCAGCACACAGCAGCCCACGGCAGCACACGCCAACCTCTGGCTGCTCATGGCAGCCCAGCTCCAGGGAGAGCTGTTGCTCACAATCTTAGCTGTAGAGGGCACAGCTCTCTGGCCTATGTGAGAATCGAACTGGCGCCCTCCATGTTAAGAGCACGGCGCTCCCACCACCTGAGCCACTAGGCCGCACCTCCCCCCCCCCCCGCCAAGGCTTCAGTTTTTCTCCATTAATTATGATACTACCTGAGGGTTTGCCATATACAGCCTTTATTATGTTAAGGTATTTTCCTTCTATACCCATTTTCTTAAGTGTTTTCATCATAAATGGCTGTTATATCTTGTGAAATGCCCTTCTCCATCTATTAATATAATCATATGATTTTTATCTTTTATTTTTTATGTGGTGTCTCACATTGATTGATTTGCATGTGTTGAACCATCCTTGTGCCCCGTGACGAACCCCCCTTGATCATCTCTCTTCTCCTTCTGTTACTCCTATGATGCATATGTTGTTAATGTTTGGTGTTATCCCAGAGGTCCCTTAAACTATCTTCATTTTTTTAAATTTTTTTCTTTTGTTTTTCTGATTAGGTGTTTTCTGCTACCTTGTCTTCCAAATCTCTGATTCGATCCTCTACTTTATCTAGTCTGCTGTTTGTTGTGTATTGTTTACTTCAGTTATTGTATTCTTTATTTCTCACTCTTTCTTCTGGTTTCTATATCCTTCTTTATGCTTATTCTTTCTTCACTGAAGTTCTCACTCAACTCCTTAAGTATTCCTATAACCAGTGTTTTAAACTGTGTCTCATTTGTTTTGGTTGCCTCCAGTTCATTTAGTTCTTTTCTTTTTTTTTTTTTTTTGAGTCTTCTGTTGTTCTTTTATTTGGGGTATTTTTCTTTGTTTCCTCATTCTCGTTGCCTCACTGTGTTTGCTTCTATGTGTTAGGTAGATCTCCTTTGTCTTTCAGATGTTGCTAGGTGTCCTGTGTTGTCCAGTGGCACAGTCTCTCTGATCTCCTGTGTGTGTGTTCAGGGAATGTTTCTTGTGTGTGTTGTATATATTGTCCTGTTGTTGTGGGATGGGATTTACTCTTAGACTGACTGGCTGTGCACATTGGCCTGCCCAAACATGTATGAGCTAATGTGGGAGCTGAACCCTCAGAGGGACATTCACCCGAGTATGCTCCTATGTGTGTTGAGACTACCCTTTGTGTATGCCACTTGTGGGGCCAATAGGGTAGTGCTCTGGTGTGTTCTGAAGCAGGCCCCTGGTTATGCTGTTTCTTGTACTTCTTGGTAGGGCTTCCGTGTAGGCCATTTTTGCCTTTCCTGTGACTGGCCTGGGGCTACGTGGTAGGAGCTACAAAGCTATATGCAATTGGTTGCTGCCTGTGTTGGAATGGAAGCATGTGTGGGTGGCCTTGCTGTGAACCAAGGTTCCCTGTCACCAGTATCGGGCCTTGGGCAGCTTAGCAAAATGCCCAGGGCACTCCTAGGCATGTTGCTGCATGCCAGCTGCCCCCAAGGCTCAGCGGCTGAAAGAGCCTCCTTAGGTTCACGGGCTGGGCTCTTTGACCCAGTGTAACAGGGCCCCAAATGCTGCCCGAGTTAGTTTGGGGTGGAATCCTAGGGATTCATGGATTATGGCTGGTGATTTTCACAAAGTTAAATGCACCAGTTTTTGCACCAATACTGAGCCTGTGGCCCCTCTGCAAATGCCCGTAGAACACTGTAGCTAGCCATCCTTTCTCTTTGGCCCACAGAACCCTGGTAGCTGCCCCAGAAAGGCTGCAGCATAAACAGGGACTGACTGCCTGCCACTGAAAGCTTCCTTGGCCACCATGTGCTGCCCTCTGCTGTGCAAGTACAAGTCTCCAGCAGTTTGTGGGGCAGGGCCGGCTGCCCAGGGCTCATGCAGAATCTTGTAAAAAAGTTCTTGGGGTTGGGCTGAAATTGGCCACAGGGAACCAGTTTAACAGCAGTTGGATTGCAATATATGTTTCACTTCTGTCGCTTTCAGCCCTTGGCAAAATCTGTCTATCATTTATTTATCTGCTAATATATTTAATAAGACTATGTAGGATGATGATCACCTGCAAGAAGTGAAATGCTCATATTATGGATTAAAAAGGCTTTTCCTGACTAAATGAAATTTCAGTTCTGAATAATCTCATCTATAAGCCCTTTCTTATCTGAAACTTTTCTCTGTCCATACTCTTTTTCCAGAGTCAGAAGGAACTTTAGTCCCTCTGTTACTTACTCAGTTAAACCTTGTTTTTACTTTCAAGTGAACAGTGCATTATATTCTGATCATTTTGCTTTTTGGAAAGGTTTTTGGACTTTTTTTTAAGTGATGAGTACATTGCTAAAAGGGGAGGAATGTAGTAGAAGAGGGTAAGTAGGGTCAAATATATGGTGATGGAAGGAGAACTGACTATGGGTGGTGAACACACGATACAATATACAGATGATGTATTATAGAATTGTATACTTGAAAGCTATATAATTTTAGTAACCAATGTCACTCCAATAAATTTAATAAAGATTAAAAGAGAATGTGTGACATTAAATGTATTTTTATTATTAAATCGTGCTCTGAAAAAACAAAAGCAAAACAAAAATAAATAAAGTGGGACTGGTCTGATGCTTTTGCACTTTCTTGTTTGTTTCTTTGTAAATGTAAAGTACAGAAATTATTAACCTCCACAGGAGCTTTGCCCCCCAAGAACTATTAAGTGGCTGAGCTCTTGACACAGGAGAGGCATGGAATGCACTGTTCTTGGTGCAGTTAATGAGAAACCAGAAGCCTCATGACATTTCATTCAGTTCTGTGAGCATGTTGCCTATGTGCAAAGCAAGACCACAAATTGGTGAGCTTAGGAATTCATTGGGGTCAGTTTAGACTGGTTAATGGGAAAGAGACCATAATAGTAACTAGGAATTCAAATTCACTAAATAGGTCTATTTGGAAGGGAAGATAAGATCTCAACTTTTGTTATCTTTCTAGTCAATGTATAATTTAGAAGGAACTCTTTCATATATGTCAGTCTTATCTCCCCAGCTAAATTGGGAACTCTAGTATGTAGTGCATGTAGCAAAAAAGAAAAGGGCTTTGCAGTTAGATAGATTTAGATTTGTAATTTGGTACAGGCAATTAAAAGCTCTGTCTCCTTGTTCACATTCCTTAACCTATGTGAGCCTCAATTTCCTTTTTGTAAAATGGGGATGTAGCAGCAAGAGGCTACGTATAAGTGGTCACAGAATTTGGGTCTCGAATACGCATTTATCATGTACACTGAGGTGGAGTTGAGGCAGCAAAACACTATTTATTAAGCAAGTCAATAAGTAAGATAGACAGAATAAAGCAAAGTAAGACAAAGAGTAACAGTGAGTTCTCCCCATTCGAAGAGTGTTTCCAAGGCGCTGGGGAACCGAGACAGCGTCTTGGCTTCAAGTGTGTCCAGCGAGCGTCCCTGTTGGAGAGTTGCGATTAGGGCTTCCCCAGGAAATTAATTATACAGGGTTTTTTCCCAATAGATTACCAGTCTGGAAAGAATGCTAGGCCATAACGATTACAATCAGCAAGCATGGGGACAATGAATCACAAGTTTCAGAGTAATTATCTAGGGTAGAAGGCAGGGGACATAATTTTGGCAGTTTCACAATGTACATGAGCTTACTATGGCCACAGGGCAACCTACATGATCCTATTCATGCTTTCCACCGGTGGGTCAGCTATTGTTCAACCAGGAAGGCTGGCGATGCTTTCCCGAGTTTACTCCTGCTGACTGAGGAGTCAATGTCTGGGTGCCACCCAGACAGAGTGTTTCCCTGATGCAACAAATGGAAGGCACAAAGGGGCACCTAACTTACATTAAATTTACTTTACAGGGGATAATCATACTAACCTTATAGAATTGTAGGGTGGGTTTGAAGGGATATATGTATATAGCCTCGCAGAGTTTCATACTCAGCAAGCACTCAACAAGTGTTAGTCTCCCTTTCTCCTTGAAGGTCTTTATCCTGCAAAGCTTGCCCCAGTAGTAACATATAGTAAGGCTTGGAAATTTCCTCTTGGGATTATCTGGGGCAGCCATTTATGCTGCATTTTTCAGGTGATCCTCTGTTAGAGTTTATATAGGAACAACTCTGGGTGCAATTCTAGGATAGACAAAGAAACTTTACTGTCTTCCTTACTTGTGTTTCTCCAGGCAGTCCCTCTGTCCACACCAAACATATGTACTGCCTTCCCTTTCTATGGAGACCAAAGTAGTGACTCAGTAATGGTAGGGTTTCAGGCATCAGAAGGATCAAATTTTAGGGTAGGATGGTACTCCCAGTGCTCCATATTTCACAGCCTTCTGGATCTACACAGAAAGCCATCTCTGAAGGAATGGGAGAGAGACCTTCTGACTCCAGAAAAGAGTATGGACAGAACAGTGACAAATAACAAAAGGCTGGATAGATAGTTATTTAGAACTATTTCATTGAGTCAGTTTTGACTCAGGAAATGGGTATGACTGTACTTTCTTTTTCTTCTTTTTTTTTTTTTTTTTTGGGGAAGTGGAACAAGACTTTATTGGGGAACAGTGTGTACTTCCAGGACTTTTTCCAAGTCAAGTTGTTGTCCTTTTAATCGTAGTTGTGGAGGGCGCAGCTCAGCTCCAGTTGCCGTTGTTAGCTGCAGGGGACACAGCCCACCATCCTTTGCAGGAGTCGAACCGGCAACCTTGGGGTTGAGAGGACACGCTCCAACTAACTGAGCCATCCAGGAGCTCAGCGGCAGCTCAGCTCAAGGTGCCGTGTTCGATCTTAGTTGTAGGGGGCGCAGGCAACCATCCCTTGTGGGAGTCGAGGAGCTGAACTGGCAACCTTGTGGTTGAGAGCCCGGGCTCCAAGCAACTGAGCCATCTAGCATTGGCCCATGTGGGAATCGAACTGGCAGCCTTTGGCGTTAGGAACGCGGAGCTCCAACCTCCTGAGCCACTGGGCCGGCCCATGACTGTACTTTCTTTACTGTGACCACCTTAAGACATAGCTGTTTTTGAGAAACAACCGTTAAATATATAATTTCTCCTCTTTTCACACTAAGCTCTATTTTTGAAATTACCTGGGCTTTAGCATCTCTTTAGATGTGATGTGGTTAGACGTGCAACTAAAAAACCAAGTAACAGTAGATTTTTGTTTTTCTTTTGGCAGCAAACCTTAGATTGTGCTCTTATGCTGCAACATCTTGGGACATCAGTCAGGAGAACTCCAGGGAGCTAGGAGTGTAGGTGGGAGGTCAATAAGAAAATTCTTAATAGACATCTTAACCCAGATTTGTTGCAGACTTGCTGGTGAAGAGCTATGAATTACAAGTTTTACATGGCTGATTGTGATCAAAGCATTTTTGAAAATATTGCAAAACAGACAAGCTGAAAACAAGTGTCTTTGCTGTGATTGTACTGTTAGATTAAGCAATAGGAAGCTAGTGGCTTAAGTACTCATGACAGTATTCATTTCAAAATGCACACAGATCTCTCTGGTTACCAAAGGACTACAATTGGCAATACTACAGTGGTCTAGTGCCAAACAGACTAACTGGGGATTCAGATTTGATTTTCTTTCTAGGTATATTTTGTAACTAGATTAGCAAAAGAATGAAAAGGCAGCTTTAAATGTGATTTGTTCACTCCACCTTTACCCCACAGTTAAATCCTCAGGCACAAGGAGGCAAAGACAAGCTTATTATTTTCCTAACTAATTAGAGTGGCCTTTCTTAGGGCAGCATTTAAAATAAATAGAACCAATTGGAGGGAATCTATATATCTGAATTTCCCTTTGCAGAAGTGTGGGGACAGAGCCCCAAAAAGCAGTTTCCAGGCTCTCGGCCTCACATAGAAAGGTGCTGGCTCAGGTAGTAAATGGCCATCAACTGTGATCAAATGGCCAGCAGCTGTGGCTAGTTGGCCGTCAGCTGTAACCAGTGAGCCATTGGCCACGAATATAACTGCTGTGGTTACGCTAGCAAAAAAAAGAAAAGAAGGGGGAGCTAGCAAGAAGATGGTGGCTGAGTCTGCAAGCGGCACAGTGAGGGTTGATAATTGTGTTGCTCCTGGTTCCTGTGTCTCCAACCCAGCCGCCAGTGAGAGTATAGAGATATGACTCCCCTATCTATGGCTCCGTGGGTGTTCCTTTTTGGCCTCACCATGTCCAGCGTTCTTGTGTGGGGAGCGGGACCAGAGACCCCGCCGGACACCCCACGTGACACTTGGCGAAGTTGGCAGGATCCCCTGCACTACAAGAAGTTAACTAGGTAACAAAGTATAACCCATTAAAAATGATAAAATACACATCCATACAATTGTTTATTCACTTATAGGCTTTATGTGTAAGAATTTAGTCATAGAAATTGTGAGCATCCATTTAGGAAGTTTCCAAATTTATCTTGTAATACTATATTTTCATTGTTCTGGTCCAATATACTATAACATTTGTGGTCTTAGTTTTCAGAGATGGCCAGTTATATTAAATGTTACATCATCCTTTCACTAAAACTATAGATTGCATGCAGTATAGATGAATGTAACATATAGCATTTGAACTATCATTATTAAGGCTAGTCTAAGTGGCATCAAAAATAGAAGTGCTTGTTCTCTCTTCTAAGTGTTTTGCACTCACTGGCTTTGTCATTCACTTGGCCCCTCTCACCTAACCACTTTGTATGGATAGCCATCCATAAGACATGGATAGCCATGTCTTAGCTTCATATTTAAATGCCATGTTGTAATTGAACTTTTTAATATATCTATGTCTAATCCCTCCCACTAGATTTTAATCTTGTATAGGAATTTCTGCTATTTTTCTTGAGACATTTTAGAGAACCTAATAAGATTCTTACATATGTAAGAGGCACACAAGAAATATTGGTAAAATGGCTACTAAATACAATTTCATGCAGTCATTTTAGATTTTAGTGCATCATAGTTAGAACCTTTGTAAGTGTTTAGTAAAGTATCAGCTGAAACAATGTGACAGAGGTTGATTATAAAACAAGACAAAAACCCCACCTTGATTAAATGTTCTATGATAGGTTGACACTTTCATGAAAAAGAATCTTGTTTTCCCATCTGAAGCATGATTATTACAGTTTTGTTCTTCCTTTGGAATTTAAACATTAACTCTGGCCCTGTCTAAAGCAGAACCCTTGTCAGTTTCCTTCCTTTAAAAGAAACTTTACCCTTGGCATGGCAGGCAAGGAGCTTACTGAGGCTAGCTGGAGAGCAGCTGCTTCCTCCAGGCAACAGTTGCTCAGTAGCCCGGCTCTATGTCTTCAGAGGGAAGGGTACCTTGATTCTCAAACCCTGACATGTAGGTGTAAATAACGGTATTCTTTGTGTAGAGGTCAGGGGGTGTGGTTTGCTCTTTGAAAAAAAGATTGATTTAAATTGCAGCAGAGTGCCACTGTCCACTTGGAAGTGCTTTGGTGTGATGAAAGGCTATCAATAACCTTTTTATTTTATTTTATTAGTTTCAGGTGTACAAAACAATGTAATAGACATTTATCGTTTATACCCTTCACAAAGTGATAACCCCCTCCCCCAATCTACTACCCCTCTGACATCACATACTTTTAACTCTAAAATATCTTTTCCTGTAGGAACTTTAAATTTTATTCTTTAGTGAATCCTTATGACACACATTCTTAGGTGTTCTTGCAGTGTATGGTTCTTGCAGTCACATCTTTTTACTGTGTACCTTTGTTGTTTGTGTTTTTTTTTTCCATTGGGGAATATTGGGGAACAGTGTGTCCAAGGCAAGTTGCTATCCTTCAGTCTAGTTGTGGAGAGCACAGCTCAGCTCCAAATCCATTTGCCATTTTCAATCTTAGTTGCAGGGGGCACAGCCCACCATCCCATGTGGGCATTGAACCGGCATCCTTGTTGTTAAGAGCTCACACTCTAACCAACTGAGCCATCTGGCTACCCCTCCGGCAGCTCAGTGGCAGCTTGTTGTCTTCAATCTATTTGTGGAGGGCGCAGCACACTGGCCATGTGGGAATCAAATAGGCAACTGTGTTAAGAGCTCGCACTCTAACCAACTGAGTCGTCTGGCCATCCTGTACCTTTGTTTAAGTCCCATTGGGGAAATAGGAAATTAGCGTCACCTGAAACCCCTTTGTCAGGATGTGTTGTCATGGACATGTGCCTGTAGGCATATAAGAAAGGCAATAACTCTTTAGATATAAAATATCCCTTGATGGAAATAAACTCAATATGTGAAATATTGGACTTACAGATACGATCAAGTTAGGAAACAATTTTTTTTTACATTCCCTGAAGATTCAAAGCTGAGCAAATGTTCATGTTTGACAGACCAGAACCTATGAATAAAGTGTTATTATGGCCCATTCTGTTCAGCCTTATGGAGATGTAGAACACTCTAGGAGGCATGTGTACTTATTGTCAGGTAGTTCTGGAGCATGGGAGAAATACTTGTGGTCCAGAGCTGATGGCTGGAGGGTAGAGATACTAGTGAAGGTATAGTGTAATGTCCAGGAATACCAGACCTGGCCACCATCTTAAATCAGCACAGTGAACAGTGTTCTCAACATAGTAAACATTTGATAAGGGGAAAGGCCTCACAATGTTATTTATTTTAAAGGTCTGCTGCCTTTTGTCTCTCACACAAAAATGTCAGGTGGCATTCACCCAGGGCTGTGTATAATTCCTATCATGTTAGCTAAATGTTAATCTTCATTCATTCAAACAGTATCTGTTGGAATGCCAAGTGCCTGAAAGTACCATATTTATGGGACATCCTTATATTTACTTAAATTTGTAAATATGCAAATGATTGACAAATTGCTCAACACACTTCAAGTGTATAGTCCATTAGACATTCACTCCTGATTATTTGACTTCTGCATTGATTTTTCTCAAAATTAAAAAGGGGGTATATGTTGTATTTAGACTGAAACTTTGATTTTATAAGCTAATAAGGAAATAGGATTCCTGTTAGAAAAAATTATCTTGTTGCAAATTTTGCTGGATTGTAACTGATCTTTAAAGAAAGGCTAAACTAAATAGGGCTAAACTAAATATATTCTGAACTAAATAGCCTATAGAATTTTAGTTCCTATTGGGAGAAATTGAGAATTATTTTCTTGGGGTTGTGTGATGAGAGAGAAAATTACTTACACACAATGACAAACAAGTTTAAAGGACAAAGATAAAACCTCTGTGTATGCATGCATGTGTGGGAGTATGCAAATCCTTGGGGGCCTTGACTGTATGGAAGTTTATTATTTTGCGTTTTTATTTCCATTGGGAAGACTACTTCATTTGATTTTATATTTATGATGATTCCTCTCTATGTGCCTTTTTAGTGTGACTCCATGAAGAAACTTTTATTGATTATGCTCTACAACTTAGAAATGTTAAATAAGAGTTTTAAATTTGGATAAATTACCATCGATGTGTGAATTAAGGTTTTAAAAGAAATTGATATTAGAGGAGAAACCTAACTAAAAAGTGTTAATTTGTTACTTTAAAGCTCTTTTCTAGGTATGAGTAGGCAACAAAATAAGTGTATTATCTTTACCTGTTAATCTAGTTGAAGTAGCACAGACACACATGAATGATACCTTTACAGCATATGTTAAGACTAATCAGTGGTACAAGTATATTCCAGACTTACTATATAGGCAGACTTAGCTCTTATATCTTCTTATTCAGTTTATATTCTAAACAATGAACATTGAGACATAGAGTGACTCTGAGGCTTGTAACATTCTCAAGGAAAGATTTGTTTCTGTTCATTACATGACGCTTGTTGAGACAGGTAGTAGACTCGGGTGGTTTGGAAAGACTTTCAGCACAAGGACTGAAGCTAAGAGAGACTTCTAAATAATCAGAAAAATCACAGCTTCCTACAACTCACACTTTTGAATTAACTGTATTTTAAGTTCTTGATATGCATCAGCCAGCCTCACCTTTGCATCACTAGATGTGGGGATTTTCAGTGAAAAAAAAAAGAAAAAGTCAGGTTAGTAAAAGGATCTGGGGCTGAAAGCTCTTCCATCCACTTGTGAGACATTGTTAACAACCAAATAACAAAGAGGGAAAACCACGTATCGTCTCTGACACCACAAATCTTGATCCATGTCTTACTTCATTCTTGCTAGTTCACAAACACTGACTTTGTTGAATTTGAAAAATAAAAACTACAAAAGCTGTTTGATCAACAGTAGAGTTTCTTGTCCTTTGGGTCCTAGATTAAGAAGAAACAGCAAGATGTACTTGGTTTCTTAGAAGCTAACAAAATAGGATTTGAAGAAAAAGATATTGCCGCCAATGAAGAGAATCGGAAGTGGATGAGAGAAAATGTACCTGAAAACAGTCGACCAGCCACAGGGTACCCGCTGCCACCTCAGATTTTCAATGAAAGCCAGTACCGTGGAGTGAGTAACCAATTTAAATTCTTGTTTCTTTTTTTTCCCCAAAGGGATTGCCTTAAATCCATCCTATCCCTTTCAGTCCCTTGCCCAGATCTGCATATAGTCATTTCTCCAGTTCATCCTCTGCATTCTGCATTCGTCCTAGGCAACTGAGGTATTTTGCCTTCTACTAGGAAGCAAATGGATGAGTCATCCACCAAAAAAATTACTTGTAAATGTATAAATACAGACCTTGGACATATAGATAGCAGTACATTTCTTCATCTTCTTTCCAACCAGAACAATTGTATTGTCTTTGGTATGTTCATTAAGAAGCCTATGAAAAGAGGTCAGCTGCTTTACTTATTTAGATTAAAATTAGTTTAAAAAGAGAAATATCTTATTTTCCACTTGAAGCTAGTAATATTTTTTATTTTGGTACCATTAACAAATTTTCTTAAAATTTTAAGTTAGCTCATTGAACATAGATAAGGGACAAGGGAAAAAAAAATGCTCTTTGACTGATGCTTTCAAGTATGCCATCTTGCTCAGTCTTCGTTTAAACCATGGAGTGGTTTCCTTCATTCTTCATTCACTGTATATTTAAGTACCATTTGTAGTTTATGGCCATTCTAGGCACCATGGCAAGTTCAAGTATAAATAAAACACAGCCTCTTCTCTTAAAGATCTGCTTGTGAGTGGGGTGTGGGAAGAATCATACATACCTGTAGCAATCAGAGAGTGGTTATGAAGCCTCATCCATGTGATGTCATGGTACAGAAAGCATATGTAAGGGCTGTAAGAATTTCCATTAAAGAATTGTTTGTATTTCTCTGTCATCAGAATTAGCAAGACTGAGGAACAAATGTTTTTAGAGCCAGCAATCCAAATCTTTTAGCTCATAGGTTTATATGGGAGTGAGAAGGACACTTATTGGTGGAGATCCTTTCACATACCAATTCAAAGCATCTAAGGAGGGGTATAACAAATTTGAAAAGTTCATTGGCACAAAATATTTTTTCTGTGAATTGAATTTGTCAGTTCTGAGGTGGGACCTGAAGATTTCATCTGTTACTGCAAACAGCGCCCATGTGTAAAGATATACTCTACAGATAAGGAAAAGGCAATTATGCTATTTATTTAGATCGTAAAACCTCAGTGCCTCTATGTCATGCTGGGCAGCCTGCGGGGTCTCTGCTCCCAGTCCCCACATAAGGACACAGGATATGGTGAGGCCAAAAAGGAACTCCCATGGAGCCATAGGTAGGGGAGTCATACCATTATAGTCTCACTGGAGGCTGGATTCACACGACGTGCAACCTGCTGTCCGCTTTTATGCCAACCGACCGACTCTATGACTTCCCTCCACTCCCCAATGTAGCCGCGGCAGTTATATTAGTGGCCAATGGCTCAATGGTTACAGCTGACGGCCAACTAGCCACAGCTGACGGCCATCTTCTACCCGAGCCAGCACCCCTCCACGTGAGGCCGAGAGCCTGGAAACTGCTCTCTGGGGCTCTGTCCCCACACTCTATGTTTGAACTTTATGCAAATTAGTGAATCTCAGGGGTTGGAGGAGGCCTCAGAGTTCATATAGTCCAATCTAAACCAGCATATATTGTCTTAGCTTCTCCTTTTTAAAGCAGACATTTCAATTTGTTTGACTTTTGAAAACAAACACATTTCGGATTATATGGGTAACATTTAAGAAGACACATTTGCCTGGTTTGTTTCTCCCTCAGAAACCACACTGCAAGTGAATGGGGTATAATGTGGAAATTAGGGAAGTATCACTGAGAAATGGGAATATGGAAAAGAGGGAACAGGAGGTGAGACTCAAACAAACAAGTAAATATTTCATAGTGGAAAAGGAATCCAGCTTCTAGTGAGTGCTTGCTGTGCTCTAGGCATTGACTTGGGAGTTTAATAACAACAAGAATTAAGGGGTTTTTTTTAAGAAGAAATTAGGTGATGTCATAGAAATGGTGGCCTGAGGTGAGCCTCTTGAAATCTCCCCTGGAATTTACAATAAATTGAACAACTATAATTCCACAGAGGGCTCCTTGTGCAGCAGACAGGCAAGACTAAGAGAGGTGGAACTAAAATCATCTACAGGTGGGCAAATTGAGTGAGCAGCAGAGGAGGGAAGCAAGAAATGCGGAGACGAGGGCCACAGGGCAGCAGGACGCATACTGGAGCTTGGAGATCTAAGCTCCCTGCATTCCGGAGCTACTGCAGCCACATGAGAGAGAAGAATTCACACTGCTAGTGCTCCACTATGGTCCACAGTCCCTTCTGAGGATCAGCAAATAACACGGCTGAACCCAATGTTTACAGCAGAGACATTGGAGCAAAGACTGAGGGAAGAAAGTTGAAAATGGTGGATTAAGCCCTCACTGCCGAATAGAGGATGGAAGGCTTAGACACGGAGCCTAGCCTACCCTTACCTACCCTCCCAGAGCTCGCCCCAATTCTACCTTCCCAGTGCTACAAGTGGAATGGTAGCTTTATCATATCAAAAGAACAAAAAAATACAGACGTCATCAAAATGGCTGCGTGAGGTGAGCCTCTGTAAATCTCCCCTGGAATTTACAACTAATCGAACAAGTATAACTCCACAAACGACTCTCTGCACAGCAGACAGGCAAGACAAAGAGGCCCACTACTGAATTCACCTAAAGGTGGGCGAATTGCGTGAGCGGGGGAGGAGGGAAGGGAGAAGTTTGGAGACGGAGCCATGCAGGTGCGGGATGCAGACCTAGCTCAGTGCTCTGAGCTCTCTGCATCCCAGAACTACCGCAGCTGCAGAAGAGAGAAGAAATCGGACTGCTAGGGCTCCGTTGATGGCCCACAGGACTGAGAGGACAGCATATAACACGGCTGAACCCAATGCTCACGGCAGAGACCTCGGAGAAAAGACTGAGGGAAGAAGGCTGAAAATGGTGATTTAAGCCCTCACTGCTGAGCAGAGAACAGAAGCCTTAGGCACTGAGACTAGCCGCCCCCTCCCTACCCTCCCAGAGCTCGCCCCACCCCCACATACCTGGTGCTAGAAGCAGAAGAGTAGCAGTGTCAGATCAAAAGAACAGAATATTTGCTGTTCTGAGAACTGTGGACCACAGACACAGATTCGCAGCCCAACTAGTTCCGGCAAAGGGGAGAGAGCTGTGGAAGCAGGACCGGCTGTGGTGGTGGTCGATGCCATTGCTCTGGGCCACCTCTCACAACTCACCCTGCCCCTAGCCCGACATATCTGGGCGGATTCCTGCAGGAGTAAACAGAACTGCTGAAACATATGGGCTCTGAATCTGGAGCAGGAAGCGCTTTGGAACTTCAAAAGCTCTCCTCATACCCACACGGACACTGCGCCCTGTGACCCAGGCAAACTATTAACAAAGGAGAAGCCCGTCTCCCAGGGAATCCCACCATTGTGTGAGAAGTTGGAATAGTGCAGAGAAAACATAGCACTACTGTGTGAGAGAGAATAAAAGGCTGCAGTTGGAGACAAAATAAAACATTCTACCAACACCTACTGGAAAACAAAAGAAAGACCTCTTCCTATCAACCTGATGCAGAAGCCACTCCTGTAGAAGTCTAGGAAGAGAAATAATAAATCAGTAATTGCCATGAATAACCAAGGAAACAAGAGAGCTCATAAAGAAAATGAAAAGTCTCCACAAAATGAACTTAAAGACATGGAAATATGTGACTTAAATGACAGAGAATTGAAGATTGCATTTCTTAAAAAAACTCAATGAGATGCAAAAGAATACAGACGGTCTGCTTAATGAACTCAGAAACACAATCAAAGAACAAAATTAACATTTTACCAAAGAGATTGAAATTTTTTTAAAAAAGAACCAAATAGAATTTCTGGAGATTAGGAGCCCAATAAAAGAATCGAAGAATGAAATAGCCAGCTTACATAATAGAGCTGACCAGATGGAGGAAAGAATCAGTGACATCAAAGATATAAATCTGGAAATGACACAGATGGAAAAAGAGAGAGACTTGAGACTGAAAAGAAATGAAAGAACTCTACAAGAACTTTCTGACGCCATATGAAAGAGCCATATCAAAGAATAATGGGCGTACCAGAAGGAGAAGATTGGAGAAGGGAACAGAAAGTATATCCAAACAAATAGTCAATGAGAACTTCCCATATATGTGGAAACAACTGGATCCTTGAATCCAAATAGCAAGCAGAACACCTAATTACCTCAATCCCAACAGGCCTTCTCCAAGGCACATTGTATTGAAGCTGTCTCAAATCAACAACAAAGAAAGAATCCTCAAGGCAGCCAGGGAAAAGAAGACGGTAACCTACAAAGGAAAGCCCATTAGATTATCATCAGATTTTTCAGCAGAAACTCTACAAGCCAGGACAGAGTGGAACCAAATATTCAAATTACTGAAAGAGAGAAATTATGAGCCAAGAATAATATATCCAGCAAAGATATCGTTTAGATATGAAGGAGGAATAAAGACCTTTCCAGACATACAGAAGCTGAGGGAATGTTCTATCACACGACATGTGCTACAAGAATTACAGAAGAAGGCTATTCAACCAGCATAAATAGGGATAATTTGTGACAACCAAAATATAAAAAGGGAGAGAATAAAGGCCTGAACCGGCATAAGGGAATGGAGAAAGTAAGCATGCTGAAGAAAATGGAATACTCTAAATATGAAACTTTCTTTTACATAAACTTAATGGTAACCACTCAAAAAAAGAAAATCCAGAACTAAAATAACATAATAAAAGAAGAAACAGAGGGAAAAATCATAGAATGCCACGACACTGAGCTAATAGATAGCAATCAAAAGGGAAAGAAACAATGGAGACACTGTCTACCAGAAAACAAAAGACAGAATGATAGGAATTCTTCATATATCAACAATCACCCTAAATGTAAATGGACTGAACTCACCAATTAAAAGGAACAGAGTAGCAGATTGGATCAAAACACTAACCCAAATATATTCTGCCTCCAAGAGACACATCTAAGCTACAAGGACAAATATAGACTCAAAGTGAAAGGGTGGAAATGGACACACCATACAAATGGTATGCAGAGAAAAGCAGGTGTAACCCTACTGATATCAGATGAAACAGACTTCAGGATAAAAAAGGTACAAGAGACAAAGATGGACATTTTATAATGATAAAGGGGTCTATAGAACAAGAAGACATAACAGCCATCAATATTTATGCCCCCAAACAGGGAGCACCAAAATATACTAAGCAACTACTAACAGAACTAAAGGGAAAAATTGACCAAAACACAGTTATAGTAGGGGACCTAAATACATCATTGACAGCTACGGATAGATTGTCCAAACAGAAAATAAATAAATAAATATCAGCCCTAAATGACACATTAGATGAAATGGACATAATTGATATTTATAGAGCACTTCATCCTAAAACATCAGACTATAATTCTTTTCTAGTGTACATGGAACATTCTCAAGGATAGACTATATATTGGGACAAAAATGAACCTCAGTAAATTTAAGAAGATTGAAATCATCCGAAGCATATTCTCTGATCACAAGGCTTTGAAATTGTATATCAACTGCAAAAAGAAAGCAGAAAAAACCACAAATATGTGGAGATTAAACAACATACTTTTTAGAAAAACTGGGTGGAAAAAGAAATAAGGTGGAAAATCACAATATATGTAAAACAAATGAGAATGAAAGTGCATCCTACCAAAATTTTGGGGATGCAGCAAAAACAGTTTTAAGAAGGAAATTTATGTCATTGCAGGCCTATCTCTAGAAACAAGAAAAAATCCCATATAAATAACTTCACGTTATTCCTTAAAGAACTAGAAAAAGAACAAATAAAACCCAAAGTCAGTAAAAGGAAGGAAATAATAAAAAAATCAGAGCAGAACTAAATGAATCAGAAATAGAGAACAAAAAGACAATTAAAAAAATTAATGCAACAAAGAGAGGCTTTTTGAAAAGATTAATAAAATTGACAAACCCTTGGGTAGACTCACTAAGATAAAAAGAGAAAAGACACAAATAAACAAATTCAGAAATGAAAGAGGGGTAGTTTTCACAGATGTTTACAGAAATACAAAGGACCATCCAAGAATCCTATGAAGGACTATATGCCATCAAATTCAACAACCTAGATGAAATGGAAAAGTTCTTAGAAACAAATAGCCTTCCTAGGCTGAATCAAGAAGAATTGAAAAATCTAAATAGACCGATCACCAGTAAGGAAATTGAATCAGTCATCTCATACCTTCCCAAAAGCAAAAGTCCAGGACCAGATGGCTTCACTAGTAAATTCTACCAAACATTCAGAGGATCTAATTCCTGTCCTACTCAAACTCTTCCAAAAAACTGAAGAAGAGAAAATACTCCCTAACTCATTTTATGAGACCAACATTAATTACACTGTTACCAAAACTTCATAAGGATAACACAAAGAAAGAAAATTACAGACAAATGTCTGTGATGAATACAGATGCAAAAAATCCTCAATAAAATTCTAGCAAATCGAATGCAACAATGAATTGAAAAATTATATATCACATTTAAGTGGAGTTCATCCCGGGGGCACAAGGATGGTTCAAAATATGCAAATCGATCAATGTGATACACCACATAAACAAAATACAGGACAAAAATCATATGATTATGTCAATAGATGCAGGATAAGCGTTTGACAATATACAACATTCATTTCTGATTAAAACACTTAATAAAACAGTTATAGAAGGAAAGTACCTTAACATAATAAAGGCCATATATGACAAACCCTCAGCTAATATCTTAATTAACGGTGAAAAACTGAAGCTCTTTGTTCTACGTTCAGGAACATGACAGGGCTGTCCCCTATCACTTCTGCTTTTTAATATAGTATTGAAAGTCCTAGCTAGAGCAATCAGGCAAGAGAAAGAAATAAAAGGCTTCCAAATTGGGAATGAAGAAGTTAAATTGTCAGTTTTTGCAGATGACATGATGCTATATATAGAAAACCCTCAAGACTCCACAAAAAAGCTATTAGAAACAATCAACGAATACAGTAAAGTTGCCAGCTACAAAATCAATGTACGAAAGTCCATTGCATTCCTATAAACTAACAATGAAATCTCAGAAAAAGAAATAAAGGAAACAATTCCTTTTGCAATTGCAAGAAAAAGAATAAAATACCTAGGAATAAAGTTAATCAAGGATGTCAAAGACCTATATGCTGAAAACTATAACACCTTATTAAAAGAAATTAAAGAGTACACAAAGAAATGGAAAGACATTCCCTGTTCATGAATTGAAAGAATCAACATAGTTAAAATGGCCATATTACCCAGAGCAATATGCCTAATTAATGCAACCCCCATCAAAATCCCAATGCATTTTTTAAAGAAATAGAACAAAAAGATCATGAGATTTTTATGGAACCACAAAAGACCCCAGATAGCCAAAGCAATCCTAAGGAAAAAGAACAGTGCTGGAGGTATCATAATCTCTGACTTCAGATTGTACTACAGAGCAATAATAATTGAAACAGTGAGGTATCGGCAGAAAAACAGACATACACACCAATGGAATAGAATTGAGAACCCAGAAATAAAATCACATAACTATGGACAGATAATTTTCTACAAAGGAGCCAAAAACATACAATGGAGAAAAGACAGCCTCTTCAATAAATGGTGCTGGGCGGATTGGAAAGCCATGTGCAAAAGAGTGAACCTAGACTGTTATCTGTCACCCTATATCAAAATTAATTCAAAATGAATTCAGGATCCAAACATAAGACCTGAAACAATAAAGTGCATAGAAGAAAACATAGGCATTTAACTTATTTTGGGTTCAAAGAGCATTTTATGAATTTGACTGAAAAGGCAAGGGAAGTAAAAGCTAATATAAGTGAATGGGACTATATCAAACTAACAAGTTTCTACACAGCAAAAGAAACCATCGACAAAATAAAGAGGCAGCCAACCCAATAGGAGAAGATTTTTGCAAACAATACTTCCGATAGAGGGCTAATATCCAAAATATATAAGGAACTCATACAACTCAACAACAACAACAAAAACAACAATGCAATTGAAAAATGGGCTGAGGACCTGAATAGACATTTCTCCAAAGAAGACATACATATGGCCAATAGACATATGAAAAAATGTGCAACATCACTAATCATCAGATAAATGTAAATAAATCCGCAATGAGATATCATCTCACACCAGATAGAATGGCTCTTATCAACAATACAAACAGTAACAAGTGTTTGAGAGGCTGTGGAAAAAAGGGAACACTCATTCACTGTGGTTGGAAATGCAGATTGGTGCAGCCACTATGGAAGGCAGTGTGGAGGTTCCTCAAAAAATTAAGAATAGAATTACCACATGACCCAGCTATTCCTCTCCAGGGTATCTATCCCTAGGATCTGAAAACATTTATCCATAAAGACATATGTGCTCCAGTGTTCATTGCAGCTTTATTTAATGTGGCCAACATATGGAAACAACCAAAGTGTCCTTCGACAGATGAATGGATAAAGAAGTGCGGTATATATACACAATGGAATACTATTCTGCAGTAAGAAAAGTACCATTTGTGACAACATGGATGGATCTTGATATTATAATGCCAAGCGAAATAAGTCAGACAGAAAAAGTAGAGAACCATATGATTTTACTGACATGTGGTACATAAAACCGAAAACAACAAAAGTGCAAGACAAACAAATGAAGATACAAAAACGCAGACACAGATGAGTTACCAGACGGTAAGAGGGGAGGGGGTGGGAGATGAGGGTAAAGGGGATCAAATATATGGTGATGGAAAGAGAACTGACTCTTGGTATTGAACACACAATATGATATATAGATGATGTATTACAGAATTGTACACCTATAATCTATGTAAGTTTACTAACAATTGTCACCCCAATGAACTTTAATTAAAAAAAAGGAAAAAATGAAATAAGATTATTCCCTGTATTTTTAGAAGAGTATGTAGCCACCGTTCATATGAAACATATTACATGTGAGGTATTGTGCTACTTGTTTTATGTGTATTATATCCGTCAGTTCTCATACTAATCCCATGAGGTAGATATGGTTAATCTTATTTTATTGATAAAATAATTGAGGCCTAGAAAAGTTTAACTGATTTCCTAAATCACACAATTAGTAAGTGATGCAGCTAGAATTTAAACCTAGGTCTGTCTCACTGTGAAGCTCTTATTCTTTGTATTAAACCACTGCATTGTTCATTTTCCTGTTATTCAAAGATTCCATATTTATTCATTTCTTCTCCATTCTGTATTATGGGGACCTGACCTCAGCAAATTACATTTCCTAGTCTCCATTGCCAACTGGCTGCCTTTTAGATTTGGCCCATAATAGCAGGTACTGGTTGGAAGAATGGAAGACAGGAGAGGAAAAGCCGAAGTATTCCCCTCCTTTCTGTTTCTGGAAGGTCTATACAGTGGCTGAATCTCCTTTATGGTACCAGCTCTAACAGGTACCGCAGCTTCTAGGTTCTGTAATACTACCTTCTCCACTTTTCCTTCTGCCCTAGATGGTGTAGCAACTTCCTGCTGTTGCTAATCTCTGGGTTGCCTCACCATCACCTGTTTGCCTTTAGCTCTTTAATCTTTTGTAACTAGTTCTTCATATTAAATTCCCTTGTTTAAACTACTTCAAGGCTTCTCAACCTTGGCACTACTGACATCTTGGGTTGGGCGATGCTGTTTTGTTGGGGGACTGCCCTGCACATTGTAGGATGTTTAGCAGCATCCTTGGCTTCTATCCTTGAGTAGCAGCACTGGTAGCACCCTCCTAGTTGTGAAAAACCAAATATTTCTCTAGACTTTGCCAGATTCCCCTAGGGCCTAGGGGAACAATTACCTCTTGTTGCCAAACACAGAACTATGGCTTAGGTTCCTATTTCCAGACTGGAATGTGACTGAAACATCTCCCCTAACTGCATAGGCAAGGCTCTGATATACAGAAGATACAAAATTTATAAGAACAATTTTTGTTCTCAAAGAGCTTATGCTATATATATGAATAGCTAAAACACAGTTCCATGAAATGATAAATAATATGATACCAATATATGATAGAATACATTCTGGATTAATGTTATAATCATAGAGGTGTAAATAAAGTATCTGTTTTTCCTCAAGCAAATTTCTATAGAAGAAGCAGACTATACCATAGTCTGTTTTGTTTACTCTTGTATTCTTAGTACCAAGAACAGTAATTGGAATGTAGTAGATGCTCAGTTCATATTTGTAAATAAATTAATCTGGCTTAATTGAGAAACGAATGTTCTTTTCTCTCAGAGTTACAAATCTGTTTGTGCTTGTAAGTACAAGGCCAATAAATGATAATATACTTTGATCCCAAAATACTTACAGAGACAGCTAGATGCCCCTGTGCAGCATTTTATGATCAGATTTCGATAAAGCTGAAGACGTGGTTTCCTTCACATGAATTTAAAGACTGACATGCATTGTTTTTGTTGCTTTGATGATAGTAAGAAATACCTCTTGTATGACTGTTGGATTCTTTTACCTAGCTTTTTGAGGTTACTTCCAACTAGCTGAATTGTAGATATGATCTGTATTAGTTATTTACCTTGAGTAGTTTATAGGTCGTATGTCTCATTATGGAATTGGTATCAAGATCCAGTTAGTTCCACTTTTGAACAGTGAGCTCAGAGAGTTTGGGAGACTGCTCATATATGTCTGTTTTTTCAGGTTTGCTCCTTTGTTAACATTTGGAGTACACTTAAAGATACTTTGACTGAATCCTTGTGGAGATCCCAGTGGCTCTAAAGAATTCTGACTGTTAAAATATCCCTAAATAAGAGAAATTCTGATGTTTCTTGGGGTGGGCCTCAAATTTAGGGTCACCAATGGCTTGAGAGGCTCTAAACTTGATACCTTCACATCCTACAAGTGCTAGGAATTGTACATGCTAGAAAAGAACCCTGTAATTGGAGATCTGTTGGTGAGACAATCTCTAGAGAAGCCAGCCAAGTATGAGTGCTTTTTACATCTAATTAAGTCAGGCAGAATGCCAAGCTTATCTACATCTGCTTTAAATCAAATTAAGGTCAGGTATAGACAATTGCTGTGTTTTCAAAGTAGGTTGTCTATTGATTATATGTCATAGTCAAATTTAGGCAATGTGGTTGTTACTTTTGGAGCATTCTTGGTGGCTTAGGGGATGACAGTGGAAAGAAAGCCTAACCAAATTCCATTATGTGTGGCTTTCTTGGATCCCCAGATTGAAACTGTTTAGTGGCTTGTTTGCTCCTTTGCTCATATCTCATGAAAATCTCATTCTCTTCCTTCCAACACAGCACAGATTTTCTATTCTTACAGCTCTCAGCATACCTAGCTAATATCTGGTCTACCATAGGTTCTGAGGACATCTCTACCTTAATAAACAATGGAAGTGAAATAATGGGAAACTGGAACAACAGCATCATGCTAGAATAAGCAATCTCTTACTGGCAAACAATTGGCTTCTTTGCACTGTGGAGAAAGCTGCTTGCCCAGAGACATATTTAAATTCTGTGTGATATGGAATAACCCATGTTATGGTTTCTGCCCCACAGAAAGAAGAACAGCGTATCTTCTAACCCACATTAAATTACATCCAATAAGCCTTGCCTCTTTACTCCCCTTTCCAGAATTCTAGCATTATAGAAGCTAGCTTGTCTGCCCCCCAAGGAGGTTGACCAGTTAGTTCATTTTGAATAAATATACTCTTTTTATTTCTATTAAAAATTTTTAAATTATTTATATACTTTTTAATTATAGTTGATGTTCAGTACCATTTTATATTAGTTTCAGGCATACAGTGCTGTGCACAGGCATCTATTTAATTTATGAAGTGACCCCCCCCAACAAGTCTAGCACCCACCTGGCACCACACAATTTTCCCAATATTATTGACTATATTCCCCATGCTTCAATTTAAATCCCCATGACTATTTTGTAGCTACCAATTTGTACTTCTTAATCCCCTCACTTTTCTCATCCAGTCTCTTAGCTCCCTCCCATCTAGTAACTATCAGTCTGTTCTCTGTATCTATGGTCTGTTTCTGTTTTGTTTGTTTATTTTGTTCTTTAGATTCCACATATAAGTGAGTCATATGGTATTTCTCTTTCTCAGTCTGACTTATTTCACTTATTTAACAGCATGATAAACTGTAGGTCCATCCATATTGTTGCAAATGGTAAGATTTCATTCCTTTTATGTCAGAGTAATATTCTATTGTGTATATGTACCAACTCTTTATCCAATCATCTATGGTGGACATTTTGGTTGTTTCCATGTTTGCCTATTGTGACTAGTATTGCAGTAAACATAGGGGTACATATATCTTTTTGAATTAGTGTTTGGATTTCTTTGGATAAATACCCATGAGTGGAATTGCTGGCTCATAAGGTAGTTGTGTCTTTATTTTTTATGAGGAACCTCCATACTGTTTTGCATAGTGACTACACCAATTTGCAATCCCACCAACAGTGCACGAAGTTTCCCTTTCCTCCACTCCTCACCAACACTTCTTTGTTGATTTATTGATGATGGCCATGCTTACAGGAGTGAGGTGATATCTCAAAGTGGTTTTTGTTTGCATTCTCTGATAATTAGTGACGTTGAGCATCTTTTCATATGTCTATTGGCCATCTGTATGTCCTCTTTATAGAAGTGTCTATACAAGTCCTCTGCCAATTTTTTTTATTGGATTGTTTGTTTATTTTGGTGTTGAGTTGTATGAGGCTTTTATAAATTTTGGATATTGACCCCCTTATTAAATGTATCATTCGCGAATATCTTCTCCCATTCAGTACGATATCTTTTCATTTTGTTGATGTTTCCTTTGCTGTGAAAAAGCTTTTTAGTTTGGTTTAGTTCCATTTGTTTAATTTTTTTTCTTTTGTTTCCCTTTCCCAAGAAGATAGATCAGCAAAAATATTTCTAAGGGTAATGTGTGACAGTTTACTTCCTATATTTTCTTCTAGGAGTTTCATGGTTTTGGCTCTTACTTTTAAGTCTTTAATCCGGTATGAGTTTATTCTTGTATATGATGTAAGAAGGTGGTCCAGTTTCATCTATTTGCATGTATCTGACTGGTGTTCCCAGAGGAATTTATTGAATAGACTGTCTTTACCCTAATGTATATTCTTCCTTCCTTTACCATAGATTAAATGATTAAACAGGCATGGATTTATTTCTGGGCTCTCTATTGTGTTCCATTGGTCTCCAAATGTGGTTCTGTTTTTATGCCAATACCATGCTGTTTTGATTACCATAGCCTTGTAGTATAGTTTGATATCAGGTAACTATGATACCTCCAGCTTTGTTATTCATTCCCAATATTGCCATGACTATTTGGGGTCTTTTATGATTCCATATAAATTTTAGGATCATGTCTTCTCATTCTGTGAAAAATGTCAATGGTATTTTGATAGGGTAGAAGTGAATCTATAGATTGTTTTGGGTAGCATGGATATTTTAACTTTATTAATTCTTCTTCTTTAATTCATATTTTATTAAAATATATCCATTATGTTATTTGTAAAATAGCATATGTTGTATGATTCTGTTTCCATAAATGTATATTTGCAATACTGAAAGAAGAGCTACCTCAATGCAACTGAATGGTTATATTTGTATAATAGGCTACAATTGATTTTCACTTTTTTTTCCTTCTGAGTGACTGATTCTTCTTTTTCTAAAAAGAAAAATTATTAGTTTCAGATGTACAAAACAGCATAATTAGACTTTTATACCCTTCACAAAGTGAATACCCCCACAAGTCTACTTCCCCTGTGATATCCTGCATAGCTATTACAATAGCTTTGACTAGATTCCTTACGCTGTATTTTACATCCCGTTATTATATATATATATATATATATAATATATATTATATGTTATATATATATTATACATATTATATATAATATATATATTATATATATAGTTGACATTCAACATTTTTTATATTAGTTTCAGGTGTATACTGAAATGGTTAGATATTTATATAATCTATGAAACGATCCCCCCAGTAAGTCCGGTACCCATCACAGACTCTACATAGTCTTTACAACATTATTGATTATACTCCTCGTACGGTATTTCACATCCCTGTGACTGTTTTGTGATTACCAATTTCTACTTTCTATCTCTTCACTATCTCCCCCATGCCCATCCCATCTAGCAACCATCAGTTTGTCTCTGTATCTGTGGGTCTGTTTCTGTTTTGTTTGCTTGTTTATTCCGTTCTTTAGATTCCACATATAAGTAAGATCTTATGGCATTTGTCTTTCTCAGTATGACTTATTTCACTTAGCATAATATGCTCTGTCCATCCATGCTGCTGCAAATCGTACGATTTCATTCTTTTTTATGGCAGAGTAATACTCCATTGTATAAATGTAATACAATTTCTTTTTTTATTATTAAAGTTTATTGGGTGACAATAGTTAGTAAAGTTACATAGGTTTCAACTGTACAATTCTGTAATACATCATCTATATATCACATTGTATGTTTACCACCCAGAGTCAGTTCTCCTTCCAACACCATATATTTCTTCCCATTTACCCTCATCTAACACCACCATCCCCCTTACCCTCTGGTAACCACTAAACTATTGTCTATTTCTATGAGTTTTTGTTTCTTTATTTGTTTGTCTTGTTCCTTTGATGCTTTGTTGCTTTCAGTTTTATATCCCACATATCAGTGAAATCTTATGGTTCTTGACTTTTTCTGTCTGAATTATGTTGATTCGCATAATAATCTCCAGACCATACATGTTGTCACAAATGGTAATGTTTCATCTTTCTTTTTTTTTTTAATATAAAATATATTTATTAACAGATCTTAATTTATCTGTTAACGTTCAATGTTTCATCTTTCTTATGGCAGAATACTGTTCCATTGTATTGTTTATCTAATCATCTATCGAAGGACACTGGTTGTTTCCATGTCTTGGCCACCACAAATAAAGCTGAAATGAACATTGGAGCACATATATCTTTATGGATAAATGTTTTAAGATTTTTTGGGGTAAATACCCAGGAGAGGGATTGCTGGGTCATATGATAATTCTATTCTTAAATTTTTGAGGAACCTCCACACTGCCTTCCATAGTGGCTGCACTAATCTGCATTTCTGTTGCTAATCTGCACTAATCTGTTGTTGAGTTGTATGAGTTCATTATATATTTTGGACATTATCTGAGGCATAGTTTGCAAATATATTCTCCCATTCGGTTGGTTGCCTTTGTATATTGTTGATGGTTACTTTTGCTGTACAAAGTCATTTTAGTCTGATTGAGACGCATTCATTTATTTTAGCTTTTACTTCCCTTGCCTTTGAGGTCAAATTCATAAAATCCTTTGAATCCAAAGTGCATAGGTTTGTGATTCTTCTTTGTATGTTTTCTTCTATGCAATTTATTGTTTCAGGTCTTATGTTTCAGGTTTTATGTTGAGGTTTTTGATCCAGTTTGAATTAATTTTGGTACATGGTGACAGCAGTTTAGTTTCATTCTTTTGCACGTGGCTTTCCAATTCTCCCAGCACCATTTATTGAATATGCTGTCTTTTCTTCATTGTATGTTTTTGGCTTCTTTGTCAAAGATTATCTGTCCATATTTATGTGGGTTTATTTCTGGGTTCTCAATTTTATTCCACTGGTCTGTGTGTCTGTTTTTTTTTTTGCCAGTACCATACTGTTTTGATTATATTTGCTCTGTAGTACAAGCTGAAGTTGGGGAGTGTGATACCTCCAGCATTATTTTTTTTTTCTTAGGATTGCTTTGGTGTTCGGGGTTTTTTGTGGATCCATACAAATCTGATGATTTTTTTCTATTTGTTTAAAAATGCCATTGGGATTTTGTTGGGGATTGCATAAAATCTGTGTATTGCTTTGGGTAATATGGCCATTTTAACTATGTTTATTCTTCCAATCCATGAGCATGAAATGTCTTTCCATTTATTTGTGTTTTTTTCGATTTCTTGTAAAACTCTCTTGTAGTTTTAAGTGTATAAATCTTTCACATTCTTTGTTAAGTTTATTCTTAAATATTTTATTCTTTTTGTTGCAATTGCAAAAGGAATTTTTTTCATTTGTTTTTCTGAAATTTCGTTGTTAGTTTATAGGAATACAAAAGATTTTTGTACATTGATTTTGTAGCAAGCCACTGTACTGTATTCTTTTGTTGTTTCTAATGACTTTTCGGTGGAGTCTTTAGGATTTTCTATACAAAGTGTCATGACATTTGCGAAACGTGAACATTTATCTTCTTCAATCCCAATTCAGATGCCTTTTATTTCTTTCTCTTGCCTGATTGCCCTGGCTAGGACTTTCAATACTGTGTTGAATAGCAGTGGTGACAGGGGTAAACCCTGTCTTGTTCCTGAATATAGAGTGTAGGGCTTCATTTTTCCATCGATTATGATGCTAGCTGAGTGTTTGTCATATATGGCCTGTATAATATTATGATATTTTCCTTCTATGCCCATTTTATTAAGTGTTTTAATCATAAATGGATATTGTTTCTTCTAAAATGCTTTCTCTGCATCTATTGATATAATCATAAGATTTTTATCTTTTATTCTCTTTATGTGGTGTATCACATTGATCAATTTGCATATATTGAAACATCTTTGTGTCTGAGGGATGAAACCCACTTGATCGTGATGTATTATCTTTATAATGCATTCTTGTATTTGATTTGCTAGAATCAAGTTTAGGATTTTTGCATCAGTATTCATCAGAGATATTAGTCTGTAATTTTCTTTTTTCCGTATTATGCTTACCAAGTTTTGGTATCAGGGTAATGTTTGCCTCATAAAATAAGTTAGGGATCATTGCCTCTTCTTCAACTCTTTGGAAGAGTTTGAGTAGGACAGGTATTAGATGCTTTTTGAATATTTGTAAGAATTCTCTAGTGAAGCCATCTGGTCCCGGACTTTTGCTTTTGGGAAGGTTTTGGATGACTGATTCAATTTCCTTACTGGTGACTGGTCTATTTAGATTTCCCAATTCTTCGTGATTCAGCCTAGGAAGGCTATATGTTTCTAAGAACATGTCCATTTCTTCTAGGTTATTGAATTTGGTGGCATATAGTCCTTCACAATTTTCTTGGATGATCCTTTGTATTTCTGTGGCATCTGTTACAACTTCCCCTCTTTCATTTCTGATTTTGTTTATTTGTGTCTTTTCTCTTTTTATCTTAGTGAGTCTATCTAAAGGTGTATCAGTTTTATTAATCTTTTGAAAGAACCAGCTCTTTGTTGCATTAATCTTTTCTAGTGTCCTTTTGTTCTCTATTTCATTTAGTTCTGTTCTGATTTTTTTTCAAAGTTTATTGGGGTGACAATTGTTAATAAAGTTACATAGATTTCAGGTGTACAATTCTATATTACATCATCTATAAATCCGATTGTGTGTTCACCACCCAGAGTCAGTTCTCCTTCCATCACCATATATTTGATCCCCTTTACCCTCATCTACACCCCCCATACCCCCTTACCCTCTGGTAACCACTGAACTGTTGTCTGTATCTATGAGTTTTTATTTCTCATTTGTTTGTCTTGTTCTTCTGTTGTTTTTGGTTTATATACCACATATCAGTGAAAGCTTATGGTTCTCTGCTTTTTCTGTCTGACTTATTTCGCTTACTATTATAATTTCAAGATTCATCCATGTTGTCACAAATGTTCCTATTTCATCTTTTCTTACCACCGAATAGTATTCCATTGTGTATGTATACCACAACTTCTTTATCCATTCATTTATTGAAGGACATTTTGGTTGTTTCCATGTCTTGGCCACCATAAATAAAGCTGCAGTGAACATTGGATTACATGTGTCTTTATGGGTAAATGTTTTCAGATTTTTTGGGTAGATACCCAGGAGAGGGATTGTTGGTTCGTACGGTAATTCTCTTCATATTCAATGCCTTATAGTTTTCTGAGTACAGGTCTTTTACTTCCTTGGTCTAATTTATTCCTTGCATTTATTAAATGCAATTGTAAATGGGATTTTTTTCTTAGTTTCTCTTTCTGATAGTTCATTATTAGTGTAAGAAAATGCTACTTATTTCTGAATATAGAAATTGTATCCTGCTAGTTTAGTGAATTCATGCATCAGTTCCAATAACTTTTTGATTGAATTTTTAGGGTTCTCTATGCATAGTATCATGTTATCTGCAAATGACAATTTTACTTCTTCTTTTCCAATTTGGATGCCTTTTATTTGTTTCTTTGTGTGTGTGTCTGACTTCTATGGCTAGGACTTCCAGTAATATGTTGAATAAAAATGGTGAAAGTAGACATCCTTCTATTGCTCTTGATCTTAAGGGGAATTTTTTAGCTTTTCCTCATTGAGTATGATGTTAGCTATGGGTTTGTCTCAGGTGGTCTTTATTATGTTGAGATAGGTTCCCTCTATTCCCACCTTGCTGAGAGATTTTACCATAAATAGATGCTGGATTTTGTCAAACACTTTTTTTGCATCTATTGATATGATCGTATGATTTTTATTTTTCATTTTGTTTATATGGTATGTCATGTTAATTGATTTGGGGATACTTAACCAACCTTGCATACCAGTAATAAACCCCACTTGATCATGGTGTATGATCTAATTAATGTATTGCTGAACTCCGTTTGCTAATATTTTGTTGAGATTTTTACATCTATGTTCAATAGGGATATCAGACTGTAGTTTTTTTGTTTTTTATTTAATGTCTGGTCTTTGAATCAGGCTAAAGGTGGCCTCATAGAATGAGGTTGGGAGCCTCACCACTTCTTGAATTTTTTGGAATAGTTTGGGAAGAAAAGGTTTTAATTCTTTCGTGAATGGTAAAATTCACTTGTGAATCCATCTGGTCCAGGACTTTTGTTTGGGAGTTTGTTGATTACTGATATGATTTCATTAGTAGTAATCAGTTCAGATTTTCTGGATCTTCTTGAATTAGCCTTGGAAAATTGTTTGCTTCTAGGAATTTGTCGTGCGGGGCGCCCAGCAGGGTCTCAGGGGTCTCTGGTCCCACTCCCCACACAAAAACGCAGGATATGGCTAGGCCAAAAAGGAAAACCCACGGAGCCATAAGTAGGGGAGTCCTATCTCTATACTCTCGCTGACGGCTGGGTTGGAGACACAGGAAGCAGGAGCAACACAATTCTCAACCCTCACTGTGCCGCTTGCAGACTCAGCCACCATCTTCTTGCTAGCTCCCCCTTTTTTCTTTTTTTGCTAGCCTAGCCACGGCAGTTATATTCATGGCTAATGGCTCACTGGTTACAGCTGACGGCCAACTAGCCACAGCTGCTGGCCATTTGATCACAGTTGATGGCCATTTACTACCTGAGCCAGCACCTTTCTATGTGAGGCTGAGAGCCTGGAAACTGATTTTGGGGCTCTGTCCCCACAGAATTTATCCATTTCTTCCAGATTGTTCAATTTGTTGGCAAATAGTTACTCATAGTATTTTCTTATTTTTTATTTTTTTGTATTTTTGTGGTTTCTGTTGTCACTTCTCTTTTGTTTGTGATTTTACTTATTTGGGTCCTCTCTTTTTTTCATGATGAGTCTCGTCAATGTTTTATCAATTTTGTTTATTTTTACAAAAAAAAAAAAAAAAACAAACCAAAAAACAGCTCTTGGTTTCCTTGATGTTTTGTGGGGTTTTTTTTTTGTTTTTTTTTGTTTTTTTTATTTCCACTCTGATCTTTATTATTCCATTCCTTCTACTCACTTTCTGTCTGGAAGATATATCCAGTGATGTCAGTGGGTTGTTAAAAGTCCACTTCTATGATTGTGTTACTGTCAGTCTCTCCCTTTATGTCAGCCAATATTTGTTTTATATATTTAGTTCCTCTTATGTTGGGTGTTTAGATGTTTACTAGGGTTATGTACTCTTCTTGGATTGATCCCTTTATCATTATGTAATGTCCTTCTTTGTCTCTTATTATTGTCTTTGTTTTAAAGTCTATTTTGTCTAATATAAGTGTTGCTACCGAAGCTTTATTGTTGCTTCCATTGGTATGAAATATCTTTTTCCATCTGTTTACTTTCAGTCTATGTGTGTCTCTCGATCTGAGCCGGGTCTCTTGTAGACAGCATATGTATGAGTCTTGTTTTCTTATCCATTCTGCTACCTAATGTCTTTTGATTAGAGCATTTAGTCCATTTACATTTAAACTAATTATTGATTGGAACACAGGTGTTACCATTTTATTATTTATAATCTTGATCTTCTTTTGTTTGTTTGTTTTTCTCCCTCTTCTTGTTAAAGAAGTTCCTTTAGCATTTCTTGTAATACTGGTTTGGTGGTAATGAATTACTTTAGCTTTTTTTCTTCTTTCTTTCTTTCATTCTTTTTTTCTTTCTTTCTTTCTTTCTCCTTTTTTTTGTCTGAGAAACTCTTTATCTCTCCTTTAATTTTAAGTGATAGACTTGATAGGTACAGTAGTCTTGGTTGTACATCCTTGCTTTTCATCATTTTGAATATTTCCTGCCACTCCCTTCTGTCCTGCAGTGTTTGTGTTGAGAAATTAGCTGAGGGTATAATGGGAGCTTCCTTGTAAGTAACTAGTTGTCTTTCTTTTGCTGCTTTTAGAATTCTCTTTTTGTCTTTAAGTGTTTCCATTTTAATTGTAATGTATATTGGTGTGGGCGTGTTTGGGTTTATCTTGTTTGGGACTCTCTGCACTTGCTGGTATTGTATGTCTATTTCCTTCTCTAGGTTAGAGAATTTTTCAGTCATTAATTCTTTAAATAGGTTATTGACCTCTTGCACCCTCTGTTCTCCTTCTGATACTCCTATGGTATGACATTGTTACTCTTGATGTTGTTCCAGAGGTCGCTTAAACTATCTTCGTTTTGTTTGTTTGTTTGTTTTATTTTGTTTTTAGTGCTTTTTTTCTTTTTGTTATTCCAACTGCATGTTTTCGGCTATCTTATCTTCTAAATCTCTGGTTTGACCCTCTGCTTCATCTAATCTGCTGTTGATTCCTTCTAGTGTATTCTTCATTTCAATTTTCTTATTTCTGACTGGCTCTTTTTATGGTTTCTATGTCCTTCTTTAAGCTTATCTCTTTGTCAAAGTTCTCACTAAGTTCCTTAAGCATTCTTATAATCAATAGTTTAAACTGTCCCTGGTAGGTTGGTTGCGTCCGTTTCATTTAGTTCTTTTTCTGGAGGTTTCTCTCGTTCTTTTATTTGGTACATGTTTCTTCGTTTCCTAATTCTGGCTGCCTCTCTGTGTTTTCTCCTATGTATTAGATAGGTCTCCTATGCCTCTCAGTCTTTGTTGGGTGGCCTCATGTAGTATTTTGTGTGGTCCAGGGCTCAGTCTCCCTGATTACCTGTGCGTGTGTTCCAGGTATGTCTTTTTTGTTTGTTGTGTATATTCTCCTTTTTCAGTTGAGCCTGAATTGCTTTTGGTGTGTCAGTAGGTAAATTGACTCTCAGGCTGACTGGTTGTGAGGATTGGCTGTGACCACAGTGTATGAGTTGCTGTGTGGGGGCTGCCCCCTCACAGGAGGCTCGCCCCCTCCTGTTCTTGTGCCTGTTGAGACCCCCGCTTTGGGTTTACCACTTGTGGGTCTAACTTGGTAGTTCTCTGGTATGATCTGAGGCTGGCCTCTGGGTGTGTTGTTTTTGATGACTCTTGGGAGGGGCTTCCATTCAGGGCCATTTCAACCTTGCTTGTGATCGACCTTGGGCTATTTGGTAGGATCTAAATAAATATATGCAATCGGTTGTCTCCTGTGTTTGAACTGGCTTCTTGTGGGGTGGCTTCACTGTCAACTGAGGCCTGGGGCAGCTTAACAAAAGGACCTGTTGCTGCCTGCTGGCTGCCCATAATGCTCAGCCACTGAAAGGGCCTCCTTAGGTGTGTTGGCTTGGTTCTTTGGTCATGTTAAGAGTGACCCCAGTGATGCCACCTGAATTATGTGGGTCAAGGCTCCAGGAATTCATGGGGTGTGCCAATGGTTTCCACAAAGTTAATGCATATTCAGTTCTTGTGCCAGTTCTGCTCCTATGGCCACTCTGAGAAATGCCCTGAGAATACTGCAGCCAGCTGTCGTTTGCCTCAGGCCCACAGATCCCTTGTGCCACCCAAGAAATATTGCAACACGAGCTGGGGCTGACTGTCTGCCACCGAAAGTTTCCTAGGCTGCTGTGGACCATCCACTGTTGTAGAAGCTTCTAGCGGCTTGTGGGACAGGACTGGCTGCCTAGGAACGGAGAGTGCCCTTGTGAATACTGCACTAGCTGGACGGGATGGGGTCCCAGGGATTCATAGGGTGTGGCTGGTGGTTTTAACAGTTAATGCAGATTGAGTTCTTGCACCAGTGCTGAGCCTATGGGCACTCTGATATATGCCCCGAAAATACCAGGGGCATATCAGCCCCCATTGCTTTCAGCCCCCAGATCCCTGAGAGCCATCCAGAAAGGCTGCAGGCACATGCTGTTGGTGACCGCCCCGACTGAAAGTTTCCCAGGCCTCTGTGGGCCGTCTGCTGCTGTATAAGCCTCCAGTTGCTTGTGGGGCAGGACTGGCTACCCAGGAACTGAGAGTGCCCCAGTCAGTGCCACACTAGCTGGGCAGGTTGGGGTTCCAGGCAGTCACCAAAGTGGTGTGCGCACGTGTGGATTTTGCCAGACCAATGCAGTCCCTGATTTAGCCCTGTGGGTATGGGTTCAACACTGGAAAGATGGCTCCCTCCTATAGGCTACATGTGAGGCAGGCTCCACACAGGAATAATGGCAGCTATCTCTCTAGCCCTTGCCCTGAAGCTACACAACTCAGTCTTTTCCTGTATGTCTCTGGCACCTGTCAATTTTCCACCCTTCTGTTGGAGCCCAGGGTGAGTGCTTGCAACTGAGCAAGCCTGTGCGTGGGCCCTTTAAGTGGATTCTGGATTTCAAGCCACCTTCTTTCTCACTGGGATGTACAGACAGAATTGTGGCTGATTTTCACTGCAAGATGTTGTGGGGACTCTTTTTCCTGGCATAGGACTTCTGGGCTTGGGAGCCCAGTGTGAGGCTGGGATCCCTCATTCTTCAGTGGGGACCTCCAGTACCTAGGTGTCTCTCTTGGTGCTCAACAACTACCTGTGGGTTTGGGGTCAGACCTTTTCGTGTCTCTGCCCCTCCTACTGGTCTTGATGTGGCCTCTTCTTTATATCCTTAGTTGTAGGAGTTCTCTTCAGCTAGTCTTCAGATGATTCTCAAGGTTGAATGTTCTGCAATTTAGTTGTAATTTTCATGGCGTCATGGGAGGTGGCAGATATAGTGTTTACCTATTCCTCCATCATGGACCTTCTTCTAGTGGGAATTGGTCTTTATTTATTTATTTTTGGTTGCACATTGCTAATTCTTCTTGCCTTCTTTTCACCAAGGACTATGATGCCTTCTTTGAAGCCAGAGAAAATAATGCAGTGTATGCGTTTTTAGGCTTGACAGCCCCACCTGGTTCAAAGGTATGATTTTCCTGCTTTATGGGCCATTTTATTGCTGCAGAGTTCTTTAATCAGTAAGATTTCCACATTTATTAAGACTCAGATTAAGCCAAAGGCCATGCAACACAGTGAAAGGAAATGTCCCTGATCTACATACACTTAATCCCTAGTAGTGCAGACAGATGTGCATAATCAAATACACAAATATATGAGTAGGAGGTAGGTAGGGTTACTACCGCATCAAGCTGCCTAAGGCAGCAGTTTCTCATTGACCCATTCACAAATAAGTGGTTAGCAGTTTTAAAGACTGCATTATTCCAGCTTTCATTCACAGTTCTGCATCACGTCTTGGCAGCATCTATTGTCTTTGTGTGAGGCAAATGCTGGAATCATCCATTCAAATTAACTAAGAGCATTTGAGTTTCAAAAGTGGTCACTAAATTGCTGGCTAAATTTGGGTTTTTTGGGGCGACCGGTGAGCTGAGTTGGTTAGAGCACGGTGCTCTTAACAAGGTTGTCGGTTTGATCCCCTCATGGGGCACTGTGAGCTGCGCGCTCCAAAACTAGATTGAAACAACTACTTTACTTGGAACTGATGGGTCCTGGGAAAACACACGTAAAATAAATAAAAGTTTAAATAAATAAATAAATTTGGGGCTTTTTCTCTGCCAACAACAAATTAATTTTGCAAGTCGCAGTGTTCTCATGGAGCCCATATAAAAATAATCAAAAATTAAATTGCCTATATAATGAATTGTCTCAAAGCTATGGACTTTAAATATTTCTTTGCCTTTTACTGTAGGTCTTCTCTACACAGGTGTGCTTAATCTGAATGTATGTCCCCTGCTCTATCATTTTATATTTTGCTATTAGCAACTGATTTTATGTAACAGATACTTTGAACTCCAGCCCCTTGTCCAATTTTGAAAACCTGTGTTATTATTCGTATTTTCACCAGTTGCTAGCATTGTTATCTGAGTCACTGCAAAATTCTGTTTCCTTGTCAAACTTTCTTTTCCCATGAATAAAATGTCTTATTTTAGGCTTTCTATAACTAACAAATCATAAGAAGTGTTAGATAAGGCATTTTTGTTTAAAAAGTTAGTAAAACCCAAATTAATTCATTGATTTCAGTGCAGATTATAGGAAGTATGAAAGGAAGGATGGTTTGTTTTCTGTGACTATGACTCCCTCTCTTTCAATTAAATGTAAGAGTCATTCATTCATTTGTTCATTCAACAAGTGTTGATTGAATGTCAAGCACTGACTTGACGTTGATGGTTGGCAAATACAGAGAATACCCTAACTTCAAAGTGTTTATAACCTAGTGAGGGACATATACACTGATAATTATACAATAAGTATGTCTACAAATAATTATAATTTAAGGCATACTGTGGTCCAGTCCCAGGAGTTTGGGAGCTATGGGCTTGGGTGCAGACATGGCCATCGCCAAGAACCACACCACAGACAACCAGTCCTGAAAATGGCACAGAAATGGCATCTAGAAACCCTGATCACAATGATAAGAATCTCTTAAGGGAGTGGACCCCAAGTTCCTGAGGAACATGCACTTTGCCAAGAACCACAACAAGAGCCTGAAGGAGATGCAACCCAACAATGCCAAGACCATGAGTGCGTGGGCTGAGGGTATCAAGGCCCTTGTAAAGCCCAAGGTGGTCAAGCCCAAGATTCCAAAGGGCGGCAGCTGCAAGCTTGGTTGACTTGCCTACATTGCCCACCCCAAGCTTGGGAAACATGCTCAAGCCCGCATTGCCAAGTGTCTCAGGCTCTACTGGCCAAAGTCCAAGGCAAAGGCTGAAACCAAGTCCCCAGTACACCTGCGCCTGCAGCTGCAGCTCCGCCTCCAGCTCAGGTTCTGGCTTGCAAAGGTGCCCAGGCCCCAATGAAAGCTCCAGAGTAGAGGCCTCTGTCTGCCAATGTGAGGACAGAAGGGCTGGTGTGACCCCTGGGCTACTGTCTGCATGGGGTTGGTGCCTCCTGTGCTATTTGTACAAATAAACCTGAGGCAGGATCTGTCAAAAAAAAAAAAAAAAGACATACTGTGGTAAATTCTATACAATTGGTGTGAGTAAGGTGCTGTGGGGCATCCAGAGGTAATAATCATACATCACTGCTAAAGACTTGGGTGAAGGGTTCACAGAGGAAGTAACATTAGAGCTGTTAGGCATTCCAAAATACTGAGATGACATTATGGAATCTTTCACAGAAGCAGCAACAGGATACACTACATTTGTATGTAGTTGCATATGATGGTACAGTAGTCCCCCCTTATCCACAGGGGATACATTTGAAGACCCCCAATGGATGCCTGAAACCATGGATATTACTGAACCTTATATATGCTATGTTTTTTTCCTATACAAACATACATATGATAAAGGATAATTTATTAATTAGGCACAGTAAAAGAGTAACAACAAAAACTTATAATAAAATAGAACAACTGCATACTGTAATAAAAGTTATATGAATGTGGTCTATCTCTCTAAACGTATCTTACTGTACTATACTCACCTTTTCAGTTAAAGGAAGCACTTTACAAATTCTCTTTGGCATATCCGAATTGTTGGCATCCCTACACTTGAGTTTTGGGGCCGTTATTAAATAAAATACAGATTACTTGAACACAAGCACTGCAACACCGTAGCATTTGATCTGATAACCAAGACAACTACTAAGTGACTACTGAGTAGGTTTAGTACAGAGCATGGATACGCTGGACAAAGGGGATGATTCACATCCCAGGTAGGAAAGTCTTTTCTGAGGACCAATAAATGCTTTTGACTATTCTTCGTAATTTGAACAATTGTAGTCCAACCAAAATACACATGGATGTCTGCTTAAGATATTTAAATCTATCTGTTTTGTTTGCTTTTCATTTCAGGAAGCAGAAGCTCAGGCAAAGCAGCAAGCATGAACCTTAAACAATCTACCTTAAGCATCCTGGAAAAGGAGTCTCCATTGTTTTTATAAAATAGCAAAATTATATTGGCTTCAAAAGAAATAGGCTTAATGTTGAAATAATAGATTAGTTGGTGTTTTTGCATGCAAACAATCAAAATGAATACATAATTAAATGTGAATGTTATGATGAGGAAAATGGAGGGTGAACATAAAATTTTAAGAAGATATCATGGAATAGTTTTGTTATCTGCCAAGGCATTTTATGTACTTTAATGAGTTTTAAAAAGCAAACACTTATGCCTTCTGTTGGTATTATTTCAGCTTAAGTATATCTGTAGCTCTACATTGAGGAATTTAAAAGGAGAAAGAATCTGTCTCATGTTCCCAAATTGCCTCATTAATTTTAGTGAACAAAAACATGTACCTTTTTGATGTGATGTTACTGTGACTAAAAAAATAGATGCAGGTAATGTTTATGATACGTTAGACATTATAGTTTCCTATGGTAATTATAACATTCCCATTGTTTTGTAGTTGAAACTTCTATGTACTGAACCACATGTTTTCTAGGCTTCTAAAGATAGTCTTTCACTGCATATTTCAGTGATCAGAACAAATGACCACCCACAGTAAAAAAACAGATGCATTCCGTTGACAAGTTCCTTGCTTAAGCTATGATGCAATCCTATTTCTAAATTGTTTGCCCCACTGAAATATGCATATGTATGTTATGGAAATGGTATGTTATATATGTTTAAAGAGTCTTCCTTTTGCAAAGAGCTTAGACTTTTAATTAACTGTTGTAAAATAGGTCAGCATTTATTGCCCAAGACTGTTTTTGAGGGGCTATTTGCTAAAAATATCTTAGTGGTTTCCCCCTTTTCAAACAAATTGTGACTACAAATGCCCTGTCACTAGATATTTGACCTTTTCATTTTAGCATGGGCATATAATATTACATTAAGCAGAGAGAATGTTTTCTATACCTGTATTCCGATGAATAGCATGAATATCAGATAAAAGTGTTCATTTTTAAAATGGTAATTTAAAAAATTCTAAGACAAGAAACATCATGGCCTAAATCACTTACCCAGGAGATACACATATTGTACTTTAGTTCATTAATTTATTACTAAAATCAAACACCCTTTACTTTAAATTATATTGTCATATCATTTGATGTACTCAAGTCTGTACTCTTTGCCAAAATCAGCATATAATGAAAACATGGCTTTATTTACTGGGATTCAAACTTGATGTGATGCTTTAAAATAAACTCAGTATTTTTAGAAATATAATTTATGTGTTCCTGGAGTTTCTAAATAGCATAATAGTACTTTTAGATGATATATATATTTTTAGAGGGTGGGGAAGGATAAAAGAGACAATAACAAAGAAAACAATTTGAATGCAATTTCTAAGTTTCTTTTTTAGGGTCTTGAATTTTGCGATACACACTGGAGTCAAATAAAGAACTATTCCATTGTTTTGTATACAAAAATATGCTATGGAGAGAACTCTAGAGAAAGCAGTGTGCTTTGTAATAGATTCTGTAAAGTGTTTAAAAAAGTGGTCAATATGTTTCTGAGCTTTATTAAATGCAGATGATTCTGCTTGCAAAATTCTATGTGGACATTTTTTACTTTTATTTTAGTATCAAATAAGTTAACACTATTAAAAACAGACAATCTTCAAAAATAGATAACATTTTTGAGATGTTTATATCTACTAGACCAGACCTTACAATTAGCATATATGTACATTTAAAGTAAAAGGTCAGATTGAGTCTTCCTAAATTGAAATCTTTCATTTTGTCAACTGAGTACTATATCCAGTAGATACAAGAAAAAACAAGTGAAATTCTGATTATTAAGGTGAGTTTTATAAACAATTTTCACAAAATTTGCCTGGAAAATATAACTATTGCTACTTGTTATATTACTTTTGACATCTTTCTGTTTGTAAATCAGACCTGATAATTTGTTATTTTCTATTTTAGAGCTGATTTTCCCTTAAGAATATATGACCTTCAGGAAGATTTCCATTTTCACTAAACAATGCAAATTGTTAAATGTCAGCACTTATTTGGGAATCTGAGTATATGGAGAAACAGAATTTTGAAACAGAAATTGTTAATTACTTGCTTGGGTAAGTCTAAATACAGAGTTGAATTAAATCCATTAATTCAGCAAAAGGAAAAAAGTTTCACATGGATTTTGGATGATGAAAATGTAGACAGATTGACATTGATTTTATTTTTTTCCTATGTAAAATAAATAGGTATTTCTTTTCTTTTGAAGAATTCCAATAAAACTGATTAAGAGACATTCATATTTGATTAATTTGGACTTTCTGGTTTTCTTCTCCCACCTCCCTAACCTTGTCTGTAAATATTATGTCATCTCCTTCCTTTATTAAGCAAACAAAAATTTGAATTTCCACTAAATAGCAACTGTACTGTTTACATAATTATCATCTACCATGATTTCCTTAACATCTTTGATATATAATTCACATACCATAAAATTGACTCACTTAAAGTATACAATTCAATAATTTTTAGTATACTTTGAGTTATGCAACCATCACAATTTAAGTTTAGAACATTTTATCACTCAACAAATAAACTATGTATCCATTAGCAGTCACTCTCCATCTCCCACTCCCTCAGCCCTATACAACCACTGATTTACTTTCTGTCACTATGGATTTACTTCTGAACATTTCATATAAATGGAATCATATCATATATGGTCTTTTGTGACTGGCTCCTTCTAGGTACCATGCTTTTAAGCTTCATCCATGTTGTACACATCCGTATTTCATTTTTTATTATTGAATAATACTCCATTGTATGGATATAGCCATATTTTGTTATTATTAATTAGTTAATAGACAGTTGGGTTTTTTTCACTTTTGCACTGTTATGTATAATGCCGCTATGAATATTTGTGTACAACTTTTTTTGTTGTTTGAACAAGTGTTTTTAGGTGTTTTGACTGTATATACAAGAGTAGGTCATGTGGTAGTTGTATGTTTAACAATCTGAGGATATGCCAAACTTTTACAAAGGTGCTGCACTATTTTACATTCCCACTAGCAGTATTAAAGGGTTCCACATTCTCCATTTTCTGGCCAACAGTTGTTATTATTTGTCCTTTTGAATATAGCCATTCTAGTGGCTATAGATTAGTATCTTGTTATAAATGTGATTTACATTTCTCTGATGACAAAATATGTTGAGCATCTTTTCATGTAATTATGATTATTTGTATATCTTATTTGTAAACATATCCATTTAAACACCCTATCCATTTTTCTTTCTGTTTCTATCCATTTTTCAATTGCGTTGTCTTTTTATTGTTAAGTTGTAAGTGTTCTTTATATACTCAGAATACAAGTCTTATCAGATATGTGATTTGCAAACATGTTCTCCCATTCCATGGATTGTCTTTTTATTTTCTTGAGGGTGTTTTTGAAATACAAAAGTTCTTAATTTTGATAAAATCCAATTTGTCTATTTTTTCAATTATTACTTGTGCTTTTGTTGTCATATCTAAGAAAACATTGCATAATCCATGGTCATAAATATTTACTCCTGTTTTCCTCTCATAGTTTTATAGTTATACTTAAGACACTTAGGTCTGTGATCTATTTTGAATTACTTTTTGTGCAAGGCCTAATGCTATGCATTAGGGATTCAGCTTCATTTTTTAAATGTAAATGCTACTGTTTTCTTAATCTCTTGCTGATAATTTGTTATTTGTGTATAAAACACAACATATTTCTGAATACTAATTTTTTATCCTGTAACTTTACTAAATTCCTTTATTAGTTCTAATAGTTTCTTTACTGGAGTCTTTAGGATTTTGTATAGATAATGTCATCTGTATATACTAACAGTTTTACTTCTTCCTTTCCAATTTGGGTGTCTTTTATTTCTTTTTCTTATCTGATTGCTGGGACTCAGACTTCCAATACTATGTTTTATAATAGTGCTGAGAGTTGGCATCCTTGTCTTCTTCCTGACCTTAGAGGAAAAGTTTCCAGCAATTCACCATTGAATATGATGTTAGCTGTGGGTTTGCAATATATGGCCTTTATGTTGAGGTATGTTCCCTCTATACCCATTTTGTTGAGAGTTTTTATCATAGATAGATGCTGAATTTTGTCGAATATTTTTCTGCATCTATCGAGATTACTGTATGATTTTTATTCTTCATTTTTGGGAATGTGGTTTAACTTGTGAATATTGAACTAGCCTTGCATCCCTGGAATAAAATACCACTTGATTGTAATATATGGTCCTTCTAATGTACTGTTGAATTCAGTTTGCTAATATTTTACTGAGGATTTTTACATCTATGTTTACCAGGATTACACTTTTCTAAGCACCACTTGCTGAACAGAACATTCTTTCCTATTGAATTGTCCTGGCATCCTTATCAAAAATCAAATAACCAGATGGTGAAGTAGGAAGATTCTGAGGTCGCTATCTCCAACAGACATCACAAAACTACAACTACATATAGAATAAGTATTGCTGAGAAAAACCTGAATACTAGCAGAACAGATTTTCTAAAACTAAAGATATAAAGAAAAAGTCACATCAAGATTGGTAGGAGGGACAGAGACATGGTTCAGTCAGGACCCATAACCACAGTGTGACAACTTACAGGAAGGAGAAATATCACAACTGTGGAGGTCCATCCCAAAGATTGAGGGGTCTGAGCACTACTTTTGGGCTCTCCAGCCCAGGAGACCTGCACCAATTACAGGAGCTCCCATAATACCTGGCTTTGAAAACCAGCAGGGCTTACATCTAGGAAAGCCAAAGTGCTGTAGTTAACTGAGACTCCACAATTAAAGGGCTCAAGCCTTAACTCGCTTGCTTCAAGTCCCAGCACAGAGGAAGCAGTTTGAAAAGCACCTGGGCCATAAAGGAGATACACTGACTAATTTTAGGGCAAGTGCTAGAGTGCTCCACCATTCCCTTGAGGACACAGCCTACTCTACGTGCCTATCCTAGCTAGAACCCCTCCCAAGTGGCCCCTGACCTATCTCACACAGTGGGAGGAAAGAAATGAAAAAGAGACCAGAAAATAGAAACGATCAATGAAACTAGAAGCTAATTCTTTGAAAAAATAAACAAAATTGACAAAACATTAGCCAAACTTGTCAAGAAAAAAAGAGAGAAGGCCCAAAGAAATAAAATAAAAATCAGAAAAGAAAGAAGCGAAGTTACCGCTGATAACACAGAAATATAAAGGTCGTAAGAGAATACTATAAACAATTTGCCAACAAATTGGAAAAGTTGGAAAAGATGGAAAAATTCCTAGCAACATACAATGTTCCAACACTGAATTAAGAAGAAACAAAAAATCTGAACAGATAAATTACTACTAATAAAATTGAATTAGTAATTTTAAAACTTCCCAAACACAAAAGTCCAGGATGAGACAACTTTACAGGTGATTTCTACCAAACATTTGAGGAAGAATTAATATCTTTTCAAACTATTCTAAAAAACTGAAGATGAAGGAATGCTGCCAAGTTCATTCTACTAGGCCAGTGTTATCTTGATACCAAAACCAGACAAAGACACTACAAAAAAAGAAAATCACAGGCCAATAACCCTGGTAAACATAGATATAAAAATCCTCAGTAAAATATTAGCAAACTGAATTCAAAGTACATTAGAAGGACCATACATTACAATCAAGTGGTATTTATTCCAGGGATGCAAGGATAGTTCAATGTTCAGAAGTTAATTAACTTGTTATTTACAAGTTAATTACATGTTATTAACAAGTTAATTCACAAGTTAATTAACAGCAAACTGAATTCAACAGTACATTAGAAGGACCATACATTACAATCAAGTGGTATTTATTCCAGGGATGCAAGGCTAGTTCAATATTCACGAGTTGAACCACATTCCCAAAAATGAAGAATAAAAATCATATAGATGCAGAAAAATATTCGACAAAATTCAGCATCTATTTATGATAAAAACTCTCAACAAAATGGGTATAAAGGGAACATACCTCAACATAAAGTCCATATATTGCAAACCCACAGCTAACATCATATTCAATGGTGAATTGCTGGAAACTTTTCCTCTAAGGTCAGGAAGAAGACAAGGATGCCAACTCTCAGCACTATTGTAAAACATAGTATTGGAAATCTGAGTCCCAGCAATCAGATAAGAAAAAGAAATGAAAGACACCCAAATTGGAAAGGAAGAAGTAAAACTGTTAGTATTTACAGATGACATTATATATACAAAATCCTAAAGACTCCAGTAAAGAAACTATTAGAACTAATAAAGGAATTTAGTAAAGTTACAGGATAAAAAAATTAGTATTCAGAAATATGTTGTGTTCTATAAACAAATAACAAATTATCAGCAAGAGATTAAGAAAACAATAGCATTTACATTTGCATCAAAAAGAATTAAATATCTAGGAATAAATTTTACTAACGATGCAAAAGACCTATACTCTGAAAACTTCACAACATTGGTAAAAAATTGAAGGCAACAGAAATAAATGGAAAGATATACCATGCTTATGAACTGAAAGAATCACTATAAAAATACCCAAAGCAGCCTATAGATTCAATGCAATAGCTATCAAAATACCAATGGCATTTTTCACAGAACTAAAATAAAGAATCCTATAATTTATATAGAATCACGAAAGTCCCCTAATAGCCAAAGCAATCTTGAGAAAGAAGAACAATGTCGGAGGTATCATGCTCTCTGATTTCAAACTATACTACAAAGCTATAGTAATCAAAACAGTATGGTACTGGCATAAAAGCAGACACATAGATTGATGGGAAGAGGAGAGAGCCCAGAAACAAAGCCATGCTGATATGGCCAATTAATCTACAACCAAAGAGGCAGGAATATACAATTAAAAAAAGACAGTATCTTCAATAAATGGTGTTAGGGAAAACTAGACAGATACATGCAAAAAAAAAAAAAAACCCAAACAAACGAACAAACAAACAACTAGACCACTCTCAATATATAAAAATAAGCTCAAAATGGATTTAAGACTTCAATATAAAACTTGACACTGTAAAACTTGTAGACGAAATAATAAGGCAGTAATGTCTTTGACATTATCTTAGCAATATTTTTTTGGGTATGTTTCCTTTGGTAAGGGCAACAAAAATAAAAACAAATGGGGATATATCAAAACTAAAATGCTTTTGCACAGCAAAGAAAACCATCAACAAAATGAAAGTACTACCTACTGAATGAGAGAAGATAATTTCAAATGATACATACGATAAAGGGCTAATATAAAAAATACATGAAGAACACTACAATTCAACATCAGAAGAAACAATCAGATGGGATGTCACAATCATGATGGTGTGAGAGGTGCTCCTTGAAATCTCCCCTGGAAATTACAACAAGTCGAACAGCTGTAATTCAACAAAGTATTCTCTATGCAACACACAAACACATCTGAGAGATACGCCCATTGAAACATCTGAAGGTAAGCAAATCTGGGTAAAGAGGGGAAGCAAAAAGGGGGAATTGCAGAGACAGGGACACTGGATGCAGCCTGTAGCCCAGAGCTCACTGTGGTCCAGGGAGAGGGGAGGATTGAGATTGTGGGTGCACTTTCTGTGGCACCAGCAATCCTGCCTGAGGGATCAGCATATAATACAGCTGAATCCAGTGATCAGCGCAGAGACCTGGGGGCAAAAACTGAATACAGAAGTATAAGAACTGCAGTTTAAACCATCACTGCCAGGAAGAAAATAAAGCCACGGAGCCTGGCCACCTCCCTGCACCCTCTGAGAGCTTGCCTCCCCCACACCCTCCCAGTGTTAGTAGTGGACCACAGAGGAAAAAAAATGGTAGCAATGTTGGATTAAAGAGCAGAATACCTACAACCCTAAGAACTAGAGAGGTAGTAGAGAGGTAGTTCCTGAGCTGCGGAGACACAGTGCAGCTAATGGCAGTGAGGGGAGGAACTATAGGGGCAAGACCGTTGTGGTCTGGCAATCATTGCTTGGAGGAGAGCAGACACACACAAAAGACTACCCCCTCTTCCAGCCCACCCCACCAGCACATTTCCTGGCTGATCGCAGCAGGGGCACCCATGACTGCTGAGACACATAACTGCATCTGGCTGCAGGGGCATCATTGGGATTTCAGAGGCTCAGAACACCATCGCCTGGCACATCCTCCCATGGGAGTGGTGCCCTGAGACAGTGGCAACCTGGCCACAGAGGAGAAGCCCAGCTACCCAGGAAATCTCCCATCCCATGAGAAGCCAGAACAGCACAAGAGAAAATAAAATGCTCCAGGGTCACCTACTGGAAAGCAAAAGAAAGACTTCTTCATACCAACCTGCTGCAGAATCCACTCCAGTAGATGCCCAGGAAGAGAAATAATTCATTACTTGCTGTGAATAACCAAGGTAACAAGGCAGCTCAGAAAGAAAATGAAAAATCTCCAGAAAATGAACTTTAAAACATGGAAATATGTGACTTAAATGACAGAGAATTCAAGATTGCAGTTCTGAAAATACTCAATGAGATGCAAGAAAACTGAGATAGGCAGTTTAGTGAACTCAGAAGTAAAATCAATGGATAAAATGAATATTTTACCAAAGAGATTGAAATTTTACAAAAGAACCAAACAAATTCTGGAGCTAAAGAACTGAGTAAAAGAAATGAAGAATGAAATAGCCAGCTTAGGAAATAGAGCTGACCAGATGGAGGAAAGAATGAGTTACGTTGAAGACACAAATCTGAATGTTTGATTCCACTCCCTCCTGGTTTGTAGAGTTTCTGCTGAAAAGTCTGATTATAATCTAATTGGCTTTCCTTTGTAGGTTATAGCCTTCTTTTCCCTGGCTGCCTTGAGAATTCTTTTTGTCATTAATTTTTTACAGCTTCAATGTAATGTGCCCTGCAGAACGCCTTTTAGGACTGAGATGATAGTTATTTGTTCTGTTTGTTTCTTGGATTCGAGGATCCAGTTATTTCCATAGGTTTGGGAAGTTCTCGACTATTTGTTTGAATTGACTCTGTGCCCTTCTCCCTCTTTTCTCCTTCCGGTAAACCCATTATTATATTGCTCTTTCTGATGGAGTCAGATAGTTCTTGTAGAGTTCTTTCATTTCTTCTAACTTTCAAGTCTCTCTGCTTCCATCTGTATCATTAGCAGATTTGGGTGTCCTTATGTAGTATGTGTTCTGTATGGTCCAATGGCACAGTCTCCCTGATCTCCTGTGTGTGTGTTCTCGGAGTATCCTTTGAATGTGTTGTGTGTGTTGTCCTGTTGTATTTGAGCCTGGATTGCTTTTGGCATGTCAATGGGTGGGATTGACTCCCAGGCTGACTGACTGAAGATTGGCTATGCCCAGTGTATGAGCTGTGTGGGGATGACCCCTCAGAGGAGGCTTTTCCCCACCCCTGGGTTCTTGTGGCTGTTGAGAACCCACCCCCCACCCTTTGGGTGTACTGCTTGTGGGGCTAACGAGGTGGTGCTCTGATGTGGTCTGAAGCTGGCCTCTGGGTGTGTTGTTTCTGGTGTCTCTTGGGATGGACTCTCGTGCAGGCCAATTTCACCCTTGCCTGTTTCCGGCCTGCATCTACCTGGTGGGAGCCACAAAGCTATATGTGATTGGCTGCTGCCAGCACTGTACCAGGAGGCATGTGGGGATGCCCTTACTATGAACCAAAGCTAGATGCCATCAGTAGTGGGCCTGAGACAGCTTAAGAAACAGCTCACGGCCCCCGAGGCTTATTGCCACCCATCAGCTGCCCCCAAGGCCCAGCCATTAAAAGAGCCTCCTTATGTCCTCAGGCCAGGCTGGTTGACCTGGTGTTGAGAGTGCCCTCAGTGATATAGGATTAGCTGGACCCGATTGAGTACCAGGGAGGCACGAGACGTGGGTGGTGGTTTTTACAAAGTTAATGCAGATTCAGTTCTTATGCCAGTGCCCAGCCTGTGACCACTTTGCATAGCACCCTGAGAACACTGTGACCAGCCACCGTTCACCTTGGGGCAATGTCTGGCCTATGACCACTTTGTGCACTGCCCTTAGAACACCACAGTCAGCCACTACCTCAGGCTTGCAAATTTCCAAGAGCAACCCCAAAGTGGCTGCAGTGCAGTTTTTGGGTTACTGTCCACCACCAAAATCTCCCTAGGTTGTCACATATTGTCCACTGCTGTAAAAGGCCCCCACAGTCTGGGTGGGGCTGGCCACCCAGGCGCCCAGAGTGCCCCTGGCAATGCATCTCTAGGTGGGCCTGGTGAGGTTTCTGGGAGATTAGAACTATTGTTGGTGGCTTCTACAAAGTCAATGCAATCTCAGCTCGTGCAGTGGTGCTGGGCCTGCGACCACACTGCAAAAACGCCCTGAGAACGCTACAGCCAGTCACTGCCCATCTCAGTCCTGCCACCACCCATTTCAGGCCTGCAGGTTCCTGAGAGCTGCCAAAGAGACACTGTGGTGCAGGTCTTGGGTTTCCACCCACCAGCAAGTGTTTTCTGGACCATTTGCCCACTTCAAACAGACTTCCACCTCCTATGGGACAGGGTCAGCAACCCAGCATTCAGGAGTTTCCCTGGAGACGTAGCACCAGCTGTTCAGAGAGCAGGAACCCGGGGCATCACCAAGGCAGTGCACACGTGGGCATTCTACCAGACCAATGTGGCCCCAGATTTTGCCCTTTGTGGGAGGGCTTAGCACTGAAAAGATGGTGCTCTACCGTAGGCCACACATGTGTTAGGCTCCACACAGGGACAACAATGGCTCTTGTCCCTCCAGCTCCCATGCTGAAGCCACACAGTTCAGTCCTTCCCTGCCTGTCTCTGGGCCTCCTGAGCCACCACTTCTCCACCAGCGACCAAGTGAGTGCCTGCAAGAGAGTGAGTCTGTGTGCTGGCTCTACAAGAGAGCGTCTGGGTTTCCTGGGTGCCCACCAGGAAGGGCAAACAGAGTCTTCGCTGATTTTCACTGCCAGATGCTGTGGGACATCCTCTTCCTAGCACAGGACCCCTGGGTTTAGGCAATCCATTGCATATCTTAATCACAATGTTTTGCCCCAAGAGACTGTGTGTTTTTCATTCTCCTTACAATATTTGCAAGCAATCCTCACTGTTTTTTCAATCTGATTGAGTTCTGAGTTAAATATTTCTTTTTAACATGTGCCATATACTATCGTATTTTCTAGTGTTTTATTTCACTTTTCAAAAATGCTGGTAGTATTCTACTACACTAATTTTATTGTGTAACCACCTGCCTTTTCAAAATCTCTGCATTTCAGAATTTATAAAAAGATACTTGGAACTTGAGAGTGACTCTTGCCTTATTCAATAGGTTTCTGATTTATAGTGTCTCCTTAGGAATATCCCTTTGTCCATCCTTTAATAGTGTAAAGGAAAACCTCTTTCTCTTTTGACATAATCCATGACCCCAGATATTTTTATTCCCTTTGGTCTTAATTTTGAGAAATTGCATGTGGGGCATAACAAATGCGATTCCCATAACAAATTACAATGAAGCTTGTGGCTTAAAACAAGAATTTAACATTTCCTCATCCTGCAGTTCAGAAGTTTGAAATTAAGGTGCCAGTACATCTGAATTCCCTCTGTTGGCTCTAAGGGAAAATCTTTTCTTTGCCTCTTTCAGCTTCTATTAGTTCCAAGCATTACTTAGTATGTGGGTCACATTGCTCCAATTTCTGCCTCGGTGGTCACAGTTCCTCCTCTTTTATCTACTACCCCTTTGCTTCACATTTATAAGGATTATTGTCATTACCCCTAGGACCGACCTGGATAATCTAGGATGTCCTTATGATTCCTAATTACATTTTCAAAAACCCTTTTCCCCAATAAGGTAACTTTCATAGGTTCCAAAGGTTAGGGTGTGGACATATATTTTTCAGGGCCCACCGTTCAATCCATTACAGATGATTTAGGAGGAGAGATGAGAAACAGACCTCCTCGATGGAGGGCTGTCAGGATGTTGTATCTGCAAAATCAGTAGACTTTAAAAAAAATTTATGGATTTTATTAAAATATAGCTAATGTACAATATTCTATTAGTTTCAGGTATACACAATAGTTATTCAACATTTATATACTTAAAGAAGTGGTCATCATAATTCCAGCAACCATCTGACACCATACTATGCTATCACAATATTAGACTATATTCCCCATCCTGTACATTACATCCCCATGACTCATTTGTTTTATACCTGAAAATCTGAACGTCTTATCTCCCTTCACCTTTTTTCCCCTTTTCTAATTTTTCAATTACAGTTTATATTCAATATTATTTTACATTTCAGGTGTACAGCATAGTGGTTAGGTACTTACATGATTTAGGAAGTGATCCCCCTGACTAGTCTATTACTCTCCTGGCACTATACATAGCTATTACATATCATTGACTATTTTCCCTAGGCTTTTCTTTACATCCCTGTGACTATTTTGTAACTACCAATTTATATTTCTTTTTTTTAACTTTTAAAATTTATTTTAAGTGTGTTTTTCTAGGACCCATCAGCTCCAAGTCAAGTAGTTGTTTCAATCTAGTTGTGGAAGGTGCAGTTCACACTGGCCCATGTGTGGATCGAACCGGCAACCCTGGTGTTACGAGCATTGCACTCTAACCAACTGAGCTAATCAGCTGCCCCCCCCCCCCCCAATTTATATTTCTTAATGCCTTCACCTTTTCCACCTTGTCCTCCAACAGACCTATCTATCACTCCAATAAATCTAGTACCCGTCTGACACCATACATAGTTATTACTATATTATTGACTATATTCCTTATGCTATACCCTACATCCCCATGACTACTTTGTAACAACCAGTTTGTACTTCTTAATCCTTTTCCCTTTTTTACACTACCCCGCCAATCCCCCACCCATCTGGCAGCCATCACAATATTCTCTGTATCTATGAGTTTGTTTCTGTTTTGTTTGGAGTTTGTTTTGTTCTTTAGATTCCACATATAAGTGAAGTCATACTGCATCTGTTTTTAGCTGTCTGACATACTTCACTCAGCACAGTAACCTTCAGGACAGTCCATGCCACCACAAATGGTGAGAACCCATTTCCTTCCATGGTCATACAATATTCCATTGCATATATGTGCCACCTACTCTTTATCTATTCATCCATTGATGGAAACCCAGGCTGCCTCCACATCTTGGTTATTGCAAACAATGCATATATGGATGCACATGACCCCTCAAAATAGTGCTTAGGGTTTCTTGGGATAATTAACCAGAAGTGGGATTACTGGGTCCTTCTTTGTCACTTGTTACAGGCTTTGTTTTAAAGTCTCTTTTGTCTGGTATAAGTATAGCTTCCACAGCTTTGTTTGCTTGTTTGTTTCCATTTTCATGAAATATCTTTTCCCCATCTCTTTACTTTGAGCCTGTGCGTGTCCTTTGATCTGAAGTGAGTCTCCTATAGGCAGCATATATAAGGGTCTTGTGTTATTATCCATTCAGCCATCATATCTTTTGATTGAGCCATTTAATGCATTTAAATTTAAAGTAATTGTTGATAGTTATGTAACTGTTGTCATTTTATTAATAATATTTTTCATCTATTCTTTTTTTCCTCCATCTTAAAGAAGTCCCTCTAAGATTCCTTGTAATACTGGTTTGGTGGTGATGAACTCTTTTAGCTTTTATCATGTCTGGGAACCTCTTTATGTGCCCTTTGATTCTAAATGCTAGCCTTGCTGGGTAGAATAATCTTGCTTATAGGTCCCTGCTTTTCATCACTGAATATTCCCTGTCAATCTCTTTGGGCCTGCAAAGTTTCTGTTGAGAAATCAACTGATAGCTCCCTTATAGTTAACTAATTACTTTACTCTTGTTGCTTTTAGGATTTCTCTTTGTCTTTAACCTTTGGCATTTTAATTATGATGTGTCTTTGTGAGGTTCTCCTTGTGTTCATGTTGTTTGGGACTCTCTGCGCTTCCTGGACTTGTATATCTATTTCCTTCAGCAGGTTAGGGAAGTTTCAGTCATTAGTTCTTCAAATGGATATTCAATTCCTTGTGCTCTCTTCTTCTTCTGGTACCCTTATGATGCGTATGTTATGCTTGATGTCCCAGAAGCCCCATAAACTCTCCTTATTTTTTGGATTCTTTATTCTTTTTGCTGTTCTGATTGGGTGTTTTCTGCTATAATCTTCTAAATCACTGATTCAAATCTTTGCTTCATCTAATTTACTGTTGATTCCCTCTAATGTATTCATTTCAGTTATTGTATTCTTTATTTCTAACTTTTTAAAATATGTTTTCTATCTCCATTTTTATGTTTCCTAGCTCTTTACTGATGTTCTCCCTAAGATCATTGAGCATCCTTATAACCAGTTTTTGGAACTCTGTGTCAGGTAAATTACTTGTCTCCATTTTATTTAGTTATTTTTCTGTAGCTTTGTTCTATTCTTTCATTTGGGAAATGTTTGTCTCCCTATTTTGGCTCCTTCCCTGTGTTTGTTTCTATGTAGGGCTGCTATGCCTCCTGGTCTTAGTAGTGTGGCCTGTAGAACCCGTGGTGTGTTCTGCCTGGTCACCACAGCCATGCACTCCAGGTATATCCCTTGTGTGGGTTGTGTGTGCCCTCCTGTTGTGGTTGAGAGTGGAATGCTCTTTGCACATCATTTGGAGGGATTGACCCTCAGGTTGACTGTTTGTAAGGACTGGCTGTGACTACAGTGGAGGATCTGTTGTGCAGGGGCTGACTGTACAGAGCAGGGTCAGGTTTAGTGGGTTCTGGTGCCTACCAAGTCTGTCCTTTAGGTTTGTCATCCTTGGAGGTGGCTAGGTGATGCTCTTGCCCAGTCCAAAGCTTGCCACTGGGCCAGCTAACCCCAAGGCTTCCTGGGAGGGGACCCACTGCAGGCCAAGTTCAGCCACAGTCTGTGCCCTGATGAGGGCCACCTGGCGTGAGCCATAAAGCAATCCAGAGGTGATTACTGCCCATGCTGTGTTTAGAGGGGCTTTGAGAGGCCAAGCCCTAATCCAAGGCCAAAAGTGCTAGGCTTAGGGCTGCTCAGTCAGAGTTATGGAACACACTGAAGCCAGATACTGCTTATTTGGGTTTTGATAACCTTTGAGAGATTTTAGGAAAGTCTACATCATGAGCCAAAGCAAGCTGTTTATATGGAAAAGCCACTGGAAGAGGCTGGGGTGTGCCTGAAAATTGGGTGGAGCATGGTCTCAGGGAATCACTAGGGAAGGGCAGACAAAAGGTGAAAGACAGTTTAATGGAGACTCTGATATGGAGTCGGCCTGCGTCTGCATGCAGGGAGAGGGATGGCTCAACAAAGAAACAATGGTTTCCTCCATCTCTTCTCTCCTGCAGAGAGCTGCCCCTCCAAGCCTCAGCCTGATTTCAGACAATTCAGTTCCATCCCTGGCACCCTCCAAGTTTCTGCCCCAGTGCTGGAGCTCAAAGCAAGTGAGTCTGTCAGCAAGTAAATTCGTATGTGGTCCCTTTAAAAGGAGTGCCTGGGAGTGCAGCCACCCTCCGTCTAATTCAATCATGATTTCTGCTGGTTTTCACAGCAGAAGTTATGGGAATTTCTCTCCCCAGCATTGAAACCCTGGGCTGGAGAGGTGCTGGGACCCCTCACTCCTTAGGGAGGGACCTCCACAGCTGAGACATCCCTTCTGATTTTTAATGGTCACACGTGGGTGTGGGAGCAGTTTGTTCCGTGTCTCTACCCCTCCTACCAGTCTCGAGGTAGCTTCTTCTGTGTGTCTGTACTTGTAGGGCTTTGGTTCAGCTAGACTTCAGGCGATTATCAGTATCGGTTGTTCTGTGGTTTAGTTGTAATTGATGTGTTCCTGAGAGGAGGTGAGCAGAGTGTTTACCTACTCTGCCATCTTAACTGGAAAATCTCAGTAGACTTTTTATACTACCCAGATTAACAGTCCTATGGACAGCTCCAGTTAATATTATTATGCTGAGTGACAATCCTCAGTTTTCTTAGTTTCTGCCTGAAAGCTGGAAAAAAAAATCATTTGCACATAATAGGCACTTTCTCTATTTTAGAGGATAAACTCATTCTAAATTGTGGCTGAAATGTCTATGTACCTTTACTCTGTGGTCACCAGGTTCTCAAAACTCTCTTATCATCAATTTCCTTAACTTGAAGCTTCCTATATCTTTTGGCTCACACTCAGTTACCTTTGATCCTCCCTTGAAGTGGAGTGTCAAACTGAATATATAAACAGAGAAAGGTCAGTCCTTATATAAGAGTAAAGCTCTGAGCCCTAACTTGCAACAGCCAGCAGAGGAAGCCAAACCACAACCACAACCTCTGCAGTAAACTGTCCAGCAAGTTAAAAAGAAAAGAAAAATAATCCATAGCAACCAGTCCAAAACAGCCAGGACTTAATCAATAACTGCCAGCTTCCCTATATTTTGGCTCCACTTCCAACATAGGACTAACTGGACAAAACTAAATATGTTCCCATAACAGATAAACATAGGCTGCTCTGTTTCTAGTTAGCTTATCCCCACTTTCTCCATGCCAACAACTTCCAATCAGGACATAGCTGAAACCTTCTCTTTTTTCCACTATAAAGCTTTAGCACCCCTTTGACTGCCTTTGAATCTCTGAAAAATGCAAGTGATGGTGGCAGACTTCCTGTTACAGCAATCTCTGGATTTAATTGTTCTCATTTGGTTGGTATTTGCTTGTTACCACAGGAAGCATGGGGAAGTTTTATATGCTCTGTCACTCACTGTAATGGAGATGTAGTGCTCTATGAGGCTGCCCTCAGTCCCATCATCCTAGATCCCCATTTAAGGATTACAACTCTGCAGTTGTGGTGCAATGAGAGGCTATGAGACTTCTTTGACTAGACTTCAGAAATAAGAGGTACCAGTCTTGTCTGTTTTCTAGTCCCCCTAAAACTAAGTGGTATTTTAAAGGAATCTATTCCCCCACATTTCTGGGGTTTTGACCATGAGAATGGTTAATCTCTGTGACTTTTTCATAGGGACCCACACCACAGACTCACTTTGTTACTGCCTTTCAGATCCTCCTCCCTTCTGTCTAGAAATGGCCTTTCACTTCGCCTATGTAATGGGTCTAAAATCTGAAGTTATCATTTATTAGCTGTGTAGCCTTGTGAAAAATTACTGCTTGGCATCTCATTTTCCTCATCCATAAAATCTGAATGATAATAGCACCTACCTCATAGGGTTGTGAGGATTCAATGAGGTAAATTCATGTAAAACACTTTAGAACAGTGTCTGGAATATAATAAGCACTGAACAATTATGAATTTCAAGGGAGGCAATAATTCTAAACCACTATTAATGATGCAATATAAGTAAGTACTGGGTACCATCTGGGTCATAAAGCAAAATAGTGTTTCATTCTATCAGGAAGAAGTCACGAAATGCATCATAGGAGAGTTTTACTTGAAATATCACTAATTACTCATGTGAAAATAAGCAGAAACCTCATTTAAAATGGAGTGAGGAGGCTAGAACGCTTATGTATATGCGTATGCCACTCAATGAACACTAGTGACTCCAAAAGAAAGAGATGTATCTTGCATCTCACAGGAAATGATACTACTTTGCTATTTCAGAAGGAGGAAGAAAAGATTCCTTCATTGCTCAGCCAGTGAGAGAATGTCATAACTCAGTCAATGAAAAGTCACGATACTCCAAACTTTCTGTTTTCTCCAATGGACTCTTCATTTACCACAGCTGTCCCCAAATCATAAAAGAGTGTTTCTTTCCTTTTTCCTCTGGACCTTCATGTGGTTCGTCATTAGACCACATGTCCTGAATTGCAACTATTTTTTGTTCTCGAATAAACCAACTTAGCTGGAGAAATATCTGGCTGTCTATTTGTTTAATGGTCAACATTACTTGATGGCCCATAGCGGAATCCAGAGAAGAACTCTTAACAACTCTGAGGGTGGTGAGTGAATAGGTGTGATACTCACAGATCCCAATGAGCTCACTGATTCTTTGCTGACCCTGGAGTTTGAGAATGAGTCCTTCTCCTTGATCTGAGCTTCCACTCTTTTTGTATGTTGAAGGACTCTACACTCTATTCAGGATCTAATTTAAGGTTTTGTCCTTTTCTGGTTAAGGGTTTCTTTTGTCTGTGAGTACTTGGTTGGGATTTTGGCCTGACTCTTTTGAAATCAGGTTGTTTACTGGAACTGTGCTAGCCTTTGATCCAATTCCTTTTGGAACTGGAATTGCTGTTCAGCCTTCGGTTTGAGATTCCGTTTGAACTATGCTGTGACTAGTTCAGCCTATGCTGTTCAGCCTTCGGTTTGAAATTCCGTTTGAAACATCCACATCATAGTTTACAAAGTTCCTCAGATGATTCCACAGTTCAGTCAGTGTTGAAAGTCCTCATTTAACAACATTGAGGAAGGCAGATATTAGATTAGTAAAACTGGAAGTAGGATTTTAAGATATTGCAATAGTTGGACTTTTTGAAATTGGACTGTTCCTAATGGAATTGTGCTGATATTTGGCCTGCAGGCCATTTAGGTTTTTACTTTAGATAAAAAGCTTTTGAAAAATGGGACCCCAGTTATCTAAATGCTTTGAGGGCCCACCCCCTTCAGGAATTCCAGCTGATTTTATGTTTAGAAACTGTGGTCCATTTCCCTTTGTAATTCTAACTACATGGACTGATTTGACTAAAAGTGATTTAGACTACCAAAGGCCATTATGGGGAACATTTAAATTCCACAAACCTACTTTCTATCAACAATTACTTCTTCTTCTTATAGAAGTCCCATTAACATTTTTTGTAATGCTGGTTTGGTGATAATGAACTCCTTTAGCATTTTCTTGTCTGGGAAGCTCTTTATCTGTCCTTCAATTCGAAATGATAGATTTGCTAGGTAATCTTGGTTGTAGGTCCTTGCTTTTCGTCACTTTGAATATTTCATGCTAGTTCCAACCTGCTGACTTGTTACATGATTAGGCTTGGGCAATCACTAACCAACTTTTTCAGGCAATTTTTAGAACTTTCCCAAAGCATGTCAATTGGGACAAAATTCAGGCCTGCTCACAAAACTCCAATGAACCTATTCATGAATATTATAATTGACTTCAGATTGTTTTCAAAGAAAATGCTTGCCTTCCTTTAAATGTCGATTCCACTCAGGTGGCTTTTAATAATATGTTTATTAACAGGCTGAACTGAAACCTTTCTCTTTTAGCTAAAAGGACCAGGATGGAATTGCAGACCATGTTCACTGTAGATTTGATCAATTTGACAAATCAGTTTGCTCACACCCTAGATGAGTCCCCTGAAAGAAAAACCACTAAAATTCTTAATTTTCAACCTCACAAAATGAAAGTATCTCTAGAACACCAAAAACCTAGTTTCTGCTATTATTGCAAAAAAAAAAAAAAAATCAGGACATTGGATAGGAGATTGTTACAAACAAGTTCTTCAGCCTTTAACCAGCCTTTCCAATGTCCTCCTAATCCCCAATGATGGGGCTTTTGAGGAACTACAGGGGCTCTTCCCAATCCTCCCTCTTAATTGGCTCAGAGAAACCACTTTCCATATTGAGAATGAATCTCTCTCTGTTTTTATTGACAATGGAGCCACAGTCTCAGTGCTCAACCCCACAGGTATAAATCAGCCCCAGCCTCAGAGTACTATTCAAATAGTGGGGATCATTAATAATACTTAACAGGTTCTTGTCTCTGAACCCATACCTTTTTGTTTGGACCCTTTGAGAGATACTTACACTTTTCTCCTTATATTCTCCACCTCTATTCACTTATTAGGCCGAGACTTCTTTAAAAAGTATAATACCAGAAGTTCTCCCAAAAGGGGAAAATATTTCTAAAAATGTACAGTAGCCATCAACAGAGCCAATCAGGTGAATTAAATGACCATTCAACATATTTTATCTGCTCCATTTCTGATGGCACTATATTTGAATCAGGAAGCACTGATCACTTGTCCCTGTAGGATCAGCTACCATTCCCTTTATGGGCAAAATCTTCAACGTTTATTGGCAGGATCCATAGTATACCTCCTATCAAGATTCAAATAGATCCCTCAAAATCCCTTCCCAGAATCAATCAGTACCCCATAATTAAAGAAGCCCTTCAAAATATAAAGCCATAATAGAAGATCACAAGACACATATTCTCATTATCCCTTGCCCTAGTCCCTGTAATACTCCTGTTTTACCTGTGAGAAAACTCAAGGGCCAAAGGTAGAGATTTCTCCAGGACCTTCAAGCAGTAAATAACAGCATATCCCTCAACACCCTGTTTTCCTAATCATCATAGGCTACTAATATCCATCCCAACTGAAAGTAAATTATTTAACGTAATTGACTTAAGCAGTGCATTTTTTAGTATTCCCGTTGCAGTTAGCCAATACCTTTTTGCCTTCACATGGGAAGGAAAATGATTCACCTGGACAGTGATGTCTCAGGGTTTTACTGAGAGCCCTCCATATTTCTCACAAGTCCTAAAGGCTGATCTGGATGATATAAAGTTCCCTAGGGATCTACTTTGTTGCAATATGTGGACAATGTGCTCTTTGCTCTTCCTTCCCAGTCTCAGGAAAACAATATCCACATACTAAAACTTTTAGCTTTTGAGGGACATGAGGTTGCGAAGGAAAAATTGCAGTTTGCCCAAACACAACTTTGATGTTTAGGGCATCTGATACAGAACAAGGACTGCACTTAGATCAAGTTAGGCTTCATGGTGACCTAAGTTTCCCAAAACTAAGTGTCAACTGTGAGGTTTTCTCAGGTTAGTTGGTTATTGCCAAACCTGGATCCCAAGTCTTTCTCCTATGGCCAAACCTCTCTATGTTTTACTAAAGAAAAACAACCCTAACCCAATTTTATGAGAAGAACAAGATGATATAGCCTTAAAACCTTAAAGGACAGTTTAATGAACCCACCAGCCTTTGGGCATCCTAAGTATCAGATTCCTATTTTCCTTTCTTGCACGTGCAATGGAGGGAAATGCCCTTCGGGTACTCACCCGAAGCATGGGGCTCACAGTCAACCTGAAGGGAGCCAAAAAATGCTATCCCAAAAACTGTGCCTTTTGGGATATTGATTTAAGCTGTCTATTGAAAAACAAATAACTCAGAAAGAGTCTTTGACACCACCACCCCCCTTTTCCTACCTAAGAGATTCAGAGGGAAAGACCTATTCCAGGAAGGAAATCTTAGTTGGTTCACCTTAGCAGCCTAATTTGAATTGAATATGGTGGATGGGAAGTAGTGATGCAGGGGTCTGTTTACCAGATTACCACCTGGGTGTCATTGGTTCTGGGTTGCCTAGCAACATTTATCTGCCATGTGTGTTCTGCTCTTCAAATACCTATAAATTGCCTACTTCCTTTGAAATCTCAGACCCCTAACCCCTTTTCTCCTTTTTCCAAAATGACATATATACCAAATTTTACCTCACTGTTTTTGGAAATTTCATGCTTATGTGAATTCCCCATGCACATGTATTAAAATTTGATTTTCTCCTATTAATCTGCCTCTGTTAATTTGATTGTTAGCCCAGCTAGAACTAAGAAGGTGTGAGGAAAAGTGTTTTTTTGTTTGTTTTTTGTTTTATTTTGTTTTGTTTTTTTTTAGTCCCCACAGACCCATAAGGTATTATAGCCAGAAACTGTACTCTGGCATGGGGACCTCCCCCTTTCCTTAGAACCATTATTGCCACTGCCCTTTTGGTTAAGGCCACTGAATAAATTTTTGTTGGCTTCCTTCTGACCATCTTTGTACCCCATGCAGTAGTATCCCTCCTGAATTCTCATCACACTCAGTGTTTTTCAGCCAGCTTCCTGTCACCTATGAATTCCTTTTGTTAACTGCTCCTCATATAATTCTTCTCCTCTGCATTACTGATGAAGCCCCTCATGACTGCTTAACACTGATGGATTACCTCGTGTCCCTTGTGGTGATCTTCAGGAAACTCCTTTGAATAATTCTGACTTCTCATGGTGCACTGATAGTTTTTATTTAAAAGTGTGCTCCAGGGAGACAAAAACAGTAAGCAACACAGTTTGCAACCTGGAGATCTATTGAAGAAGACAACTTTAGAAAGACTTTTCAACTCCCTGGAAAGGCCCCTAGCAGATACTACTAACTAACCCTTGTGCAGCCAAACTCCAGGGAATAGAATCCTGGATTTATGTGACACATCTAAAGAAAGCATCTCACCCTGACTGGATCTGCACACCATCTTATGACCTGAAGGTGAAGATTTCCCAAAACTGAAGTAGACGGGCATTCGATGACACAGCTTTCTGAAGATGTTTTGACCAGCCTACTCAGAAGGTTTAAAATTTACAGAAGCCTCTCTTTCATCTAAGTTATTAACTGACTTTGGATTCTAGTCCAATTTATAAGTCTGAATTTGCAACCTACAGATTATATTATTTTTCTTTTTTTTTAATTTTATTTTTTAAATTTATTGGGGTGACAATTGTTAGTAAAATTACATAGATTTCAGGTGTGCAATTCTGTATCACATCATCCATAAATCACAATGTGTGTTCACCACCCAGAGTCAGCTCCCCTTCCATCACCATACATTTGATCCCCCTCACCCTCATCCCCCACCCCCCAACCCCCTTACCCTCTGGTAACCACCAAATTACGTTCCCCCGATTAATTTTCAAACCCGTGGCCATCCTGTGGTCACCGACTGCCCTCCAAATTATATTATTGATAAAACATTTTGTTTTGAGATAACAATACTGTTAATGGTGTTATGTTTTATCCCTGCAATGGGTCTTCCCAAAGCATTCATTTAATTATTTCAGTTTTGAGTGCACCTTTGCTCTATTCACTATTCTAAGAAACAGACTTAAGATAGAAAATGCCTGAGAGATCGCCCTCTTATCCCTCCTCGTTATTCAAATGTGATCACAGTAGGTTTCCAATCAATGCACTTTCCCTGTGACATGGAACATGACTCCCAGGAAAGGTCCTTTCTATCATTGAGGGACAAAAGGCCACTGAATCAGGACAAACATGACTCTTGATCAGCAATGCTTTCTGAGAAATATCTTGATCAAAAGTGGGACATGTTAAATTAGTAAACAGAAAATTCATTTAAAATGGAGTCTAGAGGCTAGAAGAGAGGATTCTCACACATGCATCACTCAACACACATTACTGACCCCAACTGGAAGAGACTTACCTTACATCTCCAACATAAAATGATACTATATTACTTCAGCAGGAGGAAGAAAATATTCCTCCTTGCCCAATATCATCAGTTCAGCCAATGGGAGAATGCCATCAATCAGCCAATGAAAACTCACTATACATATTTTGAACTTTCAGTTTCCTCCAATGAGCTCTTCATTTACAATAGATCCCCTCATGTCCATAGAAGAGCCATCCTCTCCTTTGTTTCTATGGACTTGCATGTGGTTCATCATTGGAACACATGTCCCGACTTGTAATTCTTTGTTGCTCCCAAAGAAACCTATTTTGCTAGAGAAATATCTGGCTGTCTATTTAAGGTCAACACTTGTCAAGCAGATGGCAGGACAATATAGACTTGCATGTGTGTGCAAAAGCAAGAGACTCCAAAGCTGATACATTTAGGAAACTACAAATAGGTAAGTAGGGTTAATGGTAGAGAGAGGTGGATATAACTAAAATAAAAGATGGGAAAAGTGTGATCTACAGAAACTTGTTTCAGAGAATGGGTATAGAGTTTAAATGTCAACATTTATCAAAAATTAGTGTGTCATCTGGAGCTACACATTTAAAATTCAAATATCTTTGCCCCAACTTTAGAGTTTTGGGGGAGGGCTCAGGAATCTGCACATTTATTAAGTTTGCCATGTAATTCTGAGGAATGTGGTTTTCCTACACCACATTGTGAGACACTTTCTGCTGCAGGCTATGTAAACTTAATTAAACTTATTTTAAATAGATCCCTCTAATGCTATTGTTCTCAACTTCAGCAGCACATTAGAATCATTAAATATAGGATCCAGACATCATAGTTTTCAAAGTTCCTCAGATGATTCCACAGTTCAGTCAGTGTTGAAAGTCCTCATTTAGCAACATTGAGGAAGGCAGATATTAGAATAGTAAAACTGGAAGTAGGATTTTAAGATATTGCAATAGTAAAGGCAAAAGTGATGAGGTCATGAACAAAGGCTAAATAGCTGGAGAGTGTGGGGTAACGGAGATATTAAAACTAGCTTGTCTAGGGTTTAGTGATTGATTGCATAGGGTCTGAAGGAATGGGCAATGTTAAGGATAATGCCCTGGTTTCTGAGTTGGGGTTTGAGTGGATTGTTGTATCATTCAATAAGATAGGAACCACAGGAGTAAAAACAGATTTTGAAGAAGACTACCATTTCACAGCAGAGGTGGAGGTCAAGGGAGAGGTGACCTAAAATTATTCTTAAGTATTGGTTCCCAGGCTTTAGAGTACAAAAAGAAATCACCAGTGGAGTTTTTTAATAGTATAAATTCCTATTCTCGCCCCCATACCATTTAGGAAGGCTTGGGATGGGGCCCAGTGATCTGTTTTTCTTTTTCTTTTTCATTTTTAAACAGCCCCAGTCCATTATGTAAGCTTTTGTCAAATGTACTGAGAAACAACAAAAAATAAGCTGAAAGTAAATTGAAAAGTGCACTAAAAGTCTATTTCATGCCTATGAATTGATAGCTACTAGTGACTTAAAAGAGAAGTTTGGCATTGATAGATATTTAATAGTATTTTTCTTTTTACACAGCTTTATAAACTTTTCAGTGTAGTAGATAAATGATTTTAATGAATGATTGAAATAATAAAGCCCCACCTTTTAAAGATTACAACTTAATCTAGGTAGCAATTAATTTTAATGAAGCAGTTTCATTGTTACAATTAAAAGTAAGCGATGTATTTGGAAGTATATGCAGATCCATGTCAGTAAACATCTTTTGTATCATTACTGCCCATTTATTCCATTTTCAGGAACTTCAGAATCTCTTTATTCTCCTTTGCCTTGTGAAACATTTCAAAATCCTAAAAGGAATTAAAATAATTTGTAATATCAATGCTGATAATTCCCAATTATGAAGTCATTAAACTCAAGTGTCTAGGTAGGTTGGTTAATTATCTTGCCTGGGCCTTTTCAAACTTCTGCCAGCTAAGTTAGATTAAAAAGCAAAAAATTCCCCTAGAGTATCAGTAATTTCATACTATAATGTATGATGAAAAATACTGCATAAGTATTCCAAAACAAGCAGCATGGTATAGTTTCTTTTAAGATAATCATTTTGAAATAAAGTACAAATTGCTTTGTCTCCAGGCATTTATTCTATAAATGGAGAATCCTGACCCGTACACTCCATAAATGTATTATTTCCCCATGTATATAACCTTAAGATATAAAATTGAAAATAAAATAAAAATAAACATTTAGTCTTACTCCACAGTATTCCTGACTGTTGAATATCTGAGGTGGTAGAACCTTAGGGTTGGGAACTTTCATCCTCATTTCTTGAAGTACTTTCAAACTGACAGAAATGTCTATTAATTCATACTTTATTTTGTAAGCATCTAAAATTCTGATAACTTCTTCCTGTCTCTGCTTCACCTAAATAGACAAAGATACAGAATGATAGAGAGATTTTAATCAACTGATCCCATTTTGTTTCATTTTTATTTTCCCTGTCCATTATGCTATGGAAAAGGAACAGCTTTTAATAGTGTGATACTTCTTTGAGGAGCAAAATTTACATATTACATATATTATATACACATATATTCTATGTTTAATTAAATATGTTTAATATGTGCATAAATAATTACAGTAAGGTGTCAGTGGGGGCTGAAAATCTTTAATGGGCTATAAATATTTACTAGATTAATTTCATACTGTATATGAAGTTGTGTGAACACTCTTCTAACAGTTGAAGCGGGCTTTTGAACTCATCACTGCATTAATTTACGCCAGTATCTATGGTAGCTCTGTGTAGGAAATAGACATGATATCAGGTTTTCAAATCTGAGAGAAACATACTACATGTTCTAAACTATAATCAGAGGATATATCTATGTATAAATAAAATCCATGGGATGAACAAATAAAATACATACACCAGGGGATTAATATTTACAAATAAATGATTGGACAAATGTGTCTACTTCTTGCTTTGTCCTCTAATAAGGACTGTGAGATTTCTATCATGTGTTAATAGACAGCATTTCCCCCCGTTGTATTTTCCCCTGAAGCACACACTAATGTTAAATTGTCATAGTTATCTTTTAAACATATTTTATAACTATAAATTTTTTGTTAATAACTGTAACATAAATCTTAAAGTTTGAGGTTTCTACATTTTCACACGACAATCTTTGGCAATTTTGTCTCACAATGCTCCAATGAGAAAACACATGTGAAAGCAATTTGACAAGTACAAACCCCAGCTTATTCAAGTGTATTCAAGTGGGATTCATGCAAAAATGCACATCAGTAGGCTTTCTTTGATGACTTGAAAATGTAATCCAGTCATGCTGAGAAAACCCTGCCTATTTCCAATAGATAGCTGAGAAATTTCTGAAATTCCAAAATGAAACATTTCCACTTTCTGAAGCTCATTAGTTTTTAAAATTGCAAAAGCATGGTGCATGTGACTTGAGTCTTTATAGTGGTTTTTCAAAACCTTTTCAGAGGAACCCATTAAGAGAAGAAGAGTTGCTTAGACCAGTACTAGTTTGTGTATGTTCTTAAGACTAGCAGCATCAGCCTTACCCCACCCCAAAACTACAGAATCAGATTTTCTGGTAGTGGGTCTCAGGAATGTTTTAACAAGCCCTCCAGGTAATTTTTGTGTTACAGTTTGAGAGACACAGACCAACAATTGGGTGAGTCCTCCGCTGCAAGGCGATGCACTCTTTCTAGGCTGAGATCAATTCTCATTCTTCTCTGTACCTTTCATTGTTTGTGACACACAGCATGAATGTGATAGATGTTTGTCAGCCATTTATAATCAATTCCAAATCCTTCAATTTCCATGCTTCTCCAAAAACTTTGCCGAGTAAGGTTCTTAGCCCTATAATAATCCTTCCATACTGAGCTGTCTAATGTGGTAACCACTAGCCACATGTAACTATCAGGCACTTGAAGTATGGCTAGTCCAAAATAAGATATGCTGTAAGTGCAAAATACATACTGCAATTTGAATATTTAATATGAAATAAGAATATATAACATCTATATTTTTATCAGATTATATATTGCAACAATAACATTTTGTATGTTTTGTGTTAAATAAAATATATTAAAATTAATCTCATCCCTTTTTAAGTGGCTACTAGACAATTTAAAATGACATATGTGGCTGGCAATATATTGGTGTTGGAAAGCACTGTTCTATATTACTTCTTATATCCTGGTCAAAATAATTCATCTAAACTCTAAGAATTGTCTTATCTATGCAAATACACCTTCTTAAAAATTAAAAATCAGTTTGTCTTCCTGGGGTTACCCAGTCTTTTGAGGATTTTGGCCATTTTTCCTCTCTCATCCTAAACAGGATTCTTTATCCCTTCCGTTTGAAACATCCACAAAATTATTGTAAGCCCTTAAGATGGTTGACCTCAGGACACAAAAACCTCCCAGATCAATCAGTCCTTAGAGTACAACCTGGGTGAGGGCATTAACCACATTCTCAGTTCTTCCCCGCCCCTCCCACTCCCTAAAACCTAGAGAGGAGGGAGCTGAAGAATGAAAAACAGGAAGGGAATGGTAATGTCTTAGTACAATCTTGAAGTTCCCAACTAGAATGTCTTCACTCTAGTCTCTTTAACCCGCTGAGGCTCTTTTCTTTTCACTCACCTCCCTAGACCCTGACACGCTGGTATAATAGATTTTAATGGAGCTCATTGTTTCCACTTCGAGGCTACTTTGCGGAAGTAACCCTGAATTAGCCACTTTGCCTCTGTTTCTGGCTCAGCTACGCTCTGCGAAGTCCTAACGCTTGGCCCGGCCCTTCTTCAGGTCCTTTGCTAAGGACCAGCAGCCGCTGCACTCAGGATTGGCTAGGAAACAAATGCCTTTGTGGCGTAGGCATGCGCCCATTCAAGGAATTCCGGGGCGCCTGGTGACAAGGAGGCAGTAGCTTCCGTGAGCCGGGGGGGGGGGGGGGGGGGGGGGGGGGGGGGAGGGGCTGAACTCCCATGGATGATAAACTCCAGTTAAGCACTCTTTTCTCTGCTCATCTGCAAGGCCCAGGGGAGGAGAGGCGGGAAGAGCAAATGGTCTCTGCATTCCTGCTGTCCCCTTTCCCGTATCCCTGCTTGGTTGTGAGCTCAAGCTTTCGTGCTTGGCAACCGAGGCTGAGAATGAAGGGCCCAGACAACTGAGGGAGACAGTGGCCAAAATACAATGTGATGAGGGAACAAAAGATAAATTAAAACTTGTGCTGTCTAGGTTTGTAGGGACAGAGCACGCGGTGCTGATGCTTGTCTGGACGAGACAGAACCACCATAGCAATCTTTGTTACCTTTTCTTTTATCCCACGGAGGTGCCTCCTTTCCCTCTCCAGTATCCCTCCCTTTTTGAGATGCACTGCAGGGCATCCTTTCCTTCTGGGAGTTGACCTTTTGGTTTGAGTAATTGTGGGTGCAATAGTCCCTGACTCTCCTAGCACTTCCTCTCCTCCCTGTGCAAAAAGATGACCTCGTGTTTTAATGTCAGCTTCCTCTTCAATACATTCATAGCTCATTATTCCAGCTGTTATTGTCAGTCAAGTTTTAACCTTTTCTAGTAGTTGAAGATAGCAATAGCATTTAAAGGATTTTTGGGGTTTCCCAAAAATGGGCAATGGAAATTGAGAGTGAAGGGTCAAAGAACCTTAGCACCAGCTTTTGTATAAAGTAAATTTGGATTCCAGGCCTCCACCACTTAATACTTGTGGATCTTGGGCATAATACTTATTTCTGAATGTCAGTTTCTCTATTGTTAAAGTGAAATGGTGATGCCTACCTGACAGCATCATCGTGAGGATTAATGAATTGATTATGTAAAAGTGTTTGGCACATGGTCTGACACGCAGGTAATTCAGATAATTATAACACTTATAAATGATGCTAATAAGCGCCAGACTCTGCATGCATACTTGGGAACAAATAACATCAATATGAGTAAGAAAAAACATTTACCTTCAAAGAACTCACAGAGTGATAACCGATAAGATGAGGTAAATACAATGTAGAGAAATCTTAACCAGGCTAGGTGGGTTAAGGCATGTATCCCTGAAGAACTGAGAGCTAAAATGAAACTGGGAGAATGTATAGTCTGCCAGGAAATTATAAAAATAAAGGAATTTTAGGTAGAAAGAACAGTCATGAAGCAACACGGTAATTGGAGCTTTGGGAACAAGTGGAGGAATAAAAGCTGAGAAAGTAAACAGGGAAAAGCACATAGACCTTCAGGTTTCATGTTAGATTTTGTTTATTAGTTCTTTTGAGGCTGTTTCCTGTTTTGTAAAATGTGGAAAATCATAACTTGCAGATTTGCTGAGAAGATTACATAAGTGCAGATGTTGCCTAAGAACATCTTTCACTTATAAGGCACTCAATAAATTATTCTTATTCTTAATCAGTGGACAATTGAAGCCACTGAAGGATTCAGCAGGTTTGTGTGAAAGATGGATCAATCTAACATATCTAGTGGACTTGAAAGGGGGCAATATTGGAAGCAGCTGCGGCAATCCAAGAACAAAATGACAGTAGAGAAAGGCAGAGATATTTAGGATAGGGGGCTGCTAGAATATGGATCAACAGAATATAGGGGTGATGGAGGCAAAGGAGATAGAATGTAGCTAAAGAAGGAATCTAGGTTAGGAACAACTTGAGATCTCCATTTTATTCTAATATTCTTTTGTAGTAGCAGTGGTAGAAAATATATTTTTTACAATTGTTTTTATCATCTTCCTGATGTGTGATTGAGACATATTTTCTCATTTTGCTATTAGCCATTCTCTTGGTTCCAAGCTAAATTAATACACTGTTTCTTACAAGAGGATATCTTTGACAACCTAAAATAAATTGATTGGTATGGCATACAAGTTAGAATTAACCTATTCTATGGGATGTTTGAGATAATTATTTTGAAATAATTATTTGTAAAACAAAAACTCTATTGATTATTCTGGCCAAAAGTATCAACTATGTATTTTGTTTATGCTTCTCAGTCTACTTTGACAATTTGTATTTGGGTTCAAAATCATTCTAATGAATGGGGCAAACAGTTGTGAGACTGGGAAAATAATTTCTAAAGAAGGTAGTATAATTTTTTTCTTGTCTGTTTATGTATGTGAATTATGTATTTTTCAATTGTGCAAATAATACCTGAATGCATGTTCATTGTAGGAGATATCAAACTATATAGAAATATGGGGAGTAAAAAGTAAAATTACCCCTTCATCTTATCCCTGCCACCCTCCTCCCAGAGGAAACTACTATTAACTGTTTGATTTTTATCCTTTTCCACAAACATGATTGCATATATTAAGTCAATTAAAAGGGAGAAAAAGTCAGGAATGGTGTGGAAGTTAAGCACACAGTCTTTTGAAGCCAGGCTGCCTGGGTTCAAACCCAGACTCTACCACTTACAACTGTGTAATATTGGGCATCTTATCTAACTTCTCTGTACCACAATTTCCTCATTGGTAAAATGGTGGTTATAGTATCTGTTTCATACATTACAGTGATTCAATTAGTATATGTGAAGTATTTAGAAAAGTGCCTGGCATATAGTTCATGCTCAATACATGATGGAATCATACTGTATATATTATTCTGCAACTGGTATTCCATCGGTACACATAGAGGCAATACAGTGTAGTGATTAAGAACATGGGTTCTGAATCCAATTGCCTGGTGCAATCCTAGTTTCATCATTTACTAGTTTCGTGACCTTCAACAAGTGTATATAACTGTTCTCTGTCTTTGTTTCCTTTGTAAGATGGAGATAATAGCTTCTATTTTAAATTAAATAATATGTTTAGAACATTTAGAATGACTGTTTTGTAGTAATTACCTAATAGATGTTTTTTATCATTCCATTATTAAAAATCCTTAGTTTAGTATTTCATGTAATAGATGCATCATAATATATCTACACATTATCTTATTGATGGTCATTTAACTTATTTTAATTATTCATTGTTACAAAATATATTTGTTTCCATACTTCTTTTTTCACTTACAAATTTTAAAATAACCTTGTCTCTGTCTTTACTTGAATGCAAAAAACTATTGCTGTTAACATTTCCCACTGTCATTGTCATTTGCATCTTGAATAAACACTTTCGAGATCCTCTTTTTGTATGTGATAATTACCATACCATACATGTGATCAACCCACATCATTTTCCTATTAGTTTGCTTTGGTCCTAGAGCATGAATAGAAAGCAGAACTGTTTAATTTTGTGTGGTTGAAGTTATCTTTCTGAGGTATAAGCAAAAGCTGGGAAACAAATAAGCCAAAAGGGACTTTTCCTGTGTTTGGAGTGTTGGAATCTCAGAAGATTGAATCTTTAGTATCCTGACATTTGGGAAAGGTAAGTCAAAAGTTTTACATTTTTGGGGTTGTATTGTTCTATTTCTTCCAAAAAGCCTTTAAATATGAATAAGTAAGTTTCCTGGAAACATTTATAGTAGACACTATAGATCTGTAAAAGGAAAATTGTATCTTGAATCAAGTCTGCTTTTTCCTTTTGCATACTTACAGAGTTTATATGGAAAACTGGGAGCCATAAAATTACAAGCAAAACATGCAAAAGACTGCCATAAGTGTTTTGGGAAATAATATTTAGATCCAAAAGAATAAAAGGAAAGAAAGGAGGAAGGAGAAGTGTGGGGATGAGGAATGGAGTGGGGAGAGAGGGAGAGAGAGAGAAAAAAAAAACGAAGGAAGAAGGAAGGAATTAAGGAAGGAAGGAGAGGGAAAGACAAAAGAAAAAAGGATAGTAGTGAATTTGACAAACTTATTTGCATTTTTTTCTTTATTTAACATTTTAACTGTTTTTAAGTGTACAATTCAGTGACATTAAGTATATTCACATTGTTTTGCAACTATCACCACTCTGGTTCTAGAACTTTTTTATCTTGCAAAAGTGAAACTCTGTGCCCATTAAACACTAACTGTCCATTCCCCCTCACCCCAGCCCCTGGCAGCCTCTATTCTACTTTCTATCTTTATGAATTACTATTTCCATTTAGATTACTGAAAAAGTAAGTGGCTACATTTGTAGTTTAAATCTGAAAGTGTTCATGAGTCCAAACTATATATAAATATCCATCTCTTGTACACATTCTAAGGCATAACATTTTTTTTTCAATGTGTGACTCAAATGACGTTAATTAAAACAGTTAAATTAAGACCAATTCCTTACAAGCAGGCTTGACTGTTAGAAGATAAAGGGTTAGGCAGTTTAACTAATAACTTTAAAATAAATCATTTATGACAGCTGTGCATATATATATGTGTGTGTATATATATATATATATATATATATATATATACACATTTATATAAGCTTATGCTTTTCAAAACATTTGTATGTACACCATATAATATTATCCTGACAATAATTCTGTGAAGAAGGCAGGAGAGTATTATTATAGCTATTTAATTGATAGGAAAATTGAGACGCAAGAATGGTAAATAAATTATCTGATATTAAAAAGTTAATGACAGAGTAAGAACCCAAGCTCCTTACTCCTGGCCCTATTCTCTATACTTTGAGAAACACTGCCTTTCTAAATCACTTGTGTTTCATGTAGAAGATAAATCTTAATTTTACACTTTAATGTATGTTGCTCTAAACTTTTATATTACAGGGATATACTGCACTGTTCTGTTCAGAATCCTAGCCTAATAAAATGCTTGGAGAAGCCTTCTTAATTGAACTCCTATACAAAGAACAGACCTATACATTTTGCAAACCACTTACATGTAAGAAGACCTCAAATGATAAAAAGGAAACTTGGAAAAAGCAGCTTTTAGATATAGAAGACAATTCACTTTCTCCCGATCAAGTGGAAAATCAACATAAGGTTGTGAAAGAAAGTTTAACAGAGCAAATTAATGATACAAATACAATAGAATCTGTGGATGAGATAACTGTAGTAAAATGCAAAAGTGCATCCCTTCCAGGAAATGTGTCTGTTGCATTGCCCATTCCAAAGAGAGAACAACATGATGATAGACAACTGGATTTATACCGATCTTGGTCATATACAAGTATTTGCCAAAATTATCCTGACCTACAGATTAGAGGAGACCACGTGGGGAACATGTATGATTCAGGCTGCTTTGTGGAACACATACGTGATGATGCTTTTAATGGTCCCCTTTTACTTTCAGTAGATATACCGCTGGGTCATTCTTTTATCAGTGAGCCTCTAGAGAAACCACCCGCCTCAAAACTTTTGAATGGGGATGAAATTCGAGAAAAAAGTATGTTGCTTCATAAGCATCCCCTCTCTAACTCTATGCTTAATAGTTACATGGAAAAAAAGGTGGATGAACTCTACAAACAATTTTTGGAAGAAAATCTCACTAAGTGCCTTTCCATAACCAATCTTATGGCTTCCAATTTTCTAATGAATAATGTAAATCAGATTAGCCTTCAAATCTCTCAAGAGCACAACATAGAGGCATCGAAAGCTCGGGAAGCTCTCCTACATTCTTTAGCAAGATGTAATCTCTGTAACATTTCCTATGGGAACAGTTTTGAATTCAGCACTCCTAACCTACAAATATCAAACCAGAGAAGTAGGGAATTTGTATCACATCTACTACAGGAACCAATTATAGGTTCATTGGACTGACTTAAGAGACTGGAGTAACAATAATTTTTTCTGGTCCATCATGTCACATCAGACATCCTTTGTGGTGTGGGTATTACATTTTTTGAGAAATTATTTGACCAATGGTACATCTACATTATTTTAGGAGACAATTTTAATAATTAAGTTTTATGACCATATTTTCTAATTATTTTGACATCTTTAATGGCTGCCATAGTCAGGTTTGTAAATTCTGTATGTACTTATCTAATTGCCAGCAGCTTCCCAAATTGATTACCTAACTTTCATGCATCAGCTTTATTTACCAGAAAAGTAAAAACGTGAGATGAGGAAAGTATTATTGCTCTCAGCTACTGAAAGGACCATGAGAAACAATACCAGATAGGAGACTTTATTTCTCCACAAAAATGTTTAAAGACGTATTAGTAGTGCTTAAATACCCTTTCCTTTATTTTCAACATTCAGAATGTTTGTATACTGACAATCAGAATAGCATAAGGGAAATTCTTCAAACTTTAGTTGGATTTAAATGATATTTGAAAAAAAATATGGAAAAGAGACTTAAGGAAAATGTAGAATTTGCCATTGAAATTTGCAATTAAAACTTGATGCTTTTGAACTTTCCTGAGGCAAGCATCAACTTTCTTAAATCACTGTGTTATGCATGGTGGTTTAAAGGGATGGAAGGAAACAAAGTATACAGGTAAAGAGAACAAAGTGCATGGAAAACCACCATCTAGAAGTGAAGAGGGTGTGCTGTCAATTTTTTATACTTCTCAGGCTATCCTCAATCAAGATCCTGGTTTAGGATAAAAGTCAGCAGTATGTTATGGCAATTTTGGAATTAAATAAAATAAATTAATTAATAAAATATACCTAAAAGAATGGTACTGTTTATTGCAGACTTGTAAACAAGACTACACGTAACAGCTTACATTTCTCCTAAATATTGTAAAATGATTGGCATGCACTTTTGCTTGTAAAATAAAATTGTATGAATTTCTTTATGGAATTGTTATGATGGCATTATATGTTAATAATATTTGTGCATTTGTAATTAATCATATATTCCCCTCTTTTTTCTTTGATTAAATTTTATGTAATGAATTACCCCAATGCCTCCACAGCTTGTTCTTTTTGATCACACAATCCTTAGTTTATTTTCATCTTCTTTAAATTTTTATGATCTAATAATAAGTACTCCTGATTTATCTTCTGTTATCTTCATCACTCCTTTCCTCCACATCTTTCCTCTTAACCCTCCTAATCAATATCCATCATTCAGACATTTGATTCTGAAGAGACTATGGGTAAGGGTTTTAGAAAAACTGACTTAATGTCTTATAGATACTGAAAAACAATTGTGTGTACATTGTCTTCTTTATTCCTAAATTTGTACATTTTAATATGACTTACAAAATGATAAAATGTTGATGTTATTCTTTATGTTTTCTAAAGTGAATTAAATGTTGTTGGGCAACATTATTGGTGTGAAGTTTTCTTATATACAGTGATAATGTATTAATACTTTATTTATAAAGCAGATATATTTATAAATAGTATTAAGACTACATAGTGTTATACAAAAGGCCACAGTATTTAGCTAGTATAAAATTTAGAAATGCTGTTCAATTTTTCCCTCTTGTTTATGTCATCAAAAGGCTTATTATCTAAAGATACTCACTTGTTAAAATGGCCTAAGAAATCAATGCAATATTTAAATAAGGAAAAATGATATTATTTGGTGTGTATTTTTTATCCTGACCTCATACCTGCTGCCTTTAGTGTTTAAATTAAATATGCATATAAGGTTATGGTTTAGCATATTTTGGCCTAAAGTAGTCACTTTTCATTCTGTCTTTCATCATGGGTTTCACTTGTATGACCATACTATTCCCTTTTAAAACATTGTTCAAAATGTATGGAATGATGAATTTCTTTCTGTCTCACTTTTTCAGGAGTTCAAAGTATTAGTTTTGTACTTATATGAAAATTGAGAATGTTAGTGTGTCAGCAGTTGGGAAGAATCATCCTATTTCTGAGCAGGGAATAAGTTGAGGAGGTTAAGAATGATGCTGAATAGTGTCCTGCTCTCTACCTGCATAGGTCAGGTTAATTTATATCTCATCTTTGAATTTCAGGTCATTATTGTAGGGCTCAGAATGGGTTTGACCAAGTCTCAGGAAATTTTCTGTCAGGATTGTCCTTAAATCATTGAAGCCAATTCAAGGGATAGAGTCTATCTGGACTCCTGGAACTTTAAGGATTTCTCCAACTGTCATAGGTTAGTCTCCAAAAGTAGCCAGTCTCCCTGAGCTTCTTAAGAACAGAAGTAATACTGAGCTGGTCCATTCAAGGTTGTAAGCAGACTTTCTGGCTCTTACCATTAGCATTTGTGTCTTATTAAAACTGGTTTTTGGAAGTGGAGAAACAAAATAAATAGTTCTTTACTATTTACTTCTTTGTGAGGATGCTTTGAGTGCAGGGGTAGAGTAGATCTTTATACATATACAAATATATTTATCTTCAAATAAAATGAATTTAACTTCAGGTAATCTAATATAGTATTACTACATAATGTGTGTTTAGATGAAGGGTGGAAAGGTGGCTTGATGAGGATTAGTATGTGCAATAAACTAAAATAATTGTGCAGTTAAGTGGATAATTGTTTTCAATCAATACAGGAAGGAAAGAAATCAACAAATCAATAACAACATATATTCATTAAATCAAATGAAAAGTAATTTAGTATTTTTTGTGACTAGTCATTTGCATGGGAAATTAGCCAATCAGCAATATATTTGTGAAAATCCATAATAAGCAAAATAATAGTTGACAGCAAAAAAAAAAAAAAAGTGGTAACAAAAATGTTCTCATGATGTTAAAATAAAGATAACTGTTTTTTTTTTTTTTAAATGCTTATTGGAAATTTGAGACTTTTGATCCCCAGTCATGTTGTTGTGTTCTTTTCCTCAAGGTCTAGTAGAAATTTTTAAAAATGGTCTTATTATTATGTGTTGGCTTCATATTCACTATAGTGTAAATGTATAGCATCAATTGCCACAATTTTGTGAAATAAATTTTAAATAATTATATTTAAGAACATAGCTATACAAATTATGAAAATCAAGTTAAGATATATTGGCATCAATTAAAACACTGAATCATTGCTATAGACAGCTACTGTGTTTCCCTGAAAATAAGACCTAGCTGGACCATCAGCTCTAATGCATCTTTTGGAGCAAAAATTAATTTAAGACCCGGTCTTATTTTACTATAATATAAGATCGAGTATAATATAATATAATATAATACCAGGTCCTTTTTACTATAATATAAGAGCAGGTGTAATATAATATAATATAATACAATATAATATATACCAGGTCTTATTTTACTATAATATAAGACCAGGCCTTAATATAATATAATATATAATATAATATAATATAAAATAATATAATATAATAATATAATATAATATACTGGATCTTATATTATTTTTTGCTCCAAAAGACGTATTAGAGCTGATGGTCCGGGTAGGTCTTATTTTCGGGGAAACACGGTAATTCTTTGAATTGTTCTACTATTTCTATTTAAAGCTGTGAAATTTGTAGTTTACAGAATTGCAATGTAGTTCTGTTTTTTACTTCCCCAAATGAATAGAAGCAGTTTATCATGAGACTTAAATTGTCATAAGACTTTGGTTTTAACTGAGAGTGACTGAAGTTAATAGGTAGGCTATTTCCTGAAAGTTGTTTCTCTCTATAATTGTAAACTGGACCCATATCTAACAAATAGAATTTGAGTAGAACTGAAAAAGTTTAAGAAACAGCTCAGTATTCTGATGACTTGCGTGGTTTTGCCCCTCTACTTTAAGGGTTCAATTCCACTTTAGAGATGCCATGTAATTGTAGAGTATCCTTGTATTCTTTTCCTTAGGTGAAGCTTAGAAATTGATATCTAAGGGTTCAAATGATACGGGACCAGCTTGAACCTGGAGCAGACCTCCAAGGCCAACACAAGATCAGAATGAATTATCAGAGCTTTCTATCCTCTAGATCAGGGGTGTCCAAACTGCGGCCCGTGGGCCAACTGCGTCCCGCAATCCATTCTTAATTGGCCCGCAGCAAATTCCAAAAATATACTTAGTTTACTTAAATAAACCAGGTGAAGCAATACGTACTTCACCTCGAGTGAGTGGCCCGGCTGTTTGTGTATTTTACCGCATATCGCCCTTGGTAAAAAACATTGAAAAAAGTTTGGACACCCCTGCTCTAGATAGACATATGCTCAGGACACTCCAGGTACTAGGAGAAACTGATTGGCTACTTATTCATTAAACAAACATTTATTGAGTACTGTGATAAGTGATAGGGATAAATGGTAAACAAAATTGATGCAATTACTGCTTTTCACTGAGATTATTTGGAATCAAATTAGTTGGATTTTAATCATTGGAATTTAAGCTGATTTGGAATCAAAGAACAAAAGTAAATCATCACAATCTAATTTTAGGGCCATGAAAGTTATAAACACATAACTCTAGATAACCTGTACTGGTTGGTCTGCCTGCTTGGCTTGTTTGTAATCTAGTCTGAATCTTGTATCCAGGAATGCTATTTGGTTGCCATACCAGCATGCCTCTACTGATTATTAAACATGTTGAAATATTTCTGTGCCAACTGGTATGAAGCTGCTACTCTCAATCCTCCAAGTCCTCCCAAAATGATTACCCTGGCCACTTTGACTCCTTTTTCTGGGCCCTTGTAGCTCCTTGTGATTCACCAACTGAACAGACAAACAAGGGGCCTTTAGTACCTAGCTCCAATACTACCTGTGGCACTTCTTATTTATATGAGTTGTTAAATATTTTGACCTTCACTTCTGCTTGTATCTACCTCAGTATTGAGATTCCTATTCCAAAAACCTATTCAAGTAATACTATTGGGCCTTGCTTCATGAACAACAAATCTATGACTGGACCTCCTCACTGTTAATCACTTTCTTTGATTCTCTCTTGCCTTGCTTTGAATCTTTGTTGCTGTGTTCTTCTCTAAGGTCATTTGCTTCTATGTATATTACCCAGATGCAGGCCTACTTAGGGAATTACCGCCTGCTGCCTGTTGACCAAATTGAGTGACCCGAGATACTAAAGATAGGACCACATATTGGGTGTTGGGCATCAATTGCCCTGAACACTGCTTTATATCATTCCTGCTTTATATATTGTCTCAGACCTAAATGCTACCGATACTGCATTGTGTTTCATAACAAAACAGTTATTTCTGTTTCAGACTCTGAGAAGTTATACTTTAAAGCTTAATTATAAAAAAGGCCCTGAAAAGACTGGTTGTCTATGAGAAGTTCCCTAAATTTCTACTATAGAGATTTATCCATGTAACTGAAGATTTTATTACCTTTTGAATGCACATCTACCTATCAGGGATAATGCTATTGTCATTGTCACTCACAAATATTAATAGCTAACACTTCCGGTATATGTTATATGATAGGCATTCTGCTAAGAGTTTTACTCACATTATCTTATTTAATTCTTTAAACAACCTTATTAGATAGGAAATATTATTATCCCCACTTTAGACAAAAATAAATTAAATTTCAGAGATGTTAAAAATTTTTGCCCGGGATCATACAGCTACTCATAGTCAGAGTTAGTAGTTAAATGAAGTCATTCTGGCACCAGAACCTGTGCTGTTAACCTAGGGGTTGCCCGATTTAGCAAATAAAAATACAAAGTGTCCAGTTAAATTTGAATTTCAGGACAAACAACAGATTACTTTTTAGTATAGATATATCCCCATGCAATGTTTGGGACACACTCATAATAAAAACGTGTTCATTTACCTGAAATTCAAATTTACATAGGCATCCTTTATTTAATCTGTCAACCCTACTTTAAATACTACTCTTTGCTTTTTCTTGGGTGATTAAAAAAGCAGAGTTAATGTGTAAGGTGTACAGGACCAGTGAGACAGAACGTCGATGCAGTGGGTAGGGAACCAAGAGACCAAACCAAAGTGGGAAAGACCAAGAATTCTGGAGGCTGTAAATCAAAGACTATAAAAAAAATTTTATAGTCATTACCCTGGGGAAAATGATTTGTCTCTTGGGTACTTTTAGATTAGCAGAGCTTTTCTCTTGTAGCTGTGTTGAAACAGCCCTGTTTCAATTCTGTTACATGAGTAAATCATTCAGTGAAGCAGATGGAAAGAGAGCTAGAAAGAGCAGGGGATTTGCAACGAGAATATTTGTGTTTTACTAAAGTTTCAACTCAGTCATTCACTCACTGCCTGACAAAGCACTTTGCTTCTCTGAGTCTCAATGTCCCTATCTATAAAATGAGGATAGCAACACTTGCCCCATCTATATCCCAGAACTCTTATGAAGATTAAAAGTAGGTGAAAAGGTTTGGTAAGTAGTAAAACATTCTATTTATATAAGTCCTCTTTATAAGAAATCAGCACAATTCTAATAAATCATTCAATCATGTTCAAGGTTAGGGTAAGGGAAAGATTTCTTTTTTACTAACCTAATTCATGCTTATAATAAATCTCTTCTGATCACTGAACAGGAGCACCTGAAAGTAAAATAATAGATGAGAGTCCACACATGCTGTTAGTGTTTACTACTGACAGGGGACAATTTTGTGTTCTATAGGGATATATTATAGGGGGAAACTTTTACCTGACTTTTTCTAAATGCTTGAGAAATTTTACAGCAGTATAATTTCAATTTTTATTTCTGATAAAGGAAAATTAAGGTAAATGCTTCTTAAAGATAAATCATGTTATAAACTTTGAATGAGAGACAGAAACTTTTAAAAATAATGTACAGTATCTCATTATACTGAAGTGTATGAAGCTGGTGGGAACTTTTGTAGAAGAGTCACTGAAGGGTGGTTGGTTTCAGCAGCAGGTGCAGTAGCTACAGTAGATTGTTTTTCTTTTTCTTCCAATGATTTCAATACTATGTATTTATAAATAGTCACAATAGTATAAAAAATCACTTAGAACAATTATATTGATGTATAAGATACACATAAATAAGTACATCAACCATAAGTGTACAGCTTATGAATAAACAATAAAGTGAACAGTCTCACCAAATAACACATTACCATCAAACTAGAAACATTCTTACTCCCCTTCATTTATTACTTCAATCCTCCTCCTGAGAAGTAGACTCAATCCTGGCCTGTAAAATCCTAGATTAGTTTTGCTCAGTTTAGAAATTCATGCAATGGGAACCATACAAATAGATTATTTTGTGATTGGCTTAATATTCTCTATATATTTTATCACATATTTTGGATATTATCCATAATTATGCTTTCAATTAATGCTTCTGTCACATGACTCTTTTATTTCATCTGGAACCCCAATATCATTTATGCTGCCCTCACTGTATCCTATATTCCATGTATGCTTATTTTTTATTAACCTTTTAATTTTCTCTTTGGCCTTCAGACTGTGTGTTTTCTTTTCTTATACTGTTCTATCAACTAGTTCTTTCTTTAGCTTCTTAAAATTTATTTATTAAATTTATTGGGGTGACATTGGTTAGTAAAATTATATAGGTTTCAAGTGTACGTTTCTATAATACATCATTTATATATTACATTGTATGCTCACCACCCAGAGCCAGAGTTTCCCTATTATTTTTCTAATTCCTATTTCTTTTATTTTCAGTGTAATCTTTATAATTTTCTTTCTTCTGCTTGCTTTGGATTTAGTTTACATTTTTGTAGTTTACGAAAGTGTAAGGTGAATATTTTATTTGAGATCATTCCTTTTTTTAAAGATTTTTATTAAAATCTTTTTTAAAGATTTTTATTAAAATATAGCTAACATACAACATTGTATTAGTTTCATGTGTACACCATAGTAATTCAACGTTTATATCTTTAAAGAAGTGATCACCATGGTAAGTCCAGCAACAACCAGACACCATTCCACACTATCACAATATTATTGACTATATTTCCTATGCTGTACATTACATCCCCATTACTTATTTGTTTTATACCTTGAAATTTAAACCTCTATTCCCTTTCACCTTTTGCCCCTTTTTAATTTTTTCAATTACAGTCGACATTCAGTATTATTTTATATTAATTTCAGGTGTACAGTATAGTGGTTAGACATTTGTATAATTTAAGAAGTGATCCCCTTGACTAGTCTAGTAATCACCTGGTACTGTACTTAGTTATTACCATATTATTGACTATATTCCCTGTGCTTTACTTTACATTCCCATGACTATTTTGTAACTATCAGTTTGTACTTTTTACTCCCTTTATCTTTTAGACTCTGTCCCCCATCCCTCTCCCATCTATCACCCCAACAAATCTAGTACCCGTCTGACACCCTACAGTTATTACAATATTATTGACTATATGACTTGTGAAATACACTACATTCCTATGACTATTGTGTAACAACAAATTTCTACTTCTTAATCCTTTCCCTATTTTCACTCATCCCTAACTCCTCTCCTATCTGGCAATCATCATAATGTTCTTTGTATTTATGAGCTTGTTTCTGTTTTGTTTGTTTATTTTGTTCTTTAGATTCCACATATAAGTGAAATCTCATTGCATCTGTCTTTCTCTGTCTGACGCTTCACTCAACACGTTTCCCTCCAGGTCCATCCGTGCCGCTACAGATGGCAAGAACCCATTCCCTTCCCTGGCTGAGCAATATTCCATTGTATATATGTACCACCTCCTCTTTATCCATTCTTCCATTGACAGACACCTAGACCGCCTCCACATCTGGGCCATTAGAAACAGTTTTGCAATAAACATATGGATGAGCACATTCCCTCAAAGTAGCATTTGTGTTTCTTCAGATAAATACTCTGAAATGGTATTACTGCGTTCTTCTTTGTATCTTGTTTTAGCCTTTGTTTTAAATCTATTTGTCTAGTATAAGTATTGCTACTCCAGATTTTTTGTTTGTTTTTTTCATTTCCATTTTCATGAAAAATCTTTTTCCATCACTTACACTCCATCTGTGTGTATCTTTAAATTTGAAGTGAGTCCCTCGTAGACAGTATATGTAAGGGTCTTGTTTTCTTATCCATTCAGCTCTCCAATGTCTTTTGAGTGGAGCATTTAATCCATTTACATTGAGAGTAATTGTTGATAGATATGTAGCTATTGCCATTTTATTGTTCACAATTATGAACTTTTTTTTTTTTTTCATCTTAAAGAAGTCCCTCTAACATTCCTTGTAATACTGGTTTGGTGATGATGAACTCCTTTAGCTTTTTCTTGTCTGGGAAGCTCTTTATATGTCTTTCGATTTTAAACGATAGCTTTACTTGGTGGAGTTATCTTGGTTGTAGGTCCTTGCTCTTCATCAGGTTGAATATTTTGTGCCAATCCCTTATGCCTGCAAGTTTCTGTTGAGAAATCAGCTGAAAATCTTATGGGAGCTCCCTTATAAGTTATTAGCTGACTTTCTCTTGCTGCTGTTAGGATTGTTTCTTTGTCTTTAACCTTTGCCATTTTAATTATGATGTGTCTTGGTATGGCCTGTTTGGGTCCATCTTGTTTGGGACTGTGCACTTCTGGGACTTGTATCTCTGTTTCCTTCACCAGGTTATAAAGTTTTTAGTCATTATTTCTTCAAATAGGTTCTCAACCCCTTGCTTTTTCTCATCTCCTTCTGGTACCACTTTGATGTGAATGTTGTTATGTTTGATGTTGTCCCAGAGGTCTCTTAAACTATCCTCATTTTTAAAATTTTTAAATTTTTTAATTTTTGCTGTTCCAATTTGGAATTTTTTGCTACCTTGTCTTCCAAGTCATTGATTCGATCTTCTGCTTCATCTAGTCTGCTGGTGATTCCTTTTAGTGCATCCTTCATTTCAGTTATTGTATTCTTCACTTCTGACTGGTTCTTTTTAATGGTTTTTATGTCCTTTTTTTATGCTTGTTATCTCTTCATTGAAGTTCTCACTAAGTTCCTTGACCATCCTTATAAACATTGTTTTGATCTCTTTATCTCATAGGTTGCTTGCTTCAATTTTGTTCAGTTCTATTCTGGAGTTTTCTTCTCTTCTTTCATTTGGGCTGTATTTTTTTGTTTCCTCATTTTGGCTGTCTCTCTATTTGTTTCTATGTATTAGGTAGATCTGCTATGTCCCACGGTCTTGGCCAGGTGACCTTATGTAATACATGCCCTATGGGGCTCAGTGGCACAGTCTCCCTGGCCACCTGCACTGGGTGCTCCAGGAGTGTCCTTTGTGTGTTGTGTGTGCCTTCCTGTTACTAATTAAGCCCTGGTTGCTCTTAGCACATCAGTGGGTGGGATTAACCCTCAGGCTGATTGGCTGTGGGGTTTTGCCATGTCCATAGCTTACAGGATGTTGTGGGGGGTGGCTTACCCCACTCAGTGGGATCTGCCCCAGTAGACTCTGGTGCCTATTGATACTGCCCTTTGGGTATGCCGATTGTGGGACTAATTGGGCGGTGCTCGGCTGTGATCTGATGCTAACCTTCAAGTATGTTGATTGTGGGAACCCCTTGGTAGGGGTTCTTGTGCAGGCTCTGGTCACCCACTGCTTGTGACCAGCTGGAGACTACCTGGTAAGAGCTACAAAGCAATCCACAGTTGTTGGCTGTCTGTGCTAACTCTGTAGGCATGTGGAAGAGGCCCTGTTGCAAATTGAGGACATCTGCCACAAGTACCAGGCCTGGGGGAGCTCTGCAAAATGCAAGGATACCCTGAGATCTGCTGTTACCTGATAGCTCCCTTAGGGTACAGCCATTGATAAAGCATCATGTGGTATGCAAGTTGGGTGAGGCAAGATCTCAGAGTCACTAGAGTGGAAAGAGTTGTGGTCACTGGGTTAATGTAAATTCTGGTTTAGTGCCCACTGCTGAGCCTGAAACTACTCAGCAAAATCTCAGAGCACACTGAGTCCAGTTGCTGCGTGTCTGGGGTCTGTTGGACTCTGGTAGTTTTCCAAGAAAAAGTGCACTGCAGGTGGGGCTGGCTGCTCTTGGAGAAAGTGCCTCCAGCATTGAGGGTTTTGGGTGGGGTGGGGTCCCAGTGAGTCAACAGAGTGCAGCTGTGGAGCTCACCAGACTAATCACATTCAGATTTGGCTGTAAGCGTAGGGGGAGTACTCAACACAGAAAAGATGGCTCCTGCCAACCTGCTGGCTGCACGAGAGGAGGGCCCCATATAGGGAAAATGCCGACTGTCCTCCAGTCCTCATCTGGAGGCTGCACAACTCAATTTTCCCCCTCCCCATATGGCTCCGATACTCCCTGAGTTACTGTCCCTCCACTGGAGCTGAAGGTGAGTGCTTGGGAGAGAGAGTCTGTGCAGGGGCCCTTTAAGAGGATGCCTGGGTTTCTTGCTGCCTTCCACCCCACACGGATGGTCCTAAACCCCACTTTTTTCACAGTCACATGTTGTGGGGGCTCCTATTCCTGGAACCAGTACTCTGGGCTGGGAAGGCCAGAGTGCGGTTGGGGTCACTCTTTCCTCTGGGGAGCAATGTCCACAGCTGAGATATCCTTCCTGGTTCTCAACTAGGACACGAAGGTTTGGTGTTAGCCAGTTCTGCATCTCCGCCCCTCCTACAAGTCTCAACGTGGCTTCTTCTTTATGTCCTTAGTTGTAAAACTTCTGTTCAGCCAGACTTCAGGTGTTTTTCCAGGTTTATTGTTCTATAATTTAGTTGTAATTTTAATTTGTTCACAGAAGGACACAGGCACAGCGTTTATCTATTCTGCCATTTTGGACCTCCCTCTACAGTAGTTTGTTTTTCTAAGTGAATGTAATATTGGCAGAGATTAGGATACAAATGATTCTATGCTTTCAATGAAGCGTGATTGTGCAGTTGTTAAAATTTGTCTTTCTAGCCTCCCCATTTCAGATCCTTTAAATAATAGTGGTAATGATAATAAGTTTAAATTATAGAGGCCTTATCATTGCATTAGGTAATTCACCTACCTTATAAGATTGTTGTGAGGATGAAATGAGATAGTGTAAGTCAAATGTCTACTATGATGTTTGGTACCTATTAAATACTCAATAAATTGTCAGTGTCATTGTGATTATTATTATATATCATTGTTCTCACTTTATAAATGAGGAAGTTGAGATTTGTTCTGTCTCATGATTTCAGGCTCTCAGTTCTTTTTCATATAATCAGAAGCTCGACATCAGACAGAAGTCATTACTAACTGAGTGTGAATATATCAGTGTTTTTTCTTCCATAGGGGTCAAAATTATAAGCCTAAATTCCCAGTGTGGAACAACAAGTTGCTCTATCATCTATCTATCTATCTATCTATCTATCTATCTATCTATCTATCTATCTATCTATCTATCTATCTATCTATTGAAAAAGGCATTCAAGCTTCATCAACCTACCTATAGGGTTAGGATTTGAGCTTCCTATCTTAGTTTCACTATCTAGGCAACCCCAAACTGTTTAGGTCTAAAGTGAGTCCTGTGAGGTCAACAGGGACATTTTATAAAATAGTAGCTAGTGTTCCCTCCTTAGGCAATGTCTTTTGAGAGCTTCAGGAAAATGAGAGTGGAGAGCTTTCAGAAGTATATGACAACAATAGCAAAAACAAAAAACAAAAAAAACAAAAAACAAAAAACAAAAAAACGAATAGAATAAAAATAAGAGAGGATTTTTTATGAGCTTTTGGAATGTCTTTATTTTCTAAACTTAGGTATTATAGAATTCTAGGGCATCACAGAGGTAAAGTTCCATAGATATAATCTAGATAGATTTTCACCCTTAAAAAAATCCACAAACCTAAATAACTCTCTCTCTCTCTCTTTCTCTACACACACACACACACACACACACACACACACACGCAGTAGCCCAAAGTATAAAATAGATAATTGAGGAGTTGTGATTGAAATGGGGAGAAAAAAGATTTTTACCCTCTTCCCACATCAAGGAAACCCTTGAGGGGGCTCCTTATAATAGTTTGAAAATTGTTGATCTAATCTAACACTCTTGCTTTGTAGACTAAAAATATACTCAAAGTGAAGGAAAGAAATTCCCCAACCAGTTAGTGAATGACCAATCTGGCATCGGTACTGAGGTCTTCTAATTCCAAGTCAAATTTGCTTTCCTCTTCTTTTTGTTTATTGTTAGTTTCAGGTGTACAAAACAGCATAATGATTGATCATTTACACACCTCACAAAGTGACAACCCCAAGTCCACTGCTCATCTGACACCATTGTTTTATGGTTCCATATAAATTTTAGGACTATTTGTTATAGTTCTTTGAAAAATGCCGTTGGTAGTTTGGTAGGGATTGCATGAATCTATCCATGAGCACAGCATGTGTTTCTAGTTATTTGTATCATCTTTAATTTATCTCTTCAATGTCCTATAATTTTCTGAGTACAGGTCTTTTACTTCCCTGTTTAAATTTATTCCTGTGTATTTAATTTTTTAATGCAATTGCCATGGGCTTGTTTTATTAATTAATCCTTCTGATAGTTTGTTGTGTATAAAAATACAATGAATTCCTGAATATTAATTTTGTATGCTGCTACGTTACTAAATTCATCAGTTCTAATAGATTCTTTTCTTTTTTTTGGTGGAATCTTTCACGTTCTTTCTATATAGTATCATGTCATCAGCAAATGATGACAATTTTAATTCTTCCTTTCCAATTGGATGCTTTTTATTTCTGTTTCTTGTCTAATTGTTGTTGCTAGGTCTTCTGGTACTATGTTGAATAAAAGGGGTGAAATTGGGCATCCTTGTCATGTTCCTGATCATAAGGGGAAAGCTTTTAGCTTTACCCCACTGAGAATGATATTATCTTTGAGTTTGTCATACGAGTATATGGCCTTTATTATGTTAAGATATTTTCCTTCTATTCCCACTTTTCTGAGAGTTTTATCATAAATAGATGCTGGATTTTGTCAGATTCGTTTTCTGCATCTATTGATGTGACTATATGGTTTTTATTTTTAATTTTGTTTATGTAATGTATCACATTAATTGATTTGTAGATATTGAACCAATATTCCATACCAGGAATGAATCCCACTTGATTATGGTATATGATCTTTTTAATATATTGCTGAATTCAGTTTGCTAATGTTTTGTTGAGGATTTTTGCATCTATGTTTACCAGGGATATCAGCCCATAGTTTTCTTTTTTCGTAATCTCTTTAACTAGTTTTATAATCAGGGTAATGGTGGCCTTGTAAAATGAGCTTGGGAGGTTTCCCTCCTCTTGGATTTTTGGGAATAGTTTGAATATAAATGTTAATTGTCTTTTGAATGTTTGGTAAAATTCACCTGTGAAATCATCTGGTCCAGGACTTTTGTTTGTCGGGAGCTTGTTGATTACTCATTCTATTTTGTTGGTAGTAATCAGTCTGTTTTTTGTTTGTTTGTTTCTTTGTTTGTTTTTTATTCAGCCTTGGAAGATTGTATACATCTAGGAATTTATCCATTTCTTCCCGATTGTCCAATTTGTTGCCACATACCTACTTGTTCGTTGTATTTTCTTCCTCCTCCTCTTCTTCTTCTTCTTCTTCTTCTTCTTCTTCTTCTTCTTCTTCTTCTTCTTCTTCTTCTTCTTCTTCTTCTTCTTCTGTTTCTTCTTATTATTATTATTTTGTATTTTTGTGTGTCTGTTGTCATTTCTCCTCTTTCATTTCTGATTTTATTTATTTGGGTCCTCTCTTTTTCCTGATGAGTCTGGTTAAAGGTTTGTCAATTTTGTTTGTCTTTTCAAAAAACCAGCTCTTGGTTCCTTTGATGTTTTGTATTTTTTTTAGTCCCTATGTCATTTATTTCCCTCTAATCTTTATTATTTCCTTCCGTGTACTCATTTTTGGGTTTTGTTTGCTCTTCTTTTTGCAATTCCCTTTGGGTTTAGTTAGACTGTTTATTTGAGATTTTTCTTGTTTCTTTAGATAGGCCTGCATTGCTATCAATTTCCCTTTTAGGACTGCTTTTGCTGTATCCTATAGGTTTTCAGTCATTATGTTCTGATTGTCAATATTCTCAAGGTATCTTTTGAATTTTTTTTAAAATTTCATTGTAGACACTTTCACTGTTTAGTAACATGTTATTTAGTCTCCATGTGTTTGTGTGTTTTTCATTTTTTTTGTACTTGATTTATAATCTCATACAATTGTGGTCAGAGGAGATGTTTGATATGATTTTTATAAATTAAAGTTTATTAAAGGTGACAATTGTTAGTAAAGGTACGTAGGTTTCAGGTGCACAATTCTGTAATACATTATCTATATATCATATTGTGCGTCCACCACCCAGAATCAGTTCTCCTTCCATCACCATATATTTGATCCCTTTTATGCTCATCTACCACCCCTTTACCCCCTTTTTAAACTTAAATTTATTGAGACTTGTTTTGTGGCCTAACGTGTGGTTTATCTTGGAAAATGTTCCAGGTGCAGTTGAGAACAATGTATATTCTGATGCTTTGGGGTGAAATGCTCTAAAAATATTGATTAAATGTATGTGGTCTAAGGTGTCATTTATGACCACTGTTTCCGTGTTGATTTTCTGTCTAGAAGATCTGTCCATTGGGGTGTTAATGTCCCTTACTATGATTGCGTTACTGTTGATCTCTGCCTTTATGTCAGTCAATATTTGCTTTATGTATTTAGGTTCTCCTATGTTAGGTGCCTAAATGTTTACTAGGTTTATGTCCTCTTGATGGATCGATCCCTTTATTATTATACAATGTCCTTATTTGTCTCTTATTATAGTCTTCTTTTTAAAGTCTATTTTGTCCAATATAAGTATTTCTTCCCCAGCTTTTTTCTCATTTCCATTTGCATGAAATATCTTTTTCCTTCCCTTTACTTTCAGACTGTGTGTGTCTTTCGATCTACAGTGGATCTCTTATAGACAGCAGTTGCATGGGTCTTGTTTTCTTATCCATTCAACTACCCTATATCTTTTTTTTTTAATTGGAGCATTAATCTACTTACATTTAAAATGATTATTGATAGGTTCATAGTTATTGCCATTTTATTATTCATATTGTTGATATTCATTTTTTTGTTTTATCCTTTCTTCTGCTTAAAGGAATCCTTTAAATATTTTTCTTTAATACTGGTTTAGTTGTAATGAATTATTTTATCTCTTTTGTTGTTGTTGTCTTGGAAGCTGTTTATCTCTCCTTCAATTTTAAGTGATAGCTTTGCTGGGTAGAGTAGTGTCAGTTGTAAGACCTAGTGTTTCATTAGGTTGAATATTTTGGCCACTCTCTTCTGGCCTGCAATGTTTCTGTTAAGAAATCAGCTAATAGTCTTATGGGAGCTCCTTTGTAAGTACCTAGTTGTCTTTCTCTTGCTGCTTTTAGGATTCTCTCTTTGTCTTTAACCTTTGCCATTTTAATTATGATTGTGCCTTGGTGTGACCTGTTTGGGTTCATCGTGTTTGGGACTCTCTGCACTTCCTGGGCTTGTATGTCTATTCCTTCACCAGGTTAGGGAAATTTTCTGTTATTATTTCTTCAAATAGTTTCTCAATCCCTTGTCCCTCTCTTCTCTTTCTGGTATTCCCATGATCCAAATGTTATTACACTTGATATTGTGCCATAGGTCCCTTAAGCTGTCTTCCTTTTTTAAAAAATATTTTTTCATTTTGTTTTTCTGATTTTTTTTTGCTACCTTGTCTTCTAAATTGCTAATTCAATCCTCTGCTCCATCTAATCTGCTATTGATTGCTTCTAGTTTATTCTTCATTTAAGTTATTGTATTCTTATTTTTGACTAGTTTTTTTTATGGTTTCTATGTCCTTCTTTATGCATGCTATCTCTTTGTTAAAATTCTTACTAAGTTCCTTAAGCATTCGTATAACCAGTGTTTTAAACTCCATCTCTGTTAAGCTGGTTGCCTCCATTTCATTTAGTTCTATATCTGGAGGTTTCACCTGTTCTTTTATGTGGGACATGTATTTTTGTTTCCTTGTTCTGACTGCCTCTATGTTTGCTTCTATATATTAGGTGGATATCCAATGTCTCTCAGTCTTTGCTGGGTGGCCATATTTAGTATGAGTCCTGTGTGGCAATAACACAGTCTCCCTGTTCACCTGAGTGTGTGTTCCAGGAGTGTCCCTAGAGTGTGACATGTGTGTTCTTGTGTTGTAGTTGAGCTTTGATTACTTTTTTTGCGCATCAGTGGATGATATTGACTCCCAGGCTGACTGACTGTGAGGATTATGAGCTGCTGTGCGGGGACTGACACCTCAGAGAAGGATTCCTCTCACGGGCTCTTGTGTCTTTTTTGTCCCTCCTTTAGGTGTGCTGCTTATGGGGCTAATCAGGTAATGCTCTGGTATGGTCTGAAGATGGCCTCTGGGTGTGTTGTTTCTGGTGTTCTTGGGAGGGTTCCCATAGGCCAATTTCAGCCTTAGCTCTTAGTGGTCCATGACTACCTGGTAGGAGCCAGAAAGCTATATGTGGTTTGTTGCTGCCTGTGCTGGACCTGGAGGTGTGTGGTTGTGTGTTTTCTGTGATCCAAGGCTGGCTGCCACTAGTATTGGGCCTGAGGCAGGTTAGCAAAAGCCCCAGGATCTCCTAGGTCTGTTGCTACCTGCCAAGTGCCCATACGGCTCAGCTGTTGAAAGAGCAACCTTATGTCCACAGGCCAGGCTGGTTGACTGGTATTGAGAGTTGCCTTGGTGATGGAGCACTAGCTGGGCAGAGCAGAGGCCCAGGGAGTCATGAGATAAGGCTAGCAGTTTTTACAAAGTTAATGTAGATTCAGTTCTTTAACCAGTGCCTGGCCCGTGCCCACTTTGCACAGTGCCCTAAGGCAACCACAGCCAGCCACCACTCACCTCAGGGCATTTCCTGACCTGTGACCCCTTTGCAAAATGCCCTTAAAAGACAGCAGCCAGCCACTGCTTGCCCTGGGCTCGTAAATCCCTGAGAGCTGCCCAAGAGTGCCTGCAGCACAGGTTTTGGGTCACTGTCCACCATCAAAAGCTCCCTAGGCTGTTGTGGGCTTCCTGCAACTTTATAAGACTTTTGCAGCTTGTGGGTCATTGATGATCACCTGGGTGCTGATAGTGCCCCAGCAATGCAGTTCTGGGTGGGCAGGGTGGGGTTCTAGGGAGCTAAGTGGTGTGGGCGGTGGTTTCTACAAAGTCAGTGTAGCCTTGGCTCCTGCACCAATGCCAAGCCCGCAACCACCCCAAAAAAACGCCCTGAGGACACTACAGCCAGCCACTGTCCACCTGAGTCCTATAGGTCCCTGGGAGCTGTCCAAGAGATGCTACGGTGCAGGTCTTGGGTCACCACCCACCGCCAACATTTCCTGGGCCACTGAAGACCATTCACAGCTGCAAAAAGGCTTCCAGCAGTCGAGACTGTCCCTGGCAATGCAGCACTAGCTTTGTGGGTGGCAGGGACCCAGGGCATCACCAAGGTGGTGCACGTTTGTGGATTCCACCAGACCCATACATTCTCAGAATTGCCCCTTTTGAGTAGGAATCAACAAAGAAAAGATGGTGCCCTCCTGCAGGCTACACATGTGTCAGGTTCCATACAGGGATAATAATGGCTTCTCTCCTTCCAGCCCTTGCTTTGAGGCCACTTAACTCAGTCTTTTTCTGCACTAGGCCTCTCAAGTTGCAGCATCTCTGGTAGAGGGGTAAATGTTTACAAGCAAATGAGTCTGTGTGCAGACTCTATAAAAGGACATCTGAATTTCCAACCACCTTCTGTCTCACTGGGATAGGCAGATAGAATCCTCACTGATTTTCAGTGCCAGATGTTGTGGGAACTCCTCTTCCTGGCACAGGACCCCTGGACTAGGGAGCCCGGTGTGGGGCTGGGACCCCTCCCTCTTTAAGGGGGACCTCCACCACTGAGGTGTTCCTCCTGGTGTTTAACCATTGTTTGTGGGTTTGGGGTCAGCTCTTTTCACGTCTCCACCCCTCCTACTTGTCTCAATGTGGCCTCTTTTTTATATCCTTAGTTGTAGGGTTTCTATTCAGCTAGTCTTGAGATGATTCTTGAAGTTGATTGTTGTATAATTTATTTATAATTTTGGTGTGATTCTGGGGTGCAGTATGCATGGCGTTTACCTAATCCACCAATCTTGGACCCTCTTTTCACCTCTACTTTAACTTATGTAATATCCTATAGGCTTTCTTTACAGAAATACCTCACTTGCTTGACAGACTTACCACAAATAGCTTCAGTTCTAATATTTGGTAAGACCCAAAGTGGCCATGCTGCTGTGCAGGCTCTAAGTTGTTAAGAGCTCTAAGTTGTTAAGGCCCCCCGTCAGCAAGCAAATCACAGCATAACCCATCTCCAGTGTTTCTTCAGTCCATAGGATTGGGGTTTGGTTTGAACCAAACTGTAGTTTGTTTTGTTGAGCATTCTATTTCCTTCTCAGATGTGCAACTTTCTTTTCATTTAAAAAAGACTTTTATTAAAATATAGCAAACATACAATATATAAGTTTCAGGTGTACATCAAAGTTATTCAACATTTATATACCCAAAGAAGTGATCACCATGGTAAATCCAGCAGCCATCTGACACTGTACCACGCTATCTCAATATCATTGACTATATTTCCTCTGCTGCACAGACATACAACTTTGTTAATATCTCTTCTCTTTGGGGTTTCCTGGTACACTGTCTAGCCTGTACTAATGCTTTCCTTGACTGAGGGGATGAATCCTGTTCATCTTCCATGTTATTTATTAGTGAGAAAGATGTCTGATATGGACATCATTAACCCTTCTATAGCAAGGATATATCCCTTCCCCAATGTGTTATTGCCTGTCACTTGTCACATCTCATGGCTGGACCCTGTTCAATAGATTGGATCCTTTCTGATGCAACACTATTCATTTTGTTCTTGATGAGACCAACCTTTGCAACTAAATTAGTTTCCACATTTTTTTCTATACAATTTCTGCTTTCTCTAATACCATTTTGGTATCTATATTGTATATCTTGTTCCAAACTTGCACAAGTCTCTACTCTGCTCCAGGTACATCATTAATGAATATTTAATGGCTTCTAATACACATTATCATATTGGATTAAATAAAAATTGTACATATTTATAGGGCCAACAGTAACGTATTGTTGCTATCACAAACTCACAAAAGGTACTGAGAGTTGATTTGAAAAAAAAAAATCACTTTAATGAATACCAAAAAAAGCATATATTTCTTTTTTATGCTCCAAAGTTTATTGTGCTTATTTCATTACATCTTAAAGTGTGGTCCTACAGCTAAGTCCCCATTCCTCTGTAGGGGGCTTGTCCCTCCTCCATTCTGAATGGCACATCTGTTAATGGGACCCCAGGCTCCAAGATTTCCCTGTGTCTCCCAATGGTTCCTTCCCAAATTGGCATGGAAGCCCCTTTCCCTGCCATACAAGGTCCCAACTGGATGTCAGGCCCTCAGTCTTGGCCCTGTGAGGGTCACTCCTGGGGGCCCGACTCCCCTCAGACTGTTAGGATCTGGAGATTCTTATCCTCTCATTGTCAGTCTGGATGAGCTCATTGTAACTTCATTCAAATCATAAAGATAAACGTCAGCCCACTGCATTTGTGAATTAATGAATGAAGCTGAAAGGAATGGCTCATCCTTTCCCAGACTCCTGAGCCAGTTCTCCCCATGCCCACTCCTCTGAGACAGCCCCGGGAGTGGTGTGGGGCCAGATCTGAGGTGAACACAGCTCAGGCCCCACTCCCCACACAGGGATCAGGCCCTAGTGTCTTGGAGTTGGACACTTTCTCTGCACAAACATGTTCCGCCTGCTTTTCCCTGTTAACACTATGTCCTGTAAAAGGCACTCTTCCTTGTCCTTAAAGGAACACACAGGTCCTACTCATTTTGTGTCATGTCCAGCAGGAACTCTGTGGTATAACATGAACACTGATTATTAATTTCACTCTAAGTCACTGGCTATAAATGGTCATTTAGAGTCTCCCCATCCTGCAGTTTGCTTGTACCATCTTTGCGCACACAGCTACCATGTGTCCCCAAAAATAAGACCTAGCTGGACCATCAGCTCTAATGTGTTTTTTGTTTGGAGCAAAAATTAATATAAGACCGGGTCTTATAGTAAAATAAGACCCGGTCTTATATAATATAATATAATAAATACAATATAATATAATATAATTAATATAATATATAATATAATACTGGATCTTATATTAGATTTTGCTACAAAAGATGCTTTAGTTGTTTCCATGTCTTGACCACCATAAACAAAGCTGCAATGAACATTGTTGCACAAGTGTCTTTATGTATAAATGCTTTCAGATTTTTTGGGTAGATACCGAGGAGACGGACTGCTGGGTCATATGGTAATACTATTCGTAATTTTTTGAGGAACCTCCACACTGCCGTCCACAGTGGCTGCACCAGTCTGCATTCCCACCAACAGTGTATGAGGGTTCCTTTTTCTCCACAGCTTCCCCAACACTTGTTACTATTTGTCTTGTTGATGATAGCCATTCTGACTGGGGTGAGGTGATATCTCATTGTGGTTTTTATTTGCATTTCTCTGATGATTAGTGATGTTGACCATTTTTTCGTGTGTCTATTTGTCATTTGTATGTCCTCTTTGCAGATATGTCTCTTCAGGTCCTCTGCCCATTTTTCAATTGGGTAGTTTGCTTTTTGTTGTTGAGTTTCATGAGTTCCTTGTATATTTTGGATATTAGCCCCTTATCAGTGGCACTGTTTGCAAAAATCTTCTCCCATTCAGTTGGTTGCTTCTTTATTTTGTCAATAGTTTCTTTTGCTGGGCAGAAGCTTTTAAGTTTCATATAGTCCCTTTCATTTATTTTAGCTTTTACTTCCCTTGCCTTTAGAGTCAAATTCATGAAATGCTCTTTGAACCCAAGATCCATAAGTTTAGTACCTATGTTTTCTTCTATGCAGTTTATTGTTTCAGGTGTCATGCTTAAGTCTTTGATCCATTTTGAATTAATTTTGGTACATGGTGACAGACAGCAGTCCAGTTTCATTCTTTTGCACGTGATTATCCAATTCTCCCAGCACCATTTATTGAAGACACTGTCTTTTCTCCATTGTATGTTTTTTGCTTCATTGTCAAAAATTGTCTGTACATATTTACGTGATTTTATTTCTGGGTTCTCAATTCTATTCCATTGGTCTATGTGCCTGTTTTTCTGCCAATACCATGCTGTTTTCATTATTGTTGCCCTGTAGTACAAGCTGAAGTCAGGGAGTGTGATACCTCCAGCATTGTTCTTTTTTCTTAAGATTGCTTTGGCTATTCGGGGTCTTTTGTGGTTCCAAACAAATCTGATAATTTTTTTGTTCTATTTCTTTAAAAAATGCCATTGGGATTCTGAAGGGGATTGCATTAAATCTGTATATTGCTTTGGGTAATATGGCTCTTTTAGCTATGTTGACTCTTCCAATCCATGAGCACGGAATGTTTTTCCATTTCTTTGTGTCTTCTTCAATTTCTTTTAAAAATGTCTCATAGTTTTCAGCATATAGGTGTTTCACATCCTTGGTTAAGTTTATTTCTAGTTAAGTTTATTCTTTTTGCTACAATTGCAAAAGGAATTGTTTTTTGTGTTTCTTTTTCTGAGATTTCATTGTTAGTGTATAGGAATGCAATGGAGTTTGATATGTTGATTTTATAGCCAGCAACTTTACTGTATATGTTGTTTCTAATAGCTTTTTGATGGAGTCTTTAGAGTTTTCTATATATAGCATCATATCATCTGCAAAGAGTGACAATTTAACTTCTTCATTCCCAATTTGGATGTCTTTTATTTCTTTTTCTTGCCTGATAGCTCTGGCAAGGAATTCCAACACTATGTGGAAAGGCAGAGGTGATAGGAGACAGCCCTGTCGTGTTCCTGAACGTAGAGCAAAGGGCTTCAGTTTTTCACCATTAATTATGAGATTAGCTGAGGGTTTGTCCTATATGGCCTTTATTATGTTAAAGTATTTTCCTTCTATACCTATTTTATTAAGTGTTTTAATCATAAATGGATGTTGTATCTTGTCAAATGCTTTTTCTGCATCAATTGATATAATCATATGATTTTTGTCCTTTATTTTGTTTACGTGATGTATCACATTGATGGATTTGCGCATGTTGAACCATCTTTGTGCCCCTGGGATGAATCCCACTTGGTCGTGATGAATAATGTTTTCAATGCATTGTTGCATTCGATTTGCTAGAATTTTGTTTAGGATTTTTGCATTTGTATTCATCAGAGATATTGGTCTGTAGCTCTCTTTTTTTCTGTTGTCCTTACCAGGTTTTGGTATCAAGGTAATGTTGGCCTCATAAAATGAGTTAAGAAGTACTATCTCTTCTTCAAAGTTTTGGAAGAGTTTGAGCAGGATTGGCATTAGATCCTCTTTGAAGGTTTGGTAGAATTCACTAGTGAAGCCATCTGGTCCCGGTCTTTTGCTTTTGGGAAGTTTTTGGATGACTGATTCAATTTTGTTACTTGTGATCGGTCTGTTAAGATTTTCCAGTTCTTAGTGGTTCAGCCTAGGAAGGCTATATGTTTCTAAGAACATGTCCATTTCTTTTTGGTTATTCAATTTGGTGGCATATAGTCCTTCATAATATTCTTGGATGATCCTTTGTATTTCTGTGGCATCTGTGATAAATTCCCCTTTTTCATTTCTGGTTTTTTTTTATTAGTGTCTTCTCTCTTTTCATGTTAGTGAGCCTAGCCAAGGGTTTGTCAATTTTGTTAATCTTTTCAAAAAGCCAACTCTTTGTCACATTAATTTTTTCTATTGTCTTTTTGTTCTCTACTTCATTTAGTTCTGTTCTGATTTTTATTATTTCCTTTCTTCTGCTGAACTTGGGTTTCATTTGTTCTTCTTTTTCTAGTTCTTTAAGGTGTGACGTGAGGTTATTTGTTTGGGATTTTTCTTGTTTCTTGAGGTAGGCCTGTAATGATGTAAACTTCCCTCCCAAAACTGCTTTCTCTGCATCCCCAAAATTTTTGTAGGATGTATTTTCATTGTCATTTGTTTCTATGTATCTTTTGATCTTTCCTCTAATTTCTTCTTTAACCCGGTCATTCTTTAAAAGTATGTTGTTTAATCTCCATGTATTTTTGGCTTTTTCCTGCTTTCTTTTTGCAGTTGACATCCCATTTCAAAGCCTTGTGATCAGAGAATATGCTTTGTATAATTTGAATCTTTTTAAATTTGCTGAGATTAATTTTATGTCCCAATATGTGGTCTATCCTTGAGAATGTTCCATGTACACCAGAAAAAAATGTATTGTATGATGTTTCAGGGTGAAGTGCTCTATGAATGTCAAATATGTCCATTTCATCTAATGTATCATTAGGGAAGCTATTTCATTATTTATTTTCTGTTTGGATGATCTATCCAAAGCTGTCAATGATGTGTTTAGGTCCCCTAGTATAATTGTGTTTTGATCAATTTCTCCCTTTAGTTGTGTTAGTAGTTGCTTGGTATATTTCGGTCCTCCCTGACTGGTGTCATAAATATTGATGACTGTTATGTCTTCTTGTTCTATAATCCCCTTTACCATTATGAAATGTCCATCTTTGTCACTTGTTATCTTTTTCACCCTGAAGTCTGTTTCATCTGATATCGTTATGGCTATGCCTGATTTTCTCTGGGTACCATTTGGTTGGAATGTCAATTTCCACCCTTTCACTTTGAGTCTATTCTTGTCGTTGAAGCTTTGATGTGTCTCCTGGAGACAGCATATGGTTGGGTTTAGTTTTTTGATCCAATCTGCTACTCTGTGCCTTTTGATTGGTGAGTTCATTCCATTTACCTTGAGGGTGATTATTGATGTGTGTGTATTCCTGTCATTCTATCTTTAGTTTTCTGGTGAGGCTGTGTCTCCATGTTTCTTTGCCTTTTTGTTGTTTTCTATTATTTCTGTGTTGTGCTATTCTATGATGTTTTCCTCTGTTTCTTCTTTTATTACAGTATATATTCTGGATTTTTTTGAGTGGTCACCCTTAAGTTTAAGTAAAACAAAGTTTGATATTTAGAGTATTCCATTCTCTTCAGCACACTTACTTTCTCCATTCCCATATTCCAGTTCAGGCCTTTATTTTCCCCCATTTTGTGTTTTGGTCGCCACAAATTGTCCCTGTTGATGGTGGTCAAATAGCCTCCTTTAGTATTTCTTGTAGTGCAGGTCATGTATTAGAAAATTCCCTCAGCTTCTGTATGTCTGGAAAGGTCTTTATTCCTCCTTCATATGTAAAGGATATCTTTGCTGGATATATTATTATTGGCTCATAATTTCTCTCTTTCAATAGGTTGAATATTTGTTTCCACTCCCTCCTGGCTTGTAGAGTTTCTGCTGAAAAATCTGATGATAATCTAATGCGCTTTCCTTTCTAGGTTAACGTCCTCTTTTCCCTGGCTGCCTTGAGGATTCTTTCTTTGTCACTGATTTTAGATAACTTCAATACAATGTGCCTTGGAGAAGGCTTGTTGGGATTGAGGTAATTAGGTGTTCTGTTTGGTTCTTGGATTCGAGGATCCAGTTCTGTCCACAAGTTTGAGAAGTTCTCATCGACAATTTGAATATATTCTTTGTTCCTTTGTCTCTTCTCCTTGTCGTATGCCCATTATTCTTATATTGCTCTTTCTGGTGGAGTCAGAAAGTTTTTGTAGAATTCTTTCATTTCTTTTAAGTCTCAAGTCTCTTTCTTCTTCCATCTGTCTAATTTCCAGGTTTCTATCTTCGATGTCACTGATTCTTTCCTCCATCTGGTCAACTCTACTACCTAAGCTGGTTATTTCATTCTTAATTTCTTCTATTGAGTTCTTAGTCTCCAGAAATTCTATTTGGTTCTTCTTAAAAATTTCAATCTCTTTCATAAAATGCTCATGTTGTTCTTTGATTGTGTTTCTGAGTTCATTAAACTGCCTTTCTGTGTTTTCTTGCATCTTGTTGAGTTTTTTCAGAACTGCAATCTTGAATTCTCTGTCGTTTAAGTCACATATTTCCATATCTTTAAGTTCCTTTTCTGGAGACTTCTCACTTTCTTTCTGAGCTGTCTTGTTGCCTTCGTTATTCATGGCAATTACTGATTTATTATTTTTCTTCCTACACATCTACAGGAGTGGCTTCTGCAACAGGTTGATAGGAAGAGGTTTTTCTTTTGTTTTCCAGTACTTGTTGGCAGAATGTTTTATTTTCTCTCCGACTGCAGCCTTTTTTTTTTTCCTCACACTGTTGTGCTATGTTTTCTCTGCACTATTCCAGCTTCTCACACAATGGAGGGATTCCCTGGGAGACGGGGTTCTCCTCTGTGAATAATTCGCCTGGGTCACAGGGTGCAGTGTCCGTGTGGGTATGAGGAGAGCTTTTGAAGTTCCAAAGCTCTTCCTGTAGCAGATTCAGAGCCCGTATGTTTCAGCAGTTCTGTTTACTCCTGCAGGTATCCGCCCAGATAGGTGAGGCCAGGGGTGAGTTATGAGTGATGGTCTAGAGTAATGGCAATGACCACCACCACAGCCGGTCATGCTTACACAGCTCCCTCTCCTGTGCCGGAACCAGTTGTGCTGCGAATCTGTGTCTGCGGTCCACAGTTCTCAGAACAGCAAATATTCTGTTCTTTTGATCTGACCCTCCTACTGTTCCGCTTCTAGCACTGGGCAGGTGGGGGCGAGGTGATCTCTGGGAGGGTCGGGAGAGTGCGGGTAGTCTCAGTGCCAACTCCTTCTGTGCTCTGTGGCAGTGATGGCTTACACCACCGTTTTCAGCCTTCTTCCCTCATTCTTTGCTCCGAGGTCTCTGCCATGAACGTTGTGTTTAGCTGTGTTGTATGCTGTCCCCCCAGCCCTTTGGGCCATAAATGGAGCTCTAGCAGTCCATGTTTGTCCCTATCCTGCTGCTGAGGTGGTTCGGGGTGCAGTGAGCTCGGAGCACTGAGCTAGGTATGAGTCTTTTCCCTGCGCAGCTCAGTCTCCATACTTCTCCCTTCCCTCCTTCCCTGCTCATGCAATTTGCCCACCTTTAGGTGAATTCTGTAGTGGGCGTCTTCGTCTTGCCTTTCTGCTGTGCAGGGTGTCCTTTGTGGAGTTGTAGTTTTTCAATTTGTTGTAAATTCCATGGGAGATTTTCAGAGGCTCACATCATTCTGCCATTTTGGTGACGTATTAATTCTTATTATTGTGATAAAAGAGATATGAAGAAGTGCTTTCACATTTCTAAGAAAGAATCCATTACTTTGGCCCATTAGATTTAGGAGGTTTCTCCCCAGTGGAGGTGGTATTTGTGTTGGGTCTCCATTTTTGACAAGAAAATATGAGCATATTTGTTAAAGGGACAATGATGAGTAAATGCATATAGGCATGAATATAGATCGTAACTTGGGAGAATGATAAGTAGTTTGATGTTACTGGAATATAATATTCATTGTTAGGAAAGAGAGTTCCAATATATGAAGGTGGAGCAGAAGTTTGGAGCCAGATAATGATGTTTTGAATGCTCTGCTAAGGCATTCACAGCAGCTCATAAACTGTGGGTAGAGCCAACCCTCGCAGTAAGTCAATTTAGGAGTCAATGCCACACAGTAATGTGTCAAAAGCAATAAAGGCTCAGCTACAACACAAGAACACATACAACACACTCAAGGGACACTCCTGGAACTCATACAAGGAAATCAGGTAGACTGCACCATTGGACCACATGGGACACATACTACGTAAGGCCACCCAGCAAAGGCTGAGAGACATAGAAGATCTACCAAATATATAAAAGCAAATACAGAGAGGGAACCAGAATGAGGAAACAAAGAAACATGTCCCAAATAAAAGAATAGGAGAAAACTCCAGAAATACAACTAAATGAAATGGAAGCAACCAGCTTAACAGAGACAGAGTTTAAAACACTGGTTATAAGAATGCTGAAGGAACTTAATGATAATTTCAACCAAGAGATAGTAAGCATAAAGTAGGATATAGAAATAATAAAAAACAGTCAGAAATAAAGAATGCAATAACTGAAATAAAGAATACACTAGAAAGAATCAACAGCAGATTAGATGAAGCAGGGGACTGAATCAACAATTTAGAAGACAAAGTAGCAGAAATGCTAATTGGAACAACAAAAAGAAAAAAGAATAATGATAATAATGATGATAAAACAAAGATAGTTTAAGGGACCTGTGGGAAAACAAGTGTAAGAATATTTGCATCATAGGAGTACCAGAAGGAGAAGAGAGAAAGCAAGGTATGGAGAATCTATTTGAATAAATAATGACGTAAAATTTCTTAACCTGGTGAAGGAAATAGTCATACAAGCAGGAAGTGCAGAGAGTCCCAAAGAAGGTGAACCCATACAGGCCCACACCAAGACACATCATCATTAAAATGGCAAAGGTTAAAGACAAAGAGAGAATCCTAAAAGCAGCAAGAGAAAGACAACTAGGTACTTACACAGGAGCTCCCATAACTATCAGCTGATTTCTCAACAGAAACTTTGTAGGCCACAAAGGAGTGGCAGGGGATATTTAAAATAATGAAAAACAAGGGCCTACAATCAAGACTACTCTACCCAGCAAGGCTATCATTTAAAATGAAAGAGTGATAAAGAGATTTCCAGAGAAGAAAAAGCTTAAAAAAATTAATTACGACCAAGCCAGTATTACAAGAAATGTTAAAAGGACTTCCTTAAGCAGAAGAAAGGAGAATACAAACAAACGAACCAATGAAGATCAAACATATGAACAATAAAATGGCAATAACTATGTACTTATCAATAATCATTTTAAATGTAAGTAGATTAAATGCTCCAATAAAAGACATAGGGTAGCTGCATGGAAAGGAAAACAACAACCATGCAATTGCTGTCTATTAGAGACCTACCTCAGATAGAAAGACACACACAGTCTGAAAGTAAAGGGATGGAAAAAGATATTTCATGCAAATGGAAGTGAAAAAAAAAAAGCTGGGAAAGTAATACTTATATCAGATAAAATATAATTTAAAATGGAGACTATAATAAAAGACAAAGAAAGACACTACCTAATAATAAAGGGATCGATCCAACAAGAGGACATAACCGTAGTAAACATTTATTAACCCAACATAGGAGCTCATAAATATATAAAGCAAATATTGACCAACATAAAGGCAGAAATCTACAGTAACACAATCACTATAGGAAACTTTAACACCACACTGACACCAATGGACAGATATTCCAGACAGAAAATCAACATGGAAACAGCAGCCTTAAATAATACACTAGATGAGATAGATTTAATTAATATTTTAATGCATTTCACACCAGAGCAGGAGAATATACATTCTTTTCAAGTGTACATGGAACGTTTTCCAAGATAGACCACATGTTAGGCCACAAAGCGAGTCTCCATAAATTTAAAAAGATTGAAATCATATCAAGCCTCTTCTTTGACCACAGTGGTATGAAACTAGAAATTGATTACAAGAAAAAAAATGAAAAACACACAAACATGTGAAGACTAAATAACATGCTACTACATAATGAATAAGTCAACAATAAGATCAAGGAAGAAATCAAAGGATACTTTGAGACAAACAATACCTTGAGAAAAAAAACAACAACCCAAAATCTATGGGACACCACAAAAGCAGTCTTAAGAGGGAAATTCATAGCAATGCAGGCCCACCTAAAGAAACAAGACAAATCTCAATTTAACAGTCTAACTTTACACCTAAAGGACCTAGAAAAAGAATGCAAACAAAGCCCGGAAGTGAGTACTAGGAAATAAATAATAAAGATCAGAGAGAATATACACAAAATGGAGACTAAAAAAACAATTCAAAAGATCAATGAAACATGAGCCAGGTCTTTGAAAAGATAAAAAAATTGGCAAACGTTTAGCCAGACTCATCAAGGAAAAAATAGAGAGGACCCAAATAAATTAAATCAGAAATGAAAGAGAAGTGACAACAGACACCAGTAAAATACAAACAGAATTTAAGAAAATACTATGAGTAACTATGTGGCAACAAATTGGACCATCTGGAAGAAATGGATAAATTCCTAGAAGCATACAATCTTCCAGGGCTTAATAAAGAAGAAACGAAATCTAAACAGACTAATTACTACCAACGAAATCGAATGAGTGATCAACAAGTTCCCAACAAACAAAAGTCCTGGACCAGATGGCTTCACAGTTGAATTTTACCAAACATTCAAAAAAAAAGAATTAGTACCTATTCTTCTCAAACTATTCCCAAAAATCTAAGAGGAGGGATGGCTCCCAAGCTCATTTTACAAGGCCACCATTACCCTGTTTCTAAAATCACACAAAGGCATTACTAAAAAAGAAAACTATAGGACACTACCCCTTCTTCCTGTTCTGGGACTAGCTTAAAGCTCTGGAAGGGTGGAGGTAGGGAGACCTGTGGGCGAATGGGGGGAGGGGTCCAGGTATGTTGTTTTCTTTGCTTTCTGTCTGACTGAGAGAGCCCAGCTGCAATCTCTGCCTGGAATGCTAGGCACCGCTGTCCTATATGCTGATCCCTTGGCAGGACTGTAGGGCACAGTGAGAGAGTGCACAGCCTGGCTGCCACGATCTGCAGTCTGAGTCCTGGGGCCCTGCATCTCCACAGCTGTGGACGTAGGCAGCGTCTCCACACCTCTCCCTTCCCTCTTCTCACCTTAAGGTAATCCTCATTCATGTCTCTTAGTTATGTGTGATGAACAGAGAATCCTTTCATGAGTTATAGATGTTCAATTTTTGGTAAATTCCAGGGGAGAACTCAAGAAACCCACCTCACTGGCGCCATTTCTATGATGTCACTCTCTACTCCAGATTTTTTGTTGTTTGTTTCTATTTTCACAAATAGCTTTTTCCACCTGTTACTTTCTGTCTGTGTGTGTGTCTTTCAATCTGAAGTGAGTCTCTTGTAGGCAACATACGTAAGGGTCTTGTTTTCTTATCCATTCAGTTCTCCTATATCTTTTGAGTGGAGCATTTAATCCATTTACATTGAAAGTAATTGTTGATAGATATCTAGCTGCCATTTTATTATTCATAATTTTGATTTTTTTTCATCTTGAAGAAGTCCCTCTAACATTCCTCGTAATACTGATTTGGTGATGATTACTCCTTTAGCTTTTTCTCTTCTGGGAAGTTCTTTATCTGTCCTTCATTTCTAAATGATAGCTTTGCTGGGTAATCTTGTTTGTAGGTCCTCACTTTTCATGACATTGAATATTTTGTGTCAATTCCCTCTGGCCTGAAGAGTTTCTGAGAAATCAGCTGATGATCTTGTGGGAGCTCCCTTATAAATTACTAGTTGCCTTTCTATTGCTGCTTTCAGGATTCTCTCCTTGTCTTTAACCTTTGCCATTCTAAGTATAATGTGTCTTGGAGTGGGCCTTTTTGGGTTCATCTTGTTTGGGACTCTCTGTGCTTCCTGGACTTATATGTCTATTTCCTTTTCCAGGTTAGGAAAGTACAGAAATAAAAAAAAAAAGAAAGAAAACCATAGGCCAATATCCTTAATGAACATAGAGGCAAAAATTCTCAGCAAAATATTAGCAAACTGAATTCAGCAATACATTAAAAAGATCATACAACACAATCATGAGGGATTTATTCCTGGTATGCAAAGTTGGTTCAATATCTGCAAAGCAATTAACATGATACACCACATAAAGAAAATGAAAAATAAAAATCATATGGTTATATCAATAGAAGCAGAAAAAGCATTTGACAAAATCCAGCATCCATATATAATAAAAACCCTCAACAAAGTTGAAGTAGAAGAAATATACCTCAACATAATAAAGGCTATATATGGCAACTCCACAGCTAATATCATACTCAGTTGGGAAAAGCTAAAGTCATTCTTTTTAAGATCAGGAACAAGACAAGGATATCCACTTTCACCATTTTTATTCAACATAGTACTGGAAGTCCTAGACACAGCAATCAGACAAGAAAAACAAAAGCATCCAAATGGGAAAGGAAGAATTAAAATTGTCATTATTTGCAGATTACATGATACTATATATAGAGAATCCCAAAGATCCCACCAAAAAACTATTAGAACTGATAAATGAATTTAGTAAAGCAGCAGGTCACAAAATTAATATTCAGGAATCAGTTGCATTTTTTACAATTTTGCTGCCTCTAGTGCATGACAGATGGCTTGGGTTTATAAGGGAGGTGAGGGGAAGAAAATACATCTTGTTAGACTGATCCATTGTATTTTGGCACCTAATACCTTCATGATGTATCATGTGCCCAAATTAAAACTGTCTCTCCCATGGGTATTTCCGTTTGTGAATTCTTGGGAAAGCCCATTCCCTTGAGGGATATTCCAGTGCCTTTCCATTCTCATGTCTTGGATATGCCCCTCTAGGTGAATACTTGTCACTTTCCTCTCCTTTCTTTTTCTAGCAGTGATGCCCTATCCTATTTTCTTAGGAGAGAGTAATTTCTCCCAGCAGGAATATCTCTTGGTATAACTAATGAGCTCTGCAATAGTACAGGCAGGGATTTTCTGTTACTGATCTCATTAATAAGGGGAATGGGACAAATTAAAAAGTGAGGTGTTGGCCTTACACTATAAACTCTAGAATAATGATTCTGAGTGAGTGTGTGTGTGTGTGTGTGTGTGTGTGTGTGTGAACACGCATTGAAGTTGGGGAGGTACTTCAAATTACACGTGCCCTCTGGAATACCTGTTATATCCACCTCCAGCCCCTTGTTTAAAAATGAGTGCTGTGGTGCGTCAAACATTTTGATAGGATGTGTCATATTCTTGACTGATTAGGTGCAGAAAGAATGATTTCAGTGTATGTGTGGGTAGACTCAGGCTTCTCCTATTCTGAGAAGTGAAGAGATCGAATGCTCTCACTTTTTCCTTGTGTGTTCTCTTTTTTGGATGTCTTCTCTTCTCTCTTTCCCCTTTCCTTCTCTTACATACAGCTGGGATATTAATACAGTATTAGGATTGTGTGCCAGTCTTGGATGTTTGCTTTCGGATTAATTCCTCAATATTTGCTTGCTTTACTCTGTGTGCAGAGTGGCTGACCTTTTGAGGCTGTGTTTCTCGGGTTCCTGTGTCAGCTGACTTCCTGGGCACATCTAGTTGTAGGTACTGATGGGAGTTTGGAGAGTGAGAAGAAGGGAGAAACCAGAAGCTATTTCTTGTTGCTAGTCTTTCTAATCTGTCAATTTTATGTGTTCATTGGTGTAGTATCTCTATTTCAGTTTGCCATCATTTCCCAGTGGGTCTCCTTGTCTCTATTCGTGCTACTCATTTAACATGCAGTCACAAGTCACATTTAATTTGTTTCATTCCTGAAATTTGCTATGATCTTTTTCTAGTCGTTTATGTCTCCATATCTCCAACTTTTCTTCCTTTGGGTTTCAGCTTGGATTTTTTTTTTTCTTTAGGAAGCTTTCTCTGTCTTATTTCTTCTCTTAGTCTGGGTTAAGTACTGTGATTCTGTGCCCCCATATATCATGTACTCCCCCAATCACTAATCACACTACATTAGAATTGGATTTTTAAATTTGTATCTCCCATTAGTCTGTACCACAAAAACTAGACCAATATTGAAAGTAATTAGCATGATATTCATAGTGCCTAGCAGGAAATACAATTCAATAGATAACTGCTGGTTATATACCTATTGTTAAATTAACTTCATTTATTATATTCTAATGATTTTACTTGTTTATGTTCCCATTTCTCCCACTAAAGCACAAGCTCCTTGATTTCAGAGAATCGATATTACTGCTCAAGTCTACAGCATTTATTTCTATACCTGCATAGGGTAATAAGTACATATGCAGTGTGCAGCAAACACTCAAATGAGTTTGAACTAAGCACTAAACCTCATTTTTGAAGAAGAGGAAATAGAAATTCACAGGGGTTAAGTAAACTGTCCAGGATCATAGAACTAGCATCTAATGGGGGGGGGGGAACTAGATTCCAGGTTTCCCAATTCATAGTTTATTGCTCTTCTATATTTACCAAGTGTCTCTGATTTCAGTCATTTATCCTATACTATGAATTTAGTTCATAATTATCTTCTTAATAGATTTACATCATATAAACCTTAATAACAATGGGTTACAGAATTAAAGACTTTGTCCTATATTTGTTAAAGGAATAGCAATAATTATACTCGTAGATAATTACCCCAAATAAATGAAAACAGGCATCCACACAAAACCTGTTCAAGAATATTCATAGCAACCTTTTTTACAGTAGTCCAAACTACTAACAACCAAAATGTCCATCAGCATAAGAATGGATAAATAAATTGTGGTATATTTATACAATGAAACACCATTTGGCAATAAAAAAAGATTGAACTACTGACATATATAACAACATGGATAATTCCTATAGATACTGTGCTGATTGAAAGACGACACAAAAGAGTACATACTATATGGTTCAGTTTATATGAAGTTAAAGAACAGGCAAAAAATAATCTATATTGAAAAAAATCAAAATGGTGGTAGTGTGTTAGGGTGAGGATAGACTACAAAGAAACATGACACAAAGGTTTTATATGTTCCTTTGAGTGGTAGTCACAAAGGTGTATATAAATTGTCACAATTCATCAAGTTGAACACTTAGAACTTCTGCAATTACAAGAGGTGCTCAAATGGTTACCATCAGCATCAAGACACTTCTGATTATGATGAAGTACTGCTTGAGCAACGTTGACCAAAGTGTCCACTTGTATACATTTTTTTGGCACCCCCGGTATATATTTATAAAACACGCATCCCATGGCATGTTGACAAAGATAGTGAATTTTCTTGACCACTGCTGCATTTTAAAACTATGTCTTTGTATTTGTCCTGTATTATTATAAAATTTTCTATTAGTATTATTTTGTATTTTCAGCTTCTAAAATTAATTAGACCGGAACAGATCATCATTTTCTAAGGGTAAAGATATTAACCATAACATTGCTTGCAATAGGCACTGAATGAAAAAAAAAATCTATGAGGGGAGGATAATAAGTGTATTTTAAAATAATAAACACTTTGAGCATTATGGCAAATATGGATATTTGTGATACCAAGAAAATTTATTCTTTCTGTGTGCTCAGAATACTGCAAAATTATACAGTAAAAATGGGAAAATGGTTTCTGGTAATTGTTTTTAATAATAATCATCATTATCTTTCTGATAGAAGATAAAAACAATACACACACAGAGGGAGAAGGAAGGGAAGGAGGGAGAGAAAGAGAAAAGGAGGAAGGGAGGGAAGGAAGGAGAGAGGGAGGAAGGAAGATCAAAATAAGTAAATTAGTATTTCACAAAACAGGATGCCTGAGTGTTAACATGTTTGACTATTCACAGAGAACATGGGTAATTAAAATATGGGAGCCCTAGGCTATTAGATAAATCGATGAGCCTTTTTTTTCTTAGCTGCTGAAACAACATATAACCTAACAACTAATGATAAATCAATGACCCATTTTTCAACAAAAAGGAATAATTTAGAGACACAGACTTATCAATCCATATCCTTTTAATATGTCAGCAATAAATGTTCTTGAAAATCAGTTTAAGTTTAAAAGAGTGAGACACGATTTAAAAACCCAACAACTTAAAATTTAATTTTTCTGTAAACTTCTCAATTTGCATTTTCATTTACCATCATCCTATACTTAACATTTAGCTATTCACCTTACTTTTAGATCAAGAGACTGCTGATTTAACACTAATCACAATTCTCAGTAATTATTTTCCAGGTTTTCATTAGACTAAATTCTGGAGTAATAACATTAGGCATGAAATATTAAATATTGGTGTACCTCATTATCTAGGTCTAGCATTTTATGTAAGAGGCATATAATGTGACTCTAGGATTTATGGAAGGTCGCCCATGGAAAAATACCTCTTTATTCTTTCCTCTTTTTATTGACGTATAATTTATCAATGATAAAATTCATTGTACACATGACTTGTATTCATCTTTTGTTATCGGTATATATTGAGTATTACAATTTTAATATAATTTTCCTTTCTTAAAATGTGTATACATGTTTTGGTTATATATATATATATATAAAATCTTTTAACTCTATGGACAGTGTGATGTGGATGCTTATCATTGAAAATTCAGCGGAACAAATCATATGAAGATTAAATAAAGCTCTTTCTTTCTTAGATGATTGACTGTATTCTCTCTTTGAAAGTAATAACACAATGCATTGTACTTTAATTGCATTTTTCTCTGATTGCTACAGACAAAATAAATATGTACATATGAGATGTTTGTTGCTGTTTAATTTAGTAATCTATGTACCAAAATGTGCTCCAAAGATTTTGACAAAGGAAAACAACAGAAAAGAAGTAACCAGGCTTAAATTGGTGACTAATTTTAGGATAATAAAAATCAAAAGTTCAAGATGATAAAAAAGATAAATAACGACTCTGGAGACCTACTTCTCTGGTGAAATCTTACTAAGTTTATTAGCAACCAGTATATGCTGATCATGGTGAAACCTGAGTAATTCGATTAATAAATAAAATAGGCATATTTGCATTGGTTGGAAGTGGGAGTAGAAGATCTTTGTCCCTTTTTAGAAGTTCTACCAAAAGATATATGGAAGATAGGAATTATGGTAAAAATAGTATTAGTAACCTGCTCTTAACTACTAGGCTACTTATTCAAAATAAAGAAAAGGATTTTCCCCTAGAGTGTTCAGGATCAACTAATTTAGTTTGTCAACCCATTCCCCTCTCTCTATGAAAACAAAGAGCTCTGTGTCTAGGTTTTCCTCCTAAAGGCAACTTGAAATTGGCATCTTAGTTAGGATGCTTGTATGCAGAGAGCTTGATAATCTCTGGAGATCTAGGAATCCTTCTTGAACAGTTTTTCATATCCACGGGAAATTGGAGTGGTCTTGTAGTAAGAAAGTAGATTGCTAAGTGGCCAGAATTCAGTTCCCAGTGGTTTTCCTCCTTTGAGAGTTAGGACTTAGGGTAAAATCCTTTTCTGTGTCAATCAATGAATTTGTCCCAGTTTCTTCTCTTTGCTAACTCCAGGCTTTAATCTCATTCCAGTTCATAACAGCCCATCATTTCTCTTCAGGGACTCCAGGGAGCTTCTGGAGTTCCCACTTATCCTTTAAGTGCTAGCCAGCAGGTCTAAATGTCAGAAACAACAAATTGCATTTGTGAGCAGCTGCAGCTTTGGAGGAGATTAAGTACTTTAGCAAGCAGAGCTGGCAAAGCTGATGATGGTCCATGGATTGGGGCTCCTCTTTCCTCTGCTGCTTGGGCACCTCTGCTCCCAACTTCTGGGAACCTCTGGGGATAGCATGCAGCACTACCGGAACCTGAGGGCCAACAGTAGCAGCTGGGAACTTGAAGGAACGCAGGATAATGGCTCAATGGTGTCTGCTCAAACACTCCACTTTTCCTTGGATTACCAGCATGTGCAGGTCCCTTTCGAGATCACACTCTGGATTATGTTTGCCTCTTTGGCAAAATAGGTAAGTGAGGAATTACCCAAGGCTCTCCCAGAGAATAGCCTAAGAGTAGGGACTCAGTGCTTTTCCAGATGTTAAAAAGTCATCCTTTACTTACTAGGCCAGAGAAAGAGGCAAGCTGTGATATTTGCCTCATGCTGTCTATGAAAAGGACATTTTTTTTTTCACAGCTCAAGCCCCCTTGTACTAATTATGTTCAAATGTTGGTGGTCTCCCAGCAGATGGAGGCTGGAATAGGTCCAGCACAGTAACTTAGACTGCAAAGTGTCCTGATTGATCAGGGTTGAGAAGACATGGCATAACTTTAAAAGGGAGAACAGAGAAATCTTACTAGGTTGATTCTAGATACTAACTGATCTGAGTCTTTAGGCAACCTTTTTTCCTCACAGGCAGCTTACGATAGCTACCATGTAGTGAGAAATCCATTTTCTGTTTTTTATTTTTGTTGTTGTTATTGTTGTTTTTTAAAGATATGTCTTTTTGCCACCACTCAGAATTTATGGGGAGGGGGTAACAAAGAACAAATCCAGCAAAAAAAGAAGAGCTGTTATATTTTAACTATTTCGCCTTTATGAACACCCTGAATCACTAGTGTTATGGCTCTGCTAAGGAGATTTCTTCTGTTACTCCATTTGTGTTCTTTAATAATTTATCTGGCTTTTGCCTTAGTAATATTAAAATTCTGAGAGCCCTTTAATAATTCGAAGTGTTTATGATTGAGTGACCATTTTTTTGCAGATTTGATACCAAAAACAATGCTAAAAAAACATGGAAGAAACTGTAGAAATTTGTTATTTCAAAATTAATTTATTCTAAAATAAATCATGTGTAGCATTCCAAAGTTTTATTTAAGTGACTTTATAGATACCAAAGTTTTACCATTCATGAACGTGATATTTAATGAGGGCACACATACAATCCATAGATTCATAGCATGATAGATTGTCAGAGCTGGAAAAACCCTTGGAGATCATTCTCAACTATTCCTCTCATTTTTTTTTTTTTTTATATTGGGCAATGTTGGGGAACAGCGTGTTTTTCCAGGACCCATCAGCTCCAAGTCAAGTTGTTGTTTTCAATCTAGTTGTGGAGGACACAGCTCACTGGCTCATGTGGGAATGAAACCGGTGACCTTGATGTTATGAACACTGTGCTCTAACCACTGAACCAAACGGCCACCCCACTCCCCTCATTTTATTGATAGGAAATTTGAGGCCCAGGGAGAGAAGATATGTTGTGACGTTCATAAACCATAACTTTGAATGCTGGTCTCATGCCTCCTTGATTAGAAGTACATGCTCTCTTGTGTGATTATAATTAGCACCTAGTGGATAGTTAAGGTTCTTTTAAGATTTTTAGCACTAGATATGTTGATTGCAATAAATAGTGTAGTTAAATGTTTATGTCAGGATCACAGGGCAAAAGGGACTTCTCAGTAGGTCATCCATCCTCATTTATTTAAGTAGGACTTTATTGAGCTATCACTGACTGAAAATTTTTTTGCCATAACCTTAGTAAAAGAATGTAAATTTAAAAACAAACCCAATCAAACCAAACCAAACAAAACAAACCCTTTTATGTTAACATTCATTCAGCAAAAAATTTTAACACATTTTTTAGGTGAGATATAATATTGGGCCCATGGATTACAGTGCTGAATAAGACCCCATCTCTCCCATGAGGGACTTCCAAATTATTTCAATGCCTAGAGGAAAGAAATGGTTCTATAGAGGATAAAGGGGGAAGCAGCATAGTGAAATGGAAAGGGAAGATTACTTTGAGCTATTTAATATTTGTGCAAATTTAGGAGCCAGTACCTGGAACATAGACAACGAATAAGAATGTGTTGGATGAGTAAAGTACTTATTTTGCCTCGTTTTTATAATTTCTAATATGGGAATAACAATATTACATTGCTCTGTTTGTGTAATGAGAGAATCAAATATGAGAATATACGTGCAAACACTCTTGAAGTTATTAAGACATAAAGTCTAATTTAGGAGCTGTAGGGACAGAATCCCAAAGAGCAGTTTCCAGGCTCTCGGCCTCACGTGGAAAGGTGCTGACTCAGTTATTAGATGGCCATCAGCTGTAACCAGTTGGCCATCAGCTGTAACCAGTTGGGTTTGGTTGGGGTGGGGCAAGGTACCCAGTCAGAGGGGACGAGCAGAGACTGGAGGCCCCACGTGGAACTGTCCATACATTGGTCTCCTTCTAATGTGCAGAGGGTTTTGGCCCTAGTTGACACCAGCGCAGACTGCAGTCTTATTTATGGGAACCCAGAACTTTTCCCCGGACCAGCAATCTGTGTTGATTGGCGGGGAATCCATTCATTGGCGGGGAAAGACTGTGATGGTAAAAGCTGTTTCCTTACCACTGGGTATAGGAAGGCATCATACTGTATCTACATGGTGTACGTCTCCCTTGTCCTGTAATATGTTCTAGGGGTGGATGTGCTGCATGGCCTCAGTTTACAGACATTGGTCGGAGAGTTCCACCTCTGGATCTGAGTGGTGAAAACGGCATGCTCACCACCCTCCTCAAGTGTTGCCACAACCCTGGTGCGTGGTTACAGTATGACAGTACCACCTGCAGGGGGAACAGGAGGAGATTAGCCATACAGTTCAGGAACCGGAGAAGGCACATATTGTGAGGCCAATGCACATTCCCTTGATTCCCCAGTATGGCCTGTCAAGAAGCCAGATGGGACCTGGCAAATGACTGTGGACTATAGGGAGTTGAATAAGGTGACGCTATTTTTGCAAGCTGTTGTGCCTTCAATTCATGATTTGATGGATCCTCTGACTATTCGTCTAGGAACATACCACTATGTAGTGGACTTGGCGAATGCCTTTTTCTCCATTGATATTGCACCTGAGAGTCAAGAGCAGTTTGCTTTACTTGGGATGGGCGGCAATGGACTTTTCAAGTCCTGCAAGGATACTTACACAACCCCACTGTCTGCCATGGGCTTGTAGCCCAGTACTTGGCACAGTGGGATTACCCGTCTTCTGTGGCCCTGTTTCACTATGTTGATAATGTTTTACTAACATCTGATTCTCTTTCAGATTTAGAGCAAGCAGCTCCTTCTGTTCTCTGCCACCTGAAGTCATGTGGCTGGGTAGTGAATGAAAAAAAGGTCAAATGCCCTGGCTTATCTGTCGAGTTTTTGGGTGTTGTGTGGTCGGGTAAGACAAAAGTCACACCTGAAGTGATTATTGATAAGATACAAGCATTTCCCCTGTCGACCAAGGTCTCCCAACTGCAAACATATTTGGGTCTGCTCATATATTGGCGGGTGTTCATACCCCATTTAGCACAGACAGCAAGGCCCTTGTATTCCATGGTAAAAAGGGGGCTCTCATTGGATTGGGCAGAGGCTATAGAGCAAGTGTTTGTTGCCACAAAATGGGCAATGCAGCAGGCACAGGCTCTAAAAGTAGTAGATCCTGGTCGCCCGTTTGAACTTTATGTTCACATAACCCAAGAGGCGTACAGTTGGGGCCTCTGGCAACTGGCAGGAGCATCTCTGGTCTCCAGTGGGATTTTGGTCCCAATTGTGGAAAAGAGCTGAAGTCTGCTACTCTCTAATAGAGAAACTACTGGCTGCTATGTATGCAGCTTTGGTGGCCAAAGCAGAAGCCATCACAGGAACTGCACGGGTATTGGTTCACACAACCTATCCTATCCAGGTCTGGGTGCATACGTGGACACAAGGGCCCGAAATGGGGGTGGCACATACCACCACCCTCGCCCAGTGGGGGCCCTACTTGGAGCAACGTAGCACCCTCAGTTCAAGCCCTTTGAGCACAGAATTACAACAGGTCCTGGGACCTGTGGAGCTTGTAACCCAGGCCATGCCATATGCTCCACCTAGTGGGTAGGACTTGGAGCCCTCACCCTACAAAGGACAGCCCCCAATATCTGAAGATGACTGGTATACTGTTGGTTCTAGCCGGGGAGCTGCAGCTGTTTGGACGGCTATCGATGTGCAGCCCAAAATAGACACCATTTGGTTTGATATTAGAATGGGCCAGAATTGCCAGTGGGTTGTGTGGATGATAATCATCCACGAGCCTGGGCCCCTGCTTATTTGTACTGACAGCTGAGGGGATGTTCCGGGCCTTAATGTTGTGGCTCCCCATGTGGAAACACCAAAACTTGTTGGTAGGACACCGTCCACTGTGGGGTCAGGCCATGTGGCAGGACCTCTGGGACCTATGGCAGGGAAAAGAGGTGACCCTAATGCATGTTACAGGTCACTCCCCCTTAGTGTCCTCAGGTAATGATGAAGGAGATGCTCAGATGTCTGATGGTTAAAACGGACCCCTGCCACTGATGTGGCCCATTGGATGCATAGGAAATTGCAGCATACTGAAAGCCGAACCATGTGGCAGGTGAGCAGATGCTAGGGATTGCCCTTCAAATGGCAGGAGATAGCAGATGCCTACTATGACTGTGCCGTCTGTGCCCAGGACAGCCTCAAATGGCAGAAGCTCTTCTGGGAGACACAGCAGATTACGCAAAGGAGGGTGCCCATCACTCGCTGGCAAGTGGATTATATTGGACCCCTGCCTAAGATCGGTAATGCTGTGCATACGTTCACAGAAGTGGACACTGCTACAGGGTTGATGTTTGGCCATGTCCGGCTGCGGATCAGCGACATACAGTGGTTGCTCTTACACGGCTGTGTGCCATCTATGGGCGCCCCCAAGTCATTTAAAGTGACAGGGGTTCCCATTTTATGGGGCAAGAACTACAATGCTGGGCTGCCAGGATGGACATGCAATGGTTGTTTCATACCTCATACAATCTACAAACAGCTGGCATTATTGAATGCTACAACGACCTTTTGAAGCAAGGCATTGGGGTGTTGAAACACCCTCTCACGATGGGCGACTTGGCCTCACGGTCTGTGGGTCTTGAGAATCCTGAATGAGAGACCATAGAAGGGAGGGACCTCACCTGTAGAGGCTCTGCTACATTGAACAGCATTGAAATGAATGCTCGCATTCATTTACAGGTTACTATAATTGAGACTCTGTTAAAGCCAGGCTATGGCAGAAATGGAAACATTTTGCTGCCATTACCCACATGTTTGAAAGCAGGGGAACGGCAGCAGTGGACTTGGCCCTGGTGGGTCAAAAGCCCCCAGTGTCGGTGGTTGGGCCTGATAGCCCCATGGTGTCCTGGTTTGACCCATGATTTGCACGTGACACCCGAGGTGGTGGCCGAGTGGCTATTGCAAGTGGCTGTGGTATACGGAGGTCCCGAAGGCAGGACAATTTTGCAGAGAACTTTTGTGCTCTCGTTATGGCCTATTATGCGGTCCCCTCTTCTACTACATATTGAAACCATGCAAAGGACCCCAAGCACTGCCATAAAGGTCTGGTACCACAAACCAGGAAAGGTGCTCGTGGCAGCAACCCTTCTTTCCCAGGACAAAAAGCTAGCATGTATTCTCCCACAGGGAAGGGATTTTCCATTGTTGGTTCCTATCACTACTATTTCCTTCTGCCCATAGGTGCCTCTGGGCTAATACGATAGTAGATTGGGCCCACACTTTTACTGGTGGGGTGAATCAGTCATCTTGTCAGATCAACATGGAACTGCCTGTTAGTTCAGCTTCAGTGTTGCCGTGGAAAATTCGCCCCTCCAGGTGGCAATGGCTGTATCGTTGGCCATTGAGGGACACCCCCTGGGACATTACCTGGACTGGATTGAAACTTTTTCTCGTGGGCTTGGTGAATTAAACCTGCCCCTGCTTGAGGTACTGAGTGTGGGATGGTGGTGGTCTGCTGCGGCAACTGTTATGGTTATGAATCATGGATATTGTATCCACCTCCACGTCCCTTACACAGGTACCTTCGCGGAAGATGCTTGTAGCGTAGATTGTGAGGCGAGACCCTGGAGGGGTGGAGTGTAGTGGTGGAGTCCCAGAAAGCAGTTTCCAGGCTGCCAGCCTCATGTGGAAAGGTGTTGGCTCGGTTATTAGATGGCCAACAGCTGTAACCAGTTGGCCATCAGCTGTAACCATTTGGTCATTAGCCACTATTGTTTTGTATATAACTGCCATGGCTACACTAGCAAGCATGGATTGCAGATGGTGCGGATCCTACTTCCTGTGTCTCGACTGGCTGCCAGCAGAGGAGCCCTTGTTGGGGTATGGGTGGATGTTTGCTTCTTGTGTCTTGACAAGCCGCCATTGAGAATATAGTGGTATGAACCCTCTACCTGTGGCTCTGTTGGTGTTCCTTTCTGGCCTCACCATATCCTGTGTTTACCTGCCGGGAGCTGAGTCCCTGCATTACAGGAGCCAATTGGCTTTCTTTTCTAAAAATGTATTTATTATTCATGTGATAAATATCTGTTGAACTATATCTGTGTTCTAGCAGTGTGCTAGAGGATAAATATAAGAGCTAACCTTAAATCTTTGAGAAATTTGTAGTATAACAAGTATATTAGAAAAGGATTTCAACAGTGTATTGGTGAGGACTGGAGTAGAGAGGAAGGATATGGATTAGCTCAGGTGACCTTGGGACCTTTCTATAGCAGAGAGAGTTGATAATTAGAGTCATTATCTATAGGCTTTGTGTAAGCTAAAGCGTGATGGTGTGGCATATAATGTAGGGCAAAGTTAAAAGAATACAGGAAAAAAAAACCAGTACTGCTGCCATGTAGGCTGCTAGAGGTGGCTGCATTTCCCTCATGGGATAAAGGACTTATACTATTCTATGGGAAGAAACAAAGTTTATAATTAGGATTATATTTTGATAATACAGTGGTATGAATTCATGTATGGCCAGGTCTGTCAATCAGACAAAGTGACAGTTTGTGGTAATTATAGGAATATTGGGCTGGAGTCAGGAGAACTGGCTGGATTGTTATCCCATCTCTGTCACATACTTACTGTGTGACCATGAAAAGCCACCTTATTTCTTTGGCCTCAGTTGTCTTATAAATAATTAATTATGATTCCTTATCAATGAAGAATTAATCATGATTACAGAAGTCCTTTTTAGGTCTTATTCAAATGAGACATTTGATTTATGTCTTTCAGTTCTATACTTTTTTAAACTTCTGGTGTCTATCACTATGATCATGAGAAGAGCAGAAGAATATTGCCAGCTGATAAATGCATTGTTTCCATTTTAAAATATGTGCCCACATTTGGAAATGATTCAGTGGGCATATAAATAATTTTGTTGTTAACTGTGAATCCTTTTATTCTATTAGTAAATATTTTCCCTTATAAGGAAAAGTGCCTCCAATTCATGACTCTGCATCTTTATTAAGTCATTATTAAAACAAAAAATGTGAAATGACTGAGAAGCTATTTTCCTGAAATCATGAAACTTGACAAGAAGGATGACATATAGAGATGATGATAATAAAGATATTATAATACTCTATCTTTTTTCTCTTTTCCAGGATTTCACCTCTATAATAAGATGCCCATAGTTGTACCTGAAAGTTGCCTCTTGATGTTTGTAGGTCTCATCCTGGGAGGACTAATTTGCAGTTTAAATGACAAATCCCCACCAGTAAGGGACAGTGATAGATTTTTCCTGTATTTACTTCCACCAATTGTCCTTGATGCAGGGTATTTTATGCCCGCTCAGCCATTTTTTGAAAACATAGGAACCATTCTGTTGTATGTTGTAGTTGGAACCATGTGGAATGCATTTGGGATAGGCCTTTCCCTCTATGGCATATGTCAAGTGAAGTACTTCAACCTTCAAGATGTGTCATTGCTCCATAACCTTTGGTTTGGGAGTTTGATTGCTGCACTAGATCCTCTGGCTGAAATCTCTGTATTTGAAGAAATTCATGTGAATGCAAAGCTTCATATTTTGGTGTTTGGAGAATCCCTCCTTAATGATGCTGTTACTGTCATAAGTATCCCAGGCATGAGCTTTTTAGGTATTGCTTTAGGTTCCCTTATTCTCACCCCTGAAATTTAAATAGTAATTTTGGTTTAGGCTATAATTGAGTAAGTTAGTCCTAGGAATAAGTTTATGAATTCAGCAAGTATGATATACTGGTCAAAATATGTTTTAGAAAATGTCAGTGCTTCCTTTATACTTTATTAATCTTCTATCTGTTTATTAAGCAAACACTGAGTTAAAACTTCTGGAGGCCATAGTCTTCCCAGTCATATCAGATAAAAACACCTTAGCCATGAAAGATATCTTCATAGCCGATCAGACAATTTTCAAACAGAATCACACATAGTTTGATGCAGAGCAGTAGAAATATCTGTTGATACAGGGAAGCTTTCTAGTAACTCATGTTGAAAGGAAGTGAGGAGTTGAGAACTTCAAGATTGAGAAACCTTAAATTAGAAGGCTACATAGGGCATAATTTGAGACTTTCCTGATTGATACATTCACACTTTTTTTTTTTTTAAATGCAGGTGCTCTATAAGCTATTTAAATCTTTCTGTGGAATGCCATCTATCAAACCACTGGATATTTTGGCTGGGATAGGAATTTTTTTTTTTTTTTTTGGTTGGAATCGGAGGCATTTTCACTGGGTTCCTGTTTGGCATGGCTGTTGCCTTTACCACAGGCTTTACCAAGGTCATTTGGGTCATCGAACCTCTCTTTGTCTTCTTATGTAGTTACCTCTCCTACCTGATTGCTGAAATGCTCCATCTCTCAGGGATTGTGGCGTAAGTATCTGGACAAGTCTTTGATTTAGAGTTTCCTTTAGAAATTGAGTTTGATTTTCCACTAGGAATCTAGGAAATTGAATTTCCTAGATATGGTAGGAGGGGGAGGACCCTCCCTTTATGCTCTTTTTTATTATTATCTTATCTTACTTCTAATAGAGTCATTTAGTCATAACATGGCAAGTGTTACTGTAACCAACTTTATGGACTCCCTATAGAGATTAAATGGCTACTTCCCATCTACCTTGCCTATGTTGGGTGGGGCAGTTAGTGTGACTCCTTAATTGCATAATAAAATGCTGAGAATTTGGAATGGGGCTACCTAGGATTTTTCTTTTCTTTTTTTTTCAGATATATATTTTTTTAATTTATTGGGGTGACAATTGTTAGTAAAATTACATAGATTTCAGGTGTACAATTCTGTATTACATCATCTATAAATCCCATTGTGTGTTCAACACCCAGAGTCAGTTCTCCTTCCATCATTGTTAGTGTAGAAATTTAAAAAAAATGTATAGCGTTTTTTTGAAATTAAAGTTTATTGGGACAAACAACACAATTGAAAAATGGGCGGAGGACCTGAAGAGACATTTCTCCAAAGTGGAGATACAAATGGCAAATAGACATATGATAAAATGGTCAACATCACTAATCATCAGAGAAATGCAAATAAAAACCACAATGAGATATCACCTCACCCCAGTCAGAATGGCTATCATCAACAAGACAAATAGTAACAAGTGTTGGATGGGCTGTGGAGTAAAAGGAGTCCTCATACACTGTTGGTGAGAATGCAGACTGGTGTAGCCGTTATGGAAGACAGTGTGGAGGTTCCTCAAAAAATTACGAGTAGAATTACCATATGACCCAGCAATCCCTCTCTTGGGTATCTACCCCAAAAATCTGAAAACATTTATCCATAAAGACACGTGTGCTCCAATGTTCATTGCAGCTTTGTTTACGGTGGCCAAGACATGGAAACAACCAAAATGTCCTTCGATAGATGAATGGATAAAGAAGTTGTGGTATATATACATAATGGATAGTTCTTTATCTTTACAGGGGAGAATCATTCTCCTGTCAAATTAGTGTATCTCAGTGCAATAGGGCTCCTGTGATAAGTAATTAGATGGCACACCACATAAATAAGCTTGGCATGAGCTCTTCATGTATAGATAAAATTTCTGCCATTACAATTAAATATTTTTATAACTTCTTTTGTAAACCGTATGGCGTATGCCAGGTTTCTTTTCTACCATCCATCATTGTCAATTAACCAGTGAGGGTAATACCTCATATCTAATAATAAACTCATAAACCTAAATGCCCATATAGTAAAGTAAGCAGTAATAGTATCTAAGTGCTTTTGTACTAGGATTTAGACAGATCATCGCATGCTGTGTTTTTAAAAGAAATAATGAAATACATTTATTCAAATGTTGCAGGTTTTCCAGAAGCTTAAAAAGAAAAAAGAGATTGATTTTTTAAAAAATTCAAGTAAAGTCAACATACAACATTATGTTATGTTCAGGTGTTTAATATAGTGATATGACATTTATATTCCTTGAGCTGTGATCACCACAATAACTTTAGTAACCGTCTGTCACCATGTGAAGTTATAATGATAATATTGACTCTTTTCGCTATGCAGTACTGTACATACCCATGACGTTTCTTTTTCAATACCTGGAGGTTTGTACCTATCATTCCTGTTAAGATTTTTCACCTAGCTCCACACTCCCTCCTCTCTGACAACTATCAGTTCGTTCTCTGTATCTATGAGTCTGTTTCTGTTTTGTTTTACTTCATTTGTTTCTGTTTTTTTTTTTTTTTTTTTTTTTTAGATTCCACATATAAGTGAAATCATATGTATTTGTTTTTCTCTTTCTGACATATTTCAGTTAGCATAATACGCTCTAGGTCCATCCATGTTGTCACAAATGGCAATAATTTATTCTGTTCTATGTCTGAGTAATATTCCATTGTATATGCATATATACCAAATCTTCTTTACCTATTCATGTTGAGGAACACCTACATTGCTTCCATATTTAGGCTATTTTTAACAATACTGCAGTGAGCATCAGGGTGCATATATCTTTTTGAAGTGGTGTTTTTGTTTTCTTTGGATAAATGCCCAGAAATGGAATTGCTGGGTCATATGGTAGATCTATATTTAATTTTTTGAGGAATCGCCATCCTGTTTTCTGTAGTTGTAACACCAATTTACAGTCCCACCAACAGTGGACACGGGTTCCTTTTTCTCCACATCCATGTCCAAATTTGTTATTGACTTTTTGATAACAGTTACTCTGACAAGTGTGAAGTAGTATCTCAAAGTAGTTTTGATTTGCATTTCCCTGATAATTAGTGATGTTGAGCATATTTTCTTGTCTGTTTGCCATCTGTGTGTCTTCTTTAGAGAAATGTCTGTCAGGTCCTCTGCCCATTTTTAAATTGGATTGTTTGTTTTTACATGTTGAATTGTATGAGTTCTTCATATATTTTGGATATTAACCCTTTATTAGACATATCACTTGCAAATATCTTTTCCCATTCAGTAGGTTGTTTTTTGTTTGTTTGTTCGTTTTGTTGTTGACAGTATTCTTTGCTGTACAAAGGTTTGTTTTTTGTTTGTTTGTTTGTTTTGTTATAGTTGACAGTATTCTTTGCTGTACAAAGCTTTTTAAGCTTGATATAGTTAATTCTACTTGTTTATTTTGCTTTTGATGCCCTTGCCTAAGGAGATATAAAATCCCGAAAAATATTGCTAAGACTAATCAAAATGTTTCTGCCTGTTTTCTTCTAGGATTTTTGTGGTTTCAATGCCACAGACTTAAGTCTTTAATTGATTTTGAGTTTACTTTTGCATGTGTTGTAAGAAAGCAGTTCAGCTTTATTTTCAGCATGTATCTTTCCAGTTTTTCCGGCACCATTTATTGAAGAGGCTGTCTTTACCCCACTATATATCCCTGCCTCCCCAACAGGTTAATTGACCATATAAGTGTGGGTTAATTTCTGGGCTCTTTATTCTGTTCCATTGATCTGTGTACCTGTTTTTGTGCCAGTACCATTGTGTTTTGATTACTATGGCGTTGTAGTATAGTTTGAAATCAGGAAGTATGATACCTCCATCTATGTTCATCTTTCTCAAGATTGCTTTGACTACTTGGAGTCTTTTGTGGTTTCACATAAATTTTAGGATTCTTTGTCCTAGTTCTGTGAAAAGCATCATTGGTATTTTGATAGGGAATCTGTAGATTGCTTTGGGTAGCACAAACATTTTAATGGTATTAATTCTTCCAGTCCATGTGAATGGTATATCCTTCAATTTATGTGTGTCATTTTCAATTTATTTAATGAATGTCTTAGATTTTTTAGAGTACAGCTATATTGACTCCTTGGTTAAATTTATTCCTAGATATTTTTTGGATGCAATTGTAAATGTGATTTTTTTTCTTAATTTTCTAATAATTGGTTATTAATATTGTATCCTGCAACTTTACTAAACTCATCTATTCTAAACTTTTTTTTTTTTTTTTCTGGAGACTTTTCTGGAGGGGTTTTCTATATATGGTATCATGACATGTACTAATAGTGACGGTTTTACCTCTTCCTTTCCCATGTGGATGATTTTTTATTTTTCTTGACTGATTGCTATGGCTAGGACTTCTAATACTATGTTGAACAAAGGTGGTGAGAGTGGGCAACCTCATATTATCCCCAATCTTAGGGAAATATTTTTCAGCTTTTCACTGTTGAGTATGATGCTAGCAGTGGGTTTGCCATATATGGCCTTTATTATGCTGAGATATGTTCTCTTTGGAACCACTTTGTTGAGTTTTTATCATAGGTGGATGTCGTATTTTGTTAAATGCTTTTTCTGCATTTATTGAGATGCTCACATGATTTTTATCATTTGTTTTGTTAATATGGTATATTACATTGATCTGCAGATATTGAAACATCCTTGCATTTCTGAAATGAATACCACTTTACCATGGCACCTTGTCTTTTTAATGTAATTTTGAATTTGGTTGGTTAATATTTTGGGGATTTTTACACCTATGTTCATCAGAAATATTGGTCTGTAATTTTCTTTTATTTTTTGTAGTGTTTTTGTCTGCTATAGGTATCAAAGTAATGATGATTGTAGACTGAGTTTGAAAATGTTCCTTCCTCTTCAAAGTTTTGTAATAGTTTCAGAAGAATAGGCTCTAATTCTTCTTTAAATGATTGTTAGAATTCCCCTGTGAAGCCAACTAGTCCTGAACTTTTGACTGTTGGGAATTTTTTATTATTGATTAAATTTTATTCATAATAATCAGTCTGCTCAGGTTTTGTTTCTTCCTGGTTGTCTTGGAAGAGTGTATATTTCTGGGAATTTATCTATTTCTTCTAGGTTGTCCACTTTCTTGGCATGTAGCTGTTTGTAGTATTTACTTATGATCCTATGTATTTTTGTTTTATGGGTTCCAACTTCTATTTCAATTGTGATTTTATGTATATAGGCCCTCCTTTCTTTTCTTCATGAGTCTAGCGAAAGCTTTATCAAATTCATTTATGTTTTCTGACATGAGTTCTTAGATTCATTGATGTTCTCTATTGTTTATATAGTCCCTATTTTTTTATTTCCACTGTGATAATTTTTTAAATTGAAGTTTATTGGGATGACACTTGTTAGTAAAGTTACATAGATTCCAGGTGTACAATGCTGTAATACATTATCTATCTCTCACATCGTATGTTCACCACCCAGAGTCACTTCTCTTTCCATCACCATATATTAGACTCTGTTTACCCTCTTCTAAAGCCCCTTTCCCCCTTACCCTCTGGTAATACTAAAACTATTGTTTATGTCTATGACTTTTTCTGCCTTCATTTCATTGGCTTTTTCCTGTGCTGTTTTCAGTTTTATGTACCACATGTCACTGAAATCATTTGGTTCTCTACTTTTTCTGTCTGACTTATTTCACTTAGCATTATAATCTCAAGATCCATCCATGTTGTCACAAATGGTACTATTTCATCTTTTCCTATTGCCGAATAGTATTCCATTGTGTATGTATACAATAATTTCTTTATCCATACATCTATCGAAGGACGTTTTAGTTGTTTCCATGTATTGGACACAGTAAATAAAGCTGCAATGAACATTGGAGCACACATGTCCTTATGGATAAATGTTTTCAGATCTTTTTGGGTAGATACCCAGGAAAGGGATTGGTGAATTATATGGTAATTCTATTTTTAATTTTTTGAGGAATCTCCACACTGCTTCCCATAGTGGCTGCATCCCCACCAACGGTGTATGAGGGTTTATTTTTCTCTACAGCCTCTCCAACACTTGCTATTATTTGCCTTGTTGATGATAGCCATTCTAACTGGTGTGAGGTGACATCTCATTGTGGTTTTTATTTGCATTTCTCTGATGATTAGTGATGTTAAGTGTTTTTTCATATGTCTATTTGCCATTTGTATATCTTCTTTGGAGAAATGTCTCTTCAGGTCTTCTGCCCATTTTTTCAATTGGGTTGTGTGTTTTTTGTTGTTGAGTTGTATGGTTTCCTTGTATATTTTGGATTTTGGCCCCATATTGGAGGCGCTGTTTGCAAAAATCTTCTCCCATTCAGCTGGTTGCCTCTTTATTTTGTTGATGGTTTCTTTTGCTTTGCAGAAGAAGATTTAAAGTTTGATATAGTCCTGTTCATTTATTTTAGCTTTTACTTCCCTTGCCTTTGTAGTCAAATTCATAAAATGCTACTCGGACCAAAGGTCCATAAGTTTAGTTCCTATGTTTTCTTCTATGCATTTTATTGTTTCAGGTCTTATGTTTAGGTCTTTGATCCATTTTGATATACAGTGACAGATAGCAGTCTAGTTTCATTTCATCTAGTTGCATTAAATCTGTATATTGCTTTGGGTAGTATTGCCATTTTAACTACGTTGATTCTTCCAATCCATGAACACAGAACGTCTTTCCATTTCTTTGTGTCTTCTTCAATTTCTTTTAAAAATGACTTATAGTTTTCAGCATATAGGTCTTTCATATCCTTCGTTAAGTTTATTCCTAGGTATTTTATTCTTTTTGCTGCAATTGCAAAAGGAATTGTTTTTTTTTTCTTTTTCTGAGATTTCGTTGTTAGCATATATGAATGCAAAGGACATTTGTACATTGATTTTGTAGCCGGCAACTTTACTATATTCATTGATTGTTTCTAATAGCTTTTCAGTGGAGTCTTTAGGGTTTTCTATATATAGCATCATGTCTTCTGCAAAGAGTGACAATTTAACTTCTTCATTCCCAATTAGGATGCCTCTTATTTTTTCTCTTGCCTGATTACTCTTACAGGGACTTCCAACACTATGTTGAAAAGCAGAGGTGATAGGGGACAGCCCTGTCGTGTTCCTGAACGTAGAGCAAAAGGCTTCAGTTTTTCACCATTAATTATGAGATTAGCTGAGCGTTTGTCATATATGGCCTATATTATGTTAAGGTATTTTCCTTCTACACCTATTTAATTAAGTGTTTTAAACATAAATGCATGTTGTACCTTGTCAAATGCTTTTACTGCATCAATTGATAAAATCATATAATTTTTGTCCTTTATTTTGTTTATGTGATGTATCACATTGATGGATTTGTGGATGTTGAACCATCCTTGTTCCCCGGGGATGAACCTCAATTGGTCTTGATGAATAATCTTTTTAATGCATTGTTGTATTCGATTTGCTAGAATTTTGTTTAGGATTTTTGTATCTGTATTCATCAGAGATATTGGTCTGTAGTTTTCTTTTTTTGTGTTGTCCTAACCAGGTTTTGGTATCAGGGTAATGTTGGCCTCATAAAATGAGTTAGAGAGTAATATCTCTTCTTAAAATTTTTGGAAGAGTTTGAGCAGGATTGGTATTAGATCCTCTTAGAAGGTTTGGTAGAATTCACTAGTGAAGCAATCTAGTCCCTGACTTCTGCTTTTGGGAAGGTTTTGGATGACTGATTCAATTTCGTTACTGGTGATCTGGTGATAGCTCTGTTTAGATTTTCCAGTTCTTCATGGTTCAGCCTAGGAAGGCTATATGTTTCTAAGAACTTGTCCATTTCTTCTAGGTTATTGAATTTGGTGGCACATAGTCCTTCGTAGTATTCTTGGATGATCCTTTGTATTTCTGTGGTGTCCGTGATGACTTCCCCTTTTTCATTTCTGATTTTGTTAATTAGTGTCTTCTCTCTTTTTATGTTAGTGAGTCTAGTCAAGGGTTTGTCAATTTTGTTAACCTTTCAATGAACCAGCTCTTTGTCACATTAATTTTTTCTATTGTCTTTTTGTTCTCATTTCATTTAGTTCTGCTCTGATTTTTGTTATTCCCTTTCTTCTGCTGACCTTAGGTTTCATTTGTTCTTCTTTTTCTAGTTCTTTATGGTGTAACATGAGGTTATTTATTTGGGATTTTTCTTATTTCTTGAGATAGGCCTGTAATGATATAAATTTCCCTCTTAAGACGGCTTTCACTGCATCCCCAAAATTTGGTAGGATATATTTTCATTGTCATTTGTTTCTATGTATCTTTTGATCCCTCGTCTAATTTCTTCTTTGGCCCAGTTGTTCTTTAAAAGTATGTTGTGTAATCTCCATGTATTTGTGTTTTTTCCTGCTTTCTTTTTGCAGTTGATATCCAATTTCAAAGCCTTGTGATCAGAGAATATGCTTGGTATGATTTCAATCTTCTTAAATTTGCTGAGGCTGATTTTATGTCCCAATATATGGTCTATCCTTGAGAATGTTCGAAGTGTAAGAGAAAAAAATGTACAGTCTGATGTTTTAGGATGAAGTGCTCTATATATATCAATTATGTCCATTTCATCTAATGTGTCATTTAGGGCTGCTATTTTGTTGTTTATTTTCTGTTTAGATGATCTATCCATAGCTGTCAATGATGTATTTAAGTCCCCTAGTATAACTGCGTTTTGGTCAATTTCTCCCTTTAGTAGTTCCTTGGTATATTTTGGTGCTCCTGATTGGGGGCATAAATATTGATGACTGTCATGTCTTCTTGTTGTGTAGTCCCCTTTACAATTATGAAATGCCCATCTTTGTCTTTTGTTACCTTTTTCACCCTGAAGTCTGTTTCACCTGATATCAGTATGCTACACCTGATTTTCTCTGGATACCATTTGCTTGGAGTGTCAATTTCCTCCCTTTCATTTTGAGTCTACGCTTGTCCTTGTAGCTGAGATGTGTCTCTTGGAGACAGCATATGGTTGGGTTTAGTTTTTTGATCCAATCTGCTACTCTGTGTCTTTTTATTGGTGAGTTCAGTCCATTTACATTTAGGGTGATTTTGATATGTGAGGATTTCCTGTTATTCTATCTTTAGTTTTCTGGTAAGGCTGTGTCTCCATTGTTTCTTTGCCTTTTTGTTGTTGTCTATTATTTCTGTGTGGTGGTATTCTATGATGTTTCCCTCTGTTTCTTGTTTTATTACAGTATATATTTCAGTTCTGAATTTTTTTTTGAATGGTTACCCTTAAGTATGTGTAAAAGAAAGTTTGATATTTAGAGTATTCCATTTTCTTCAGCACGCTTACTCTCTCCAGTCCCATATTCCGGTTCAGGCCTTACTCTCCCCCTTTTTATGTTTTGGGTGCCACAAATTGTCCCTGTTGATGGTGGTCGAATAGCCTCCTTCAGTATTTCTGGTAGTGTAGGTCGTGTATTAGAAAATTCCCTCAGCTTCTGTATGTCTGGAAAGGTCTTTATTCCTCCTTCATATCTAAAGGATATCTTTGCTAGATATATTATTCTTGGCTCATAATTTCTCTCTTTTAATAGGTTGAATATTTGGTTCCACTCCCTCCTGGTTTGTAGAGTTTCTGCTGAAAAATCTGATGATAATCTAATGGGCTTTTCTTTGTAAGTTGCCGTCTTCTTTTCCCTGGCTGCTTTGAGGATTCTTTCTTTGTTGTTGATTTTAGACAGCTTCAATACAATGTGCCGTGAAGAAGGCCTATTGGAATTGAGGTACTTAGGTGTTCTATTTGCTTCTTGGATTCGAGGATCCAGTTCTGTCCACAAGTTTGGGAAGTTCTCATCAACAATTTGTTTGAATATATTCTCTGTTCCCTTCTCTCTTTCTTCTCTTTCTGGTATGCCCATTATTCTTATATTGCTCTTTCTGATGGAGTCAGAAAGTTCTTATAGAGTTCTTTCATTTCTTTTAAGTCTCAAGTCTTTTTCTTCTTCCATCTGTTTCATTTCCAGGTTTCTGTCTTCGATGTCACTGATTCTTTCTTCCATCTCATCAACTCTACCACCTAAGCTGGCTATTTTATTCTTAATTTCTTCTATTGAGCTCTTAATTTCCAGAAATTCTATTTGGTTCTTTTATAAAATTTCAATCTCTTTCGTAAAATGCTCATTTTGTTCTTTGGTTTTGTTTCTGAATTCTATAAACTGTCTTTCTGTGTTTTCTTGCATCTGATTGATTTTTTTTCAGAACTGCAATCTTGAATTCTCTGTCATTTAAGTCACAAAATTCCGTATGTTTAAGTTCCTTTTCTGGTGAGTTTTCACTTTCTTTCTGAGCTGTCTTGTTGCCTTGGTTGTTCATGGCAATTACTGATTTATTATTTCTCTTCCTAGTCGTGTACAGTAGTAGCTTCTGCAACAGGTTGATAGGAACTGGTCTTTCTTTTGTTTTCCAGTACTTGTTGGTAGAATATTTTATTTTATCTCTGACTGCAGCCATTTTTTCTCTCTCACATGGTAGTGCTATGTTCTCTCTGCACTATTCCAGCTTCTCACACAATGGGGGGATTCCCTGGGAGAGGAGCTTCTCCTCTGTTAATAGTTCTCCTGGGTCACAGGGCGCTGTGTCCGTGTGAGTATGTGGCGAGCTTTTGAATTTCCAAAGCTCTTCCTGCACCGGATTCAGAGCTCGTATGTTTCAGCAGTTCTGTTTACTCCTTCAGGGATCCGCCCAGATAGGTGGTGCCAGGGGCCGGGTGACTTGTGAGAGGTGGCCCAGAGCAATGGCGGCGACCACCACCACAGCCGGTCCTTCTTCCGCAGCTCTCTCCCCTTTGTCATAACTAGTTGGGCTGCGAATCTGTGTCGGCGGTCCACAGTTCTCAGAACAGCAAATAATCTGTTCTTTTGATCTGACACTGCTACTGTTCTGCTTCTAGCACCAGGTAGGTGGGGGTGGGGCGAGCTCTTGTAGGGTAGGGAGGGAGCCGCTTGTCTCAGTGCCTAAGGCTTCCGTTCTCTGCTTGGCAGTGAGTGCTTAAACCACCGTTTTCAGCCTTATTCCCTCAGTCTTTGCTCCGAGGTCTGTGCCGTGAGCATTGGGTTCAGTATGTTATATGCTGCCCCCTCAGCCCTGTGGGCCATAAGTGGAGCCCTAGCATTCCGAGTTCTTCCCTCTCCCGCAGCTGCAGTAGTTCAGGGATGCAGTGAGCTCGGAGCACTGAGCTAGGACTGTGTCCTGCGTCCGTGCACCTGTAGGTGAATTCAGTAGTGGGCCTCTTCGTCTTGCCTGTCTGCTGTGCAGGGAGTCCTTTGTGGAGTTATTGTTGTTCAATTAGTTATAAATTCCAGGGGAGCTTTACAGAGGCTCACCTCACGCTGCCATTTTGATCAAAAAGTTGGATGTGTTCTAAGTACTACATTTTTAAATTATCCCCTACATTTATGTTTTTGGCATCATATTTTACATCTTTTGTGTGTGTGCATTTATTAATTTATTATTGTATATATACACATGATCTTACTACTTTTGTCTTTTAACCATCATACTAGCCTTATAATTGGCAGATCCACAACTTTTACTAAATATTTTCTTTTGTCAGTGAGATTTTTCCCCCTTGTATCTAATATTTTCAGGTTTGTCCTTTTCAGCTTAATGAAATCCCTTTAACATTTCTTGCAGTGCAGGTTTAGTATTGATGAATGCCTTTAGTTTTTGCTTGTCTTGGGAACTCTATCTCCTTCACTTCTGAATGGTAACCTTCCTGGGTAGCTTATTCTTGGTTGTATGTTTTATCCTTTCGTCACTTTGAATATATTGCACCATTCTCTTCTGACCTGCAAATTTTATGCCTACAAATCAGCTGATATTCTTATGGAGATCTTCTTGTACATAACTGGCTGTTTTTCTCTTTCTGTTTTTAAAATTCTCTATTTATCTTTTGGCATTTTAATTATTATGTGTCTTGCTGTGGGCCTGTTTAGGTTCATCTTGTTTGGGTCTCTTTGTGATTCTCGGACATGGATGTCTGTTTCCTTCAACAGGTTAGGGAAGTTTTCAGCTATTATTTTTTTCAAATAAGTTTTTGTCCCTTTCTCTCTCTTTTCTCTCTGCGACCCCTGTGATACAAATGTTGGTATGAATGATGTTGTCCCAAAGGTCCCTTAAACTATCCTCATGTTTATTTTCTTTTCTTTCTGGTTTCCTGGTTTTGTGCTTTCCACTACCTTATCTTCCATGTTGCTGATCCATTCTGCATCATCTAATCTGCTGTTGATTCCCTCTAGTGTATTTTTCATTTAATTTATTGACTTCTCAGTTCTGATTTTTAAAAATATTTTCTGTCTCTTTGTTGTAGTTCTCACTGTGTTTATCCTTTCTTGTTCCGAGTTAGTTGAGCATCCTTATAACAATTGTTTTAACTCTTTTTCCATAGATTTCTTGTCTCTGTTTTGTTTTCTTCTTGTTCTGGGTTTTTGTCCTATTCTTTCATTTGGAACAAATTTCCTTGTCTCTCATTTCAGCTGTTTATTGGTGTTTGTTTCTATGTAGTAGATAAATGTGCTATCTCTCCCAGTCTTGAAATAGTGGCCTTTGGTAGAAGGTGTCCTGTGGATCCCAGTGGCACAATCCCCTCTAGTCACCAGAATGAGGTGCTCCAGTGGTGTCCCCTTTGTATTTGGATCACAATTGCTGCAACTACACCAGTGTGTTTTTTAACCACACTGATTGTCTGCTGGAATATCTGTGACTACTGCAGAGAATCTAGTATGTAGGGGCTGGCCCTAAAGAGTAGGAGCTACTTTAGAAGAGCTATGGTACAGGCTGAGGCCCACTGCTGGTTGTGTCAAGCCTGAAGCCTCTTGGCAGGGTCTCCAATGTGGGCCAAGGCTGGCTGCCACTTATGCCAAGCTTAGAGCCACTTGTTATAAGCTACAATGTGAAATGAGGCCAAATGTTACTTGTGCTGGGTTTGGGGCTGCTTTGTTGGAGCTACAATGTAAGCCAAAGCCAGCTATAACTTGTGCCAGGCTTGGAGACTCTTGGTAGGAGCTGTGATGTGATCCAAGTCTGGCCATCACTTTTGGTGGGCTTGGGGCCACTTGGGAAATGTATGACGTGAGCTGAGACTGGCTTGCACTTGTTCCAGGCTTGGGGCCAGTTGGAAAAGGTGATTATGTGAGCCAAGGCCAGCCACCATGTGTGGCAGATCTGGAGCTACTGGGAAAGGCTCTGGCTGGTGTAAGTAGGTTGGGTGGGGTGGGATCTCAGGAGAACATAGGATGGGGAAAATGGTGTTAGCCAGGTTAATGGAAAGTGATACATTTGGTGGTCCCATTTGCAGATGGGTAGACACGTGAAAGGAGATCACAAAAAAAGAACAAAGAATCAGTGTTACCCACCCATGCTTAATCCCCAGATAGAGTTCCCACCTATCTGTGCTCCTCTGGCACTTGCCCTAAAGTTAGTCAATATAATTCCTTCACATATGACCCAGGCACTTCTCCAACTGTCACCTCCACATTGGAGGTTGGAGTGAATGAGTTGATGCATGAGCCCTTTAAGATCATCATCTTGGTCTCCCACAGCCCTTCATATCTCTAAAATGAAATCCCTGCTGGTTTTCAAAGCCAGATATCATGGAGACTCTTCTTACTTGCATCGGTCCGCTGAACTGTGGAACCCTGTATGGGGGATGGGGCACCATGGCTGAGATATTCCTGCCACTTGTGAATCACCACACTAGGTATGGGATCTGACCAGACTGAATCTCTGACCCTTCTACCCATATCAACCTGGCTTCTTTATATCCTCCATTATAGGAATTCTGTTCAGCTAGTCTTCAGGTGTTCCTCAGTGATGATTCCTCTATATTTAGTTGTAATGTTGGTGTGTTCATGGGAAGAGGTGAGCTTAACATCATATTCAGCATCTTGACCCCACCCCTCAAAATTGATTTTTAAGTTAGGTTCCACAGAACTAATGCCATTTGACTTTAGATAACTCGAAGCTCTAAAAGGATTTACTGTAAATGATAAATGTCACAGCACAGTGGTTGGACATAGCCTTAAAGTTTTAAATAAAATGTTCTAGTTTGAAATGAAAGATTATATCTAGGTTCTGGGTGATTGTATCTTAATTTGTTGAGAAATGTAGTTTGTGCTTTAACTTGTCTTTCATGTTTATTGTCTGTGTTACCTTATGAAAGACAAGTAAAAGAAAGCCAATAAATTTAATTCTTGTAATCCAGGGCATTTTCCAAAGCTTTTACTATAGTATCTTTTGAGTACTCTGGACTTCTAAAGTACTTGGCAATGTGGAAATTGTTGCCATTCTGTGCTGTATCCTGAGAGAATGAACCATATAGAAAAAAACATTGTGAAAACTAGTTGCTTTCTCTGAAAAATCTCCTGATGCTTAACTTTCTTGTAAATCTAAGGTGTTTTATTTGGGGTTAGGATTACAGGTATCCTTTGAGACTGTATTTGATAATCTTGTTTCTTTTGACTGAAAAAGATATACCCTTATTTTCTATGGACATAGGTTAACAAAATCATTAAATTATTTAATTTTTATTCACACCACGTTAGGCTTGGGCTTTAGGTGTATTTTTATTTTCTTGTGTACATTTCTTTTTTCTTTGTTTTTTATAACTTTTTTATCAGTTTCAGGTGCACAAAACAATGTAATAGTTTAAGTATATTTTTGTTATTTAAAAGTTATTTGTGTAAATATCCTTTAACAATATATGAACCTGTCCAAACTTTGTGTTTTGGTATAAAACTCTGTCTTACCTAACATGTTTCCCCGAAAATAAGACCTAGCCAGACCATCAGCTCTAATGTATCTTTTGGAGCAAAAATTAATATAAAACCCAGTCTTATATTATATTATATTACATTATATTCTAAGACTGGGTCTTACATTATAGTAAAATAAGACCAAGTCTTATATTAGTTTTTGCTCCAAAAGATGCATTAGAGCTGATGGTCTGGCTAGGTCTTATTTTTGGTGAAACACAGTAAATGTAGGTAGTTCTGAAAGTAGTTGAATTGAAGAGCACAAGTGTGATTTAAAATATTTGAGAAGATCCTTTTCTGAGACATTGTATTAATAGGAAAATTAAGCTTAAAATACTGGATTAAGAAATGGAGCACTGGTATTTGGGTCACCTAAATGACCAAACTAGATAAGATAACGAAGATATTTAAACCTGTAATTAAAATGCATAAAATCATAATTCAACTAATAGGCAATGCATAGATTTTAAATATTAAATACATTTGAAAAATTAAAATTTTATATTTTTTTGTGATGGAAGTAGAAAAATTCCTCCAAAACCTTTTGAGCTTCAGTTTCTTTATCTGTTAAATGTAATGATAATACCTACAGCACATGATTTTGAGTAATAATATAAAATAGTATATTTACTGAATGCTATTTAAATATGAAAAGTAAATTTTAGTCATTTTGTAGTTATTCCCTGATTGAATCATTGTCTTAAACATGAAGCAAAAGTATAATCCTAGCCACAATGTTACATTGGGAAAATTTTCTCTTCCATATTATTCCATTGTTCGATAATTTGAAAAATATAGCACAAAACAACTGCACTCAGTCAAGCATTGATCACGTTTTCAGAAATGAGCTGTATGTGAATCAGGTTCTACCTAGAGGAGTATTGCTTCTTAAAATGGTCAATATCGTCATTCATTTTTTTTTTTTTTGGAGGAGAAAATGGGGAAGAAACGGTCCTGAATGAAAAGTAATTAAAACTCTATTAGGAGAATTGTGAGATTGAACACTATTTTCAGCTTAAAAGAAGAAAGCATCTAGTCTTAGTAATAGGTGCTTTTAACAGTGGTGTATTGCATCCATTATAGAACTCATTTTTGTTTTCTTAAGATTTTATCGGGGAAGGGGAACAGGACTTTATTGGGGAACAGTGTGTACTTCCAGGACTGTTTTTTCCAAGTCAATTTGTTGTCCTTTCAGTCTTATTTGTGGAGGGCGCTGCTCAGCTCCAGGTACAGTTGCTGTTGTTAGTTGCAGGGGGCGGAGCCCATCATCCCTAGTGGAGTTGAACCCGCAACCTTGTGGTTGAGAGGACGTGCTCCAACCAACTGAGCCATCCAGGAGCTCAGCAGCAGCTCAACAGCAGCTCAGCTCAAAGTTCCGTGTTCAATCTTAGTTGCAGGGGGTGCTGCCCACCATCCCTTGCAGGACTCAAGGAATCGAACTGGCAACTTTGTGGTTGAGAGCCCACTGCCCCATGTGGGAATCGAACCAATAGCCTTCAGAGTTTGGAACATGGAGCTCCAACCGCCTGAGGCACCGGGTGGCCCTATAGAACTCATTTTTGTTCCTTTTCAATAAATCATTGTTTCTGAAGTCAATAAGTATGCATTTATTGATATTTTGAAGATAGGTTTTATTATATTATATTGCCTTCTACTTTAGACAGTTTTTTGTTTTAAAAAACCCATCAGTAGCACCAATTTCTATCACATAAAATTTATGTATAAAATATTAAATTTTATTATAATGAAAAACTATATGCATATATATTTGTATTATAAGTAGCAGTCATTAGTGATTCTTTTAAATTAATATGCAGGTCTAAATTTCTATTTAGAAATTTGAAAATATCTTTTTATCACTATTATATTTTGTTACCATTTTTTTAAAGCTTGACAAATATGAATTTGTCTCTATGAGTTTCCAATTAGTCTGTATTTAATTCATAAAACTGTTTGGTATTGTTGCCTACCAGCAGAGGTAGGAGAATAAGATTAATAACTGCAGTTGGGTCAGAGAGCCATGACTGTCTAATATTGTTCTTGAGACTCTCAGCAAATAGTAGGCGTGATTAAATGTCAAATTGACAGCACTTTTTGGCAAAAGAAACAGGAATAACTGTTCTTGTCTGGTGTCATTTCTATGTACAATTAATGAAATGCACCATTTCCTGGCTCTGCGTATAGTATTATATCAATGTTACAGTGCAGAAAGCAGCAAACTGATTCATTTCTCATCTTCCAACTTTATATTATAAATATTCTTAGATAAAGATTATATTCTGAAAATTATTTGTGCAATTAGCTTGTTTCTGATTCCTATTCAGGAGTGTGAGCAAAATTATTTTACATTCTAATGAAAAACGAATTTCTAATTCTGGTTAAAATACTCAAAGGGTACTATTTTTATATACCATTCTCTTCCCCAACCATAAAAATACCTATCAATTTTGTAAAAAAAAAAAAAGGCACTTATAGAGCTTGAGGTTTCAGAAAGATGTTTTGTATAGTGATAAACAGTATTTTTGTAATATCATAAATATATTATAAGGTTGTATTTGTGCATTTGAAGTGAATTACAAAGCTAAGGCATTCAAATTTAAGAATACTCTAGCTTAAGCCTCCAGTTTTATAATGAGTTTGAGTTGTACCAGTTGGTAAATTTCATAATTAACCCATTTTACAATATAATAATGCTTTATCCAAGAAAGAAACATCAATCAGCACAAAAATGCCATATATAATGAAATTTCTATATTGTTTTATAAGTTTGTTTGGCTTTCAAAACTGTTGGAATCTAGTAGAAGATTGCTTTTTTTTTCACTTAAATGGTAGAATTCTATGTGCCTGGAGAACATACTAGAGCTCATTCACTTTTGGAAGGAGTTTGTCTTCCATCTCATTGACCCACAAATGGCTTTAGTTGGCAACTGTGGTCTTCATTATTTGCAGATTCCAGATAAATATCTTCAATTTACTTTCTAGTCTAGTTGACACTTTAAATACTAAACTTAAATTTAAAGTTAAGTCTTAGCTCAAAATATGTACATAAATAAAATCAGAAATTATAGCTGTGGCTTATTTTTAATTTTCATGGTAGACACTATTAGTCTGAGAATATTCCTTAAAGATATGAAATAGAATCATAAAGTTTCTTTAAAAGGTTATTTTCTTTTGATTTCTTTTGAAATGTATCAAGCTTATACATTCTTAGCCATTTGGAGTAACTGAAAGAATACTTGTATATTTAAATCACTGATATTAGAGGAAACACTTAAACAGTGAATCACAAAGATGCCCCTCTTTACGAACTCCCTTGTTTTAATTCAAATTCTCCAAGACCAGGATAAAATATGTTCTAATGGATGTGTCTTCAGTAAAACTTCTCTGGCTCACCCAACTGGCTCAGTTTTGAAATTGCAACGCCAATGGTGTTTTCAGGAAAGAAAAAGTGCTTTTTGCTGAGAATTATATGAGAAGAAAGATCTGTAACGAGAGATGCACACAGTAGGGATGCAATTTTTACTTTTGAATGAATATACAAGTGAGTGCATGAATGACTAGGAGAATTTTAGATAATACATCATGAGGTCACTTCTGTAAAAGAAAGCACTTGTATTTATCATGTTTCACACAACCTACCTTATAGAGAAATAGATCCATAAAGTGAGTAAATGACATTCTTAAGTATATTATATTTAAGGAAGAAGGTAAAATGAATTCCCTAAAGATCTGTAATGAGTCAATGACAGACACGACCTTTTATTCTATAATTTAATTACTAAGAAAATCTTCTACTCATATGACAATCAGTACTTGAACATTTAAGTAAAATGCAGTCTAGTCTTAAAGACTCTGAGAAACCTTATTGAATTCATCAAGAAACAAACATGAAACAAATTAAGATAGCATATACAAATCAAGGCTAATTCTACTAGATAAAGTCTTGGAAATAGAACTTAGAAATAAGCTATGATTTGTAATTTTTTATCCTATTTGGGTGTTAGCTTTTCTCCCATGCCTATTCTTAAGAGTTTATGCATTACTATGACTTCTTCACAGAGGGATTGTAATAACCTAAGAGTATGCATTTTGACATTGTGAATGCTTCATAGTGATCTAGGCCTATGGTATTAAAATTGATCTAGGCCTGTAGACTCATGCTGGTCTGTTTGTTAGTGTAGAAATTTAAAAAAAATGTATAGCGTTTTTTTGAAATTAAAGTTTATTGGGACAAACAACACAATTGAAAAATGGGCGGAGGACCTGAAGAGACATTTCTCCAAAGTGGAGATACAAATGGCAAATAGACATATGAAAAAATGCTCAACATCACTAATCATCAGAGAAATGCAAATGAAAACCACAATGAGATATCACCTCACCCCAGTTATAATGGCTATCATCAACAAGACAAATAGTAACAAGTGTTGAAGAAGCTGTGGAGAAAAAGGAACCCTCATACACTGTTCGTGGGAATGCAGACTGGTGCAGCAGTTATGAAAGGCAGTGTGGAGGTTCCTCAAAAAATTACGAATAGAATTACCATATGACACAGCAATCCCTCTCCTGGGTATCTACCAAAAAAACCTGAAAACATGTATCCATAAAGACACGTGTGCTCCAATGTTCATTGTAGCTTTATTTACGATGGCCAAGACATGGAAACAACCAAAATGTCCTTCAATAGATGAATGGATAAAGAAGTTGTGGTATATATACACAATAGAATACTATTCAGCGGTTAGAAAAGATGAAATAGGACCATTTGTGACAACATGGATGGATCTTGAGATTATAATGCTAAGTAAAATAAGTCAGACAGAAAAAGCAGAGAACCATACGATTTCACTGATATGTGGTATATAAACCAAAAACAAGAAAAGAATAAGACAAACAAATAAGAAACAAAAACTCATAGACACAGAAAATAGTTTAGTGGTTACCAGACGGTAAGTGGACAGAGGGGTGGTAGATGAGGGTAAAGGGGATCAAATATATGGTGATGGAAGGAGAAATGGCTCCGGGTGGTGAACACACAATGGGATTTATAGATGATGTAATACAGAATTGTACACCTGAAATCTATGTAACTTTACTAACAATTGTCACCCCAGTAAACTTTAATTAAAAAAAAAGTTTATTGAGTGACAATTGTTAGTAAATAGGTTTCATGTGTACAATGCTGTAATGCACCATCTATATTTATCACATTGTGTGTTCACCACCCGGAGTCAGTTCTCCTTCCATTACCATATATTTGATCCCTTTTACCCTCATCTATCACCCCTCTCCCCCCTTGCCCTCTGGTAACTACTAAATTATTGTCTGTGTCTATAAGTTTTTCTTTCTTCATTTGATTGTCTGTTCCTTTGTTGTTTTCAGTTTCATATACCACATATCAGTGAAATCATATGAATCTCGACTTTTTCTGACTTATTTCGCTTAACATAATAATCTCCAGACCCATCCATGTTGTCAAAAATGGCACTATTTCATCTTTTCCTATTGCAGAATATTATTCCATTGTGTATATATACCACATCTTCTTTATCCAATAATCTATCAAAGGAAACTTTGGTTCTTTCCATGTCTTGGCCACCATAAATAAAGCTGCAATGGACATCGGAGCACATGTATCTTTATGGATAAATGTTTTCAGATATTTCTGGGTAGACACCAAAAAGAGGGATTGCTGGGTCATATGGTAATTCTGTTTTTAATATTTTGAGGAACCTCCACACTGCCTTCCACAGTGGCTGTATCAATCTGTATTCCCATCAACAGTGTATGAGGGTTCCTTTTTCTCCACAGCCTCTCCAACACTTGTTACTATTTGTCTTGTTGATGATAGCCATTCTGACTGGAGTGAGATGATATCTCATTGTGGTTTTTATTTGCATTTCTCTGATGATTAGTAATGTTGAACATTTTTTCATATGTCTATTTCCATCTTTATGTCCTCTTTGGAGAAATGAAAAATGCGTATTCTTTAACAATCTTCTAAATATGATAATAAATGGGGGCTTGTATTTTATAAGTCTTTAATTTTACCTCACTTTTCTAGTAATTCATTTTTATTGTAATTGACAGAAACTGATCTTTAACCACAGAATGTCTGAGAAGCACTGATCTAGGCCACAGTGAGTTTTTGAAACAGTCATTTGACGTCTTTATTAAACTTTCAAAAATGTATGTGGCATCATATCAGGAGCTAGTCCTACAAACTAAAGTAAGGCTCAGTCCTCTATGAGTCCAGTTGGAGAGGGTGGATAGTGGATGGGGGTTTATAATGTAGTTTTTAAGACATTGGGTTCTGCAATCAGACTGGTGTGTGTGTGTGTGTGTGTGTGTGTGTGTGTGTGTGTGTGTGTGTGTGAGATCCCTGATCTGATGGTTGCTAGGTGCATAAACTTAGGTAAGTTACTTAAACCTTTCTGAGCTTAAGCTTTCTGATCTACAAATTGGACAAAATAAATAGTGCATAACTGATGCAATTGCCATGAGAATTAAACTATATATATATATATATATATATATATATATATATATATATATATATATATATATATATGCACACATACATACACACACATACACATACATACATATATACATAAAGTGATAAGCATAGTACCTCATATACAGAAAATTCTCAATGAATATTAGCTAATATTTTAAGGGAAAACATCTATATGAGTAAGTATGGTATAAGGCAGATGTGACAAGGGTCAAGCTAGAGTTGCAAATTACTATGAGTGATACAGGCTTCAGGGAGAAGGGATACAGGTCTTTGTAGAATGAGTATGTTCAGAGCAACTGGAGAATGGTTGGAGGGGAGTACTTTAATAGGAATACTTGATCTTATACAAAGCATTTTTTTGTTATAATTTTCTAGAGGACCTCACTAGATTATAAGTAGTTATTTTCTGGAATATATTTTTAACAAAAAGTAGCACTCAGCATCACAGAAATTGTGGTGTGAGGTGAGCCTCCTGAAATCTTCCCTGGAATTTATAACAAATTGAACGGCTATAATTCCACAAAGGACTGCTTGTGCAGCAGACAAGCAGGAGTAGGAGATGCACAATTGAAGTCATCTAAATGTGGGTAAATTGGGTGAGTGTGGAAGGAAGAGAGGGGAAAGTTTGAAGATGTGGGCCACATGCCAGCCACAGGATGAAGACCAGAGCTAGGAGATCCAAGCTCCCTACATTCCAAAGCTACTGCAGTTACAGGAGAGGGAATAATTTAGACTGCTAGCATTCCTCTTATGGCTCACAGTCCTACCTGAGGGATCAGCATATAACATGGCTGAACCCAACATGCACAGCAGAGACCTGAAAGCAAAACTGAGGGAAGAAGGGTGAGAATGGTGGTTTAAGCTCTCACCGCAAAGCAGAGAACAGAAGACATAGGCACAGAGTCTAGCTGACTCCTCCTCACACTCCCAGAGCTTGCCGTTCCCCCACCTTCCCAGTGCTAGAAGTGAAATGGTAGCAGTGTTGGATCAAAAGAACAGAATATTCACAGTTCTGAGAAGGGAAGGGAGCCTGGGGTGCAGGACTGGCTATGCTGGTGGTCGCCACCATTGCTCAGAGGTATCTCTTACAACCCACACTGCCCCAGCCTCCACTTATCTGGGTGGATCCCTGCAAAGGTAAACGGAGCCTGCTGAAGCACACAGGCTCTGTAGCTGGTGCAGGAAGAGCTTTAGAACTTCAGAAGCTCTCCACATACCCCCACAGGGTCGGTGCCCTGAGACCCAGGCAATCTGCTCACAGAGGAGAAGCCCACCTTCCAGAGAACCACTCCATTGTGTCAGAAGCCAGAACAGTGCACAGGAAATATAACACTACAGTGTGAGAGAGAATTAAAGGCTGCAGTGGGAGAGAAAATAAACATTCTACCAACACCTACTAGAAAGCAAAAGAAAGACCTCTTCCTATCAATCTGATGCAGAGCCCACCCTGAAGATGCCTAGGAAGAGAAATAATAATTCGTTAATTGCCATGAATAACCAAGGTAAAAAGGCATCTCAGAAAGAAAATGAAAATTCTCTAGAAAATGAACTTAAAGACATGGAAATATGTGACTTAAATGACACAGAATTCAAAATTGCAGTTGTTAAATAATGCAACAAGATGCAAGAAAACACAGAGAGTCAGTTTAATAAACTCAGAAACACAATCAAAGAACAAAATGAACATTTTACCAAAGAGATGGAAACTTTAAAAAATATATATAATTTCTGGAGATTAAGAACTCAATAAAAGAAATGAAGAATGAAATAGCCAGCTTAGGTAATAGAGCTGACCAGATGGAGGAAAGAATCAGTGACAACGGAGATAGAAATCTGGAAATGACTGAGATGGAAGAAGAGAGAGACTAGAGAGTTAAAAGAAATGAAAGAACTCTGCAAGCACTTTCTGACTCCAGCAGAAAGAGCAGCATAAGAATAATGGGCACACCCAAAGGAAAAGAAAGGGAGAAGGGAACAGAGAGTATATTAAAAAATTAGCCAATGAGAACTATTCAAACTTGTGGAAAGAACTGGATCCTCAAACACAAGACGACACAAATAGAACACCTAGTTACCTCAATCCCAACAGGTCTTCTCCAAGGCACATTGTATTGAAGCTATCAAAAAGTGGAATAGAATTGAGAACCCAGAAATACCCACATAAATATAGACAGATAATTTTCTACAAAGGAGCCAAAAACATACGATGAAGAAAAGACAGCCTCTTCAATAAATGGTGCTGGGAGAATTGGAAAGCCATGTGCAAAAGTATTAAACTAGACTGCTATCTGTCACCATGTACCTAAATTAACTCAAAATGTATCAAAGACCTAAACAGAAGACGTGAAACAATAAACTGTGTAGAAGAAAACATAGGTACTAAACTTATGGACCTTGGGTTCAAAGAGGATTTTATGAATTTGACCTCAAAGGCAAGGGAAGTGAAACCTGAAATAAATGAAAGGGACTATATCAAACTAAAAGGCTTCTGCACAGCAAAAGAAACCATCAACGAAACAAAGAGGCAACCAAGTGAATTGGAGAAGATACCTGCAAACTTTGCCTCAGAGAAAGGGCTAATACCAAAATATGTAAGGAACTCATACAACTGAACAACAACAACAAGAAGAAACCAATCCAATTAGAAAATGGGCACAGGACCTGAATAGACACTTCTCCAAAAAGGACATACAAATGGCCAGTAGACACATGGTGGTGGAAAGAGAACTGACTCTGAGGGATGAACACACAATGTGATACATCGATGTAATACATCAATGCTGTATTACAGAATTGTAAATCTGAAACCTATGTAACTTTACTAACAATTGTCACCCCAGTAAACTTTAAAAAAATGCTCAACATCACTAATCATCAGAGAAATGCAAATAAAAACCACAATGAAATTTTATCTCACACCAGTTAGAATGGCTGTCATCAACAGGACAAATAATAACAAGAGTTGGAGAGGCTGTGGAGAAAAAGAAACCCTCATACACTGTTGGTGGGAATGCAGATTGCTCCACCCTTTATAGAAGGCAGTGTGAATGTTCCTTAAAAAATTAGGAATAGAATTACTATATGATCCAGCAATCCCTCTCCTGGGTATATACCCCAAAAATCTGAAAACATTTATCTGTGAAGACATACGTGCTCTGATGTTCATTGCAGCTTCATTTACAGTGGCCAAGACATGGAAACAACCAAAGTGTCCTTCGTTAGATTATTGGATAAAGAAGATTGTGCATATATACACAATGGAATAATATTCTGCCATAAGAAAATATGAAATAGTGCCTTTTGTGGCAACATAGATGGGTCTGGAGATTATTATGCTAAGTGAAATAAGTCAGATGGAAAAAGTCAAGAACCATATGATTTCACTGATATGTGGGATATAAAACTGAAAACAGCAAAGGAACAAGACAGTCAAATGAAGAAACAAAAACTTATAGACACAGAAAATAGTTTAGTGGTTATCAGAAGGTGGGGGGAGAGGGTGGTAGATGAGGGTGAAAGGGATAAAATATATGGTGATGGAAGGAGAACTGACTCTGGGTGGTGAATACACGATGTGATAAATATAGATGATGTATTATAGAATTATGCACCTGAAACCTATGTAACTTTATTAACATTGTCACCCCAATAAACTTTAATTTAAAAATGTGGCACTCAAAAAGAATTTGCAATTTCATAACTCTTAATTTTTCTTGACTTTGATGGTTGACTCTTTAGTTTTCTAGAGATTTATCACTGAGATTCCATAGAGAAGAAAAAGCTGGATTTTTAAAATTATTTTTTAATCACTTGGCTTTCTGGATTACTGTACAAGGATTAAGGATTCTTTAAAGCAAATTTATTAGACTAACCAAATCTATCTTTAATGTTAAACAACCATTATTCAGGTGTAATCAAAGGGCAAAAATTCAATTGACATTTTTAATTTATCCTTAGACTTTGAAATTGTTTGATGTAAAGAGACAAAATGATACAGGTGGAGGCGATATAGTTGGTTGCTGACTTAGAAACATCTGATTTTAAAATTTTGTTCTAGGCTAGTCTTTTCATCAAATGAAACCAAAGGAAAAAAATCTTCTACTTTCAACACTACGTAGCATTCAGCTTCCAAGATGTATAGCTTAGCCTGCTATTACCATTTATTATCTATGTTCTGGGTTACATAGATTTTGTGTGATAGTCTGGGAATGCAACCACCATTCATAAAATTAGTACCATCAAAATCTAAAAAATAAACTTTTGAGAGGCACTTCATTCATAAATATATAATTTGTTTACTGCTTATAACTAATACCTTAGAAACAAAGTACAGCTGAGTATCATGTATGGTTTTGTGTTACAAATGAATGATCATTCATTACTAGTTGTGTTTATATTCTATTAGTTTGTTTTATTTTATTTATGTATTTATTCTTGAGAACAAGCTACAGAAACCACAAGTACCATTTGGTGGGTAAAGTCTAGAGACATGGAGTGAGGGTGTTACAGAACATATTTCAATAATGAAATAGTTATTGCAGAACAAACTTATATTCATGATTTTGTATTTGAGAAAGTAGTTGATTATTCATTATAATTAAATTATTTGTATATGATGAAGTCAGTTTTTTTTTTCCTTTAAACTGGGGTAGAGATGGATGAAGTAGTATAGTAGGATATAATGACTAAGCCCATAGAATTTAAAATAAAACAGATCCGGGTTTAAATTCCAGCTCTACTGCTTACTAGATGCGTGACCATGTTGTATTGAATGAGATGTAAAGGGCTTAACACAGTACCCGGCCTTTCATGAGAACTCAATAAATGACATATTATGTTGTTATTTTGTATTTTCTCTTCATCCTTGAGACTATGTGAACCTTATATTCTATTGAATGTAATGAGCTGAAATCTTACTCATTTCTGCCTCCCAGATTTTCTCTTTATGCAAGGCATCCATGGAACTGGTAACCTATCATGCTGCCAGCTGTTTATGAGTCACACTATGTAAATTTGGAAAACAGTTTAATTTTTATTTATAAATTATACATGTTCATTGCAAAATATTAAAAAAAATTGACAATTAAATAAAGGTTTATAACCAAACATGCAAGGATAGCCCTAAGCGATATTTTGGTGGATATCCTTTCACGTTGTTTTTTCTATATATTGTTATATCATTAAAAGAGCAGGCTGAGAAATCCAATAACAAGGAGAAGGGAAAGGCTTAGCTTCAATCCTAGAGCACCTGGTTCTGTTCCTTTTAGGGCAATGGGAGCAGGCTGGTATTCAGGTAGAGTACCACATAACAATGGTCTTTTGTCAGTGTAGAGTGGCTTCTCTATGTAAAGATGGCCAATCCTCTCTCACAGCAGCTTTCTTTTCTCTATACATTGAAATACATTGGACTTATTATAAACTTGTTCTATTATAAAAAATCTTATACTTCACTAGCACATTTAAAAAAAAATTTGGTTGACAGAATTGCTTATGAATTATCAAAGAATTACAACTGAATATGACTGCTGACATTATTTTGGGGGGTAGGGCATTTGGGTAAACCTTTTGTGGTGAGCTCTTTCTCCCCTCTCAGGTTTTGATGTAATATCAACCTGGTTAAAATTAGGTATGACTATTACAAAACAATATATATTTTACATTGATCCAAAAATCAAGTCCATCTATAGATTAGAACTTCAGTAGTATAAAAGCACAAAAATTCTCCTTTCCTTATTCTTCTCAGACTTGTGAAATGATTAACATGTAAAGCATTGATTGCTGCATTTATTGTTTTAATGTGTTATAACACAACCATACATTCAGAGCATTATCTAATTTTAGTTACGTACACATAATGACTTGGTACTCGTCCTATTACTTTTTCAGGGTAAAATGCACTTCCTGTTTTTTCTTCTTCCAAACTAAAACCAGAAGTATGAAATTGCAACAAACCTTATAGCTGGAAGGAAACATAGAGATAATTTAAGCCACACCCCTCATTTTTCAGATGAGAAAACTGATGCCAAAAAGATTAAGAAATGTGTGGATGGATGATTATATAGTTGTGTTTTCCACACAGGAGCATAACTAACTCATCTCAACAGATCAGAATCTACTCTACTTTTATTAATTTATTATATTATTATTATTATTATTATTTTTTTTAATTCAAGTTTATTGGGGTGACAATTGTTAGTAAAGTTACATAGATTTCATGTGTACAATTCTGTATTACATCATCTATAAATCCCAACTTGTGTGTTCACCACCCAGAGTCAGTTCTCCTTCCATCACCATATATTGTTCCCCTTTACCCTCATCTACCACTCCCCTAACCCTTACCCTCTGGTAACCACTAAACTATTGTCTGTGTCTATGAGTTTTTGTTTTCATTTGTTTGTCTTGTTCTTTTGTTGTTTTTGGTTTATATACCACATATCAGTGAAATCATATGGTTCTCTGCTTTTTCTGTCTGACTTATTTCGCTTAGCATTATAATCTCAAGACCCATCCATGTTGCCACAAATGGTCCTATTTCATCTTTTCTTACCGCCCAATAGTACTCCATGGTGTATATATACCACAACTTCTTTCTACTGAAGAACATTTTGGGTGTTTCCATGTCTTGGCCACTGTAAACAAACCTGCAATGAACATTGGAGCACACATGTCTTTATGTATAAATGTTTTCAGATTTTTTGGTTAGATACCCAGGAGAGGGATTGCTGGGTCATATGGTAATTCTAGTCATAATTTTTGGAGGAACCTCCACACTGCTTTCCATAGCAACTACACCAATCAGCATTCCCACCAACAGTGTATGAGGGTTCATTTTTCTCCACAGCCTCTCCAACACTTGTTACTCTTTCTCTTGTTGATGATAGCCATTCTGACTGGGGTGAGGTGATATCTCATTGTGGTTTTTATTTGCATTTCTCTGATGATTAGTGATGTTGAGCATTTTTTCATATGTCTATTTGCCATTTGTATGTCCTCTTTGGAGAAATGTCTTTTCAGGTCCTCTGCCCATTTTTTAATAGGGATGTTTGTTTTTTTGTTGTTGAGTTTCATGAGTTCTTAGTATATTTTGGATATTAGCCCCTTATCAGAGGTAACGTTTGCAAAAAACTTCTCCGATTCAGTTGGTTGTCTCTTTATTTTGTCAATGGATTCTTTTGCTGTGCAAAAGCTTTTAAGTTTGATATAGTCCCATTCTTTTATTTTAGCTTTTACTTCCCTTGCCTTTGGAGTCAAATTCATAAAATGCTCTTTGAACCCAAGGTCCATAAGTTTAGTACCTATGTTTTCTTCTATGCAGTTCATTGTGTCAGGTCTTATGCTTAAGTCTTTGATCCATTTTGAATTAATTTTGGTACATGGTAACAGACAGCAGTCCAGTTTCATTCTTTTGTACGTGGCTACCCAATTCTCCCAGCACCATTTATTGAAGAGGCCGTCTTTCCTCCATTGTATGTTTTCAGCTTCTTTGTCAAAAATTATCTGTCCATATTTATGGGGGTTTATTTCTGGGTACTCAATTCTACTCCTTGGTCTACGTGTCTGTTTTTCTACCATGCTGTTTTGATTGTTATTACCCTGTAGTACAAGCTAAAGTCAGGGAGTGTGATAAGATTGCTTTGGCTATTCAGGGTCTTTTGTGGTTCCAAACAGATCTGATGATTTTTTTTCTATTTCTTTAAAAAAAATGCCATTGGGATTTTGATGGGGATTGCATTAAATCTGTATATTGATTTGGGTAATATGGCCATTTTAACTATGTTGATTCTTCCAATCCATGAGCATGGAATGTCTTTCCATTTCTTTGTGTCTTCTTCAATTTCTTTTTAAAATGTTTTATAGTTTTCAGGATATAGATCTTTCACATAGTTGGTCAAGTTTATTCCTAGGTATTTTATTCTTTTGCTGTAACTACAAAAGGAATTGTTTTTTTTTTTAAATTTCATTTTCTGAGATTTCATTGTTAGTATATAGGAATGCAGTGGACTTTTGTACGTTGATTTTATAGCCGGCCACATTTCTGTATTTGATTATTGTTTCTAATAACTTTTTGGTGGCGTCTTTCGGGTTTTCTATACATAGCATCATGTCGTCTGCAAATAGTGACCATTTAACTTCTTCATTCCCGATTTGGATGCCTTTTATTTTTTCTTTCTTTTGTCTGGTTGCTCTGGCAAGGACTTCCAACACTATGTTGAAAAGCAGAGGTGATAGGGGACAGCCCTGTCGTGTTACTGACCGTAAAGCAAAGGGCTTCAGTTTTTCACCATTAATTATGAGATTAGCTGAGGGCTTGTCATATATGGCCTTTATGGTATTTTCCTTCTATACCTATGTTATTAAGTGTTTTAATCATAAATGGATGTTGTACCTTGTCAAATGCTTGTTCTGCATCAATTGATATAATCCTATAATTTTTGTCCTTTATTTTGTTTATGTGATGTATCACATTGATGGATTTGCGGATGTTGAACCATCCTTGTGCCCCGGGGATGAACCCCACTTGGTCGTAATGAATAATCTTTTTAATGCATTGTTGTATTCGATTTGCAAGAATTTTGTTTAGGATTTTTGCATCTGTATTCATCAGAGATATTGGTCTGTAGTTTTCTTTTTTTGTTGTTGTTGCCCTTACTAGATTTTGGTATCAGGGTAATGTTGGCCTCATAAAATTTGTTAGGAAGTATTGTCTCTTCTTTAATTTTTTGGAAGAGTTTGAGCAGGATTGGTATTAGATCCTCTTTAAAGGTTTGGTAGAATTCACTAGTGAAGCCATCTGGTCACCGGCTTTTGCTTTTGGGAAGGTTTTGGATGACTGATTCAATTTCGTTACTGGTGATCGGTCTGTTTAGATTTTCCAGTTGTTCATGGTTCAGCCTAGGAAGGCTATGTGTTTCTAAGATCTTGTCCATTTCTTCTAGGTTATTGAATGTGGTGGTATATAGTCCTTCATAGTATTCTTGGATGATCCTTTGTATTTCTGTGGTATCCGTGATAATTTTCCCCTATTTCAATTCTGATTTTGTTAATTAGTGTCTTCTCTCTTTTATGTTAGTGAGTCTAGACAAGGGTTTGTCAATTTTGTTAATCTTTTCAAAGAAAAAGCTCTTTGTCACATTAATCTTTTCTACTGTCTTTTTGTTCTCTATTTCATTTATTTCTGCTCTGATTTTTGTTATTTCCTTTCTTCTGTTGACGTTGGGTTTCACTTGTTCTTCTTTTTCTAGTTCTTTAAGGAGTAACATGAGGTTATTTATTTGGGATTTTTCTTGTTTCTTGAGATAGGCTTGTAATGGTATAAATTTCCCTCTTTAAACTGCTTACACTGCATCCCCAAAATTTTGGTAGGATGTATTTTCATTGTCATGTGTTACTATGTATCTTTTGAGCTCTCCTCTAGTTTCTTCTTTGACCCCATCGTTCTTTAAAAGTATGTTGTTTAATATCCATGTATTTGTGTTTTTTCCTGCTGTTGTTTTGCAGTTGATATCCAATTTCAAAGCCTTGTGATCAGAGAATATGCTTGGTATGATTTCAATCTTCTTAAATTTGCTGAGGCTGATTTTATGTCCCAATATATGGTCTATCCTTGAGAATGTTCCATGTACACTAGAAAAGAATGTATATTCTGATGTTCTAGGATGAAGTACTCTATATATGTCAATTATGTCCATTTCATCTAATGTGTCATTTAGGGCTGCTATTTCGTTATTTATTTTCTGTTTGGGTGATCTATCCATAGCTGTCAATGATGTATTTAAATCCCCTAGTATAATTGTGTTTTGGTCAATTTCTCCCTAAGGTTCTGTTAGTAGTTGCTTGATATATTTCGGTGCTCCCTGATTGGGGGCATAAATATTGATGACTGCTATGTTTTCTTGTTCTATAGTCTTCTTTACCATTATGAAATGTCCATCTTTGTCTCTTGTTATATTTTTCACCCTGAAGTCTGTTTCATCTGATATCATTATGGCTACACCTGATTTTCTCTGGGTACCATTTGCTTGGAGTGTCAATTTCCACCCTTTCATGTTGAGTCTATGCTTGTCCTTGTAGCAAAGATGTGTCTCTTGGAGACACCATATTGTTGGGTTTAGTTTTTTGATCCTGTCTGCTACTCTGTGCCTTTTTATTGGTGAGTTCAGTCCGTTTACATTTAGGGTGATTATTGATATGTGAGGATTTCCTGTCATTCTATCTTTGGTTTTCTGGTAAGGCTGTGTCTCCGTTGTTTCTTTGCCTTTTTGTTGTTGTGTATCATTTCTGTGTGGTGGTATTCTATGATGTTTCCCTCTGTTTCTTGTTTTATTACAGTATATATTTCAGTTCTGGATTTTTTTTGAATGGTTACGCTTAAGTTTATGTAAAAGAAAGTTCGCTATTTAGAGTATTCTATTCTCTTCAGCACACTTACTTTCTCCATTCCCATATTCCGGTTCAGGCCTTTACTCTCCCCCTTTTTATGTTTTGTTTGCCACAAATTGTCTCTGTTGATGGTGGTCGAATAGCCTCCTTTAGTATTTCTTGTAGTGCAGGTCGTGTATTAGAAAATTCCCTCAGATTTTGTATGTCTGGAAAGGTTTTTATTCCTCCTTCATATCTAAAGGATATCTTTGCTGGATATATTATTCTTGGCTCATAATTTCTCTCTTTTAATAGGTTGAATATTTGGTTCCACTCCCTCCTGGTTTGTAGAGTTTCTGCTGAAAAATCTGATGATAATCTAATGGGCTTTCCTTTGTAGGTTACCGGCCTCTTTTCCCTGGCTGCCTTGAGGATTCTCTCTTTGTCGTTGATTTTAGACAGCTTCAATACAATGTGCCTTGGAGAAGGCCTCTTGGGATTCATGTAATTAGGTGTTCTATTTGCTTCTTGGATTGGAGGATCCATTTCTTTCCACAAGTTTGGGAAATTCTCATCAACAATTTGTTTGAATATATTCTCTGTTCCCTTCTCTCTTTCTTCTCCTTCTGGTATGCCCATTATTCTTATATTGTTCTTTGTGATGGAGTCAGAAAGTTCTTGTAGAGTTCTTTCTTTTAAGTCTCAAGTCTCTTTCTTCTTCCATCTGTGTCATTTCTAATTTTCTATTTTTGATGTCACTGATTCTTTCCTCCATCTGGTCAACTCTACTACCTAAGCTGTTTATTTCATTTTGAATTTCTTCTGTGGAGTTATTAGTCTCCAGAAATTCTATTTGGTTCTTTTTTAAAATTTCAATGTCTTTTGTAAAATGCTCATGTTGTTCTTTGATTCTGTTTTTGAGTTCATTAAACTGCCTTTTTGTGTTTTCTTGCATCTCATTGAGTTTTTTCAGAACTGCAATCTTGAATTCTCTGTCATTTAAATCCCATATTTCCATATTTTTAACTTCCTTTTCTGGAGGCTTTTCACTTTCTTTATGAGCTGTCTTGTTGCCTTGGTTATTCATGGCAATTACTGATTTATTATTTTTCTTCCTACACATCTACAGGAGTGGCTTCTGCAACAGGTTGATAGGAAGAGGTCTTTCTTTGGTTTCCAGTACTTTTTGGTAGAATGATTTTTTTTCCTCTGACTGCAGCCTTTTATTTCTGTGTCACATGGTAGTGGTATGTTTTCTCTGCACTATTCTAGCTTCTCACACAATGGGAGGATTGCCTGGGAGACGGGCTTCTCCTCTGTTAATAGTTCACCTGGGTCACAGGGCGCAGTTTCCCAGTGGGTATGCACAGAGCTTTTGAAGTTCCAAAGCTCTTCCTGCACCAGATTCAGAGCCCTTTTGTCTCAGCAGTTCTGTTTACTCCTGCAGGGATCCACCCAGATAGGTGGGGACAAGGGTGGGGTGAGTTGTGAGAGGTGGCCCAGAGCAATGGCGGTGACCACCACCTCAGCAGGTCCTGCTTCCACAGCTCCCTCTCCTTTGCCATAACTAGTTGGGCTGCGAATCTGTGTATGCGGTCCATAGTTCTCAGTACAGCAAATATTATGTTCTTTTGATCTGACACTGCTACTGTTCCGCTTCTAGCACCGGCAGGTGGGGGTGGGGCGAGCTCTGGGAGGGTAGGGAGGGGGAGGCTCGTATCAGTTCCTAAGGCTTCTGTTCTCTGCTCAGCAGTGAGGGCTTAAACCACTGTATTCAGCCTTCTTCCCTCAGTCTTTGCTCCGAGGTCTGTGCCGTGAGCGTTGGGTTCAGCCGTGTTATATGCTGCCCCCTCAGCCCTGTGGACCATAAGCAGAGCCCTAGCAGTCCGAGTTCTTCCCTCTCCCGCAGCTGCGGTAGTTCCGGCATGCAGCGAGCTTGGAGCACTGAGCTAGGCCTGCGTCCTGCGGCCGCGCGGCTCCTTCTCCGCACTTCTACTGTCCCTCCTATCCCGTGATTCGCCCACGTTTAGGTGAATTAGTGGTGAGCCTCTTTGTATTGCCTGTGTGCTCTGCAGGGAGTCCTTTGTGGAGTTATTGTTGTTCTATTTGTTGTAAAATCCAGGGGATCTTTACAAAGGCTCACCTCACTCCTCCATTTTGATGACTGAATAATCTTTTTAATGCATTGTTGCATTCAATTTGCTGTAATTTTGTTTAGGATTTTTGCATCTGTATTCATCAAAGATATTTGTTTGTAGTTTTCTTTTTTTGTGTTGTCCTTACCAAGTTTTGGTATCAGGGTAATGTTGGCCTCATAAAATGAGTTAGGGAGTACTGTCTCTTCTTCAATTTTTTGGAAGAGTTTGAGCAGCACTGGTATTACATCATCTTTGAAGGTTTGGTAGAATTGAAACTATGTAGATTGTCAGTGATTATCCCCTATGGTTTGGGCCTCAGTAATAAATTTTAGGAAAGCTCATTGTTTTCTCTAGGTTGCTGATTAAATCAGAGAAGGTAAATAACTTTTCTTTCTTTTGCTCAATATATATTTATTGAATATGTTTTATTCATTTATTTATTATTAATATTATTTTACTTTGTGTGCCTGCTAAAGAAAAGTTAGATTTGTAAAATGTTTTGGGGTTTGAAAAAAAATATTGTCATTTGATAGGTTTATCAATTGACTAGTAGCCCAACTTCCAGCACTAGGTGCTACATACAAAATCTGTATAGGGATACAACCTCTTTTAATCGTTAAAGCTTGTTGATACTTTAACACTATATTAATGGTGAAAGCAAATAAATGGTCTACATTGATAGTCTAATAAATTGCCTTAAAAGGAAATTGTTCTCACTGTCTTTAAAATCCTTGTTATGATATCTCAAAAACAAAACAAAACTGTATTGTTAGAATTTGATTCCTAAGTGGCTTTAGTTCACTGAAATATAGCATCCATCCACCCTTTTCCTTTTAGTTTTGCTGAAAACAAATTTTGGAATTTCACAGTGAAAAGAAAAAGGAATAAAAAAGAATAAGAGCAACAAAAAGTCAGGGTCTCATAAATAAAGGCACCCTGTTATATGTAGCAGAGGGGAATGGAATAAAAGGTAGGGGCATGAAATCTTATAAAGTAGATGATGATTATTGCCAATTTACCAAATGGGAGGTGCAAAACTATAAGAAGACAAATTTAACTTATGCAGACCATCTTTGTTTGTTTTGCATTAAGAGCTATAGGAACCATATCTGATTATTACTGATGAAGATTTGACATGAATTTCTTTTGATAGGTGTTCTAAATTCCAGATTCTAGTACTAGCCATTACCCAGAAAGGTAAATAGTCATAACTTAATTTCATAGCAGTTTACTATTGTACCATATACAGTTTATTATGCAAGGTATGCAGAGTGTGTGAAGTAAAACATACCCGAAAAATTTTGAGTCTAATATTTTACCATAGATTTTGCTGTGTTTTAGATCTTTGACTTTTCCTTATAAAGTACAATCTTGGGATGCTTATAGTAACATTTTATTGCATGAGAAAGATATTAAGACCTTTTTAAAATATGAGAAGTGAATATTTCTATGAAGGGTAATTTTTGTCTATTTTAACATGAAGTGGCATTGTAATAGAAAGGCTGTAAAATCTGGAGTTTGTCAGAGTTGGGTTCATATCTGTGCTCTGCAACTTGCTAGCTGTTTAATCTTGGGCCAGTTAGTTAATTCATTTACACTTTTTGTGTTATTATAAGATTATGAGGATTAAGTGGAATAATGTATGAAATGTGACTAGAATATTAGCATTTCTAAGTATTTTACTAGGAATGTGCTATATTTACTTGTTTATAAATCAAAATACATTTTGATCCTGCTTTATCCCTCAGTTTTACTTAAATAACTTTTTATTTACCTGACCTTGCCACCTTCATGAGCTGTTCTTTCTCTGGCTAAAAGAAATAACTGAATCATATTTCTGGTTTCACATAATGGATATATCATCCCCACCTCTCTTAATACTTTTTTTATGTGTGTCATTTCTACAAAAGATTTGGAAATGACCTGAGTCCATGTGAGGAGTTATCTTAAAACAACAGCTAGTTTATTTACCTTTTATCTCATAATTGTCTTTCTTTATGAGATGTGTGATTGTATGTGTATCTATACTTACAAAACAGAATAAGAAGAAAAATTACAATTAACCTTTGAAAATAATCAGTGTACATGCACATTGTATACCATAAATTGATATTTTTACTGTCAGAGAGATCTCATGTTATCTAAGATTATAAAGTGATTGAGAATAAGAACCACATATGGGGGGAAATCACACAAGGTACCATATTGCTCAGTAAATACTAAACAGCAGCAGTTGGGAGTTGCCTTAGAACAGATGTGTTTGATCATTGTGGACGACAAAAAGGGTTCTTTGGAAAATAACTTCACAGGGTGACCTGATCATAAATTCCTCACAGTGTAGGTCATGGTGGGTAGTCATGCCCCAGGCATATAACTTTTTACAAAAGGTTCATGTTTGCCTTAACCAAGCCCTGTCCATTGTTTCTGTGCATCTAGTTAACACATCTTTGAAAATGCCTCTTTTCAGACCCCTCTTTCTAAGACCCCTCAAGAGAGCAAGTAATCTTAACAATCCTATAATCTTATCCTCGCATTGCTTTCTTCCACTTTCATGTAATTTTCTTTACCTCTCCTTCTTAATTTCAAATGCATAAAAGAAACTGCAAAAGTGTTATTCTCTGGAGCATTTGAGATCTTGTTTCCTGGCATGTGATGTCAGTTTGGTTCACATAAACTCTTATAAAAATTCTCTGCCGGTTTGGATATTTCTGACATTGACGTCATAGTGCATTTATGGTGGCAATAATACAGAGAGTGCCAAAATATGTATACACATTTTAAGAAAGGAAAAAAAAAACTGTATTAAAAGTGTAATACTCAATATATACCAATAACAAAAGATGAATACAAGTCATGTGTATACATTTCTTTGACACCTCCAGTATATTGTGGGTAATATTTTAATTAGTTACCTCCCCTAAATATTCAAAGATGCAAAGAACTATCCTGTGCTGAACGACACCAGACAACATGTAGTATTTCAGGAATTTCAGCAGATGCCCAATGTAAATCTTACTCCCTGAGGATTTCATTATTCTTTTTCTCTCAAACAATCAAAAATGACCCAAGATAATGGACATTTGTGATTATTAACCTGCTTTAATTTTTTTTAAAACAGAATAGGAAATGAGAACAAAACCTGTATGTAACAGGTGGGAAAACAAGAAATTTATGATAATTATCAAGTTATCCAAATGCTATTTGTTATAAGAAATTATTAAACATAGTGAAAATAATAAGGAAGCTAATTCTCTTGAGATTAATTAGTACTTGACAATTCACTTAAGGCTTTTGATGCCCACATTATTTTTAGATATTGTTAATATTATTCAGGAACTGGTTTAAATAATAAAAAACAAATACATTTTTACTAGCCAAATAATTATTCGTGAGACACCCACACTTATAACAGGAATTCAGCTTTCATCTTCAACATTTGCACACAAAACTGCAACTGAAAGGCAAGAACATGTAACAGATTGAGAGCAGATGGTTGGCTATCACTTTTTTGAAAAGCTGGTCATTTATTTGTTGACCAAGCCTATCTAGTTAAAGTAGCTGGGGCTAAAATGAAAATAGAGCAATTACACACAGTTAAAAATTTTTGTCCTGGAACATTGAACATCATCATGGAACTCTTCCAGTTTTTGGAGGAGATACCAAACTATTTAGAGAATAAAGCAGCAACACCATATAACAATGGCAGCAGAGTCAGCTGTTTAGACCTAAACTGACTAGAGATGAAAAATGCAGTTTGACAGAGAAAACAACGTACATTGATAAAAATGCTTGATTCTAAGTGTAACAAATATTTTGAAATTATATCTTTAAAAGTTGAAATAATCAATTGAAAAAGTCCCCTTGTAAATTGTTGTGAGGAAAAAAAGAAAGGAAAAGTCAGTGAAGCTTATTATATTCTTCTCTTTCTTCCAGAGTAGAACAGTTTACCAGCGTTTCTTAAAAACAAAAGGGGGGTTTATATTGCACTGATGCTGAATGTCAGATAATTTCAATACCCAATTAATGCAAGAAAACATAAAAAAGCAAGTCAGTAAGAAAAGGTAACTCAACTTCCAAGGAATGAAAAAGAAAAATATGTTGACTGAACATGTCACACTTGAAAAGCATGAGTCATCATTCACACAAATGAAATACCTTCTGTATATATGAAATATACATCGAGGTGGTTAAGATCATGGGTTCTGGAGACAGTTTCATTAGATTCAATCCCAGCTCTGCTACTTCCTAGTCAAGTGACCTTGAGAAAGTTATTTAATTTCACCAGACCTCACTCACCTGTATAATGGAAACAGTAACAGTATGTACCTCATAAAGGTCAGTCTGAGATAAAATAGATAAAACACTTACATGATATACTTATCACAAATTAAGCACTTAAGAAATGTAAGCTATACTTATATATATAGATATGTATATGTATATTTTAGCCTCATTTGTAGGTCAAAAAGAAAAGAACAAGGATTTAACTTGTCAAATGGCCTTCTAAGTCATTAACTGTCTTAAATTGGTGTGCCTTTTTAAACTGGATTCCACGGGTTTAAGTGGACTGGGGTAACCCCAAAGGGCCTGCAGTAACTTTCAGGAAAACTGTCAATCAGTTATTGATGATATTAAAGAAAATGAAGGTGAATTAGTTTTTTCAAGGCTCCTTTTGTGATTCTGGGTTTAACCAGAGCTGAAATTTGAAATTCCTTGTTGATCACTGCTTTCCCTACTACTTTTGGTTTTGTATATAGTAAACCTCTGGCTATTTTCAGGGTAGATTTCCAGATAGATTAGTTTAGACTAAGGATTAACAACCTATGGTTTTTATGCCTTGAGTATCACATTACAAGATTTAGAATTTTTTGTTTCATCTGGGCTGGTCCTGGGCAAAACTGAGGATTTAACAAAGCTGACTCATAACCTCAGTCTCCATTCCAGATTCCTAGTTTGGCATTCTTACCCTTATGGCTTTTAATGTGAATCATTTTCTGGGAGTTTTACATTAAAAACAAAAGGTTATACTAGACATGGAAGAACATCTGTCTTCTCTAAAATGAGTGCAGATATATGGATGGCTATCAACGCTCCCCACTTCTTAAGTAGAGAATAATTTAAAAGTAATTCAACATGGGGTGCCAACAGGTTGTTGCTCATCCCATATACCATGCTCCCCCTTCCCCTCTGCCCCCCTCACAACTGTTAGGAAAATACCTAAATATCTGACCCTTAAATGAATTAAAGTAGGAAGTAAGTCTTGCAAACTGGAAACTACTTTGGTGTGTTGAAAGGTGCCATGAAATACTTTTAAGCAAAGCTTGGAAAGGATTATTAAAGAGGAGTACAAAAAATAATTTTGAAAGCATAGTGTATAGAATAAAGCAGCAAAAACCTCCCTCAGCATCAAAAATTGCTTTATTGATGACATTATAGTGCTTTAGAGGCTACACGGATGTATTTCTCATTCTTAGCACCTGCCTCTTAGTGATTTGCTGCCAACTAATGATTAGAATTTGTCAGCGCAATCCTATTTAAGGAGGACAGATTAGACCATGCTAAAGAAGATAAAGTAAGCAGGTGGTTCTCACACACAAAAGGACATAGAAACTGTCATTCATTTTGAAAACTATTAAGTATTTGATAGTCTTAGAAATGTTATTGTATAAATTCTGAGGAAACATGTTTTTCATAGTTTGAAACAGAGTAAGATATCTTAAGTAACAGTAATCCTGGTTTAGTCTTCAAGAACATTTGCGTGATCGCTTTCCCTTAAAGTTAAGTGCAAGTGTTACCCTTACATATTTTTCCCTTCTTTAGAATTATTGCCTGTGCTATGAGTATGAAACACTATGTGGAAGCTAACATTTCTCAGAAGTCCCATACCACTATCAAGTACTTCATGAAGATATGGAGCAGTGTTAGTGATACTCTTATCTTCATCTTCCTTGGTGTTTCTACTATTGGAGATAACCATGAATGGAATTGGCCTTACATTTGTTTCACTGTCATTTTTTGTCTTATTTGGAGAGCATCAGGTATAGGGAATATTGTTGCTTAAATAAACTATGTTAATTGAATTTGGGATGTATTAGAAGCAAGAAATTTAAAATTACAATATGCTATATTTGCTTTACTTCTCATAAGCAGACTGTTTCATATCTCCTTTTATGTAGAAGGTACATAATAGAAAAGTTAAAAATCAGACTTTAAAATCAGATTAACTGAATTCAAATCCTAGCTTCACTACTTAGACGTATGTATTTGAGAAAGTTACATACTCCTGCTAGGCCTTAGATTCCTTAACTGTAAAATGACGTGATAATACTATCAACTTCTGCCAGCTATTGTGAGAAATGCATGACATACTGCAGTTCAGGAGCTTAGCATAGAGCATGGCACATCATAAGCTATTTTGTAAATGTTAGGTTTTACTACTACTAATAATAATACTGCTGCTGCTACTACTATAAGTACTAATGCCATTGTAATATAGTATGATATAATAAATATGTGTGCTCCTAAGAATTACTTAGAGTTCTTAGTAAGAACTACTACTAGTAATTAATACTCAATACTATTACTATTGCTAGGGTGAGAGCTGAGAATTTTCTCTCATTCTTCTCTTTCTGAATTTTTATACAACCCTGACTCACCCCAATTTACAAAGAAGGAGTAAAAGTCACCACTGCCTTCAACACTGTTGTTACAACTTCCTAGCCTAATACACACATGTATGCACATTGTTAATGTCTGTATCAGTGCTATTAAAGCACTTACTGTGTCTTGGAGAATGCTGACTCTAGCAGGAAAACACATACCATCCGTGTTTTTTTCTCAAACCCTAGCAGAAGCGCAGTGGCATCTGGTGCTGCCAAACCACATCTGCTATATGGCTTTACTGTTGGCTGCAGCTATACCTTCTTAGTCCATTATATTTTAAAAAATATTCTATTTGGACTTCGTGTCAAGATGGCAGAGTAGGTAAACACTGTGCTTGCCTCTTCCCATGACAACATTAAAATTACAACTAAACTACAGAACAACCTTCATTGATAATTGACTGAAGTCAAGCTGAATCAAAGTTCTACAACTAAGGATATACAGAAAAAGCTACCTCAAGACTGGTAGGAGGGGCAGAGATGTTAAACAGGCTGGTCCCATAGCTGCATGTGACCATTAAAAACTGGGAAGGATATCTTGGCAGTGGAGTTTCCCTCTGGAGAAGTAAGGGGTCCCAGCCCCACACCAGGCTCTCCAGCTCAGGGTTCCAGTGCCTTGAAGAGAAGTCCCCATAACTTTTGGCTATGGAAACCAGTGAAGATTGTGAATGAGTGAGATGGAGGGCATCTCCAGTCCCAGGTGTTCCTCTAAAAGAGCCCACACATGGACTTACTCACAGGCAGACTCACTCGCTGGTGGACTCACTCACTCTGAGCTCCAGTGCTGGGGCAGCAGCTCAAAAGGCATCAGGGACATATGGGGAGGAACTGAGTTGTGGGGCCTCAGGGCAATGTCTGCAGGGCCAGCTTTCTCCCAGACAGAAGTACCAGTTGGAGTCATTGTTTCTTTGTTGAGCCCTCCTTCTCACAGCATGCAGATATAGGTGCCCACCATATTTGAGTCTCTATCAACTTAGCTAACATCAATTCTTAGCCTCACCCAAGTGATTCCCTGAGACCTTGCCCTACCTAACTTTTGGTCACAACCAAGCCATTTCCAGTGGTTTTTTTTTTTTACATAGAAATGCCCTGTCCTGGCTCATGCTTCTTACTTTCCTAAAATCTATTAAAGGTTCACAACACCCAAACAGGCAGCATCTGGCTTTGGTGTGTCCCATACCACTTACTGAGTAGCCCCAAGCCCTGCAATAGTGGCAGTCAACCTGTGTTCATGGCTTAGCTTCTCTAGGCATTGCCAATTTCAGTGTGGTTAGTGGCTGCCTGCAAATTGCTTTGTGGCTCATGCCAGGTGGCCTCAGGACTGGCAAGCCAAGTAGCCAGCTTCAGACTGAGCTGAGCATCACCTGGATGCCTCTTAGGATGACACACACTAAGGGCAGATAGGACAGGTACCATAGCCCTGCTGAAATAAATCCTGTTCCATAGGGTCAGCCTCTACATGACAACTTCTCCACTGTGTTCACAGCCAGTCCTCAGAAACAATCAGCCTGAGGATCAGTCCTTCTCATTGACATGCAAAGAGCAACCAGGACTCAACTACAACAGCAGGGCACACACAACCCACACAAGGGACACACCTGGAATACCCACCGCGCATGACAAGGCAGACTGCATCATTGGGCCCCACAGGAAACCTACTATGTAAGGCCACTCTACCAAGACCAGAAGACATAGCAGCCCTACCAAATACATAGAAACAAACACAAGTAGGCAGCCAAAGTGGAGAGATAAATAAATATGTCCCGAATGAAAGAACAGAGCAAAGATCCAGAAAAAGAATAACTAAACAAAATGGAGATAAATAATCAACCAGATCAAGAGTTAAAAACACTGGCTTTAAGGAGGCTCACTGATCTCAGAGAGAACTTCAACAAAGAGACAGGAAACATAAAAAAAAAATGCAGATAGATAACATAAAAAAGAATCAGTCAGAAATAAAGAATACAATAACTGAAATGAAAAGTACATTGGAGGGAATCAATAGTAGATTAGATGAAGCAGAGGATCAAATCAGTGACATAAAAGATAAGGTAGCAGAAAACACCCAATCAGAACATCAAAAAGAATTTTAAAAATGAGGACTTTTTAAGGGGCTTCTGGGACAACATCAAATATACCAACATTCGCATCATAGGGATATAAAAAAAGAGAGAGCAAGGAATTGAAAACCTATTTGAAGAAATAATGACAGAAAAATTCCCTGACCTGGTGAAGGAAATAGACATATAAGCCCAGGAAGTGCAGAGAGTCCCAAACAAGATGAACCCAAAGAGGGCCACACCAAGATACATCATAATTAAAATGTCAAAGATTAAAGACAAAGAGAATACTAAAAGCAGCAAGAGAAAGGCAACTAGTAACTTATAAGGGAGCTCCCATAAGATTGTCAACTGATTTCTCAACAGAAACTTTGCAGACCATAAGTGATTGGCCCAAAACATTAAAAGTGATTAATAACAAAGACCTACAACCATCAGTACTCTACCCAGCAAGGCTATCATTTAAAATCGAAGGCCACATAAAGAGCTTCCCAGACAAGCAAAAGCTAAAAGAGTTCATCACCACCAAACCAGTATTATAAGGAATGTTAGAGGGACTTCTTTAAAGAAAATTAAAAAAAAGATAAAAAATATAAATAATAAAATGGCAATAACTACATAGCTATCAATAATTACTTTAACTGTGAATGTGTTAATTCTCCAATCAAAAGATAGGGCAGCTGGGTGGATAAGAAAACAAGACCCTTACATATGCTGCCTACATGAGACTCACTTCAGATTGAAAGGCACACAGACACTGAAAGTAAAGGGATGAAAAAAGATATTTCATGGAAATGGAAACAAACAAAAAACAGCTGGGTTGGCAATACTTATACCAGACAAAGTAGACATTAAAACAAAGACTATAGCAACACACAGAGAAGGACCCAGTAATCCCACTTCTGGGTATTTATCTAAAGAAATCCAACATGCTACTTCAAGGGGATGTGTGCACCCATGTGTTTATTGCAGCATTGTTTACAATGGCCAAGATGTGGAAGCAGCCTGGGTGTCTGTCAATGAATGGATGGATAAAGAGGAGGTGGTACATATATACAATGGACTATCGCTTGGCCATGTCAGTGAATGGGTTCTTGCCATCTGCAGTGGCATGGATAGACCTGGAGGGTATTGTGCTGAGTGTGGTATGTCAGACAGAGATGATAGATGCTATGTGATTTTGTTTATATGTGGAATCTATAGAACAACACAAACAAACAAAACAGAAACAAACTCATAGATACAGAGACCATTTTGATGGTTGCCAGATGGGAGGGGGATTGGGGGTGAGTGAAAAAGGAAGGGATTAAGAAGTACAAATCGGTTATTGCAAAGTAGTTATGGAAATGCAGAGTATAGCATATAGTCCATAATATTGTCCAAGAATATAGTCCATAATATTGTAATAACTATGTATTGGTGTCCGATGGGTACTGTATTTATCAGCAAGTGGGTTGGGTGGCAAGGTGAAAAAAGTGAAGGGATTAAGCAATACAAATTGGCTGTACCAATTTATATTCCCATGCTAAGCAAAATAAGTCAGACAAAAAGTCGAGAATCATATGGCTTCACTCATATGTGGGATATAAAACTGAAAGCAACAAATGAACAAGACAAACAAATGAAGAAACAAAAATTCATAGACACAGACAACAGTTTAGTGGTTACCAGAGAGTAAGGGGGAATGGGAAGATGATAGAAGAAGGTAAATGTGGTCAAATATATGGTGATGGAAGGAGAAGTGACTCTGGGTGGTGAACACACAATGCACTGTATAGATGATGTATTATAGAAATGTACATTTGAAACCTATATAATTTTACTAACTGATGTCACCCCAATAAATTTAATAAAAAATAAAACAAAGTACATCTGCAAAAAGAAGAAGAAGAAGAAGAAGAAGAAGAAGAAGAAGAAGAAGAAGAAGAAGAAGAAGAAGAAGAAGAACAACAACAACAACAACAACAACAACAAAACAACAACAACAACAACAACAACAAATGGTAGTTACAAAATAGTCATGGAGATGTAAAGTAAAGCCCAGGGAATATAGTTAATAATATGGCAATAAATATGTATAGTGCCAGGTGGGTACTAGACTAAGTCAAAGTGATCATTTCTTAAGTTTTGTAATTATCTAACCACTATGCTGTACACCTGAAATTAATATAAAATAGTATTGAATGTCAACTGTAATTGAAAAATTAAAAAGGCAAAGAAAAAGGTGAAGGGGAATAAGAGGTCCAAAATTTTAGGTATAAAAAAAACAAGTCATGGGGATGGGGATGTAATGTACAGCACAGGAAATATAGTCAATAATATTGTGTCAGGTATGGTGTCAGATGGTAGCCGGACTTATGGTGATCACTTTTTTAGGTATATAAATGTTGAATAACTATGGTGCACACCTGAAACTAATATATTGTGTGTTAGCTATATTTTAATAAAAATCTTTAAGAAAAATGTAAAAATCCTATTGGTACTAAAGTGAAATACACATGTGTAGCATATTTTTCATCCTAAAAGCATCACACCTTCATTGATAAATTCAGCTCTCTCCAATCTTACATTTTATTGTCTGCATAGGAATTCAGTTTATAGTTTATCATATTTTCTTGACATTTATGTATTTAATTTTATCCTCCTCCACGAATGAATAGAATCATGGCTGTAATTTCTTTGGAGGCTATGAAACTTACTCTAGCAATACTGAGCAGCACATTAGGAAAATTGCTTATGATTTTAAGGATGTAATACAGAATTGTACACCTGAAATCTATGTAATTTTACTAACAATTGTCACCCCAATAAAGTTTAATTTAAAAAAAAAAAGAATGAATAGTAAAGCTGGCCAGGGAGTCTTTATATAAAAAAAAAATGTGTTTATCTTGTCTATTAACAGTGAAACCAGCGAAATGTCATGCAAGTTCATAGAAAACAATTTCTAATCTATTCTGAGCCCACTGAAAAATTTCACTAGGGTTGCAAAATGTTCTTTTTTTTATTTAAGTATGGTTTTCAATAAAATTGGAAGAAATCTACTTCGTAATTATGTACTATGAAAAATAGCTGACAGAAAAGAAAAAAATGCCAGGGATAATTGAGTTTTTTCTATAAAATGTTGAGACCTAGAAGAGAAAACGTTAGAGACAGAAGTTAGGATTTCTATAGTTTTGTATATATAGTTATGGGGACAGAGCCCCAAAAAGCAGTTTCCAGGTTCTCAGCCTCACATAGAAAGGTGCTGGCTCAGGTAGTAAATGGCCATCGACTGTAATCAAATGGCCAGCAGCTGTGGCTAGTTGGCCGTCAGCTGTAACCAGTAATTCATGGAGCCATTAGCCATGAATATAATTGCCGTGGCTAGGCTATCAAAAAAAGGGGGAGCTAGCAAGAAGATGGTGGCTGAGTCTGCAAGCGGCACAGTGAGGGTTGAGAATTGTGTTGCTCCTGGTTCCTGTGTCTCCAACCCAGCCGCCAGTGAGAGTATAGTGGTATGACTCCCCTACCTATGGCTCCGTGGGTGTTCCTTTTTGGCCTAACCATATCCTGCGTTTTTGTGTGGGGAGCGGGACCAGAGACCCCGCCTGACACCCTGTGTGACACATGGCGAAGTCGGCAGAATCCCCTGCATGACAAATGGCGCAGCGAGCAGGGTCTCCCGCACGACAAATGGCGCAGCAAGGAGGGTCTCCTGCATGACAATAGTTTTGTGTGAAAATTCAAGATACAAAACAATTTTGTTTCCAGTACCATTGTATTTACAAACTATAATGTGTAGACAGTCTCTCCCTCTGACATGAGAAGCCCTATCATAATATAGTAAATGAGGTGTCTATAACATCATAATCCTTGCATCACAATTTAGCTTAAGATTATGCCTATATAAGCAGAGTAGAGATGAGCTGGATACAGGCCATAGGAAGCCATGGTATTTGTTTTTCCTTTGGATTTCAGCTGTATTAAATCATATTTTTTTTCAATTCTATTAAATTAGAAGGTTTCACAAGTTGATGCATCTGAATTTTCTTTCTTTTTGGTTTGGGGGCCCACATAGGACCTTTAATAAACAAAACTGAAAAGTCAACATCCTGGCAATATGTCAGTATTGCTGAAGCAATACACCTAAGTTGAACAAATGCAGTTTGACTGAAAGTAAGCTGAATGGCTTTTCGGTTTATTCAAAATGGTAATTTGGACCTAAATGAATATACTGTCACTAGCTGTGAGTTCAGGTCATTTTAATATAGCATAAGAGTGTTTAGAAATTAGAAATGCTATTGTATACATTTAAGCATGGTTGGGACAATTTATAGTATGTTCAATAGTAGGAGAATAGATAAAACAAACTTAGAAAAATAGTAATATAAACATAGTGATATGTGGCTTTGCAAAGTTTTATTCTAAAATGTTAGCAGTAACTTTCTCTGGAATGGTGACATTATAGATATTATGTTCTTCCTTTGCATGTTTGTATTTTTCTCTCAGAGCTTACTCTGATTTTGTAACAATGAAACAGAGAATTAAAAGAGGTAAAGAGTATTTTAAAAGAAAATTTAAAAAATATGAAACTTTTATAGAATTTAGCTTTTATGTATTTTAGTTAATTATGCCTGCTTTAATAGTTTGACTGCTTTCATTTTTTGGAACTGTAAATATTTAAATTGAATTAAAATGTTTTTAAAAATAGAAAAAATAGACCAAAATTCTTAATCACATATAGAGGTTGCAAGACTACTCCCACAGCTCTCCAAATTGCTGTATACTCCAATAAAGAGTATCTGGGATTTTTTTCCCAAACAAATCAATTTTGGCTAAATTGTCTGTTGGCCAACATATTTCAGCTCACATTTTGTGTAAGGATTCCTACTTTCAGCTCACCTGTCTAGGAACCTCGCATTCTCATTCTTATTTTGTTTAATATATTTCACAACTATATTTTAATGATTGTTCTACCTGGAAAAATATATCATGAAAGATGTATAGATCTAAAAGGAAGAAGGTCATCAGTGGTTGTGATGTCTTTATGCTGATCAACATATTTAATCCAAATAAATATGTTTCACAAGTTTTTACTGAAATATTGATAACAAATATTTGGAAATTAATTGGAATTTTTTTACTATTTATTTATTTGTTTATTTTGGCATTCCATATTATTTTATATTAATTTCAGATGTACAGCATAGTGGTTAGACATTTATATACTTTAAGAAGTGATCTCCCAATCTAGGAAAGTACCCACCTGGAACTATGCATAGTTATTACCATATTATTGACTATATTCTCTGTGCTTTTCTTTTCATCTCCATGACTATTTTGTCAGAACCAATTTCTACTTATTCCATCCCCTTTTTTACTCACCACAATATCCCTCCCATCTAGCAACCATCAAAATGTTCTCTGTATCTATGAGTATTTCTGTTTTGTTTGTTTATTTTGTTCTTTAGATTCCGTATATAAGCAAAATCAAACTGTATCTGTCTTTTGCTATCTGACATATGAGGTGTGACAATTAAGTTCGTGAACTTGTTGAAACGATGTTGCTAACCTTTTTTTGATATCAGAGGGATTATTCTTTGTGAATTTGTACCAATTGGACAGAGAGTTAACGAAGTTTACTATTTGGAAGTGCTGAAAAGCTGCATGAAAAAGTTAGACGAAGTTTTCTCCAATAATTCATGGCTTTTGCACCATGGCAATGCACCAGCTCACATGACACTGTCTGTGAGGGAGTTTTAGCCAATAAATAAACAACTGTATTGGAACACCCTCCCTACTCACCTAATCTGGCCCCAATGACTTCTTTCGTTACCCAAAGATAAAGGAAATATTTGAAAGGAAGATATTTTGATGATATTCAGGACATGAAGAGTAATATGAAGACAGCTCTGATGGCCATTCCAGAAAGATTTCCAAAATTGCTTTGAAGTGTGGACTAGGCATTGGCATCGGTGCATATCTTCCCAAGCGGAGTACTTCAAAGGTGACCATAGTGATATTCAGCAAAGAGGTATGTAGGACTTTTTCTAGGATGAGTTTGCGAACTTAACTGCCAGACCTCGTACTTCACTCAGCACAATACCCTCCAGGTTCACCCATGCTGCCACAGATGGCAAGAAACCATTCTCTTTCATGGCTGAGAAATATTCCATTGTATATATGCACGACTTCCTCTTTATTCATTCATCCATCGATGGAAACCCAGGCTTCATCCACATCTTGGCCATTATAAACTGTGCTGCAATTAACGTAAGGATACCCTGGCCCTCATGAAGTAGCGTTTTGGGTTTCTTTGGATAAATACCCAGAATTGGGATTACTGGGTCTTTCTTTGTCTCTTGTATAGCCTTTGTTTTAATGTCTATTTTATCTAGTATAAGAATTGCTACCTCAGCTTCTTTTGTTTGTTTCCACTTTCATGGAATATCTTTTTCCCACCACTTTACTTTCAGTCTGTCTGTGCTTTTCCATCTGATGTGAGTCTCTTATAGGGAGCATATGTAAGGGTCTTGTTTTCTTACCATTTAGGCCCCCCTATGTTTTTTGATTGGAGCATTTAAATCCATTTACATTTAAAGTAACTGTTGATAGATATGTAGTTATTGCCATTTTATTGTTCATATTTTTAATTTTTTATTATTATTATTGTCTTATAGAAGTCCCTCTAAAATCCCTTGCAATACTGGTTTGGTGGTGATACACTTCTTTCACATTTTCTTGTCTGGAAAGCTCTATTTATCCTTCCATTTTGAATGACAGTTTTGCTGGGTAGAGTAATCTTGCTTGTAGGTCCTTGCTTTTTATCACTTTGAATATTTCCTGCCAATCCCTTCTGGCCTGCAAAGTTCCTGTTGAGAAATCAGCTGAAAGTTTTATGGGAGCTCCCTTGTAGCTAACTAACTTGTTTTCTCTTGCTGCTTTTAAAATTCTTTCTTTGACTTTAACGTTTGGCATTTTAATTATGATGTCTGTTGGTGTGGGCCTGTTTGGGTTCATCTTGTTTGGGACTCTCAGCACTTCCTGGGCTTGTATGTCTATTTCCTTCACCAGGTTAGGGATGCTTTCTGTCATTATTTCTTCAAATAGGTTTTCAATTCCTTGCTCTCTCTCTTCTCCTTCTGGTACCCCTATGATGCAAATGTTGGTATGCCTGATGTTGTCCCAGAGGCCCCTTAAACTGTCTTCATTTTTTAAAAATTCTTTTTTTGTTTGCTGTTCTGATTGGGTGTTTTCTGATACCTTATTTCTAAATCACCAATTCAGTTCTCTGCTTCATCTAATCAAGTATTGATTTCCTCTAAAGTATTCTTCATTTCAGTTATCGTATTCTTTATTTCTGACTGGTTCTTTTTTTTTGTATTCTATCTCCATTTTAATGTTTCCTATCTCTGTCTTTAAGTTCTCCTTGAGATCATTGAGCATCCTTATAACCAGTGTTTGGAAATCTGCATCTGGTTGTTTGCTTGTGTCCATTTCATTTAGTTTTATTTTCTGGAGTTTTGTTCTTCTGTTCTTTTATTTGGGACATGCTTCTTTGTCTCCCCATTTTGGCTGCCTCCCCCTGTTTGTTTCTATGTAATAGGTAGGGCTGCTATGCCTCCCAGTCTTAGTAGAGTGGCCTTGTAGTAGGTGTCTGGTGGGACCTGGTCACCAGAGCAGGTGCTCTAGCTCTGTCCCTTGTGCGGGTTATGGGTGCCCTCCCTTTGTATTTGAGCCTTCATTACTGTTTGTAGATCAGTGGGAGGGATTAACCCTTAGACTACGGGTCAAATATTTATTTTTGTGACGACTTGCCATGACTTTAGTGGAGGAGATGTTGTGCAAGGGCTGACCTTACAAAGCAGGGTTTGCTGTAGATGGGCTCTGGTGCCTGCCCAGTCTGCCCTTGGGGTGTGTCATCCTTGGATGTGTCTGGATGATACTCTGGCTTGGTCTCAAGCTGACTACCATGTGTGCCAGTGCTGGAGCCTCCTGGGAAGGGACCTGCTGCAGGCCAAGGTTAGTCACAGCCTGTGCCCTGCCCTTGGCCACCTGGTTTATTCCACAAAGCAATCCACGGGTGGTCACCACTCTCACTGGGATTGGAGGTGACTTGAGAGGCCAAGTCTTGAACCAAGGCTGGCTGTCACTAGTGCTGGACTTGGGCAGCTAGAGGTACAGGACATGCCAATGCCAGATGCTGCTTATTTGGGTTGTGTGAATTTTTAAGAGATTTTAGGAAATTTCATAGCATTAGCTAAGACAGATTTTTTTGTACAGAAAAGCCACTATAATTGGCTTGGGTTTGCCCAAAAGGTGGGTGGGGTGGGGTCTCAGGGAATCACTGGGGCAGGGCAGAGTGATAGTCAGTTGGATGGAGACTCAGATATGGCGTCAGACTGCATCTGCATGCAGGGAGGGGGAGTGCTCAACAAAGAAATAATTGCTTCTGCCAGCTCCTCCATCCAGGAGAAAGCTACCCTCCATCCTTCACCCTGAAGTTAGATAATTCAGTTTCTTTTGATATGTCCCCAGGCCTTTTGAGCTGCTGCCCCAGTGCTGGTGTTCAGAGTGAGTGAGTCCATCAGTGAGTAAGTCCCTGTGTGGACCCTTTAAAAGGAACATTTAGGACTGCAGCCCCTATCCGTTTCTCTCAGTGACAATCTCCGCTGACTTTCACAGCCAGAAGTTATGAGGAATTCTCTCCCCTACACTGAAAACTTGGCAGGGGAGCCCGCTGTGGGGCTGGGTCCCCTTGCTCCTCCAGGGGATACATCTGCAGCTGAGATATTCCTCCTTATTTTTAATGGTCACATGCGGGTGTGGGACCAGCCTGTTTTGTGTCTCTGTTCCTCCTACCATTCTCCAGGTGGCTTCTCTTCTATGTCCCTACTTGTAGGGCCTTGGTTCAGCTAGACTCCAGGTGATTCTCAATGATTGGAAATCTTTTCATTGTTTAATTCATTTAGATTTTTAAATTGTCACAAATCCTTAGAATTCCAGTTTAACACGAATTTATTATAATACATTAGCAACATTTTTCTTTCTGTTGATTAATTACTCAACTACTCTTCTTTTTGGAAAATTTAGGAATTCTTGTGCTGACCTTCTTCATAAACAAATGTCATGTGAATACAGTCACCAGGAAGGACCAATTTATTATAGCCTATGGAGGACTTAGAGGACCAATCTGTTTCTCCCTTGTTTTCCTACTTCCAGAATTTTCCAGAAAGAAACAGTTCATAGCAGCAACTACATTTGTTATCATATTTACTGTTATTGTACAAATAATAAACAAATGATTGAGGTCATGGAATTTGAAATCTTCCACTTAGATGGAAATGAATGAGTTAACATCCTCTTTCAGGATCTTGAACTGAAGTAGTTTATATTTTGGAAAGACAATAATAGTATGAAATAGTTTCTAACATAAACAGAACATTTACAAAAGCCGAGGTGGAATTTATTTTTATATCACTAAGGGAATGGGAGAATGTGTCATTTATTCAAGTGGTTGACACCATTAGCTTTAGAACAAATATTACATTTTAGGTATTTAAAAAGTTAAGATTGGGGTTGACAGCGGAAAAGGAAGTAAATAAAGTGCTTTAGTAATTTCCTTATAAGACCATTTTTTCTCTTGAATTATGTCTTTGGCTTGTCTGTATCCCCATTTCTCTCTAATTGTCAATTCACTGCACTTTAGTTTGACAAAACTGGCCAAAAGAATGTTGGAAAAAATGTCTAAAGACTTACTCCATAACTGAATGAGATAGTATTTCAAATTTGGGCTAAAATTTTTAAACTAAGATAACAATGGTGGATATTTGTGTGTGCGCGCGCGCGCGCGCGCGCGCGCGCGCGCGCGCGTGTGTTAGGTTAAGATAAGACAGAAGATGTGAGTTTGGCAGGCTTCCCTTTAAACAAAATAACTATTTCTTTAAAATGGGTTATGATTTCTTAGTTTTTAAATTTTTTTTGTTTTGTAAATGACTAAGATTTAATATTTCTTTTTTTCTCATTTATAAATTAAATTAATGAATTGTGTTAAACCAGCCCAAAATCAAATTGTATTTTTAATTTAAGCATTAACTGGTCTTTACATTAAATATGTGTCAGGTAGCAAAATGGTACTTCAAAATGCAAAGCCATTTTAAACAATAAACTTCCAATTCTTCTATCTTTTAGAATTATTGATTAATGTCTGATAATTTATCAATAACACTCATATCCTCCTTTAATTTTACATTTCCCCCACCCCAGTTATTCAAATACATCTTACTCCTATAGACTTCATCATTTGACATTTATATTTTCCCATTGTTTCAAATAATGTAGTAATCCATTTAAGACTGTGGGGAGTTTGGATGGGGTTTAGGGAGCTCGGAGGTTGTTGTTAGAGAACTGCAATTAAAGACAGATTCACAATAGAGAGCTTCTCATGTCATACCAACACCATCTAGTGGTTAAAATATTCGCAGATATTTTCATTTTGTTTAAGATTTAATGCCCAATGTAAAAAAAAAGAAAAAAATGTGCAATGTTATATTCTACTTATTGGAGATTGGTAAAATTGCCATGATGTGCTTTAGGCTGATGAGTGCCTTGTCTGCCATCAGTAGAATATGTCTTTTGAATTTTTTTTTCTGTGATATAGCAGAGATACTCTGTGTTCATCCAGCTATTTTTCCTTCTCTGATTCTACTTGAGGGGGAAGGAGAACTGGAGTTGAAATCAATGTCAGATTGCAACTTCATTCCTGATGAGTTTTCTAATCTTGAACATGTTTCTGATTACCCAATATCTTTTTTTTTTTTTGGAGGTAGAGGATATAGGACCTATCTTTTAAGATTTTTTTGTTATAAACATCAAACAGTAATATAAAATAGTAATATAAGTACAAAAGCACTTTATGTTTCTAAGGTATTATTATTACTATTATTGAGAGCTAGGGCACTCAAAAACATATCTTTACATGCTGTCTCCAATTGTCCATTCTGTTTAACTACAATTTGGATTCTGCCCTCACTGTTCCACCAAGATTGTTCTTGCCAAAGTAACTGCTGGCCTCCATGTTGCCAAGTTGGGGCACATTCTTTTGTCCTAATATTATGAAACTTGCAAGCACATTTTCATACTTTCTTTTCTTTTTTTAAGTTTATCTATCAATGAATTTTATTTATTTACCTATTTATTTACTTTTTAAATGATTTTTAAAATTACAGTGGACATACAATATTATATTAGTTTCAGGTGTACAACACAGTGATGAGACATTTACATAACTTATGAAGTGATCACCCCAATAATCTAGTACCCATCTGACACCACACATAGTTATCATAATATTATTGACTATATTCCCTATCTTATGCTTTACATTCCTGTGACTGTTTTGGAACTACCAATTTGTGCCTCTTAATCCCTGCATCCCATTACCCATCTCCCAACCCCCATTCCATCTGGCTACTATCAAAATGTTTTCTGTATCTATGAGTTTGTTTCTGTTTTGTTTGTTTGTTTATCCATGTCATTGCAGATGGTAAGATTTTATTATTTTTTATGGCTAAGTAACATTCCATTATATATATGTACTACTTCTTCTTTATCCATTCATCTATTGATAAACAGGTTGCTTCCTTATCTTGATTGTTGTAAATAATGCTGTAATTAACATATAGATGCAGATGTCTTTTCAAATTAGTATTTTGTTTTTTTTCAGATAAATGTCCAGGAGTGGAATTAGTAAGTCCTTTTTCTCTTGTTGTAGCGTTTGTTTTAAAGCAATTTTTGTCTGGTATAAGTGTTGCTACCCCCAATTTTTTGTTCATTTCCATTTTCATGAAATATCTTTTTCCATCCATTTATTTTCAGTCTGTGTTGTCTTTTGATCTGAAATGAGTCTCTTAAAGGAAGCATATGTAAGAGTGTTGTTTTCTTATTCACTCAGCCACCCTATATTTCATTGGAACATTTAATCCATTTATATTTAAAGTAATTATTGATAAATATATAGTTATTGCCATTTTATTATTCATATTTTTCATTTTTTAATTAATTTATTTTTCTTAAAGAAGCTCCTCTAACATTCTTTGTAATAATGGTTTGGTGGCGATGAACTCCTTTAGCTTTTTATTGTCTGGGAAGCTCTTTATCTGTCCTTCAATTCTAAATGTCAGCTTTGCTGAGTAGAGTCATCTTGGTTGTAAGTCCTTGCTTTTCAACACTTTGAATGTTTCATGCCATTCCCATCTGGCCTACAAAGTTTCTGTTGAGAAATAAGCTTGACAGTCTTTGGACACTCCCTTGTAGGTAATTTACTGTTTTTTTCAGATTCTCTCTTTGTCTTTAAACTTTGGCATTTTAATTATAATGTGTCTTGGTGTTGGCCTCTTTGGGTTCATCTTGTTTGGGAGTCTCTGTGCTTTCTGAACTTGTAGGTCTATTTCCTAGGCTGGGTTAGGAAAGTTTTCCATCATTATTTCTCCAAATAGGTTTTCAATTCCTTGCTCTCTCTCTTCTCCTTCTGGTACCCCTATGATGTAAATGTTGGTACACCTGATGTTGTCGCAGAGGCCTCTTAAACTATCCTCATATTATTGGATTTTTTTTTCTTTTCTGATCGGGTATTTTGTGCTACCTTATCTTCCTAGTCATTGATTCAATTCTCTGTTTCATCTAATCTACTGATGATTCCTTCTAATTTATTCTTCATTTCAGTTATTGGATTCTTCATTTTTGACTCTTTTTTTCTTTCATTTTATTTTAACTTTCTTCATTTATTTAACTCTCAACTCTCTCTCTTCTTCCATCTGCATCTTTTCCAGATTTCTATCTTTGATATCATTAATTCCTTCCTCCATCTGATCAGCTGTATTTACTAAGCTGCCTATTTCATTCTTCATCTCTTTTATTGAGTTCTTCAGCTCCAGAATTTATATCTGGTTGTTTTTAAAAATTTCAGTCTCTTTGGTAAAATATTCATTTTGTTTGTTGATTTTATTTCTGATTTCATTAAACTGCCTATCTGAGTTTTCTTGCATCTTGTTTTTTTCAGTATTGCAATTCTGAATTCTCTGTCATTTACGTCACATATTTCCATATCTTGAAGTTTATTTTGTTGAGGTTTTTCATTTTCTTCCTGACCTGCCTTGTATCTTGGTTATTTATAGGAATTAATGGATTATTTCTCTTCCTAGGCATCAGGGGTTTGAATTCTGCAGCATATTGATAAGAAGAGGTTTTGTGTTTGTTTGTTTGCATTCCAATAAGTAGAGCCGGGGCAATTTATTTTCTCTTGTGTTGTTCTGGTTTCTCACGCAATGAGAGATTTGCTAGAGAGGTGGGCTTTTTCTCTGTGTCCAGGTTGCCTCTGTCTCAGGGAACCACCCCTGTGGGAGGATGGGGTGGACAGTGGGGCTCTGACCCCCTGAAATCCCAGTTGTTGCCACTGCAGCGAGATGCAAAGCTGTGCATCTCAGCAGCACTGGGTGCCCCCACTGGAATCAGCTGCAAAATGTGGAGGTGGGGTGGGCTGTGAGAGGCTGATGGTGTATTGTGGCTTTGTTCTTCTCCAAGTTATGGCAACTGCCAGACCACAGGTGCCTCACTCCTATAGCTACTTCCTTGTCACTGGAATTTGACAGTATTTGTATGCTGCTCAAGAACTGTCTCTCCAGTTCTCAGAGCTGCAGATATTCTGCTCTTTAATCTGACACTGCTATCATTTTTTTTTTTTTTTGGGCCTGCAGCTAACCTTAGGAGGGTGTAGGGAAGGTAGACTTTGGGTGGGTTGGAGGAGGTTGCCCGGTTTTATTACTTTGTTTTATGCCTGGTAGTGAGGCCTGTTATACTGCAGTTGCCACACTTCTGTATTTGGTCTTTGTCCCAATATCTCTGCCAAGATCGCTGTGTTCAGCCATATTATATGCTGATCCCTCAGGCAGAATTGCTAGGGCCACAGAGTGTGGACCCACAGTCTCAATCCTCCACTCTCCTGGGACCACAGTTAGTTTTGGTCTACATCCCACAACCACCATCTCTGTACTTCTCCCTTCCTTCCTCCCCTTTTCACCCAGACTTGACCACCTTCAGAATTTTCTATGTGTGGATTTCTCATATGTGTTTTTATGTTGTGTAGGGAATTGTTTGTTGAATTATAGTTGTTTAACTTGTTGTAACTTTATAGGAAGAGATCAATGAGCACCCCTCATTTCACCATGTTTCTGATGTCACCCCCCAAAGCAATTTTTAAATTAATTTATTTTTATTTAAGTATAGTTTATATACAATATTTATTAGTTTCAGGTGTACAATATAATAATTTACCATTTATATACCTTAGAATGTGATCACCACACTAGGTTTAGTAATCATTTGTCACCATGCAGACTTATCACAATATTATTGACTATATTCTCCTTCACCTTTTTCACTCATCTCCCCAAACCCCTCTTCTCTGGCAACCATCAGTTTGATTTCTGTTTCTGTTAGGCTGTTTTTGTTTTGTTTTGTTTGTTTTGATTTTTTAGATTCCACATGTAAGTGAAACCATATATTTTTCAAAAGCAATCTTTTTATAACAAATTTTATTACTTACCTTCCAAAATTACTTCCATTGATTCCTTTTTAATTTTTATTAAAATCAAAAAAAAAAAACAACTTGGCATGGCTATAAGCTGTGACAAATACAGCTCATATCTGCCTTTGAAACCTCATGTTTTTGGGTCATGCTCCATTTTATTCACTATGTTTTAACAGCCTCTTTAACTTCTTCAAACACGATAAACTTTTTCTGTTTGGGCGGCTTTCAAACATGTTATTCCCTCTCCCTAAAACATCACCTCCAAGTTCCTTTAATGTCTAGCTTCTTCTTGTCCTTTCTCAGCTAATATAAAACCTCCTCAGTGAAGCCTCCCCAGATCACTCTACATAATTGGATTTCACCCACTTGTTCATTATTATTTCATCTTGGATGTTTTTTGACAGTTTTAGTTATCATTTTTTTTTTAATTAAAGTTTATTGGGGTGACAATTGTTAGTAAAGTTACATAGGTTTCAGGTGTACACTTCTGTAATACATCATCTATATATCACATTGTGTGTTCACCACCCAGAGTCAGCTCTGCTTCCATCACTATATATTTGATCCCTTTTACCCTTGTCTGCCACATTACCCAGCAATCCCTCTCTTGGTTATCTACCCAAAATATCTGAAAACATTTATCTGTAAAGATATATGGGCTCCGATTTTTATTGCATATTTATTTATGGTGGCCAAGACATAAAAACAACCAAAATGTTCTTCAATAGATGATTGCATAAAGATGTGGTATATATACACAATGCAATACTATTTTGCCATAAGGAAAGATGAAATAATGCCATTTGCGACAACATGGATGGATCTTGACATTATTATGCTAAGTGAAATAAGTCAGACAGAAAAAGTTGAGAACCATATGATTTCACTGATATGTGGTATATAAAACTGAAAACAACAAAGGAACAAGACAAACAAATGAAGAAACAAAAACTTATAGTTTAATAGTTACCAGAGGGTAAGGGGCGAGGAGGTGGATTTTTTTCTTTGTTCAAAAACAACATTCAACTGAGTAAAATTTAAAGATCTTACTGGCTTTATTCAATGATTCATGAATTGTGCAGCATCTAATGCAGCAGATAGAAAGGAGCTCCAAGGATCTTTGCAAAATGAAAGACTTATAGGCAGAAGGGAGCAGGAACAAGAAAGTTATACTAGGCAAAAAAGCAGATTGTAAGGTTACTTTCCTTCAGGGAATGGCAGGGGTTTTTCTGGCAGATACCAAACTAGTGCTGATTAGACAATTGCTGATTGACTGGCTTAAGATTTCATTTCTGGGATAGCGAAAACTGTAATTAAGTCAAGTCTTGATTTGATGACTTGGGGCTTAATATAAGTGTCTCCATTTTAGGAGTATTGTCTTCTTTTTAATACTTCTATAGAATTATTACTCTTTCTTTGTTTTCCTTCCTTCCTTCTTTTCTTCTTTCTTTCCTTCCTTCCCTTCCCTTCTCTTCCTTTCCTTTCCCTTCTCTTCCCTTCCTTTCCCTCCCCTTCCTTTCCCCTTCCTCCCTCCTCTCTTTCTCCCTTCTCTCTCTCTCTTTCTTTCTTTCATCGGTTAATCAATCAATCATATAGTTATTTTCTTCTCCACTTGTGAAACCTATGTCCTTTACTAAGCTATGGGTTCCATGAATACAGGAAATATATATGGTTTATTCACCACTATATACTCATAGTCTAGTACAGTGTTGGCTCCAATGAAATGTGCAATAAACATTTGTGAAATAAAGAAATAAATGAATATAAATAAAAGTTGTTTGGAGTATGGCTATGTTATGAAAATGTTTGGTAGAGCTTTGAAATCAAGTTCATTTTTTCAACCATTTCCTTTGTTTTACTCAATACGTCATGTAACCTGATATGCTAGTTACTACAAAGATTCTACCATATGAAATGAAAGTTTGTCTCTGGAGAGAGTATAATAGTACAAAATACATAAAATTAGCTATATGAGGATATGTCACTGAGTTTGGTTGGTTTGACATCATTCTTTTGGAAGCATTAATTTTGGTCTATCCCTGATAGACTGAGTGGAATGAAATAAGTAAAGATGGTGAGTAGTTTAGATGGGTTTAAAAACATAAATATGGAGGCAGCCTTTTAAAAGACCAGTTCATTAGGCAGACCTGTGCACATTGGGAAGCATTTTGCCTATAATAAGCAGTCAAGAGGACGTAGTTCTATTCCATGAAAGCATTGTACGATAATTTTTCAACTGTCAGAATGAATTGAGTGGAATCTCACTACTTAAATGTCACCTAAAAAGGGAGAATTACACAAAATTACTTATGAAAGCCATGTGAATAGAATGATCCCCTGGCTTTAGGCAATTCACATACATTTACAAAAATTGCATAGTTCCAAAGTGGAAAGGAAGCTCTTGGGGAAGCATGTTCTTTTGGCATGTTAAAGAAACCAGGTCCATAATAAGATATTTCTGTCATTTAAAAGCACTGAAGAGCTGATGAAGAGCTAGGGAACCAATGAGTTTCTTTTAAGTTTCAACCTTATCATTAATTGAAATTATTACCTGCTTCTTTCTACATTTCTGAAATAAGGTGAAAATAGCAACTTTATGAAAACATATTTTCAAAGTGCTTTGAAAATGACTAAGTAGTGTGGAAGCTCATTTGACAGCAGTAGTTTATTTGCAGCCTTTCCCCCCACCCCATATTCCACCTCATGTTTTTTACTTAGGTTGATAGCTTTCTTTATTTTTTTAAAATTAAATTTATTGTGGTGACATTGGTTAATAAAAATATATAGGTTTCAGGTGTACAATTCTATAACATATCATCCGTATATTGCATTGTGTGTTCATAGCCTGAAGTCAAATCTCCTGCCATCACCACACCCTTCCTCCTTCCCCCCTTCCCCTCTTGTAAACACTATACTGTTGTCTGTGTCTATGTGTTTTTGTTTGTTTGTCTTGTTCCTTTTGTTGCTTTCAGTTTTATTTTCCACATATGAGTGAAATCATACGGTTCTTGATTTTTCCCGTCTGACTTCAGATAACTTTCATTCTTAAAGTCCTTGTTTCAAATTTAAACTCTAAGGCAAATCTCAATTTCTTCTTTTACTTTTCATTCAACTATACTTTGTTTTATTAAAAAAATACGTAGCAAAACACTGAATAACTTAATAATTTGGACCATGTCTACTCTCCATTTTCTCTCCCACTTGCCTTCACTGTCTTAGTCTCATGCTTGCTTTCTCCTCTGTGTACACATGTGAACAAACAAGCATCACTTACCCTTGCTGTTAGATAATTTAATGGTATTGCTAAGTAAATATGTATTTAAAATCAATAAAACTGGCAATCCACTTATTTTTTTAATTTAATGAAAGTTTATCGGGGTGACAATTGTTAGTAAAGTTACATAGATTTCAGGTGTACAATTCTGTAATACATCATCTATATATCACATTGTGTGTTCACCACCCAGTGTCAGTTCTCTTTCCATCACCATATATTTGATCCCCTTTACCATCATCTACCATCCCCCTTATATTTCCACGTTAGGGCACAGATAATTCAGGCCTTGACAGGTAGAATCAGGTATTAAATGAATTTAGACTATGTGATCTGTTAATGTGCTTAATTAGGATTTAAGCATGAATATATATTGGGACTCTCAAAATGACATACAAAAGCAAATTTCTCTAATAGTGAACTATGCAATGTGTAGAATTCATCACCCATATCTCTCCCCCTGTTTTGAATTGGGAGCCTCTGCCTGAGGGAAAAAATCAGAGCCTGTAGACCAGATCTGGTAGAAATAGCAAGAATTTGTAGATCAGAGCTGTTCATGCAATTTTTCCCTCTCCTCTGCTCTTGTAAGTAAGTGTATTTGAAATGACTGCCACTGTGATCCAAAAGCCAGATTAGAAGAATAATGCTCAGTCTTGATCAGAAGTAGCGGCCAATCAGTGCTCTCCATAGTCTAATTTTCAGTTTTAACTAGATCACACAACTGCATGACACTGTGAAAAGTGCTTTCAGATCTATTATTTCACTTTCTTGTTTATATTAATTACATGAATGTTAGTGATGTAGTCAACACAATATTTATTGAGCAACTATAAACCAGGTAGCATTCAGAGTGCTTGGAATACCGCAGTGAACAGAGTTAACACTGATTTTGGCTTCTCTAAGCTTATTACCTAATCAGTATAATTATTATTATTTTTTTTAATTAAAGTTTATTGGGGTGACAATTGTTAGTAAAGTTACGTAGATTTCATGTGTACAAATCTCTGTATTACATCATCTATAAATCACATTGTGTGTTCACCACCCAGAGTCAGTTCTCCTTCCATCACCATATTTTTGATCCCCTTTACCCTCATCTACCACCCTCCACCCCCCTTACCCTCTGGTGACCACTAAAACTATTGTCTGTGTCTATGAGTTTTTGTTTTTCATTTGTTTGTCTTGTTCTTTTGTTGTTTTGGGTTTATATACCACATATCAGTGAAATCATATGGTTCTCTGCTTTTTCTGTCTGACTTATTTCGCTTAGCATTATAATCTCAAGATCCATCCATGTTGTCACAAATGGTCCTATGAGACATCACCTCACCCCAGTTAGAATGGCTGTCATCAACAAGACAAGTAGTAACAAGTGTTGGAGAGGTTGTGGAGAAAAAGGAACCCTCATACACTGTTGGTAGGAATTCAGATTGGTGCAACCACTATGGAAGGAAGTGTGGAGGTTCCTCAAAAAATTATGAATAGAATTACCATATGACCCAGCAATCCCTCTCCTGGGTATCTACCCCAAAAATCTGAAAACATTTATACATAAAGATAAGTGTGCTCCAATGTTCATTGCAGCTTTATTTACGGCAGCCAAGACATGGAAACAACCAAAATGTCCTTCGCTAAATGATGGATAAAGAAGTGTGGTATATATACAGAATGGAATATTATTCGGCGGTAAGAAAAGATGAAAGAGAAGACAATTTAAAGGGCTAACTTCTCTCACCCAGAGAACACTTGAAAATTTAAGACATGTGGATATATTAAGATGTTTTATTTTAATAATTTTAACCTCTACCTACTTTAGGAACATTACTGAAACATCAAGTGCAATCTCTCATCTTGAATTGATGTTATAATATAATAGAAGAGCATGGTTTAGAATTACGTAATCTGACCTTGAGTAATTGTTCTTCAAAATTTCCTGTATTGGCATTACTGAATTTCTTAAATTGTTTTCAGTTTTTTTTTTTTTTTTTTTTTTTATCTTCAAAATGAGGAGTTTCTTAATGGGGTCACAATTTGCTTTTCGGTAGAAGAATTCTTTATACTTTGGCATCCTTGATCCCTGTCCACTAAGTGCCAGTAGTAAGTGCCAGTCATTGTGACAACCAAAAATTGCACCCCCAATATTGTCAGAACAATTGAAAACTGCCATATTATCTCAGATTTCATTCAGCCCTAAAATTCCTATAATCTAAGGAAAGTGAAATTCCCAAAGAGCAATTTGGCTTAGTAGCAATCCATAGGATCCTTTAACTTCCCAAAACTCATGCATCTGTTCCTATCCTCTTTTCTTCTTATTATTACAGAACTGGGATCTCCTACCTCAAGCTATGCTCTGTAATCTATTCCCCCTCTTTTTTGTCTTGTGCTATCCATCATTTATTTTCTCTCATGTGTATTCATACTCTTCTTTTCAACTGGAGCCTTTCCATCAGCCTTAAACAGGCTCAGTTCACTCCTTTTTAAAATACAACCAAACTCTAAGTATACTCTCTGGGTCTCATAGCCTTTGTTGCTCCCTTGTCTTTTATTGAGATTACTAATGGGCACTTTCCATCCTCATTTTATTTGAGCTTTCAGAAGGATTCCACATGAGTCAAACTCCCATCCCACCTCTTTGAAATTTTCTTTTTTTGTGTGTTTTGTGACAGTCCACTTTCTGATTATCTTATATCTGGTTCCTCTTTCTCTGTCTTTTTTGCTGGCTATTCTCATTTATATATCACTAAATATTAGCTTTTCTCAAGGATTCCTCTAGACCTCTTTCTCTTCTCACTCTTTACTCTTTCCCTGATGATTTCCCTCATTCATACCCACATATAATTTCATTTACTTGCTGTATACATATGACTTAAATTTATACCTCTAGCCTAAAGATCTCCTCTGCATTCTAGAACATATAGTAAGTATTTTCTTGCTATCCTCACTTGGATAACCCACAGAAATCTTAAGCTTTTTATGTCTAAACTTGAACTTTTGATTTTGCTGTCAACCTGGATACTACTCTTAGTCTTCCTCATTTGGATAAAATTACTTTCTCTACCCCTCCTGCTCAAGCATGAAATTTTAGTGTCATCCTTTTTACCTTTCCCTCTGTCACAATGCCCTCCTTCCATGTCTATTTGGTCACTTAATCCATTTATTTGTATCTCCTCTGCCATCATCTCTGTCTAAGCTATCACCATCTCTTACTTGGAATAACAAAGTGGTCTCCTAAACTTTCTCCTCATATCCATCATAGCTAATTTTGAACACTCTTTTTTACACTGCAGCTACAGTGATCTTTGTAAAGCATAAATCTAGTCAAGCCATCTTAATTGTCAAATAGTCTTAGAAAAAAAATGTTAGCATAGCCTGTAAAGCTTTCCATTGTCTAACCCTAGCCTATCTCTCCACAAACGAGTCATGCAGGGTTTTCAGTTTCCCTAATGTGCCATGCCTTCTCCTACTATAGGGCCTTACTGATGCTGTTATTCCCTCAGCCTATAATGGTTCTTTCTCTCCATGTAGCAAATGTCTACTCATACTTCAGGAATTATATTAGGTGTCACTTCCTTAGGAAAAAAAAAAAAAACTTTCCTTACCCTACAATTTAAAATATGCTACTTTGTCATAAAAGCATATGCTACATTGTCATTTCCTTTCTAACACTTATCTCAAGTTGTAATCGTTCATACATTAATGTAGTTATTTGACTAATGGCTCTCTCCTTGACACATTACACTGCACTGCAATCTCCATAAGGCCATGAGACTATGTGTCTTTTTGACTTTACATCCCCACTGTAATTCCAGTGCCTCAACAAAATATTATACAAATATATTTATATATATATATATAATTTTATGAATATTGTGGCACAACTTATTGCTTATTAATATTCTTATTATATTCTCCTCCGTGTAGAGATGCATATATTTGCTTGTTTCCTTAATTGAGATATAATTGACATATAACATATTAATATCAGGTGTACGTCATAATGGATTGGCATTTGTAAACACTGTGAAATGTTTGCTTTTTTAATTCTTCTTAAGAAACAGTTAAAGTAGCATACCAAGAGGACTGTAATCCCTCTCCTGACTCTGGGTCAGAGTGAACACACAATGTGATATATATAAATGATGTATTACAGAATTGTACACCTGAAATCTATGTAAATTTACTAACAATTGTCACCCCAATAAACTTCAATTTAAAAAAGAGGACTGTAATCCCATTTTTAATGGATGATAAACAATGACAAAATGATGTACCCTAGATAGCTGGCAGAATTTGAAGTTAAAATATGTTATAGCACTTTGGCTATGTGATTTGACTACTTCCTTCCACTTTTGAAATATAATGGTAAACTTTCTGTTAGGTTATATTAGATAACACAGATTTTTGTATGTAATATTCCCCATTGAACTTGTGAGAGAAAGTGACAGGATTTCTCTCTGATGTTAGCCCAATAATCCCCCTGAATCTGAAGATAATGTACTAAATTCTAATTCGGGCTGGATTAACACATGTGCACGCCTGCACACAGACAAAAACAGACACACACACACACACACACACAGAGATGGGAAATATTCAAGAACTAATTTAACATGATAGGAATACAGATTTTGTTTCTAATTTTGTAGGGGATGACCATCCGTCTTCTTGTTGACTTACTAGATGTGACAAGAAGAAGAGAGAACTCTCCAACAGTGACTAAACAAACTCTCCTCCGTGTAAGATGCATATATATAATCTAGATCATCTTGTTGACTGAAACTAACACTTGTATGTTAAATCCTTACATGTTAGGTCTTTTTATATTTGGATCTCTCTCCTAATAAAAGGGGGCATGATTTTTCTGACTTCTGAATAGGTATTTTTTTTTTAATTAAAGTTTATTGGGGTGACAGTTGTTAGTAAAGTTACATAGATTTCAGGTGTACAATTCTATATTACATCATCTATAAATCCCATTGTGTGTTCACCACCCAGAGTCAGTTCTCCTTCCATCACCATATATTTAATCCTCGTTACCCTCATCTACCACCCCCATACTCCCTTACCCTCTGGTAACCACTAAACTATTGTCTGTGTCTATGAGATTTTGTTTCTCGTTTGTTTCTCTTGTTCTTTTGTTGTTTTTGGTTTATATACCACATATCAGTGAAATCATAAAGTTCTCTGCTCTTTCTGTCTGACTTATTTCGCTTAGCATTATACTCTCAAGACCATCCACGCTGTCACAAATGTTCCTATATCATCTTTTCTTACCGCCGAATAGTATTTCATTGTGTATATATACCACAACTTATTTATCCATTCATCTATCGAAGGACATTTTAGTTGTTTCCATGTCTTGGACACCGTAAACAAAGCTGCAATGAACATTGGAGCACGCGTGTCTTTATGTATAAGTGTTTTCAGATTTTTTGGGTAGATACCCAGGAGAGGGATTGCTGGGTCATATGGTAATTCTATTCGTAATTTTTTGAGGAACATCCACACTGCCTTCCATAATGGCTGCACCAGTCTGCATTCCCACCAACAGTGTATGAGGGTTCCTTTTTCTCCACAGCTTCTCCAACACTTGTGACTATTTGTCTTGTTGATGATAGCCATTCTGACTGGGGTGAGGTGATACCTCATTGTGGTTTTTATTTGCATTTCTCTGATGATTAGTGATGTTGACCATTTTATCATATGTCTATTTGCCATTTGTACGTCTTCCTTGGAGAAATGTCTCTTCAGGTCGTCTGCCCATTTTGCAATTGAGTTCTCTTTTTTTTGTTGTTGAGTTTCATGAGGTCCTTGTATATTTTGGACATTAGCCCCTTATCGGAGGCACTGTTTGCAAAAACCTTCTCCCATTCAGCTGGTTGCCTCTTTATTTTGTCAATGGTTTCTTTTGTTGTGCAGAAGCTTTTAAATTTCATATAGTCCCATTCGTTTATTTTAGCTTTTACTTCCATTGCCTTTGGAGTCAAATTCATAAAATGCTCTTTGAACCCAAGGTCCATAAGTTTAGTACCTATGTGAAAACCTATGCAGTTTATTGTGTCAGGTCTTATGCTTAAGTCTTTGATCCATTTTGAATTAATTTTGGTACATGGTGACAGATAACAGTCCAGTTTCATTCTTTTTGCACCTGGCTATCCAATTCTCCCAGGACCATTTATTGAAGATTCTGTCTTTTCTCCATTGCATGTTATTTGCTTCATTGTCAAAAATTATCTGTCCATATTTCTGTGGTTTTACTTCTGGGTTCTCAATTCTATTCCACTGGTCAATGTGTCTGTTTTACTACCAATACCATGCTGTTTTGATTATTGTAGCCCTGTAGTACAAGCTAAAGTCAGCGAGGGTGATACAGGGAGTATTGTTCATTTTTCTTAAGATTGCTTTGGCTATTCAGGGTCTTTTGTGGTTCCAAACAAATCTGATGATTTTTGTTCTATTTCTTTAAAAAATGCTATTGGGATTTTGAGGGGGATTGCATTAAATCTGTATATTGCTTTGGGTAATATAGCCATTTTAACTATGTTGATTCTTCCAATCGATGAGCACAGACTGTCTTTCCACTTCTTTGTGTCTTCTTCACTTTCTTTCAAAAATGTCTTATAGATTTCAGCTTATAGGTCCTTCACATCCTTGGTTAAGTTTATTCCTAGCTATTTTATTCTTTTTGCTGCAATTGCAAAAGGAATTGTTTTTTGTATTTCTTTTTCTGAGATTTCATTGTTAGTATATAGGCATCCAATGGACTTTTGTACGTTGATTTTGTAGCCAGCAACTTTACTGTATTCGTTGATTGTTTATCGGATATAATAGCTGTTTGGTGGAGTCTTTAGGGTTTTCTATATATAGCATCATGTCATCTGCAAAGAGTGATAATTTAACTTCTTCATTCCCAATTTGGATGCCTTTTATTTCTTTCTCTTGTCTGATTGATTTGGCAAGGACTTCCAACACTATGTTGAAAAGCAGAGGTGATAGGGGACAGCCTGTCATGTTCCTGAACGTAGAGCAAAGGGCTTCAGTTTTAACCGTTAATTATGAGATGAGCTGAGTGCTTGTCATGTACGGTCTTTATTATGTTAAGATATTTTCCTTCTATACCTATTTTATTAAGTGTTTCAATCATAAATGGATGCTGTATCTTGTCAAATGCTTTTTCTGCATCGATTGATATAATCATATGATTTTTGTCTTTTATTTTGTTTATGTGATGTATCACATTGATGGATTTGTGGATGTTGAACCATCCTTGTGCCCCGGGGATGAACCCCACTTGGTCGTGATGAATGATCTTTTTAATGCATTGTTGTATTCGAGTTGCTAGAATTTTGTTTAGGATTTTTGCATCTGTATTCATCAGAGATATTGGTCTGTAGTTTTCTTTTATTGTGTTGTCCTTACCAGGTTTTGGTATCAGGGTAATGTTGGCCTCATAAAAATGAGTTGGGGAGTACTGTCTTTTCTTCAATGTTTTGGAAGAGTTTGAGCAGGATTGGTATTAGATCCTCTTTGAAGGTTTGGTTAGAATTCACTACTAAAGCCATCTGGTCCCGGACTTTTGCTTTTGGGAAGGTTTTGGATGATTGATTCAATTTCGTTACCGGTGATCGGTCTCTTTAGATTTTCCAGTTCTTCATGGTTCAGCCTTGGAAGGCTATATGTTTCTAAGAACTTGTCCATTTCTTCTAGGTTATTGAATTTGGTGGCATATAGTCCTTCATAGTATTCTTGGATGATCCTTTGTATTTCTGTGGTATCTGTGATAACTTCCCCTCTTTCATTTCCTATTTTGTTAATTAGTGTCATCTCTCTTTTTATCTTAGTGAGTCTACCCAAGGGTTTGTCAGTTTTGTTAATCTTTTCAACGAACCAGCTCTTTGTCACGTTATGTTTTCTATTGTCTTTTTGTTCTCTATTTCATATTGTTTTGCTCTGATTTTTGTTATTTCCTTTCTTCTGCTGACCTTGGGTTTCACTTGTTCTTCTTTTCTAGTTCTTTAAGGTGTAACACAAGTTTATTTATTTGGGATTTCTCTTGTTTCTTGAGACAGGCCTTTGTAATGATTTAAAATTTCCCTCAAATAACTGCTTTTGCTGCCTCCCAAAATTTGGTAGGATGTATTTTCATTGCCATTTGTTTCTATGTATCTTTTGATCTCTCCTCTAATTTCTCCTTTGACCCTGTCATTCTTAAAAGTATGTGTTTAATCTCCATGTATTTGTGGTTTTTTCCTGCTGTCTTTTGCTGTTGATGTCCAATTTCAAAGGCTTGTGATCAAAAAATATGCTTGTATGATTTCAATCTTCTTAAATTTGGCTAAGGCTGATTTATGTCCCAATAATATGGTCTATCCTTGAGAATGTTCCATGTACACTAGAAAAAATGAATAGTCTGGTGTTCTAGGATGAAGTGCTCTATATCTGTGAATTATGTCCATGTCACCTAATGTGTCATTTAGGGCTGCTATTTCGTTATTGATTTTCTGTTTGGATGATCTATCCATAGCTGTCAATGATGTATTTAAGTCCCCTAGTATAATTGTGTTTTGGTCAATTTCTCCCTTTAGTTCTGTTAGAAGTGCTTAGTATATTTCGGTGCTCCATGATTGGGGGCATAAATATTGATGACTGCTATGTCTTCTTGTTGTACAGTCCCCTTTACCATTATGAAATGTCCATTTTGTCTCTTCTTATCTTTTTCACCCTGAAGTCTGTTTCATCTGATATCATTATGACTTCACCTGATTTTCTCTGGGTACCATTTGCTTGGAATGTCAATTTCTACCCTTTCACCTTGAGTCTATGCTTGTCCTTGTAGCTGAGATGTGTTACTTGAGACAGCATATGGCTGGGTTTTGTTGTTTGATCCAATCTGCTACTCTGTGACTTTTTATTGGTGAGTTCAGTCCATTTACATTTAGGGTGATTATTGATATATGAGGATTTCCTGTCATTTTGTCTTTAGTTTTCTGGTAAGATGTGTATCCATTGTTTCTTTGCCGTTTTGTTCTTGTCTATTATTTCTGTGTGGTTGTATTCTATGATGTTTCCCTCTGTTCTTCCTTTATTACAGTATGTATTTCAGTTCTGTTTTTTTTTTTTTTTTGAGTAGTTACTCTGAAGTTTATGTAAAAGAAAGTTTGACATTTAGAGTATTGCATTTTCTTCAGCACACTTACTTTCTCCATTCCCATATTCCGGTTCAGGACTTTACTCTCCCCTCTTTATGTTTTGGTTGCCACAAATTTTCCCTGTTAATGGTGGTCGAATAGTCTCCTTTAGTATTTCTTGTAGTGCAGGTCGTGTATTAGAAAATTCCCTCAGCTTCTGTATGTCTGGAAAGGTCTTAATTCCTCCTTCATATCTAAAGGATATCCTTGCTGGATACATTATTCTTGGCTCATAATTTCTCTCTCAATAGTTTGAATGTTTGGTTCCACTCCCTCCTGGCTTGTAGAGTTTCTGCTGAAAAATCTGATGATAATCTAATGGGCTTTCCTTTGTAGGTTACCGTCTTCTTTTCCCTGGCTGCCTTGAGGATTCTTTCTTTGTCATTGATTTTAGACAGCTTCAATACAATGTGCCGTGGAGAAGGCCTGTTGGGGATTGAGGTAATTAGCTGTTCTATTTGCCTCTTGTATTCGAGGATGCAGTGCTCTCCACAAATTTGGGAACTTCTCATCAACAATTTGTTTGAATATATTCTCTGTTCCCTTCTCTCTTTCTTCTCCTTCTGGTATGTCCATTATTCTTATATTGCTCATTCTGATGGAGTCAGAAAGTGCTTGTAGAGTTCTTTCATTTCCTTTAGTCTCAAGTCTCTTTCTTCTTCCGTCTGTGTAATTTCCAGGTTTATATCTTCAATGTACTGATTGTTTCCTCCATCTGGGCAACTCTAGTACCTAAGCTGGTTATTTCATTCTTAATTTCTTCTATTGAGTTCTTAATCTCCAGAAATTCTATTTGGTTCTATTTTAAAATTTCAATCTCTTTCGTAAAATGCTCATGCTGTTCTTTGATTGTGTTTCTGTGTTCATTAGACTGCCGTTCTGTGTTTTCTTGCATCTCGTTGAGTTTTTTCAGAACTACAATCTTGAATTCTCTGTCATTTAAGTCACAGATTTCCATATCTTTAAGTTCCTTTTCTGGAGACTTTTCACTTTCTTTCTGAGTTGTCTTGTTGCCTTGGTTATTCTTCGCATTTAATGATTTATGATTTCTCTTCCTAGACATCTACAGGAGTGGCTTCTGCAACAGGTTGATAAGAAGAGGTCTTTCTTTTGTTTTCCAGTATTTGTTGGTAGAATGTTTTATTTTCTCTCTGACTGCAGCCTTTTTCTTCTCTCTCACACGTTAGTGCTATGTTTTCTCTGCACTATTCCAGCTTCTCACACAATGGAGGGATTCCCTGGGAGACGGGCTTCTCGTCTTTTAATACTTGGCCTGGGTCACAGGGTGCAGTGTCCGTATGGGTATGCGGAGAGCTTTTGAAGTTCTAAAGCTCTTTCTGCACCAGATTCAGAGCCCGTATGTTTGAGCAGTTCTGTTTACTCCTGCAGGGATCTGCCCAGATAGGTGGGGCCAGGGACTGGGTGAGTCATGAGAGGTGGACCAGAGCAATGGTGGCGACCACCACCACAGCTGTCCCACTTCCATAGCTCCCTTCCCTTTGCCGGGACTAGTTGGGCTGCGGATCTTTGTCTGTGTTCCACAGTTCTCAGAACAGCAAATATTCTGCTCCTTTGATCTGACACTGCTCCTGCTCTGCTCCCAATGCCTGGCAGGTGGGAGCGGGGCGAGCCCTGGGAGGGTAGGTAGGGGGAGGCTAGTCTCAGTGCCCAAGGGTTCTGTGCTCTGCTTGGCAGTGAGGGTTTAAACCACCATTTTCAGCTCTCTTCCCTCAGTCTTTTCTCTGAGGTCTCTGCCGTGAGCTCTGGGTTCAGCCGTGTTATATGCTGCCCCTCCCAGCCCTGTGGGCCATAAGCGGAGCCCTAGCACTCCCAGTTCTTCCCTCTCCTGCAGCTGTGGCAGCTCAGGGATGCAGCTAGCTCGGAGTACTGAGCTAGGTCTGCGTCCTGCGCCCGCACGTCTCTGTCTCTGCACTTCTCCCTTCCCTCCTCCCCTGCTCGCGCGATTCGCCCACCTTTAGGTGAATTCAGTAGTGTGCCTCTTCGTCTTGCCTGTCCCACTGTGCAGGGAGTCCTTTGTGGAGTTATTGTTGTTCGATTAATTGTAAATTCCAGGGGAGCTTTACAGAGGCTCACGTCACGCCACCATTTTGATCCTCCTAGGAAAGCCTTTTAAGTTCTCTGCGGCCTTCGTTTTCTAATCAAATTAAAATGGCTGTTTATATGATCTCTGAGGACCTATTCAAATTGAACCGTCTATGAATTATAAATATTTCAATTTATGAGTGTGTTTAGTTTATTTATCATGTTAATTTTTAAAAGTAGACTGAATTACACGGAAACCTGGTTTATTTTCTACTTGATATTATAAAGAATTTGCTTATGAGCTTACCTGTTTATCTCATATGTAATTGGAATTTTTTTCTTGGCGTATTACAGTCTTTAGTGGAGATTTTTTTAGATCATCAAGGGTTGAGAAAGTTTAAGATTTTATAGTCAAATTGCAAATATACTGTTCAAAATAGAGTTTCAATATTACCTAGGGTTCAGAGGAAAATGCTTTATTCCTACATTAGAAGTAAGGAGAGGTTCAGAAATTAAAAATAAGCAAAGTCTATATCATTTGTTTTTTATCTTCTTATAGAAATAAACTTTAGATTGTTGCTTATCCGAGGTGGGCTGTTATAAAATATAACAATATAAATATTGAAATATAGAGAATATTAAGAGGGATTCAAGATACCCTTAAGTTTCTTTCTTTCTTTCTTTCTTTCTTTCTTCTTTCTTTCTTTCTTTCTTTCTTTCTTTCTTTCTTTCTTTCTTTCTTTCTTTCTTTCTTTCTTTCCTCCTTCCTTCCTTCTTCTTTTCTTTCTTTCTTTCTTTCTTTCTTTCTTTCTTTCTTTCTTTCTTTCTTTCTTTCTTTCTTTTTCTTTTTAATTAACATTTATTGAGTTGAAAATTGTTAGTAATGTTACATAGATTTCAGGTGTACCATTCTGTAATACGTCACCTACATCTCATATTATGTGTTCTCCACCTAGAGCGAGTTCTACTTCATCACCATATATTTGACCCCGTTTACCATCTTCTACAGCTCCCCTCCCCGTTTACCCTCTGTTAACCACTAAATTATTGTATATGTCTATGAGTTTTTGTTTCTTCATTTGTTTCTCTTTTTCTTTTGTTTTCAGTTTTATATACCACATATCACTGAAATCATTTGGTTCTCTACTTATTCTGTCTTACTTATTTCACTTAGCATTATAATCTCAAGATCCATCCATGTTGTCACAAATAGTGCTATTTCATCTTCTCTTATGGCCAAATAGTGTTTCATTAAGTATATATACCACAACTTCTTTATACATTCATCATTTGAAGGATACTTTGTTTCCATGTCTTCACCACTGTAAATAAAGCTGCAATGAATATTGGAGCACACATATCTTTATGGGTAAATGTTTTCAGATTTTTTGAGTAGATACCCAGGACAGGGATTGCTGGGTCATGTGGTAATTATATTCTTAATTTTTTGAGGACCCTCCACACTGCCATCCATAGTGGCTGCACCAATCTGCATTCCCACCAACAGTATATGTGGGTTCCTTTTTCTCCACAGCCTCTTCAACACTTGTTACTATTTGTCTTGTTGATGATAGCCATTCTAACTGGTGTGAGGTGATATCTCATTGTGTTTTTTATTTGCATTTCTTTGATGATTATTGATGTTGAGCATTTTTCCATATGTCTATTGGCCATTTGTATGTCATCTTTGGATAAATATCTCTTTAGGTCCTCTGCCTATTTTTTAATTTGTTTGTTTTTTGTTGTTGAGTTGTATGAGTTCCTTATATATTTTGGATATTAGCCCCTTAATGGAGGCATTGTTTGCAAAAATCTCCGATTTGGTTGGTTGCTTTTTTATATTGTTCCTGGTTTCTTTTGCTGTGCAAAAGCTTTGTAGTTTGATATAGTCCCATTCATTTATTTTAGCTTTACTTCCCTTGCCTTGGAGTCTAAATCATAAAATACTCTTTGAATCCAAGGTCCGTAAGTTAGAACCTATATTTTCTTCTACACAGTTTATTGTTTTAGGTCTTATGTTTAGGTCTTTCATCCATTTTGAGTTAATTTTAGTATACGGTGACAGACAGCAATCTAGTTTCATTCTTTTGAATGTGGCTTTCCAGTTCTCCCAGCACCATTTATTGAAGAGGCTCTCTTCTCTCCATTGTATGTTCTTCGCTTCTTTGTCAAAATTATCTGTCCATATTATGTGGGTTTATTTCTGGGTTCTCAGGTCTATTCCATTGGTCTCTGTGTCTGTTTTTCTGCCAATGCCATGGTGTTTTGATTATTGTTGCCTATAGGACAAGCTGAAGTCAGGGAGTGTGATACCTCCAGCATTGTTCTTTTTTCTTAAGATTGCTTTGGCTATTCGGGGTCTTTGGTGGTTCCAAACAAATCTGATGATTTTTTGTTCTATTTCTTTAAAAAATCCATTGGGATTCTGATGGGATTGCATTAAATCTGTATATTGCTTGGGTAATATGGCCATTTTAGCTATGTTGATTTTCCATCGATGAACATGAAATGTCTTTGCATTTCTTTGTGTCTTCTTCAATTTCTTTTAAAATGTCATAGTTTTCAGGATATAAGTCTTTCACCTCCTTGGTTAAGTTTATTGCTAGTTATTTTATTCTTTTTGTTGCTTGCAAAAGGAAGTTTTTTTTTTTTCTTTCTTTTTCTCAGATCTCACTGTTAGTATATAGGAATGCAATGGACTTTTGTACGTTGATTATGGAGCCAGCAACTTGACTGAGTTCATTTATTGGTTCTAATAGGTTTTGGGTGGAGTCTTTAGGGTTTTCTATATATAGCATCATGTCATCTGCAAAGAGTGACAATTTAACTTCTTAATTCCCAATTCGCATGCCATTTGTTTCTTTCTCTTGCCTGATTGTTCTGTCGAGGACTTCCAATAGTATGTTGAAAAGTAGAGGTGATAGGGAATAGCCCTGTCATGTTCCTGAAGGGCTTCAGTTTTTCATGTTTAATTATGGTATTAGCTGAGGATTTGTTATATATAGCCTATATTACGTTCAGGTATTTTCCTTCTATATCTATTTTATTAAGTGTTTTAATCATTACTATATGTTGTATCTTGTCAAATGCTTTTTCTGCTTCTATTGATATAATCGTATGATTTTTGCATTTTATTTTGTTTATGTGGTGTATCACATTGATAGATTTGTATATGTTGAACCATCCTTGTGCCCCTGGGATGAACTCCACTTGGTTGTGGTGAATAATCTTTCTAATGCATTGTTGCATTGGATTTGCTAGAATTTTGTTTAGGATTTTTGCAGCTGTATTCATCAGAGATGTTGCTCTATAATTTTCTTTTTCTGTGTTATCCTTATCAGGTTTTGATATCAGGGTAATTTTGGTCTTGTGAAATGACTTAGGGAGTATTATCTCTTCTTCAATTTTTTAGAAGAGTTTGAGTAGGACAAGTATTAGATCCTCTTTGAATGTTTGGTAGAATTCACTAGGGAAGCCATCAGGTGCTGGACTTTTGCTTTTGGGAAGGGTTCCGATAACCGATTCAATTTCCTTAGTGGTGATTGGTCTATTTAGATTTTCCAATTCTTTGTGATTCAGCCTACAAAGGTTATATATTTCTAAGAACTTGTCAATTTCTTCTAGGTTATTGAAATTAGTGGCATATAGTCCTTCAGAGTATTCTTGGATGATCCTTTGTATTTCTGTGGCATCCGTGATAACTTCCCCTCTTTCATTCCAGTTTATCTTTATTGGTGTCTTTTCCCTTTTTATCATAGTGAGTCTAGCCCAGGTTGTCAATTTTACCAATCTTTGAAAGAACAGCTCTTTGTCACATTAATTTTTTCGTTGTCTTTTTGTTCTCATTTCATCTAGGTCTGCTCTGGTTTTTTGTTGTTTCCTACCTTTTGCTGATTTTAGGTTTCATTTGTTCTTCTTTTTCTAGTTCTTTAAGGTGTAACATGAGGTTATTTATCTGGGATTTTTCTTGTTTCTTGAGATAGGCTGTAATGATATAAATTTCCCTCTGAAAATTGCTTTTGCTGCATTCCAAAAATTTTGGCAGGATGTATTTTTTATTCTTCATTTGTTTCCACGTATCTTTTTATCTCTCCTCTTAATTCTTCTTTGAACCAGTCATTCTTTAAAAGTATGTGTTTACAAAAGAACAAAACAAACAAATGAGAAAACAAAAACTCATAGACGCAGACAGTAATTTATTGGTTATCAGAGGTAAGAGGGTAGGGGGTTGGTAGCTGAGGTAAAGGGATCAAATAATGGGTGAAAAAGAAGAAGAACTGACTATGGGTGGTGAACTCACAATGTGATTTATAGATGATGTAATACAGCATTGTACACCTGAAATCTGTGTAAACTTTACTATCAATTGTCACCCCAATAAACTTTAATTTAAAAAAAGTATGTTGTTTAATGTCCACATATTTGTGTTGTTTCTTTTTTTGTTGTTTTCTTTTTGTAGTTGATATCAAGTTTCAAAGCCTTGTGCTCAGAGAATATGCTTGGTATGTTTTCAGTCTTCTTAAATTTGCTGAGGCTAGTTTTATGTCCCAATATATGGTCTATCCTTGAGAATGTTCCACGTACACTAGAAAAGAATGTATAGTCTGATGTTCTAGGATGAAGTGCTCTATAAATGTCAAGTATGTCCATTTCATCTAATGTGTCATTTAGGGCTGTTTTTTCTTTATTTATTTTCTGTTTGGATGATGTATCCATAGATGTCAATGATGTATTTAGGTCCCCTACTATAATTGTGTTTTGAACAATTTCTCCCTTTAGTTGTTAGTACCGTGTTTCCCCGAAAATAAGTCCTAACCGGAAAATTAACCCTTGCATGATTTTTCATGATGACATCCTCTGAACATAAGCCCTAATGCGTCTTTTGGAGCAAAAATTAATATAAGACCCGGTCTTATTTTCAGGGAAACATGGTAGTTGCTTGGTATATTTTCATGCTTTCTGATTGGGGTCAAAAATATTGATGACTGTTATGTCTTCTTGTTGTAAAGTTTCCTTTGTCATTATGAAATGTCCGTCTTTGACTCTTGTTACCTTTTTCATACTGAAGTCTGTTTCCTCTGATATCAGTATAGCTATTCCTGCTTCTCTGAATACCATTTGCTTAGAGTTTTGATTTCCACCCGTTCACTTTTAGTGTATATTTATCCTTGTAGCTGAGATGTCTCTCTTGAAGGCAGTACATGGTTGGATTCAGTTTTTTGATTCAATCTGCTATTCTGTGCCTTTTTATTAGTGAGTTCAGTCCATTTACGTTTAGGGTGATTATTGAAATATGAGGATTTCCTATCAGTCTATCTTTGGTTTTCTGGTAGAACTGTGTCTTCATTGTTTCTTTGCCTCTTTATTGCTTTCTATTATTTCAGTGTGGTGGTATTCTAATAATTTTCCCTCTGTTTCTTTTTTTTCTGTTACATATTTTAGTTCTGGATTTTTTTTTGAGTGATTACCATTAAATTTATGGAAAAGAAAGTTTCTTATTTACAGTGTTCCATTTGCTTCAGCATGCTTACTTTCTCCATTCCTATATTCCGGTTGAGGTCTTGCCTCTCCCTTTTTTATGTTTTTGTTGTCACAAATGATCCCTATTTATGCTGGTCGAATAGCCTTCTTCAGTATTTCTTGTAGTGCAGGTCATGTGTTAGTATTCCCTCAGCCTCTGTATGTCTGGAATGGTTTTTATTCCTCCTTCATATAAGGATATCTTTGCTGGATATATTGTTCTTGGCTCATAATTTCTCTCTTTCAATAGTTTGAATATTTGATTCCAGTCCCTCTTGGCTTGTAGAGTTTCTGCTGAAAAATCTGATAATAATCTAATGGGCTTTCCTTTGTAGTTTTCTGTCTTCTTTTCCCTGGCTGCCTTGAGGATTCTTTCTTTGTCTTAACTTTTGACAGCTTCAACACAATGTTCCTTGAAGAAGGCCTTTTGGGATTGAGGTAATTAGGTGTTCCATTTGCTTCTTGGATTTGAGGATCCAGTTCTGTCCACAAGTTTGTGATATTCTCGTCCACTATTTTTCTGACTGTACTCTCTGTTCCTTTTCTTCTCCTTCTGGTGTGTCCATTATTCTTAGGTTGCTCTTTCTGATGGAGTCAGAAAGTTCTTGTAGATTTTTTTCATTTCTATTAACTCTCAAGTATCTCTCTTTTTCCATCTTTGTTATTTCTGTATTTCTATCTTCGATGTCACTGATTCTTTCTTCCATCTGGTCAAGTCTACTACCTAAGCTGGATATTTCATTCTTCATTTCTTTTATTGAGTTCTTAATCGTCACAAATTCTATTTGGTTCTTGTTTAAAATTCCATCCCTTTGGTAAAATGTTCATTTTGGTCTTTGAATATGTTTCTGAGTTTATTAAACTGCCTGTCTTCTTGCATCTCACTGATTTTTTAAGAACTGCAATCTTGAATTCTCTGTCATTAAATCACTTATTTCCATGTCTTTAAGTTCCTTTCCTGGAGACTTCTCATTTTTTTCTGACCTGTCTTGTTACCTTGGTTATTCATGGCAATTGAATCATTATTTCTCTTCCTAAGCATCTACAAGAGTGGTTTCTGCAACAGACTGAAAGAAAGAAGTCTTTCTCTTGTTTTCCAGTAGGTGTTGGTAGAATGTTTTATTTTCCTTCTGAGTGCAGCCTTTTATTCCCTCTCACACTGTAGTCTTATATTTTCTCTACACTATTCTGGTTTCTCACACAATGGGGGCATTCCCTGGAAGGCGGGCTTCTCCTCTGTGAACAGTTTACCTGGGTCACAAGGCACCATCTCTGTGGTGGGATGTGGAGAGTTTCTGAATTTCCAAAGCTCTTCTTGCACCAGATTCAGAGCCTGTGTTTCAGCAGTTCTGTTTACTCCTGCAGGGATCTGCCCAGATAGGTGGGGACAGGGGTGGGTTGGATTGTGAGAGGTGGCCCAGAGCAATGGCAGTGACTACCAGCACAGTCTGTCATGAACGCAAGGCTCCCTGCCCTGGCCAGAACCAGTTGGGCTGGGAGTTTGTGGCTGTGGGCCACAGTTCTGAGAACTGCAAGTTGTCTGTTCTTTGGATCTGACACTGCTACCATTCTACCTCTAGCACTGGGAGGGTGAGGGTGGGATGAGCTCTGGGAGGGTGGGGAGTGGGCAGCTAGGCTCAGTGCATAAGCCTTCCATTCTCTGTTTGGCAGTAAGGACTTAAACCACCATTTTCACCCTTCTTCCCTCAGTCTTTGCTCTGAGGTTTCTGCCGTGAGTGTTGCGTTCAGCTGTGCTATATGCTAATCCCTCAGGCGGGACTGTGGCCCATAAGCAGAGCACTAGCAGTCTGAGTTCTTCCTTCTTCCCTGGCTGCGGTAGCCCAGATATGCAGGCAGGTTGGATCTCCGAGTTCCGGTCTGTGTCCTGCGCCCATGCGGCCCATGTCTATACACTTCCCACTTCCTCCTCCCTCCCCCCACTCACCCAATTTGTCCACCTTTAGGTGATTTTGGTTGTGACCTCTTAGTTTTGCCTGTCTGCTGTGCAGTGAGTCCTTTGTGGAATTATAGTTGTTCAATTTGTTGTACGTTCCAGGGGAGATTTCAAGAGGCTCACCTCACATCGCCATTTTTATCTAGATTTATTTATGATGAAAAAAATCTGGGGATTTTAATCAAATAAGGGAAGATCATTCAGTGTCTACCTTGCTTCTAACTTCAATGTGGAGCAGTCCATACTTTCCTGGGATACATATCAGAACGTATAATGGCTTTCTATATGTAAAACACATGTTTTATTAATAATTATATATGTAATAATGTGTACATATAAGCATGACAAATCAACTCTTTACATCAATTTCCTCAAATTTTAGTACCTTATTGCTCAAGTTGTAAAAAGAAATTTGTGGGATTTTATTATAATTGAATGACATTTTTAGCTTATTCTGTGGAAAATTCATATTTTTACTGTCTTATTCCTACCATATCAATAACTTTTAATGACTGCATAATGTATATTATATTGATAAGAAAATATTTATTTAACCAGCTTATAGGACCAAATCAAACTTTATTTCCTTGTTCCAACATTTTATTTTAAAAATGTCAAGCATATAGAATTTCAAAATAGTTCATATATATATATATATACACACACACACACATATATACATATATGCATATATATATGCATATATATACGTATATATGTATATATACGTATATATATGAATATATATATATATATATATATATATATATATATATATATATGCTCCTTAACTGGATTCATTAATTGTTACATTTGCCATCTTTGCTTTACCATTCTGTGTCAATATATGTACACATTATTATTGTCATTTGCTGAATCATTTAAGACTAAGTTGCAGAAATCTGACTATTCACTGCTAAATACTTTACCAAGATTAATATTTCCTAAGAAAAAGGACATTCGAGTACATAATCACAATTTATCAAATTCACAAAGTTTAAAATTGATACAATAGTGTTATGTAATATAATTCCAAATTCAAAAATTTGTCAAATATCCCCATAATATTTTTATTAGCACTTTTCTCCTGATCTAGGATCATGCATTGTATTTAGTTGTCATAATCACCTTTAATTTAAAACTCTTTTTCAAGTTTGTGTTGCCTTTTATGGCACTGGTATTTTTGAGAGTGCATAAAATTTGTTTTGTGGATTATCACTCAAGTTGGGTTTATTGATTGTTTCTTCTAAATATACATTTATTTAAATATGCAATTTTGTTATATATCAAATTGAACGTTTAATATTAGTATTTAAAAACTTTTGTCAACTACCCCTTGTTTCCACCATTGACCCAGATAGATTCAACCTTCTTTTTCATACATTTCTTGTGAAGGTCTTTCTTTTCTCTCATAAATTTTACTCATGATGTTCCCATTACACAGAATGACTTATTATTATTATTATTTTTAATTTTTACAGCTTTATTGAGGTATAATTGACTTATTTTTTTCCATATGTGATGCCATTTCTTCAGACACCACTCACAATGCACATTTTTATATAAACGTTCTCTAACTCCACATTTTTTACTATTTCTCTTCTAAATTTGCCTTTTCTTGTTGTATTTATACATATACACATGCAAGTTTAAATTATATTATAATGCACATGTTTTGATCTCTATCCACTTTTTTAAATGTTGCCTCTTCTATTTGGTCCTAAGTCCTTTTAGGGCAGGGTTTATGCCTTTCACCTTTTTTGTTTCCCTCACTGTACCATGCCCAGATCTTTGATAGATGAATGAATTTGTCATATATAATACCAACTGATATGTGCATTTTCAATTTTAAATAGAGTGCCTCTTATATTGCAAGCATTCTTATACATAAATATAGATGCTCTTTATTGTTTGCCCTGAAAAGAGTTTAGGATTAAGAAAAAAGCAAGTCAGGTGAAATGAACAATTTTTAAGATGCTTTTAATGATCATTTTATTTAGTAGTAAATTGACCAAATTCCATCATAAACTGTATATTTAGAAACATGTTTCATTCTTTTTCAGTTCTTTGATCACTTGCTGGCTGGCATAGAAGACATATCAGGACACTAGGGACAATATTCCTGGAAAGACAAGTGAGGATTTGCCAAAAAAATGCCTGTATACATGTGTAGAAAATGAGCCTGTTTCTCTTTCTGTATGTTTTTGTGGGAAATAATTGAGCTTTATTCATCCACATGTCATAAAGCATAACAGCTAAAAACAAAGGCAGAGATCTTTCCTTTCATTTCCTTACCATGAGAGACATGACTGTCATGAAGTCCAGACTCCAAAACTAGACAGTATGCCATAAAGTTTTCAGACCATCCCTTTCTTTAGGGAATATTATGCACAGTTCCAGAGAAAGGGATTCTATACCGAATCACATTACTATCACGATTAAAACTTCTAATATCTTGTCACTTAAAAATATCCAAACATTTTGCCTGGGTTTACAAATCTGACTATCTGTTTTGGCTTTCCTACTTTATCTCATACTATTCTACCTACCATATGCTACACCGTAGCCATGTTGTCCTTGCTGTCTATTCAATGCATTAAATTCATCACATTTCAACCTAAAAGCCTTTGCATAATATTTTCTCTGCCTGGAATACACTTCTACCTCATCTTTGTAGGCCTATACATTCTTGTCATTTAACATTTAGCTTAAATTTCATCTCCTCAAAGAGTTCTTCCCTAACGCTTCAGTCATTTTCTATTATATCAATGTCTTACAATTTACTGAATAACACATTACTCTCTGATATTTTAATGTTTTATTTTGTTTGAGGAATGTTTTGCTATTTTCTATTTTTAAAATATAACATAATACTACATATAAATATATATATATATGTGTATATATATACATATATATATACACATATATATACACACACACATTTTAAGAAAGAAAAATGTGCATTAATATTATGCTGATAGTCACCACTTTGATCACCTCTTGTAATTGCAGAAGTCAAAAGTGACTTGTATTCATCTTTTGTTATTGGTATATGTTGAGTATTACAATTTTAATACAATTTTTTTCTTTCTTAAAATGTGTATACATTTTTTGGCACTGTGTGTGTATTATATATGTGTGTGTGTGTATTTCATATATATATAATTATTTTATTATATGCTTCTCTCTAACTAAAATATAAGTGGTATGAGGGCAGATACCTCTTTGTATTGTTAAATTCTGTAATCACAACACTTAGAAGAGTTTATTCCACATAATAGGTACCTAATAAATATTTTTGAATGTATAAATGAATGAATAAATTATAAAAAGGACTTTTCTATGCTGATATTAAATTGAGTCCTAGATTTCAAATCCAAGTGTTTGAATTATTTTCAATTAAAATTTACTCCTAAGAGTCCTGGTGGTAATACATATTAAAATATTCCACTTCAGCCTAGATTCCTTGAAGGAGCTGTATTAAAAACTAGATCTTCTTTTAGCTGCAAACACTTGCTGCAAATGCAAGGCCTGATACTTTGTAGACATCCTTTTATGTCACGTTCCAGGAGTTTTCTAAGGTGAAGTTAAGGTCAGAGAACCAAAATAAATTATGAAATGGTCTCCCCCAAAACAAGTTTATTTTAAACTCTGACAAATAAAGAATAGATCCCTTTTCCCTCATTTATAAGTACAAAGGATCTAACAAAAATAGATCTTTTCCACATGTTTAATTTAGATGTTACTTTTTGATCATAGTAGAAGGGTATAAACCATGACTAGAACTATGTTTTTACACTTACATATTACTTTACTTCTACTGATAAGTCAAACAGCCAAACAATTATTATTATTATTTTTTACAATAAATAGTTTGAACTAATTACCTGGCTTTCTGGTTAAGTATGTCCCATGTAATTTTATGCAGTGACTTTTTCTGTGGAGGAACTACACACAGAGACTTTGAAAACTTCATGATTACACAGATTTGGGTCATTTCCTTTCCTTCTTCCCCTTGCTGTCACACATTCTATACAAATATCCTTCTCCTTGGGGTAAAATTGCATCTCTATCAAGCCCCATAAATTTCTGGATCCAATGTTTTCATAAAGAAACATTGCTATTAAATATTCTACAGTTTTTGTTTGTATGTTTATGCTTTCTTTTATTTTCTAAGCCAGATACTACGGCCTATTGTCTTTCTGAGCAATTTTCAGGCTGACAACTTGAGCCTGGAGTCAAGGTGGCCTTAGACTCCTGGAGTATCACAATATGTATTTTAATATGTAAAATTTTGAAAAAGAAGTAGAGTTCAGTACAGTCTCTCAGATTGTGTTGTAGGTTTTTAAAAATATGAACTTATTGACCATAAATCTCTATTTAGTTGAAAAATTTCACTTGGGTATTGTGAATTTGGTTTAATATGATCTATTTTTCATTTTTGTGAGTTTATTATCTAAGTTTAAATTCAGTTTCCCTAAGTAAACATTTAACAAATGTGTTCCATTCCTTTTATCATCCATTGCAATAAACTGTGTAAGTGCCTTTTTCTTTCATGGTCTTTTTAAAAATATAGACCCTGCTAGACCAGTATTTCTGTCTTTGTTGCAAGGGTTTTTTTCTTCATAGTCTGTGTTTCCCTTGACTTGGTTGATGCTAGTGGGATAAACCTAAAGCTTTGATTTCCTCATAAGTACATATTTGAAATTAAATAAGAATCTACACCCTACATTTATTTTTCCATTTCAGCAAAGTACATTTGGAATAGGCAGTGGTGAACAAGTTCTGGGACCTTCTGACCAGAATATAAAAGTACTAAAAAAAGTCATTAATTTCCTGGAATTTTTATTTTATTTGCTTCTTCAACAGATTGGAGTATTTCAACAGCGGGTATCTGCAGAAGATTTTGCTCAGAGAAAATGAGCAGCCCAAATCAAGCATTGTGCTTCTTTATGAGAAGCTTGAAAGAAAACATGCCATTGAACTGGCAGAAGCAAATCAGTTAATAGACACACCATCTAGTGCATCTTTGCTGTAAATGTATGCGTGTGTGTATGCACTCACGTGCATGCATGTGTGTATGTTATAATCTGTTTAGTGAGATGTCACAAAAAAAATCACAGAATTATTCAAAGTTCTTTCCCTTTAAAGCACAGTTTGTTTTTACTTGTGTCTCCTGGAAAAATATGAAGAACTCAGATAAAATTAAGAATGTTTGCTTGAATAGCACAGGCTGCATTGTCTTTCATAGAATGATGAACAGAGCTTAATAGGATAAATTCTGTCTATGAAACTTTAGCTTATAAAAGTTTTAAAAGGTTATCTATCTCCCAAAAAGTACATTTATATTTCATTTATAGACTCATGTTAGGTAAAATAATTCATCATTAGCTTTTGTTGATTAGGGACTGGACTCAGTGTTAAAAGGTGTTTAGTTTGTTCTTGCAGGGGAGAATAATAGAGAAAAAATATATAAGTTGGAAGTTTCCATGCTTTAGATCTTTAGGAAATTGTTAGGAGAGAGTAGAGAAAGCTTGAAAAGGGAAAACATAAGATTGTTTTTATTTTTGTTTTGTGGGAGGGAGTTTCTTGTGATTACATTTTTATGTAATTTTTTAAATTAAGGTTTATCGGGGTGACAATTGTTAGCACAGTGACATAAGTTTCAGGTGTATAGCTCTATAATCTATATATCACATTGTGTGTTCATCACCCAGAGTCAGTTATCCTTCCATCACCATATATTTGATCCTATTTACCCTCACCTACCACCCACTACCCCTTTACACTCTGGTAACAACTAAACTATTATCTGTGTCTTTAAGTTTTTGTTTCTTCATTTGTTTGTCTTGTTCCTTTGTTGTTTTCAGTTGTATATACCACATATCAGTGAAATCATACAGTTCTTGACTTTTTCTGTGTGATTTATTTTACTTAGCATAATAATCTCAAGATCCATCCATGCTGTTGCAAATGGCACTATTTCATCTTTTCTTATGGCAGAGTAGTATTCCATTGTGTATACATACCACATCTTCTTTATCCAGTCATCTATTGAGGGACACTTTGGTTGTTTCCATGTCTTGGCCACCGTAAATAAAGCTGCAATGAACATCGGAGCACATATATCTCTACGGATAAATGTTTTCAGATGTTTTTGGGTAGATACCCAGGAGGGGGATTGCTGGATCATATGATAATTCTATTCCTAATTTTTTGAGGAATCTCTACACTGCCTTCCATGGTGGTTGAACCAATCTACGTTCCTGCCAACAGTGTTGAGGGTTCCTTTTTCTCCACAACCTCTCCAACACTTGTTATAGAAATTTTTACTCCTGCAAGCATAATTCATTTTAACTGGTATAGTTGCATATTTAGCCCAGGACAAAAGGATTAACTAACATATCATTGGAGCCATCTTTCTCAACCAGCTAGTGCTTGATTTGACAGAAATACATTTCACTAATGGATAGCTCATTTCTCTGTTCTACATTCAGAAATCAAGGCCTAAAAATTTAGTCCATGTTTAATAATAATTGGTTATAACCCTATGCAACCCCTAAAATGTTATCGATATGCACAGTATATATTGACATAGAACTCTATCCAGAGTACAATGTTGAGTGGATAAGAAGCTTGGATAATAGAAAGCACAGCATGGTCATTTTTTTTTTTGTAGAAAATGTAATTTGTGTACCTGTATCCGTATAAGTGCATAAAACTTCTTTAAATGCATACACCAGTAGTTAAATGAAGTTTTCTCTAAGTGATGAGATTATTTGATTTTTTTTTGGTATTACTCTTTATATTTTTGTGTATGTATATATTACTTTTATAACCAGAAAAAGAAAAACTGTAAAGGCATTTAGAAAGAGAAAATTTCAGAATCGAAAGCAAAACAGAATTTAAGATAAAAATAAATAAAAGCATCCCAACCTCCACAGTAGCAAACTGGGTATCCTTTGGGTTTCAAACTATTTATTGAAGGGATGCTCTTCAAGAATTAGTTAAAAAATAAGCACTGGTATAGTATATAAAAATATATTAGGAAACATTTTTGTTTTAAGACAGTATTCATTAAAACAGAACATAATATTTTCATTGTTGGGACTTCCTCCTTTATAATAAACAGAAAGACTTACTGAAGTATTTTCTGATATAAATTATCTCAGCTGGATCTTCTGTATGTGTGGTGGGCTAGCTATGGAGAAAGGAAGATAAGTGGGTAACAATTTTATACTATAAATTCTTGAATAAATTAGGCATTGAATATATTTAGGAAGAATATTGTCATTAGTATTTTTTTGTTGTTGATCAAACCAGGTCTACATAATTAAAACACGGTGAAGGGCTCAATATAAATTTGATAAATACATATAACAATTCTGCTTAATTCAGGACCCTAAATGTGAATTTCATTTTATCTGAATTACACAGATCGGCTCTCAGCATTGTCTGAAATGACCATAGAAATATTTAAATTTCCCTTTGGTTTAATAATACAAATATGACATTAATATTAGGATGAGAAATATGCTAAATATTTATGATTCTATATGTCTTTATTAATGATAATGTCTTTCACAATATGAATGGAGGATAAATCTTTAACGGCATGATTATCATCAAAATATTGTTAAGTTTTTATATATATATGAAATATCAATTCAGTTATCATTATATGGTAGCATACTTAAAAAAAATCTCAGAGCCACTTCATACCTATTAGGATGGCTATTATTAAAATAAACAAACAGAACATAACAAGTGTTGGTCAGGATGTGCTGAAATTGGAATCTTTGTACATTGCTGTCAAAGATGTAAAATGGTTCACCACTGTAAAAGATGATGTGGTTATTCCTCAAAAACAACTAAACATAGAATTTTACCATATGATCCAGTAATTCCACTTCTTTGTATATACCAAAAAGAAATGAAATCAGAGACTCAAACAGGTATTTGTACAACCTTGTTCATAGAAGCATTTTATTTACAGTAGACAAAATGTGGAAGTGACCTAATGGGCCATTGACAGATGAATGGATAAACAAAATGTGGTATATGCATACATATATTATTCAGCATTTCAAAGGAAAGAAATTCTAACACATGCTCCAATATGGATGAAACTTGAAGACATTGTGCTAAATGAAATAAGCCAGTCAAAAATGCAAATACTGTATGATTTCACTTATATGAGGTGCCTAAAATAGGCAAATTCATAGAGAGAGAGAATGGAATGGTGATTTCCAAGGGCTAGGGGAAAGTGAGAATCAGGAGTTACTGTTTAATGTGTGAAGAGTTTCAGCTGCAGAAGATGAAAAAGTTCTGGAGGTAGATGGTGGTGATAGTTGCACAAACTTTGAATATATTTAATGCCACAGAACTGTACATTTAAAAATGGTTAAAATGGGAAAAAAAGTATTAAAGGAAATGCCAGTATGGAACAACATAATTCTGATGCGCAGTCTCAGTCATCATAGTTAACTTGATTTGCCATTGTCTTTGCATAATGAATTAGTAAATAATTTAAGCAAAATTCAACAGGTATTTGATTTATATTTTTATTAAAGTTATTTTGGGGCATGTGTTATCAACACTCTATACACTTATTTGTTTTTATATGGAATATACAGTGGTATGGATTTGGCATAAAATTTAGCACTCACAAACAGATCTGTCCTTTGAAATATTTTGCATATATATCTACTAGTCTAGATATACAAGTATATTTTTTAATATTGAGATAAATGGATTTAAAAGTAGAAATTCCCTGAATGCCTGGATTTGCTACCGTTAAAGCTCAGATTCTGTTTTTCAATGCACCATTTTACAGTCCTCATCCTCTATACTTCCCTCAATTAGCCTTTCAGAGTACTTTGTAATGCATCTATTTATTGATACTTTAGCTTTAATGAATTTGCTTATGTAATTTATGTATATTTATGTGTTGAATGCCTATGAGAAATTCAGACACTATTTTTTAAGTCACAGCCATGAAATAATCAAGTCAATCCCATCCCCCCAGCACCTCTGGATCAAGACTTTATGGATAATATTAAAGAAATATTGAGCATAAACCTTTATAAAATCAAAAAAGTGGTAAGATTTTCTTCAGTACATTTACTTTATTAGTCACACAAATGGAATAACTCTACTTAAGTTGCTTTTTATACTTCCAAATGAACCTTGTCCCCAACATATGTCACAGAAATATTGGCATGGTGGATGAAATGACAATTCAACATCCAGTCACATTCAGACTTGTTTTTCATGGGGAAGGGTTTAACACTTTCTATTTAATTGCCAGTGTAGTGCATTACATGATACCCAAATCTCCTGAAAGATGATGACATTTTCTAAATTTGCAATTTTTTACAGTAAACCCTATTCTATTTAGCATATTGTAAAAATAGGTTATTTTATTTATTAAATTATTTTTGGTTACTAGAAAGAGGCCCAGTTCCAAACTTTAAAAATTTAGGTAATGAAAAAATATACCTAATACATCTACATTAAAGAGTATGCAATATTTCCTTGATAATACCCAAATCTGGAAATTCCCAAACACAGTAGAATCCTATTAAAATCCTATCTTTCTCCCTCCTTCACTGGAAAAAAATAAGGAATCTTGTTTCATCTTTTCTTACCGCCAAATAGTATTCCATTGTGTATATATACCACAATTTCTTTATCCATTCGTCTATCAAAGGACATTTTGGTTGTTTCCATGTCTTGGCCACCTTAAACAAAGCTGCAATGAACATTGGAGCACATTTGTCTTTATAAACGTTTTCAGATTTTTGGGGTTCATACCCAGGAGAGGAATTGTTGGGTCATATGGTAATTCTATTCGTAATTTTTTGAGGAACCTCCACACTGCCTCCCATAGCGGCTGCACCAATCTGCATAACCACCAACAGTATGTGAGGGTTCTTTTTCCCCACAGCCTCTCCAACACTTGTTACTATTTGTCTTGTCATGATAGCCATTCTAACTGGGGTGAGGTGATGTCTCATACGACCATTTGTGACAACATGGATGGATCTTGAGATTATAATGCTAAGCAAAATAAGTCAGACAGAAAAAGTAGAGAACCATATGATTTCACTGATATGTGGTATATAAACCAAAAACAAGAAAAGAACAAGACAAACAAATGAGAAACAAAAACTCATAGACACAGACAATAGTTTAGTGGTTACCAGAGGGTAAGGGGGTATGGGGGTGGTAGATGAGGATAAAGGGGATCAAATATATGGTGATGGAAGGAGAACTGACTCTGGGTGGTGAGCACACAATGTGATTTATAGATAATGTAATACAGAATTGTACACCTGAAATCTATGTAATTTTACTAACAATTTTCACCCCAATAAACTTTAATTAAAAAATGTATCTTTAGATGAGTAGGTGTACATCTCATTTTGAACTTTAAAAGTTTACTTTTATGTTAGAAATTGCTTGATTTAAACCTGTAGATTTTTAGATCAGTGTTTTTGTTGCTGGAAAATGGGTTCTTGGTGTACACCACAGGAAAGAATTCAAGGACACACAGAATACGCCAAGCAACAGCAGATTTATTAAAAGGATGTACACTCTCAAAAATGTGATAGTGGGCAGACTCGCAGAAGAGCAGCTGCTCTGAAGAACGATACTTGGGGATTTATTTCACTAAATTGAAGGTACAAAATATTTAAGGCTTAGGAGTGGCATTAAAGGCATTCCTTGGCAGGTCTTCACTGACCACATCTTCCCATTGGGAGGAAGGATTTTTGTCCTTATTTGGCTCAGTTGGAACTGTCACGGTGACACAGGGGATGGAGATTTTCCTAACCGCCATGCTAATGATATTATACTCCATTATAATTAGCTAAAGTTCACCTTGAGGGGCATGATATCATTCTGGATTTCCTCTAGGCCACCAAAATCTATTTCTGGCTGGTCTAGTATCTGGCACTTTTTCTTATGGATGATCTCATCTCCTTCCTCCTTTGTCTCTCCTTCCCTCCTCCTCTTCCTCCCACTCTCTTCCTGTGGCCCTATTCTTTCTGCCTATGGTAACATTGTTAAGATAAATTTTGCCTGTGTGCATTTTCCAATGCTGCATAAATAAACGTAATGAAAATGCCAATTAACATGAATGCCCAAAGCATTCTGTTTGGTAGTATGCTAGTGCTAGACAGCAGAGTCACTGTGTAATGGAGAGACTTAGAGAATAGAGCTCAATAGATATAAAAAGCATTTTAAGCTGTTGAGAGAAAAACTGGATAATGATTATAGTAATAAGGATCTAATAATAATAAATGAATATTAATTTTTCAAAAAAAAATATTGCAGTGGCAATTGTTAGTAAAATTACATAGATTTCAGGTGTACAATTCTGTATAACATTATCTATAAATCCCATTGTGTGTTCAACACCCAGAGTCAGCTCTCCTTCCATCACCATATATTTGATCCCTCTTACCTTCATCTCCCACCCACTCCAGCCTTACCCTCTGGTAACCACTAAACTATTGTCCGTGTCTATGAGTTTTTGTTTCTCACTTGTTTGTCTTGTTCTTTTGTTGTTTTTGGTTTATATACCACATATTAGTAAAATCATATGGTTCTCTGCTTTTTCTGTCTGACTTGTTTCGCATAGCATTATACTCTCAAGATTCATCCATGTTGTCTCAAATGTTCCTATATCATATTTTCTTACTGCTGAATAGTATTCCATTGTGTATATATACCACAACTGCTTTATCCATTCATCTTTCGAAGGACATTTTGGTTGTTTCCATGTCTTGGCCACTGTAAACAAAGCTGCAATGAACATTGGAGCACACGTGTCTTTATGTATAAATATTTTCAGATTTTTCGGGTAGATACACAGAAGAGGGATTGCTGGGTCATATAGTAATCCTATTCGTAATTTTTTGAGGAACCTCCACACTGCCTTCCATAGAGGCTGCACCAGTCTGCATTCCCACCAACAGTGTATGAGTGTTCCTTTTTCTCCACAGCCTCTCCAACTCTTGTTACTATTTGTTTTGTTGATGATAGCCATTCTAACTGGGGTGAGATGATATCTCATTGTGGTTTTTATTTGCATTTCTCTGATGATTAGTGATGTTGAGCATTTTTTCATATGTCTATTTGCCATTTGTATGTCCTCTATGGAGAAATGTCTCTTCAGGTCGTCTGCCCATTTTTCAATTGGGTTGTTTTTTTTGTTGTTGTTGAGTTGCATGAGTTCCTTTTATATTTTGGATATTAGCCCCTTACCGGAAAATTCTTGCAAAAATCTGTTTGCAAAAATCTTCTAGTAAGGGGGTTGGGGGGTGGGGGATGAGGGTGAGGGGGATCAAATGTATGGTGATGGAAGGGGAGCTGACTCTGGGTGGTGAACACACAGTGTGATTTATGGATGATGTGATACAGAATTGCACACCTGAAATCTATGTAATTTTACTAACAATTGTCACCCCAATAAATTAAAAATAAATTAATTAAAAAAAAAATCTTCTCCCATTCAGTTGGTTGCCTCGTGATTTTGTCGATGGTTTCTTTTGCTGTGCAGAAGCTTTTAAGTTTCATATAGTCCCATTTGATTATGTTAGCTTTTACTTACCTTGCCTTTGGAGTCAAATTCATAAAACGCTTTTTGAACCCAAGGTCCATAAGTTTAGTACCTATGTTTTCTTCTATGAAGTTTATTGTGTCAGGTCTTATGCTTAAATCTTTGATCCGTTTTGAATTAATTTTGGTACATGGTGACAGATAGCAGTCCAGTTTCATTCTTTTGCACGTGGCTATCCAATTTTCCCAGCACCATTTATTGAAGAGGCTATCTTTTCTCCATTGTATGTTTTTTGCTTCTTTGTCAAAAATTATCTGTCCGTATTTATGTGGTTTTATTTCTGGGTTCTCAGTTCTATTCCATTGGTCTATGTGTCTGTTTTACTGCCAATACCATGCTGTTTTGATTATTGTAGCCCTGTAGTACAAGCTAAAGTCAGGGAGTGTGATACACCCAGTATTGTTCTTTTTTCTTAAGATTGCTTAGCTATCCGGGGTGTTTTGTGGTTCCAACCAAATCTGATGATTTCTTGTTCTATTTCTTTTAAAAAATGCCATTGGCATTTTGATGGGGATTGCATTAAACCTGTATATTGCTTTGGGTAATATGGCCATTTTAACTATGTTGATTCCTCTAATCCATGAGCACGGAATGTCTTTCCATTTCTTTGTGTCTTCTTCAATTTCTTTCAAAAATGTCTTATAGTTTTCAGCATATAGGTCCTTCACATCCTTGGTTAAGTTTATTCCTAGGTATTTGTGGGGACAGAGCCCCAAAAAGCAGTTTCCAGGCTCTCGGCCTCACATAGAAAGGTGCTGGCTCAGGTAGTAAATGTCCATCAACTGTGATTAAATGGCCAGCAGCTGTGGCTAGTTGGCTGTCAGCTGTAACCAGTGAGCCATTGGCCACGAATATAATTGCTGTGGTTACGCTAGCAGAAGAAAGGGGGAGCTAGCAAGAAGATGGTGGCTGAGTCTGCAAGCGGCGCAGTGAGGGTTGAGAATTGTGTGGCTCCTGGTTCCTGTGTCTCCAACCCAGCCGCCAGTGAGAGTATAGTGGTATGACTCCCCTACCTATGGCTCCGTGGGTGTTCCTTTTTGGCCTCACCATGTCCTGCGTTCTTATGTGGAGAGTGGGACCAGAGACCCCTCAGGCCGCCCTGCATGACACATGGCGAAGTCGGCAGGATCTCCTGCACTACAGTATTTTATTCTTTTTGCTGCAATTGCAAAAGGCATTGTTTTCTGTATTTCTTTTTCTGAGATTTCATTGTTAGTATATAGGAATGCAATGGACTTTTGTACGTTGATTTTGTAGCCGGCAATATTACTGTATTCGTTGATTGGTTGTAAAAGGTTTTTGGTGGAGTCTTTAGGGTTTTCTATATATAGCATCATGTCATCTGCAAAGAGTGACAATTTAACTTCTTCATTCCCAATTTGGATGCCTTTATTTCTTTCTCCGTCCTGATTGCTCTAGCAAAGACTTCCAACACTATGTTGAAAAGCAGAGGTGGTAAGGGACAGCTCTATCGTGTTCCTGAACGTAGAGCAAAGGGCTTCAGGTTTTCACCGTTAATTATGAGATTAGTTGAGGGTTTGTCATATATGTTCTTTATTATGTTACGGTATTTTCCTTCTATACCTATTTTATTAAGTGGTTTAAACATAAATCGATGTTGTATCTTGTCAAATGCTTTTTCTGCATCGATTGATATAATCATATGATTTTTGTCCTTTATTTTGTTTATGTGATGTATCACATTGATGGATTTGTGGATGTTGAACCATCCTTGTGCCCCTGGGATGAACCCCACTTGGTCGTGATGAATCATCTTTTTAATGCATTGTTGTATTCGATTTGCTAGAATTTTGTTTAGGATTTTTGCATCTGTATTCATCAGAGATACTGGTCTGTAGTTTTATTTTTTGTGTGTTTTCCTTACCAGGTTTTGGTATCACGATAATGTTGACCTCATAAAATGAGTTAGGGAGTACTGTCTCTTCTTCAATTTTTTGGAAGAGTTTGAGCAGGATTGGTATTAGATCCTCTTAGATCCTCTTTGAAGGTTTGGTAGCATTCACTAGTGAAGCCATCTGGTCCAGGACTTTTGCTTTTGGGAAGGTTTTGGATGACTGATTCAATTTCGTTGCTGGTGATCGGTCTGTTTAGATTTTCCACTTCTTCATGGTTCAGCCTAGGAAGGCTATGTGTTTCTAAGAACTTGTCCATTTCTTCTAGGTTATTGAATTTGATGGCATATAGTCCTTCATAGTATTCTTGGATGATCCTTTGTATTTCTGTGGTATCCATGATAACTTCCCAGTTTTCATTTCTGATTTTGTAAATTAGTGTCTTCTCTCTTTTTATCTTTGTGAGTCTAGCCAAGGGTTTGTCAATTTTGTTAATCTTTTCAAAGAACCAGCTCTTTGGCACGTTAATTTTTTTCTATTGACTTTTTGTTCTCTATTTCGTTTAGTTCTGCTCTGATTTTTGTCATTTCCTTTCTTCTGCAGACCTTGGGTTTCATTTATTCTTCTTTTTCTAGTTCTTTAAGGTGTAACATGAGGTTATTTATTTGGGATTTTTCTTCTTTCTTGAGATAGGCCTATAATGATATAAATTTCCCTCTTAAATCTGCTTTCACTGCATCCTAAAAATTTTGGTTGGATGTATTTTCATTGTCATTTGTTTCTATGTATCTTTTGATCTCTCCTCTAATTTCTTCTTTGACCCGGTTGTTCCTTAAAATTATGTTGTTTAATCTCCATGTATTTTTGTTTTTTCCTGCTTTCCTTTTGCAGTTGATATCCAATTTCAAAGCCTTGTGATCAGAGAATATGCTTGGTATGATTTCAATCTTCTTAAATTTGCTGAGGCTGATTTTATGTCCCAATATATGGTCTATCCTTGAGAGTGTTCCATGTACACTAGAAAAGAATGTATAGTCTGATGTTGTAGGATGAAGTGCTCTGTATACGTTAGTTATGTCCATTTCTTCTAATGTGTCATTTAGGGCTGCTATTTCGTTATTTATTTTCTGTTTGGATGATCTATCTGTAGCTGTCAATGATGTATTTAAGTACCCTAGTAAAATTGTGTTTTGGTCAATGTCTCCCTTTAGTTCTGTTAGTAGTTGCTTGGTATATTTCATTGCTCCCTGGTTGGGGGCATAAACATTGATCACTGTTATTGTCTTCTTGTTGTATAGTCCCCTTTACCATTTTGAAATGTCCATCTTTGTGTCTTGTTACCTTTTTCACACTGAAGTCTTTTTCATCTGATATCAGTATGGCTACATCTGATTTTCTCTGGATACCTTTTGTTTGGAGTGTCAATTTCCACTCTTTCACTTTGAGTCTATGCTTGTTCTTGTAGCTGAGATGTGTCTCGTGGAGACAGCATATGGTTGGGTTTAGTTTTTTGATCCAATCTGCTACTCTGTGCCTTTTTATTGGTGAGTTCAGTCCATTTACATTTAAGGTGCTTATTGATATGTGAGGATTTCCTGTCATTCTATATTTAGTTTTCTGGTAAGGCTGTGTCTCCATTGTTTCTTTGCCTTTTTGTTGTTGTCTGTTATTTCTGTGTGGTGGCATTCTATGGCATTTCCCTCTCTTTCTTCTTTTATTACAGCATATATTTCAGTTCTAGATTGTTTTTGAGTGGTTACCCTTATGTTTATGTAAAAGAAAGTTTGATATTTAGAGTTTTCCAGTTTCTTCAGCACCCTTACTTCCTCATTCCCATATTCCAGTTCAGGCCTTTACTCTCCCCCTTTTTTATGTTTGGTTGCCACAAACTGTCCCTGTTGATAGTGGTCGAATAGTCTCCTTTAGTAATTTTTGTAGCGCAGGTCGTGTATTAGAAAATTCCCTCAGCTTCTGTACGTCTGGAAAGGTCTTTATTCCTCCTTCATATCTAAAGGATATCTTTGCTGGATGTATAATTCTTGGCTCATAATTTCTCCCTTTCAATAGTTTCAATATTTGGTTCCACTTCCTACTGGCTTGTAGACTTTCTGCTGAAAAATCTGATGATAATCTAATGGGCTTTTCTTTGTAGGTTACCGACTTCTTTGCCCTGGCTGCCTTGAAGTTTCTTTCTTTGTCGTTGATTTTAGACAGCTTCAATACAATGTGCCTTGGAGAAGACCTATTGATTGGGATTGAGGTAGTTAGGTGTTCTGTTTGCTTCTTGGATCCGAGGATCTAGTTTTTTCCACAAGTTCAGGAAGTTCTCATCGACGATTTGTTTGAATATATTCTGTGTTCCCTTCTCTCTTTCTTTCTTCTCCTTCTGGTGTGCCCATTATTCTTATAATTCTCTTTCTGATGGAGTCAGAACTTGTAGAGTTCTTTCATTTCTTTCGAGTCTCAAGTCTCTTTCTTCTTCCATCCGTGTCATTTCCAGTCTTCTATCTTCGATGTCACTGATTCTTTCCTCCATCTGGTCAACTCTACTACCTAAGCTGCCTATTTCATTCTTGATTTCTTCTATTGAGTTCTTAATCTGCAGAAATTCTATTTGGTTCTTTTTTAAGATTTTTAAAAAATTTCAATGTCTTTTTTAAAATGCTCATGTTGTTCTTTGATTGTGTTTTTGAGTTCATTAAACTGTCTTTCTGTGTTTTCTTGCATCTCATTGAGTTTTTTCAGAACTGCAATCTTGAATTCTCTGTCATTTAAGTCACATATTTCCATATCTTTAAGTTCCTTTTCTGGAGACTTTTCACTTTCTTTCTGATCTGTCTTGTTGCCTTGGTTATTCATGGCAATTACTGATTTATTATTTCTCTTCCTGGACATCTACAGGAGTGGCTTCTGCAACAGGTTGATATGAACAGGTCTTTCTTTTGTTTCCCAGGATTTGTTGATAGAATGTTTTATTTTCTCTCTGACTGCAGCCTTTTTTTCTCTCTCACACTGTAGTGCTATGTTTTCTCTGCACTATTCCAGCTTCTCACACAATAGGGGGATTCTCTGGGAGATAGGCTTCTCCTCTGTTAACAGTTTGCCTCGGTCACAGGGTGTGGTGTCTGTGTGGGTGTGCGGAGAGCTTTTGAAGTTCCAAATCTCTTCCTGCACCAGATTCAGAGGCCATGTGTTTCAGCAGTTCTGTTTACTCCTGCAAGGATCCTCCCTGATAGGTGGAAACAGGGGTAGGGTCAGTTGGGAGAGGTGGCCCAAAGCAATGGAGGCGCCCACCACCACAGCTAGTCCTGCTTCCACATCTCCCTCCCCTTTGCTAGAACTAGCCTGGCTGCAAATCTGTGTTTGAGGACCACAGTTTTCAGAACAGCAAATATTCTGTTCTTTTGATCTGACACCACTACTGTTCAGCTTCTAGCACTAGGCAGTGGGTGGCAGAGCGAGCTCTGGGAAGGTAGGCAGGGGGCGGCTAGTCTCAGTGCCTAAGGCTTCTGTTCTCTGCTTGGCAGTGAGGGCTTCAACCAACATTTTGAGCCTTCTTCCCTCAGTCTTTTCTCCGAGGTCTCTGCTGTGAGCGTTTTGTTCAGCCTTGTTATATGCTGTCCCCTCAGCCCTGTGGGCCATAAACGGAGCCCTAGCAGTCCGAGTTCTTCCCTCTCCCACAGCTGCCGTAGCTCTGGGATGCAGCGAGCTCAGAGCACTGAGCTAGTTATGCGTCCTGCTCTCAGGTGGCTCTGTCTCCTCACTTCTCCCTTCCCGCCTCCCCTGCTCACGTGATTCACCCACCTTTAGGTGAATTCAGCAGTGGATCTCTTCATCTTGCCTGTCTGCTGTGCAGGGAGTCCTTTGTGGAGTTATAGTTGTTCGATTTGTTGTAAATTCCAGGGGAGATTTCCAGTTGCTAACCTCATGCCGCCATTTTGATCTGGTTTTGAATATTACTTTTTAATGCAAATTTGCATGTGATCCAAATTATTTTCTCAAATTAGTATATAACAATACAATGTCTTTTTTCATATTTTCTCATTTAGAAATATTATTTCTTTCACAAGCAGTATATGAGGATTCCAGTTTCTCTGAATTCTCAACACTTGTTCTTTTTTTTTTTCTTTTTTAAAAAGTATAGGTACCCTAAGAAGTGTAAAGTGGTATCTCGCTGTGATTTTTGCTGCACTTCACTAATGAGTAATGATGTTAAATATTTTTTCATGTAATTGTTGGCCATTTGTGTATCTTTTTTGCAGAAGTATTTATTCAACTATTTTGCCTATGTTTTAACTAGATTGTTTTTTTTGTTGTTGACATATGAGTTATTTATGTATTCTGGATACTAGACCCTTATCATATATATAATTTGCAATTATTGTCTCCCATTATATAGGTTACTTTTTTTACTGTTTTGGTACTGTCCTTTGATACACATTTTTAACTTTAATGAAATCCAATTTATGTAGTTTTTCTTCTTTTTTAATATGCATACTTAGTTTATTTCAATCTGCTATTAATTAATTATGACAGTATACTTTTATTGTTATCATACATGTTGCTTCTACATGTTATATAAATACCACACAATGTGTTGTTGTTATTTTGCATTTAAGAGTCAATCATCTTTTAATAAAATTGAGAACATTATTTTATATATACTCACCTATTTATTTATGTACTTACTTCTCTGGTATCTTTTTTTTTTACATTCTTTTTAAACAGGTTTTATTAAAAATTTTGGGGGGGGCCAGATGGCTCAGTTGGTTAGAGTGTGAGCTCTGAACAACAGGGTTTCCAGTTCGATTCCCACATGGGCCAGTGATCTACGCCCTCCACAACTAGGCTGAAGACAAAGTGCTGCCGCTGAGCTGCTGGAGGGACGGCCTGATGAATCAGTTGGTTAGCGCGTGAGCTCTTAACAACAAGGTTTTTGGTTCAATTCCCACAAGGGATGGTGGGCTGAACCCCCTGCAACTAAAGATTGAAAACTGGACTGGACTGAACTGTGCCCTCCACAACTGGATTGAAGGAAAATGACTTGGACCTGATGGGCCCTGGAGAAACACACTGTTCCCCAATATTCCCAAATAAAATAATTAAAAAAAAAAGTATAGCTAACAGAGAATATTATATTGCAGATGTACAACGCAGTCATTCAACATTCATATACCTAAAGAAATGATCACCATAAGTCCAGCCACCATCTGACACTGTGCCATGCTATCACATTATTACTATTCCCTATACTATACATTACATCCCCATGACTTATTTGTTTTATGCCTGGAAATTAAGACCTCTTATTCCCCTTCACCTTCCCCCTCCCCTTTTTAATTTTTTCAATTACAATTGACATTCGATATAATTTTATATTAATTTCAAGTGTATAGCATAGTGTTTGGACATTTGTATAATTTAAGAAGTGATCCCACTGACTAGTACCCACCTGGTCGCATATGTCATTATTACCATATCACTGACTATATTCCCTATGCTTTATTGTATATTCCCATGACTATTTTGTAACTACCAATTTGTATTTCTTAATCCCTTCACCTTTTTCACCCTGCCCCCAACTCCCCTCCCACCCATCACCCATTAGACATCACACATAGTTATTACAATATTATCAACTGTATTCCTTATATACCCTATATAAACATGACTACTTTGTGACATACAATTTGTACTTCTTAATCTCTTCCCCTGTTTCACCCATTCCCAACACCCCCTCCCATCTGACAACCATCAAAACATTCTCTGAATCTTGGAATTTATTTCTGATTTATTTGTTTATTTTGTTTTTTAAGTTCTACGTATAAGTGAAATCAGATTGTATCTGATTTTCTCTTTCTGACATACTCCATTCAGCACAATACCCTCCAAGTCCATCCATGTTGCTGCAAATGGCAATAAACTATTCCCTTCCATGGCCGAGCAATATTCCATTGTATATATGTACCACCTCCTCTTTATCCATTTATCCATTGATGGACATCCAGGAGGTCTCCATATCTTGGTCATTGTAAACAATGCTGCAATCAATACATAGATGCACACATCCCCACAAAGTAACATTTTGGATTTCTTCAGATAAATACCCAGAAATGGGATTACTGGGTCTTTCTATTTTGTTATAGCCTTTGTTATAAAGTCTTTTTTATATCTGGTGTAAGAATTGCTACTAAACATTTTTTGCTTTTTCGTTTTAATTTTCATGAAATATCTTTTTTCCATTCCTTTATTTTCAGTCTGTGTGTTTCATTCTATCTAAAATGAGTCTCTTCTAGGCAGCATATATAAGGGCTTTGTTTCCTTATCCATTCAGCCATCCTATGTCATTTGACTGAAGCATTTAATCCATTTACACTTAAAGTAATTGTTGATAGATATGTCATTATTGCCATTTTATTGTTCATATTTTTTATTAAAATTTATTGGGGATAATGGTCAAAAAAACTACATAGGTTTCAGGTGTACAATTTTATAATACATTATCTATATATTGCCACTACCCAGAGTCAGTTCTCCTTCCATCACCATGTATTTGACCCCCTTTACCCTCTTCTACCATTGCCCCTTCCCTTCATCCTCTGGTAACTACTAAACTGTTGTCTGTGTATATTAATTTTTGTTTCCTTATATCAAACTAAAAATCTTTTCCTCAGCAAAAGAAACCATCAACAAAAAAAGATGCAACCAACTAAATGGGAGAACATATTTACAAATGCCTTGATAAGGGGCTAATATCCAAAATATATAAGGGACTCATATAACTCAACAACAAAAACAATCCACTTAAAAATAGTGCAGAGGACATGAGTAGAAACTTCTCCCAATGAGACATACAAATGGCCAACAGATATATGAAAAAATATTAAACTTCACTAACTATTAGGGAAATGCAAATCAAAACCACAATGATATATCACCTCACACCTGTTAGAATGGCTATCATCAACAAGGCAAATAATAACAGTTTTGGAGAAGCTGTGGAGAAAAAAGAACCCTCATACACTGTTGGTGGGAATGTAAATTGGTACAGCTGTAATGGAAAACAATATGGAGGTTCCTCCAAAAATTAAGAATAGAATTACCATATAAACCAGCAATCCCTCTCCTGTTCATATTTTTCATCTTTTTTTTTATTTTTTTTCATCTTAAAGACGTTCCTTTAATATTCCTTGTAATACTGGTTTGGTAGTGATGAACTACTTTAGCTTTTTATTTTCTGGGAAACTCTATCTGTCCTTTGGTATGAAATGATAGCCTTGCTGATTAGAGTACTCTTGGTTTTTGGTTATTTCTTTTTATCACTTTAAATATATCATGACAATCCCTTCTAGCCTTCACAGTTTTTGCGGAGAAATCAACTGACAGTCTTATGGGAGCTCCTTCTTAAGCTACTAGTTCCTTTTCTCTTACTGCTTTTAGGATTCTTTCTTTGTCTTTAAACTTTGCCATTTTAATTATAATATGGCTTGGTGTGGGCCTTTTTGGGTTCATCTTGTTTGGGACTTTCTTCGCTTCCTGGGCTTGTGTGTCTATTCCTTCACCAGGTTAATATAGTTTTCAGTCATTATTTCTTCAAATAGGTTCTTGATCCCTTGCTCCCTGTCTTATCCTTGTACCTCTATGATGTGAATATTGTTATGCTTGATGTAGTCCCAGAGGTCTCTTAAACTATCCTCATTTTGTAAAATTCTTTTTGCTATTCCAATTGGGTGTTTTCTGCTACCTTGACTTCCAAATTGCTGATTCAAGTCACTGCTTCATCTAGGGCCTGATGATTGCTTCTAGTGCATTCTTCATTTCAGTTATTGTATTCTTCACTTCTGATTGGTTCTTTTTTATGGTTTATATGTCCTTTACTATGCTTGCTATCTCCTTTCAAGTTCTCACTAAGTTTATTGAGCATCCTTATAATTTTTTGAATTTTGTATGAGTTAGGTTGCTTGCCTCCATTTTGTTTAGCTTTTTTTTTTTCCTGAAGTTTTCTTATGTTCTCTTATTTGGAATGTAATTTGTTTCCTCATTTTTTCTGCCTCTGTGTGTTTGTTTCTAGGTATTAGGTAGATTTGCTACATCTCACAGTATTGCTGGGTGGCCTTATGTAGTAGTTGCCCTGTGGGGCCGAGTGGCACAGTTTCCGTCATCATCTTCTCTGGCTTTTGCAGGAGTGTCCCTTGTGTGGATTGTATGTGCTCTCCTGTTACAGTTCAGACATAATTGCTATTGGCACATCAGTGGGTGAGATTGACCTTCAGGCTGACTGGCTGTGGGGTGCGGCCACATCCACAGCTTACAGGTATTTTGCAAGGGGTTTACCCCACTGAGTGGGATTTTCCCCAGTGAGCTCTGGTGCCTGTTGAGATCACCCTTTGTCTGTTCTGCTTGTGGTACTAATTGTGTGGTGCTCTGCTGTGGTCTGAAGCCAACCTCCAAGTATATTGGTTCTGGGGCCTCTTGGGAGGGGATCTGGTGCAAACCGAGGTCACCCACTGCCTGTGATATGCTGGGAACTATCTTAAAGGAGCTACAAAGTGATCCTTCAAGTGTGCTAAACTTGGAGGCATGTGGGAGAGACAAAACTGTGAACCAAGGACAGCTGCCACCAATACTGGGCCTGGGGTAGCTCCACAAAAAGCCAGGATACCCTGAGGCCTGCTGTCACCTGCTGCCCCCCTTAAGGTTTAGCCACTGATAAAGCCTCTGTGATATGCAAGCTGGGTAAGGCAGGGTCTCAGGGAGTCACTAGAGTGGGTAGATTGTGTTCACCAGGTCAATGTAGATTCTGGTTTGGTGCTATTGATGAGCCTGGAGCTATTCAGCAAAAGTCTCAGAACATACTGAGGCCAGTCACTGCCTGTCTGGGGCCTGCAGACCCCAATAATTTTCTAAGAAAGAGGGCATTGCATGTGGGGTTGGCTGCTGGCCAAGAAAGTGCCTCTGGTGTTGGGGGAATTGGGTAGGGTAGTGTTCCAGGGAGTCACCAGGGTGGTGCAGTGGATCTCACCAGACCAATTCAGATTCATATTTGTCCATGTACAGGAGGTCTCAACACAGGAAAGTTGGCGAGTGCCTGCTGGCTGCATGGGAGCAAGACCCCACATAGATAAAGTGGAGACTGTCACTCCATTCCTCACCACACAATTCAGTATCTACCTGTATGTCTCCGATGTCCCCTGAGTCACTATCCCTCCAGTGGAGCACATGGTGAGTGTCCGTGAATGAGTGAGGCTGTCTGTGGGCCATTTAAGAAGATGTCTCTGTTTCCTGCAGCCTTCTGTCCCACCAGGATGGTCAGAATCCACAATGTTTTTCACAGCCAGATGTTGTGGGGTCTCCTCTCCCTGGCACAAGTACCCTGTTGTGGCGCTGGGTTCCTTACTTCAGGGGTAATCTCTGCAGCCACAATACCCCTCCTGATTTTCAACCACCACATGCAGGTGTTAGGCCAGCCCATTCTGCATTTTTGCCCCTCCTACCATTTGCGACGTGGCTTTTTCTTTATATCCTCAATTATAAAACTTCTGTTCATCTAGACCTCAGATTGTTCTCCAGGTTGATTATTCTATAATTTAGTTGTATTTTTAATGTGTTCTCAGAATGAGGTAAGCAGAGCATTTATCGACTCTGCCTTATTGCCTCTGATATGTATTTTTATTAATTGATCATAGTTCTGGTGTCATATCTAAGAATCTGTAGCCAAATTCATGGTAATGAAGATTTTTCATTTTGAGCTTTATTGGGTTAACTTTTATATTTTGGTTGTTGATCATTTTTGAGTTAATTTTGTGCATGGTGAGGCAGAGTTCCAACTTCATTCTTTGTCATCTGGTTATCAAGTTTGATCAGCATCTCTTGTTGAAGAGACTATTCTTTCCCCATTGAATGATCTTGGCACCCTCATCAAAATACAATTGGCCACAGATGTAAAGGTATATTTCACCACATGTAGTTCTATACATTGTTCCATATGTCTATCCTTATGTCAGTATCACAGTTTTGATTACTGAAGATTTCTAGGAAGTTTTCAAATGGGAAAATGTGAATCCTCCAATGTTGTTTTCTTTTTCAATACTGTTTAAACTCTTAAGTGCCTGTTGTAATTCCATATGAAATTGAAGATTAGCTTTTGCATTTCTGCAAAAAGGCTATTGAATTTGAATAGGAATTGCATCAAATCTGTAGACTGCTTCACATAGTATTATCAGCTTAACAATATTAAGTCTTCCAATCCATGAACACAGGATGTCTTGCGATATATTTAGGCCTTCTTTGATTCCTTTCAGCAATATTTTGAAGATTTCAGTATACAAGTCTTTCACCTCCTTGGTTAAATTTATTTCCTAGGAATTTTATTATTTTTGATACTATTGTAAATGCAAGTATTTTCTTAATTTATCTTTCAGATCATTCATTGCCAGTATATAGAAATACAACTGTGTTTTATTTGTGTTGATTTTTTTACCTAGATACTTTGCTGAATTCCTTTAAGATCTAGTAACTTTTTAAATAGTCTTTGGAATTCTATATGTAGTATCACGTCATCTGTGAATAGAGATAGTTTTCTTTCTGCCTTTCTAATTTGAATGGCTTTCATTTCTTTATATTGCCTAATTGCTTTGCCTAGAATTTCTAATACAATTTTGAATAGCAGTGCTGAAAATAGGCATCTTTATCTTGTTCCTCATTTTAAATAGAAATTGAATTTTCACCATTGAATACGATATTAACTGTGGATTTTTTTATTGTCTGGATTTTTTATATTGAATGCATACCCTGTTTACCTGAAAATAAGACCTAGCCGGACAATCAGCTCTAATGCATCTTTTGGAGCAAAAATTAATATAATATCTGGTATTATTATATTACATTACATTACATTACATTACATTACATTACATTACATTACATTACATTACATTATATTATATTATATTATATTATATTATATTATATTATATTATATTAGACCGGGTCTTATAGTAAAATAAGACCGGGTCTTATATTAATTTTTGCTCCAAAAGATGCATTAGAGCTGATTGTCTAGCTAGGTCTTATTTTCGGGGAAAAACGGAATCACTTTTATGAACATTGTTGTGTGATTTTTCTTTTTTATTGAAATTTATTGGGGTGAAAATGGTTGGTAAAATTATATAGCCTTCAAGTGTACAATTCTGTGATGCATCATTTATATATCACATTGTGTGTTAACCACCCAGACGTAGTAGAGCAACATCTATGTGTAATGTCAAATGGGTACAGGACTAATCAAGAGGATCACTGCATAAATTACATAAATGTCTAACCACTATGCTGTACAGCTGAAACTAATATAAAAATAATATTGAATGTCAACTGTACCTTGAAAAATAAATAATTTTTTAAAAATAACTCTTTTTACAGTACCTACCTAGCAGTATACAGATTTTTTTTTTTTAATTTATTACGGTGAAAATTGTTAGCAAAATTACATAGATTTCAGGTGTACAATTCTGTATTACATCATTTATAAATTCCGTTGTGTGTTCACCACCCGGAGTCAGTTCTCCTTCCATCACCATATATTTGATCCCCATTACCCTCATCTCCCACCCCCCACCCACCTTACACTCTGGTAACCACTAAACTATTGTCTCTGTCTATGAGTTTTTGTTTCTCATTTGTTTGTCTTGTTCTTTTGTTGTTTTTGGTTTATATACCACATATAAGTGAAATCATATGGTTCTCTGCTTTTTCTGTCTGACTTATTTCGCTTAGCATTATACTCTAAAGACCATCCATGTTGTCACAAATGTTCCTATATCATCTTTTCTTACTGCCGGATAATATTCCATTGTGTATATATACCACAACTTCTTTATCCATTCATCTATCGAAGGACATTTTTGTTGTTTCCATGTCTTGGCCACTGTAAACAATGCTGCAATGAACATTGGAGGACACGTGTCTTTATGTGTAGATGTTTTCAGATTTTTTGGGTAGATACCCAGGAGAGGGAAGCTGGGTCATACGGTAATTCTATTCGTAATTCTTTGAGGAACCTCCACACTGCCTTTCATAACTGCTGCACCAGTCTGCATTCCCACCAACAGTGTATGAGGGTTCCTTTTTCTCCACAGCCTCTCCAACACTTGTTACTATTTCTCTTGTTGATGATAGCCATTCTGACTGGGGTGAGGTGATATCTCATTGTGGTTTTCATTTGCATTTCTCTGATGATTAGTGATGTTGAGCATTATTTCATATGTCTATTTGCCATTTGTATGTCCTCTTTGGAGAAATGTCTCTTCAGGTCGTCTGCCCATTTTTCAATTGGGTTGTTTGTTTCTTTGTTGTTGAGTTTCATGAGTTTCTTGTATATTTTGGATATTAGCCCCTTATTGGAGGCACTGTTTGCAAAAATCTTCTCCCATTCAGTTGGTTGCCTCTTTATTTTTTCGATGGTTTCTTTTGCTGTGCTGAAGCTTTTAAGTTTCATATAGTCCCATTCGTTTATTTTAGCTTTTACTTCCATTGCCTTTGGAGTCAAATTCATAAAATGCTCTTTGAACCCAAGGTCCATAAGTTTAGTACCTATGTTTTCTTCTATGCAGTTTATTGTGTCAGGCCTTATGCTTAAGTCTTTGATCCATTCTGAATTAATTTTGGTACATGGTGACAGATAGCAGTCCATTTTCATTCTTTTGCATGTGGCTATCCAATTCTCCCAGCACCATTTATTGAAGAGGCTGTCTTTCCTCCATTGTATGTTTTCAGCTTCTTTGCCAAAAATTATCTGTCCACATTTATGTGATTTTATTTCTGGGTTCTCAATCCTATTCCATTGGTCTATGTGTCTGTTTTTCTGCCAATAACATGCTGTTCTGATTATTGTACCCCTGTAGTACAACCTAAAGTCAGGCAGTGTGATACCTCCAGTATTGTTCTTTTTTCTTTAAATTGCTTTGGCTATTCGGAGTCTTTTGTGGTTCCAAATAAATCTGATGATTTTTTGTTCTATTTCTTTAGAAAATGCCATTGGGATTTTGATGGGGATTGCATTAAATCTGTATATTGCTTTGGGTAATAAAGCCATTTTAACTATGTTGATTCTTCCAATACATGAGCACGGAATGTCTTTCCATTTCTTTGTGTCTTCTTCAATTTCTTTCAAAAATGTCTTATACTTTTCAGAATATAGGTCCTTCACATCCTTGGCTAAGTTTATTCCTAGGTATTTTATTATTTTTCTGCAATTGCAAAAGGAATTGTTTTTTGTACTTCTTTTTCTGAGATTTAATTGTTAGTATATAGGAATGCAATGGACTTTTGTACGTTGATTTTGTAGCCAGCAAATTTACTGTACTAGTTGATGGTTTCTAATAGCTTTTTGGTGGAGTCTTTAGGGTTTTCTATATGTAGTATCATGTCATCTGCAAAGAGTGATAATTTAACTTCATTCCCAATTTGGATGCCTTTTATTTCGTTCTCTTGCCAGATTGCTCTGGCAAGGACTTCCAACACTATGTTGAAAAGCAGAGGTGATAGGGGACAGCCCTGTCGTGTTCCTGAACGTGGAGCAAAGGGCTTCAGTTTTTCACCATTAATTATGAGATTAGCTGAGGGCTTTTCATATATGGCCTTTATTATGTTAAGGTATTTTCCTTCTATACCTATTTTATTAAGTGTTTTAATCATAAATGGATGTTGTATCTTGTCAAATGCTTTTTCTGCATCAATTGATATAATCATGTGATTTTTGTCCTTTATTTGTTTATGTGATGTATTACATTGATCAATTTGTGTATGTTGAACCATCCTTGTGCCCCGGGGATAAACCTAACTTGGTCGTGATGAATGATCTTTTTAATGCATTGTTGTATTCAGTTTGCTAGAATTTTGTTTAGGAATTTTGCATCTGTATTCATCAGAGATATTGGTCTGTAGTTTTCTTTTTTTGTGTTGTCCTTACCAGGTTTTGGTATCAGGTAATGTTGGCCTCATAAAATGAGTTAGGGAGTACTGTCTCTTCTTCACTTTTTTGGAAGAGTTTGAGCAGGATTGGTATTAGATCCTCTTTGAAGGTTTGGTAGAATTCAGTAGTAAAGCCATCTGGTCCCGGGCTTTTGCTTTTGGGAAAGTTTTCGATGACTGTTTAAATTTCATTACTGGTGATCGGTCTGTTTAGATTTCCCAGTTCTTCATGGTTCAGCCTAGAAAGGCTATATGTTTCTAAGAACTTGTCCATTTCTTCTAGGTTATTGAATTTGGTGGCAGATAGTCCTTCATAGTATTCTTGGATGATCCTTTGTATTTCTGTGGTGTCCGTGATAACTTCCCCTTTTTCATTTCTGTTTTTGTTTATTAGTGTCTTCTCTCTTTTTATCTTAGTGAGTCTAGCCAAGTGTTTCTCAATTTTGTTAATCTTTTCAAAGAACCAGCACTTTGTCACATTAGTTTTTTCTATTGTCTTTTTGTTCTCTATTTCATTTAGTTCTGCTCTGATTTTTGTCATTTCCTTTCTTCTGCTGACCTTGGGTTTCACTTGTTCTTTTTTTTCTAGTTCTTTAAGGTGTAACACAAGTTTATTTATTTGGGATTTTTCTTGTTTCTTGAGATAGGCCTTTAATAATATAAATTTCCCTCATAAAACTGCTTTCACTGCACCCCAAAAATTTTGGTAGGTTTTATTTTCATTGTCATTTGTTTCTATGTATCTTTTGAGCTCTCCTCTAGTTTCTTCTTTGACCCAGTTGTTCTTTAAAAGTATGTTTTTTTAATCTCCATGTATTTGTGTTTTTTCCTGCTTTCTTTTTGCAGTTGATATCCAGTTTCAAAGCCTTGTGGTCAGAAAATATGCTTGGTATGATTTCAATCTTCTTAAATTTGCTGAGGCGATTTTATGACCCAATATGTGGTCTATCCTTCAGAATGTTCCATGTACACTAGAAAAGAATGTATAGTCTGATGTTTTAGGATGAAGTGCTCTATATATGTCAATTATGTCCATTTAATCTAATGTGTCATTTAGGGCTGCTATTTCGTTATTTATTTTCTGTTTGGATGATCTATCCATAGCTGTCAGTGATGTATTTAGGTCCCCTAGTATAATTGTGTTTTGGTCAATTTCTCCCTTTAGTTCTGTTAGTAGTTACTTGGTATATTTCGGTGCTCCCTGAGTGGGGGCATAAATATTGATGACTGTTATGTCTTCTTGTTGTATAGTCCCCTTTACCATTTTGAAATGTCCATCTTTGTCTCTTGTTACCTTTTTCACCCTGAGATCTGTTTCATCTGATATCAGTATGGCTACATCTGATTTTCTCTGGGTACCATTTGCTTGGAGTGTCAATTTCCACCCTTTCACTTTGAGACTATGCTTGTCCTTGTAGCTGAGATGTGTCTCTTGGAGACAGCATATGGTTGGGTTTAGTTTTTTGATCCAATCTGCTACTCTGTGCCTTTTTATTGGTGAATTCAGTCCATTTACATTTTAGGTGATTATTGATATGTGAGGATTTCCTGTCATTCTATCTCTAGTTTTCTGGTAAGGCTGTGTCTCCATTGTTTCTTTGCCTTTTTGTTGTCTATTATTTCTGTATGGTAGTATTCTATGATGTTTCCCTCTGTTTCTTCTTTTATTACACTACATATTTCAGTTCTGGATTTTTCTAGAGTGGTTACCTTTAAGTTTAAGTAAAAGAAAGTTTGATATTTAGAGTATTCCATTTGCTTTAGCACACTTACTTTCTCCATTCCCATATTCCGATTCAGGCCTTTACTCTCCCCCTTTTTATGTTTTATTTGCCACAAATTGTCCCTGTTCCTGGTGGTCGAATAGCATCCTTTATTATTTCTTGTAGTGCAGGTCGTGTATTAGAAAATTCCCTCAGCTTCTGTATGTCTGGAAAGGTTTTATTCCTCCTTCATATCTAAAGGATATCTTTGGTGGATATATCATTCTTGGCTCATAATTTCTCTCTTTCAATAGTTTGAATATTTGTTTCCACTCCCTCCTTGCTTGTAGAGTTTCTGCTGAAAAATCTGATGATAATCTAATGGGCTTTTCTTTGTAAGTTACCGTCTTCTTTTCCCTGGCTGCTTTGAGTATTCTTTCTTTGTCGTTGATTTTAGACAGCTTCAATAAAATGTGCCATGGAGAAGGCCTATTGGGATTGAGGTAGTTAGGTGTTCTATTTGCTTTTTGGATTTGAGGATCCAGTTCTGTCCACAAGTTTGGGAAGTTCTCATCAACAATTTGTTTGAATATATTCTCTGTTCCCTTCTCTCTTTCTTCTCCTTCTGGTATGCCCATTATTCTTATATGGTTCTTTTTGATGGAGTCAGAAAGTTCTTGTAGAGTTCTTTCATTTCTTTTAAGTCTCAAGTCTCTTTCTTCTTCCATCTGTGTCATTTCCAGGATTCTGTCTTCGATGTCACTGATTCTTTCCTCCATCTGGTCAACTCTACTACCTAAGCTGCCTATTTCATTCTTGATTTCTTCCATTGAGTTCTTAATCTCCAGAAATTCTATTTGGTTCTTTTTTAAAATTTCAATCTCTTTCGTAAAATGCTCATGTTGTTTTTTGATTGCGTTTCTGAGTTCATTAAACTGCCTTTCTGTGTTTTCTTGTATCTCGTTGAGTTTTTTCAGAACTGCAGTCTTGAATTCTCTGTCGTTTAAGTCACACATTTCCATATCTTTAAGTTCCTTTTCTGGCGATTTTTCACTTTCTATCTGAGCTGTCTTGTTGCCTTGGTTAGTCATAGCAATTATTGATTTATCATTTCTCTTCCTAGACATCTATAGGAGTGGCTTTGCAACAGGTTGATAGGAAGAGGTCTTTCTTTTGTTTTCTAGTATTTGTTGGTAGAATGTTTTATTTTCTCTATGACTGCAGCCTTTTATTTTTCTCACAGGGTAGTGCTATATTTTCTCTGCACTATTCTAGCTTCTCACACAATGGGGGGATTCTCTGGGAGATGGGCTTCTCCTCTGTCAATAGTTCGCTTGGGTCACAGGGCGCAGTGTCCGTGTGGGTATGGGGAGAGCTTTTGAAGTTCCAAAGCTCTTCCTGTCCCAGATTCAGAGTCCCTATGTTTCAGCAGTTCTATTTACTCCTGCAGGGTTCCTCCCAGATAGGTGGGGCCAGGGGCAGGGTCAGTTGTGAGAATTGGCCCAGAGCAATGGCGGCCACCACCACCACAGCCCGTCCTGCTTCCACAGCTCCCTCCCCTCTGCCAGAACTAGTTTGTCTGTGAATCTGTGTCTGCTGTCCACAGTTCTCAGAACAGCAAACATTCTGTTCTTTTGATCTGACACTGCTACTGTTTCGCTTCTAGCACCGGCCAGGTGGGGGCGGGGCATGTTCTGGGAGGGTTGGGAGGGAGCGGCTAATCTCAGTGCCTAAGGCTTCCGTTCTCTGCTCAGCAGTGAGGGCTTAAACCACCGTTTTCTGCCTTTTTCCCTCAGTCTTTGCTCCGAGGTCTCTGCCGTGAGCTTTGGGTTCAGCCGTGTTATATGCTGCCCCCTCAGCCCTGTGGGCCAAAAGCAGAGCTCTAGCAGTCCGAGTTCTTCCCTCTCCCACAGCTGCGGTAGTTCCCAAATGCAGCGAGCTGGGAGCACTGAGCTAGGTCTGTGTCCTGCGCCCGCGCATCTCTGTCTCTGCACTTCTCCCTTCCCTCCTCCCCAGCTCGAGCTATTTGCCCACGTTTAGGTGAATTCAGTAGTGGGCCTCTTCGTCTTGCCTGTCTGCTGTGCAGAGTGTCCTTTGTGGAGTTATTGTTGTTCGATTAGTTGTAAATTCCAGGGGAGCTTTACAGAGGCTTACCTCATGCCTCCATTTTTCTTTTCCTTCTTTTTTTAAGGCTGAATAATATTCCATTTTATGTATATACCAAATTTTCCTTATCTGCGTCTGTCAATGGACTTTTAGGTTACTTTCATATGTTGGCTATTGTGAACAATGCAACAAACAAGAGGATGCCGATATATTTTCAAGATTCTGATTCCAATTCCTTTGGATATATACACCAAAGTGAGATAGCTGGATCATATGGTAGCTCTATTTTGAATTTTTTAAGGAATTTTCATACTGTTCTCCACAGTAGCTGTACCAATTTACATTCCCTCCAATAGTGTACTAGTGTTCCATTTTGTAAACTTCCTAGCCAACAAATTAGTGTGTATATATTATATATATATATATATATATATATATATATATATATATATATATATATAATATGTATATCATTATAGACATCCTAAAAGGTGTTATATATATGTATATATATATGATATATATGTATATATGTGTATATATATATATATATATATATATATATATATAATAGACATCCTACAAAGTGTGAGGTGATATCACATTATGCTGTTTATTTGCATTTCTTTGACTATTAGTAATGTTGAACAACTTTTCATGTACCTGTTGGTCATTTGTATTTATTTTTTGTACAATTATTTGTTCAGTCTTTTTGCCCATTTTTTAATCAGGTTATTTTATTTTTGCTATTGAGTTTTAGGAGATCCTTATATATTTTGGATATTAACCCTTTATCAGATATATAATTTGAAAATATTTTCTCCCATTCTGTATGTTGCCTTTCAATTTGTTGTTTCCTTTGCTGTACAGAGGCTTTTTAGTTCGATGTAGTCTCCCTTTCCCATTTTGCTTTTGTTACCTGTGCTTTTGATGTTATATCCAAGAAATCATTGCCAAGACAAATGTCAAGACATTTTTCTTTTATTATCTACATTTAGGAGTTTTGTACTTTTAGAACATATGTTTCCGTCTTTTATCTATTTTGAGTTTATTTATGTACATAGTGTAAGATAAGGGTCTAGTTTCATTCTTCTGTGAGTTGATATCCTGTTTTCCCAGCACCATTTGTTAAAAAGACTCTCCTGTCCTTATTATGTATTCTTGGCACCTATGTTGAAGATCAGTTGACCATATATTCATGGGGTTATTTCTGGCATCTCTGTTCTCCCCGCCATTGGTGTATATATCTATTTTTATGCCAGCACTATATTATTTTACTTACTGTAGCTTTGTAATATATTTTGAAATCAAGAGATATGATGCCTCCGACTTTGTTTTTCGTGCTCAAAATTGCTCTTTTCTTTGTGGTCGTTTGTGGTGCCATATGCATTTTAAGATATTTTTTTCAATTTGTCTTTAGGATTTTGATAGGTATTGAATTTAATCTGTAGATCACTTTTAATAGTGTGGACATTGAAGAAATATTCTTCCAATTCATGAACACAAATATATTTCCATTTATTTGGGTGTGCTATTATTTTTTTTATCAGTGAATATAGGTTTCAGTGTATACATTTTTCACCTCCTTGGTTAGATTTATTCCTAGACATTTTGTTATTTTTGATGTTACTGTAAATGGAATTGTTTTCTTTATTTTATTTTTGGATAGTTCATTGTTGGTGTGCAGAACACAACTAATTTTTGTAGTTATTTTGTATCCTGAAGTTTTACTCAATTTGTTCATTAGTTCAGTTTTCTGGGTGGAGTCTTTAGGGTTTTCTACATATAAGATCATGTCATCTGCAAACAGATACAATTTTACTTCTTCCTCTACAATTTGAATGCTTTTTCATTCTTTCTCTTAACGTATTTCTCTGGTTAGGAATTCTGGTACTCTGTTGAATGGAAATTAATGAAATCGGGCATCTTTCATCTTTGAAAGTGCACGTTTAATAACTTCAGTATCTTCCAGCTTGAACAGTGTTTTCAATCTTAGAGACAGTTCATATCGCTGAAGGAAGCCATCCCCGCAGTGTTGATATGCTTTGAATTCTTCTGGGGATATTTCTAATTGTGGTGCTATTGCTTGAATATCAGCCCTGTGCACAACCAAAGCCTTTGCTCTCCTGTCAGCAATCTATTCACAGATGATGTCTTCCAGCTCAGGAAATAATTGTTGCTGACCTGATCCACACTTGTGCTTCTTAACCTTTCTCTCATCCACCTGTTGACTGAGGTTATTGTACTCTGCTTGCCATTTTTGGACCTTTTGGAGATCCAACTTCTTCTCTTTTCAGAAAGCCATAAAATTCTTGCCCCAGGAGTCCTCCATGATTCCTTTCTTGTACTCGACAGAACAGTTCTTTCTTTTTGCACTCATCTTGTCTGGGGGTCAAAATATTATTCCCTTCAAATCTACCATTAAATCAAGTGTTAATTGAAGACTTATGAGACAGGAGTGGCAACAAAAATGATGACAGTTAAGAATGATGGTCCACACAAAAGGGACAAAAAATTGCAGGCACCAAAATTCAGAAGACGTTTCTTTATTTCACACAAATGTATTAAGTACGTCCGTTACAACACACGACGTATTGAGTTATGAAGATTCATATTAGACACAACCACGTCCATTCATTATCAAGTGTGTATATTGTTCCTGTATTGTGTCTGTACTCCACTTGATCATTCAGCAACAAGTCTCGAGTTCATCTGTTTATATAAGCATTTACCTCTTTCCCAAAGGTGTCCACTTGGGTATTTACAAATATTTTATTTTAAGTATTAATATCAATAATGTTATTTATTTATATTTAATTATACATTATTATTATTTTATAATTCAGTACGTCCAACATGTGTTGCAATGGACGTACTACTCTGTTTCCCCGAAAATAAGACCTAGCCAGACCACTAGCTCTAATGTGTCTTTTGGAGCAAAAATTAACGTACGACCCAGTCATATTTTGCTATAAGACTAGGTCTTAATATAATAAATATAATATAATATAATATAATATTGAATCTTATATTAATTTTTGCTCCAAAAGACGCATTAGAGCTGATGGTCCTGCTATGTCTTATTTTCTGGGAAACACGGTATATCTCTTACTTTCTTTCTCTGCATTTTTCATCTTTTTTCTTCCCATGATTCAGTCTGGATATTTTCTGTGACTTACCTTCCATTTCACTAATAATCTTTGTCACATACTACTCTTAAACACATCCACTCAATTCTTAATTTTAGTTTCTCACTTGTAAAATTTACATTTGATTCTTTTTTTTTATTGATTCTAGCTCTCTTCAGCAATTCTACATTGCTCCACTATTTTGTTAATTATTTAAAAATACATTTTACTATAAACCAAAATTAAATTTAGACTGTAACAAAGAATTTAAAAAACCTTTGAGCAAAAGGAGCCACAGCCCAGGAGACACAGATTCAGGTGGCAATCTAAATTGTGTTCCCCTGAGACAAAGGTGAGACTGTAACCACAGGATCAGCTCAAACTTGTCCTATCCTGTTTTGTATACATCTTTTAGGTTCATTGGTCTTTAGTTGTTATCTGCTGTTTCCTTGTTGATTTTCTGTCTGGATGAGTTATCCATTGTTGTAAGTGATGAATTGAAGTTTTCTACTATTGTTGAATTGCTGTCTATTTATCTTTTCAGATATGGTAATGCTTGCTATATATATATATAGATGACAATTAAGTTCACAAACTTGTTGCAATGATGTTGCTAACTTTTTTTGATATCAGAGGTATTATTCATTATGAATTTGTACCAACTGGACAAACAGTTATCCAAGTTTACTATGTGGAAATGCTGAAAAGGCTGCATTAAAAAGTTAGATGACCTGAACTTTTTGCCAACAATTCATGGCTCTTGCATAACGACATGTGTGAAATAACTCTCATGAGTAACACTTGTGAACCTTTAACTGCTATCCCTTTAAACCTCACCTCAGAGACAAATCTAAGTCTTGCCTTCTGTCTCCTTGCCAATCAACTCACAAATAGAAGCCTTTTCTTCTCTCAGAAGCCACTGCCAGAGTATGGGCTTCTCTGTGTGTCAGGTAGCAAATGCTTTTTCTGTAACAAGGCTGCCTTTTATAGTGAAAGTGGTCACCCAAGTTCCCAATTAGGTCCATTTTATGTAAATGAGGTATCCAAATTATGCAGTTCTGATTGGAAAGGGCCGGTCGTAGTCCATTGGTAGACAGGCAAAACCAGAGTTTTGCTGCAGCGGTAGACTTCGACAGCCTAAACAATTGGGGCATAGTATGGGAAGCTGAGAATTCAGTCTGAGGTTCTTCACAGTATACTCGTACAGAGGATGTGAGAAGCCCCTGTCAGAAAACAGCTGCTAGGCTCTTATTATTTATAAAATTTGTGCCCTTGGTTGATCATGGTAAGTCCATCTCAGCAGATAAGTTCCTTCTTGGGGCCTATAATATCTTATAATATTTTTTTAATTTTGTACATTGTGTATGAAAAATTGTGATAATTTGAGGCTCTTGATTATTATATCTTCTGCAGAGATTTAGCTTTCACTTCTGCTAGGAAGTTAATGAAGTCCTATCATCTTCATCTAGTCAGTGGTTGTGGTATATTAAGTCTGACTTTTTCTATTAAAGGGGTGGCAATTGTTACTAAAGTTACATAGGTTTCAGGTGTGCAATTCTGTAATACATCATCTATATATCACATTGTGCATTCACCATCCCGAGCGTGACTTTTAATCTTTTAGAGGGCTTGTTTATTTCTGGTTTTGGCTTTTAACCTGGGGTCTATTCATATAGAGGACCCAACTCAAACCTGGGGTGTTATACCACACCTTGCTTAGCCTCAAACTGTAAGTTTTCCTTCATTATTTCCTTTAGACATCTAAAAGCTCTGTTCAGCTTCTCTTTTAGCCATGAAAATGAAATGAAAAATGACTTGAGATGTGAAGCTGTGTGAATGTGAAGCTTATCTATTAGTGTTTACCTTATATCCAGAATTATGTTCCTGATAATTCTTTGATTCATGTATACCAGAGGTTCCAAACAAATGTATACACATTTTAAGAGATGTTTCTATGTATTACTTTTTGAAGTTTAATTGGATTACATAATAATGTGTAGTATGGCGTTCACACAAAAGATGGTGTTAATCAAATGAGTGCTAGCGTCATTCATTGTATTACAATTTTAATACAGATTTTTTCTTACTTAAAATGTGTATACATTTTTTGGCACCCCCGGTGGAATTTATTAGCCTTTTCTATTTCTTAGCAGAAGAATGTCGGATACACATTTACCTCTATAGATAGAAAAGTAATTTTCATGGCTTCTATGTCAGTTCTCCTCTTCTGAGGAGATGTCAAGATAGAATTAGATGTATGAAAAATTATCTGTTAAATAGGTATGAATAATGGGGAGTGTCATGTAGGGACTCATGCCGGGTCTCAGCACCCGCTCCCCACATAAGAACGCAGGATATGGTGAGGCCAAAAAGGAAAACCCATGGAGCCATAGATAGGGGAGTGAAACCACTATAGTCTCGCTGGCCGCTGGGCTGGAGACACAGGAAGCAGGAGCCACACTATATGCAACCTGCCATCCACTTCTCTCTTGCCAACCAACCTCACTTGCTAGCTGCAATCCGCCATGCTAACTGCAATCTGCTCTTACTAGCTCAGCCACCATCTTCTTGCTAGCCCCCATTTTCTGCTAGCATAGCCACAGCAGTTATATTAGTGGCCAATGGCTCACTGGTTACAGCTGACAGCCAATTAGCCACAGCTGATGGCCATCCAATCACAGTTGATGGCCATTTACTACCCAAGTGAGCACCTTTCCACGTGAGGGCGAGAGCCTGGAAATTGCACTCCTGGCTCTGTCCCCACACTCCACCCCTACAGGGTCTCACTTCACAATTTACGTGACAAGTATCTTCTGTGAGGGGCCCTCTGCAAGTAGCCTGGAGGTGAATGCAATATCCCGGACACAGCCAGGATCTCCAGGCACAGCCAGTGTTTCTCAGGGCACCACCAGTCCTTTTGGGCACAGCCAGACTTCCTGGGCTCAGCCAGGGCCTCTCAGGGTACTTCCAGTCTTTCTGGGCACAGAAAGTCTTCCTGGGCACAGCCAGGGTTTCTCAGGGTACCATCAGTCTTTCTGGGCACAGCCAGGGTTCTCACATATTCTCGACGGCGGCCGGTCGAGACACAAAAGCAAACATCCGCCAGTTCCACTACATGGTGGTAGGTTCCCAAGCTAACAGTCAAGCAGTCCATTAAATTAGGGATGGAGCCCATTCCCCATAATCCACAGTCATTTGCCAAGGCTGTGCGTTAGCCTCACAATGTGTGCCCTCTACGCAGGGGAAGGGCTCCAAGTCCTACCCATCATGGATGTGAGGGCCTCAACAAGCACTTCCCAGCCAACAGGGCCGCAACAACCTTAGCCTTCTCTGGCCTATGCTGGTTGGGGAACCGTCCACATCTTCCCACCCCTCCATGGGGGCCCAGCTCTCCAGCAGCTGCTTCTCCTGGTGTTCCTGAGACTGAGTGTTCATACGCACAAACTACTTCACCGCCCTTTGGAGAGCTTTGGCATCAGACCTGCTCAATGTGCCATGTGTCATGCAGGGACTCATGCCGGGTCTCAGCTCCTGCGCCCCACATAAGAACACAGGATATGGTGAGGCCAAAAAGAAACACCCACGGAACCATAGATAGGGGAGTCATACCACTATAGTCTCGCGGGTGACTGGTTGGAGACACAGAAAGCAGGAGTCACACTATCCACAACCTGCCATCCACTTCTCTCTGCCAACCAACCTCACTTGCTAGCTGCAATCCGCCATGCTAACTGCAATCCACGCTTGCTAGCTCAGCCACCATCATCTTGCTAGGCTCCATTTTCTGCTAGCGTAGCCACAGCAGTTATATTAGTAGCCAATAGCTCACTGGTTACAGCTGATGGCCAACTAGCCACAGCTGATGGCCATTTACCACCTGAGTGATCACCTTTCCTCACGAGGGCAAGAGCCTGGGAACTGCACTCCTGGCTCTGTCCCCACAGGGAGGGAGCATGAGTAAGCAGAGGGAGCTTTTATAATGTGATTCAAGCCTGATACCTGTGAAAGAAGAGAGGGGAGAAAGGATTGGTTAAGAAAATCCTCAGTTCACAGTGAAGTTCTGATAAACTTTCAGCAAGTCTATATGGAATTCCCAAAGAAAGGAATGGGCCAGCACTCTTCCCCACACTGTACTTCTTCATTGAGTAGGAGCAGCTCTGGGTAAGTGTGGTCTTAGAATTCATGGGGTCAGAAGTGGATACTATGTTCTTTGCTTCAGGTTCTTTTTAAAGAGATCTGAGTGACACATCTGCACCATAGTCAACTTGTTATGATGCACATTTCTGTTTCTACACATATATTTATGAAGTATCTTCTCCATCGTACCTTTGGGTCTTAATTCCTGTGGAGAAAATTAGAAGAGAGAAAAGAGTGTGATGAACTACACCTCCTATTACTGTATTTGGTGTTACTCCAAAACTGGTACACATCTCCCACCTAGATTCTTTTTTAAAATTATTATTAAAGTTTATAGGGGTGACATTTTTTAGTAAAGTTACATTGGTTTCAGGTGTACAATTCTGTAATACATCGTCTATATATCACATTGTGTGTTCACCACCCGGAGTCAGTTATCCTTCCATCACCGTATATATGATGCCTTTTACCCTCATCTACCACACCCCTCCCCTTACCTTCTGGTAACCACTAAACTATTGTTTGTGTGTATGATTTTTGTTTCTTCATTTGTTTGTTTTCTTCCTTTTGTTGTTTTCAATTTTATTTACCACATGTCAATGAAATCATATGGATCACAAGTTTTTCTGTCTGACTTATTTCGCTTAGCATTATAATCTCAAGATCCATCCATGTTGTTGCAAATGGCACTATTTCATCTTTCCTTATGGCCAAAAAGTATTGCAATGTGTACATATACCAAAACTTTTACCAATCACCTATTGAAAGACACTTTGGTTGTTTCCATGTCTTGGTCACTGTAAATAAAGCTACAATGAACATTGGAACTGCACATAAAACTACAATGAACATCGGAACTGCACATATATCTCTACAAAACAACGTTTTCAGATTTTGGGTATATATACCCAGGAGAGGGATTGAAGGGTCATAGATAATTATATTCTTAATTTTTTGATGAATCTCCACACTGCCTTCCATAGCAGCTGCACCAATCTGCATTCCCACCAACAGTATATGAGGGTTCCTTTTTCTCCACAGCCTCTCCAACACTTGTTATTATTTGTCTTGTTGATGATAGCCATTCTGACTGGGGTGAGGTGATATCTCATTGTGGTTTTTATTTGCATTTATCTGATGATTAGTGATGTTGAGCATTTTTTCATGTCTATTGGCCATTTCTATATCCTCTTTGGAGAATGGCTATTCAGGTCCTTTGCCCTATTGTCTGTGTCTATGAGTTTTTGTTTCTCATTTGTTTGTCTTGTTCTTTTGTGGTTTTTGGTTTATATACCACATATCAGTGAAATCACATGGTTCTCTGCTTTTTCTGTCTGACTTATTTCGCTTAGCATTATACTCTCAAGATCCATCCATGTTGTCACAAATGTTACTATATCATCTTTTCTTACTGCCGAACAGTATTCCATCGTGTATATATACCATAACTTCTTTGTCCATTCATTTATCGAAGGACATTTTGGTTGTTTCCATGTATTGCCCACTGTAAATAAAGCTGCAATGAACATTGGAGCACACGTGTCTTTATGTATAAATGTTTTCAGATTTTTTGGGTAGATACCCAGGAGAGGGATTGTTGGGTCATATGGTAATTCTAGTCATAATTTTTTGAGGAACCTCCACAATGCCTTCGACAGTGGCTGCACCAATCTGCATTCCCACCAACAGTGTATGAGGGTTCCTTTTTCTCCACAGCCTCTCCAACACTTTCTATTATTCGTCTTGTTGATGATAGCCATTCTAACTGGTGTGAGGTGATATCTCATTGTAGTTTTAATTGCATTACTCTGATGATTAGTGATGTTGAGCATTTTTTCATATGTGTATTGGCCATTTGTATGTCCTCTTTGGAGAAATGTCTCTTCAGGTCCTTGGCCCATTTTTTTTTTTAATGGGATTGTTTGATTTTTTGTTGTTGAGTTGTATGAGTCCCTTATATATACTGGATATTAGCCCATTATAGGAGGCATTGCTTGCAAAAATATCCTCCCATTTGGTTGATTACCTCTTTATTCTGTTCATGGTTTCTTTTCTTGTGCTGAAGCTCTTTAGTTTGAAATAGTCTCATTCATTTATTTTAGCTTTTACTTCCTTTGCCCTTGAGGTCAAATTCATAAAATGCTCTTTGAACCCAAGGTCCATAAGTTGAGTACCTATGTTTTCTTCTATGCAATTTATTGTTTGAGTTCTTATGTTTAGATCTTTGAGCCATTTTGAATTAATTTTGGTACATGGTGACAGATCGCAGTCTAGTTGCATTGTTTTGCACATGTCTTTCCAATTCTCCCAGCATCAGTTATTGAAGAGGCTGTGTTTTCTTCATTGTATGTTTTTGGCTCCTTTATTGAAAATTATCTGTCCATATTTATGTGGGTTTATTCCTGGGTTGTCAGTTATATTCCATTGGTCTGTGTGTCTGTTTTTCTGCCAATACCATGCTGTTTCGATTATTGTTGCCCTGTAGTACAAGGTGAAGTTAATACCTCTAGCATTGTTCTTTGTTCTTAGGATTACTTTGGCTATTCGGGGTCTTTTGTGGTTCCATGTAAATCTGATGATTTTTTGTTCTATTTCTTTAAAAATTGCTAGTGGGATTTTGATGGGTATTGCATTATATCTGTACATTGCTTTGGGTAATATGGCCATTTTAACTATGTTGATTCTTCCAATCCATGAATGTGGAATCTTTCCATTTCTTTGTGTCTTCATCAATTTCTTTTTAAAATATCTTATAGTTTTCTGTATATAAGTCTTTCACATCCTTGGTTAAGTTTATTCCTAGGTATTTTATTATTTTTGTTGCAATTGCAAAAGGAATTTTTAAAAATTTCTTTTGACGAGATTTCATTGTTAGTGTATAGGAATGTAATGGACTTTTGTGGGTTGATTTCATAACCAACAATTTACTGTATTCATTTATTGTTTCCAACAGCTTTTTCGTTGAGTCTTTATGGTTTTCTATATATAGCATCATGTCATCTGGAAACAGTGACAATATACATTCTTCACTCCATGTGTGGATGCCTTTTATTCCTTTCTCTTGCCCTGATTACTCTTTTTAGGACTTCCAATAATATGTTGAAAAACAGAGGAGATACGGGACAGCCCTGTCATGTTCCTGAACGTAGAGCAAAGGGCTTCAGTTTTTCACCATTGTGATATTAGCTAAGGGTTTGTCACACATGGCCTTTATTATATTAAGGTACTTTCCTTCTATAACTATTTTATTAAGTGTTTTGATCACAAATAGATGTTGTGTCCTGTCAAAGGCTTTTACTGCATCTGTTGATAAAAATTATATGATTTTCATCCTTTATTTCATTTATGTGGTTTATCACATTGATCGAATTGCGTCTGTTGAACCATCCTTGTGATGCTGGGATGAACCCTACTTGTGCGTGATGTATAATCTTTTCAATGCCTTCTTGCATTCGATTTGCTGTAATTTTGTGTAGGATTTTTTTGCATCTGTATTCATCAGAGATATTGGTCTGTAATTTTCTTTTTTGGTGTTATCCTTACAAGGTTTTGGTATCAGGGTAATGTTGACCTCATAAATGAATTAGGGAGTATTGTCTGCTCTTCAATTTTTTTGGAAGAGTTTGAGTAGGACAGGTATTAGATCCTCTTTTGATAGTTTGGTAGAATTCACTAGTGAAGCCATGTGGTCCCCTGACTTTTGCTTTTGGGAAAGTTTCAGATGACTGATTCAATTTCCTTACTGTTGATCTTTCTATTTAGATTTTCCAATTCTTCGTGATTCAGCCTAGGATTCAGACTTCGTGATTCTGGCCATAGTTTTGTCAATTTTATTCATCTTTTCAAAGTACCAGCTCTTTGTTAGATTACTTTTTTCTTTTTTCTCTAGTTCACTTAGTTTCACTCTGATTTTTGTTATTTCTTTCCTTCTGCTGACTTAGGGTTTCATTTGTTCTTCTGTTTCTAGTTCGTTAAGATGCAGCGTGAGGTTATTTATCTTGGATTTTTCTTCTTTCTTGAGATAGGCCTGTAATGGTATAAATTTCCCTCTTAAAACTGCTTTCTCTGCATCCCCAAAATTTTGGTAGGGTGTATTTTCATTCTCATTTGTTTCTATGTACTCTTTGATCTCTCTTCTTATTTCTTCTTTGACCCAGTCATTTTTTAAATGTATGTTGTTTAATCTCCACATATTTGTGGTTTTTCCTGCTTTCTTTTTGCAGTTGATATCCAATTTCAAAGCCTTGTGATGAGAGAATATGCTTGGGATGATTTCAATCTTCTTAACTTTGTTGAGGCAAGTTTTGTATCCCAATATATGGTCAGTTTTTGAGAATATTCCATGTACACTAGAAAAGAATGTATAGTCTGATGTTGAAGGATGAAGTGCTCTGTTAATGTCAATTATGTCCCTTGCATCTAATGTGTCATTTAGGGCTGATATTTCTTTATTTATTTTCTGTTTGGGTAATCTATCTGTAGGTGTCAATGATGTATTTAGGTCCCTACTGTAAAACTGCTTTGGTCAATTTCTCCTTTTAGTTCTGTTAGTAGTAGCTTGGTATATTTCAGTGCTCGCTGATTGAAGGCATAAGTATTGATGACTGTTATGTTTTCTTGTTGTATAGTCCCCTTTACCATTATGAAATGTCCACCTTTGTGTCTTGTTACCTTTTTTTACCTGAAGTCTGTTTCTCTGATATCAGTATGTATACACCTGATTTTCTCTGGGTATCATTTTCCTGGAGTGTCAGTTTCCACCCTTTTACTTTGAGTCTATGTTTGTCCTTGTAGCTGGGATGTGTCTCTTGGAAGCAGCCTATGGTTGGGTTTAGTTTTTTGATCCAATCTTCTACTCTGTCCCTTTTTTTTGGTGAGTTCAGTGCATTCACATTTAGGATGATTATTGATATGTGAGGATTTCCTATCATTCTATCTTTTGTTTTCTGTTAAGACTGTGTCTCCATTGTTTCTTTGCCTTTTTGTTGTTGTCTATTATTTCTGTGTGGTGGTATTCTATGATGTTTCCCTCTGTTTCTTCTTTTATTACTTTATATATTTTAGTTCTGGATTTTTTTTGAGTGGTTACCCTTAAATTTATGTAAAAGAAAGTTTGATATTTAGAGTGTTCCATTTTCTTTAGCACACTTACTTTCTCCATTCCCATATTCCGGTTCAGGCCTTTACTCTCCCCCTTTTTATGTTTTGGTTGCTGCTAATTATACCTATTGATGGTGGTTGAATAGCCTCCTTTAGTATTTCTTGTAGTGCAGGTCGTGTGTTAGACAATTCCCTTAGCTTCTGTATGTCTGGAAAGGTTTTTATTCCCCCTTCATATCTAAAGGATATCTTTGCTGGATATATTATTCTTGGCTCATAATTTCTCTCTTTCAATAGTTTGAATGTTTGGTTCCACTCCCTCCTGGCTTGTAGAATTTCTACTAAAAAATCTGATGATATTCTAATGGGCTTTCTGTTTTAGGTTGCCATCTTCTTTTGGCTGTCTTGAGGATTCTTTCTTTGTCATTGATTTTTGACATTTCAACAATGTCCCTTGGAGAAGGCCTATTGGGATTGAGGTAATTATGTGTTCTATTTGCTTCTTGGATTTGAGGATCCAGTTCTGTCCACAAGTTTGGGAAGTTCTCATCGACAATTTGTTTGAATATATTCTCTGTTCCCTTAACTCTTTCTTCTCCTTCTGGTATGCCCATTATTCTTATATTGCTCCATCAGAATAGTTCTTGCCTGTTTCATTCTTAATTTCTTCTATTGAGTTCTTAGTCTCCAGAAATTCTATTTGGTTCTTTTATTAAATTTAAATTTCAAATGTTTGTAAAATGCTCATGTTGTTCTTTGATTGTGTTTCTGAGTTCATTAAACTGTTTTTCTGCGTTTTCTTGCATCTCGTTGAGTTTTTTCAGAACTGCAGTCTTGCATTCTCTGTCATTTAAGTCACATATTTCCGTATAAAGGAACTGAGTTCCTTTTCTGGAGACTTTTCACTTTCTTTCTGAGCTGTCTTGTTGCCTTAGTTATTCATGGCAATTACTAATTTATTTCTCCTCCTAGACATCTACAGGAGTGGCTTCTGCAACAAGTTGATAGGAAGAGGTCTTTCTTTTGTTTTCCAGTACTTGTTGGTAGAATGTTTTATTTTCTCTCCAACTGCAGCCTTTTTTCTCTCTCACACTGTAGTACTATGTTTTCTCTGCACTATTCCAGCTTCTCACACAATGGGGGGATTCCCTGGGAGACAGGCTTCTCTTCTGTTAATAGTTCGCCTGGGTCACAGGGTGAAGTGTCCATGTGAGTATGCAGAGAACTTGTGAAATTCCAAAGCTCTTCCTGCACCAGATTCAGAGCCTGTATGTTTCAGCAGTTCTGTTTACTCCTGCAGGGATCCACCCAGATAGGTGGGGCCAGTGGCGGGGTGAGTTGTAAGAGGTGGCCCAGAGTAATGGCAATGACCACCACCACAGCCGGTCCTGCTTCCACAGCTCCATCCCCTTTGCTGGTAATAGTTGGGTTCCGAATCTGTGTCTGTGGTCCACAGTTCTCAGAACAGCAAATATTCTGTTTTTTTGATCTAACACTGCTACTGTTCCACTTCTAGCACCAGGCAGGTGAGTGTGGGGCGAACTCTGAGAGGGTAGGGAGGGGGTGGCTTGTCTCATTGCCTAAGGCTTCGGTTCTCTGCTCGGCACTGAGGGCTAAACAACACTTTTCAACCTTCTTCCCTCAGTCATTTCTCCAAGGTCTCTGCTGTCTGCGCTGGGTTCAGCCGTGTTATATGCTGTCCCCTCAGCCCTGTGGGCCATAAGCGGAGCCCTAGCAGTCCGAGTTCTTCCCTCTTCTGCATCTGTGGTTGTTCTGGGATGCAGTGAACTCAGAGCACTGAGCTAGGTCTGCATCCTGTGCCCACGCAGCCCCATCTCCGCACTTCTCCCTTCTTTCCTCCCCTGCTCGCAAAATTTGCCCACCTTTAGGTGAATTCAGTAGTGAGACTCTTCGTCTTGCCTGTCTGCTCTGCAGGGAGTCCTTTGTGGAGTTATTGTTGTTCGATTAGTTGTAAATTCCAGGGGAGCTTTACAGAGGCTCACCTCACGCAGCCATTTTGATCAACCAGGATTATTTTCTTAATTTCTCCTTCTGGTAGTTTATTATTGGTGTATATAAATGCAACTGACATGTGAATATTAATTTTGTATCCTGCTACTTTACTAAATTCATTTATCAGTTCTAAATTTCTTTAGGTGGAGTCTTTGGGGTTCTCTATATGTAGTATCATGTCATCTGCATATAATGACAATTTTATCTCCTCTTTTCCAATTTGGATACCTTTTATTTCTTTTTCTTGTCTGATTGCTGTGGTTAGAATTTCTAGAACTGTGTTAAATAAAAGTGGTGAAAGTGGGCCACCTTGTCTTGTTCTTGATCCTAAGGGGAATGGTTTTAGCTTTTCCCCATTGAGTATAATGTCAGCTGTGGATGTGTCACATATGGCCTTTACTATGTTGAGATATGATTTTTCTATTCCCACCTTGCTATGAGTTTTTATCATAAATAGCTGGTGGATTTCGTCAAATGCTTTTTCTGCATCTATTGATATGAACATATGATTTTTATTTTTCATTTTATTAATGTGGTGTATCACATTAATTGATTTTCAGATATTGAACAACCTTGCATACCAGTAGTGAAACCCATTTGATCATAGTATGATCTTTTTAATGTATTGCTGAATTCAGTTTGCTAATATTTTCTTGAGGATTTTTGCATCTATATTCATCAGGTATATTGGCCTGGAGTTTTGTTGTTTTTGTTTTGTTTTGTTTTTGTTTTTGTTTGTTTTTGTTTTGTTTTGTTTTTTGTAATTTCTTTGTCTTGTTGTGGGATCAGGGTGATAGTGGCCTCATTAAAAATGTTTGGGAAACTTCCATCCTTCTGGATTTTTTGGAATAGTTTGAGGAGAATAGGTGATAATTCTTTTTTGAATGTTTGGTAAAATTCACTTGTAAAGCCATCTAGCCCAGGGCTTTTGTTCTGTGGAAGTTGTTGATTACTGATGCAATTTCACTGGTAGTAATCAGTCTATTCAGATTGTCCATTTCTTCTTGATTCAGCCTTGGAAGGTTGTATGCTTCGAGAAAATTATCCATTTCTTCCAGATTGTCTAATTTTTTGGCATATGCTCATGGTATTTTCTTAATTTGTTTTTGTATTTCTGTGGTGTCTGTTGTCACTTCTACTCTTTTGTTACTGCTTTTATTAATATGGGTCCTCTCTTTTTCTAGATAAGTCTGGCTAATGGCTTGTCAGTTTTCTTTATCTTTTCAAAAAACCAGTTCTTGGTTTCATTGATCTGTTGTATTGCTTTTTTGGTCTCTATTTCATTTATTTTTGCTCTGATCTTTATTATATCCTTCTTCATACTCCCTTTGAGCTTATTTTGCTGTCCGTTTACCAGGACACTTAGTTGTAAGGGTAGACTGTTGATTTGAGATTTTTCTTGTTTCTTTAGGTAGGCCTGCACTGCTGTGAATTTCCCTGTTAGGACGACTTTTGCTGCATCCCATATATTTTGGGTCATTGTGTTCACAGTTGCTTTTGTCTCGAGGTATCTTTTGATTGTCCTTGATCTCATTGTTGACACATTCATTATTTAGTAACATTTTATTCAGCCTCCATGTATTTGTGTGTTTTCCAGTTTTTTTTCTTGTAATTGATTTCTAATTTCATAACACTGCAGTCAGAGAAGATGCTGATATGATTTCAACTTTCTTAAATTTATTGAAGCTTGTTTTGTGGCCTAATGTATGGTCTATCTTGCAAAATGTTCCATGTGCACTAGCGAGGAATGTATATTCTGCCACTTTGGGGTGAAATGCTCTAAAAATATCGATTAAATCCAACTGGTCTAATGTGTCACTTAAGCTCCCTGTTTCCTTGTTGATTTTCTGTCTGGAGAATCTGTCCCTTGGTGTCAGTGATATGTTGAAGTCCCCTACTATGATAGTGTTACTGTTGATCTCTGTATTTATGTCTGTCAATATCTGTTTTATGTATTTAGGTCGTCCTATGTAGGGTCCATAGATGTTTACTAGGATTATGTCTTGTTGGATTGATCCCTTTATTATTATATAGTGCCCTTCTTTGTCTTTTATTGTAGTCTTTGTTTTAAAGTCCATTTTGTCTGACATAAGTATTGCTACTCCAGATTTTTTCTCATTTCGATTTGCATTAAATATCTTACTCCATCAACTTACTGTCAGCCTGTGTATGTCTTTTGATCTGAGCTGAGGCTCTTGTATGCAGCATATGCAAGGGTCTTGTTTTCTTATCCATTCAGCCACCCCATGTCTTTTTCTGGAGAATTTAATCCATTTACATATAACGTGATTATTTATAGGTACATAGTATTACCATTTTATTATTCGTATTTCTGGTCTTTGTAGTAAGTTTGTTTTCACCTTTCTTCTGCTTAAAGAAGCTGTTTTAACATTTCTTGTAATGCTGGCTTGGTGGTAATGAATTCCTTTAGCTTGTCTTTTCTGGGAAGCTCTTTATCTCTCCTTAATTTTAAATGATAGCCTTGCTTGGTAAAGCAATCCAGTTTGTAAGCCTTTGTTTTTCAACATTTTGAATATTTTCTGCCACTCCGTTCTGGCCTGCAAAGTTTCTGTAGGTAAGTTAGCTGATAGTCTTATGGGAGCTCCCTTGCAAGTAACTTGCTGTCTATCTCTTGCTGCTTGTAGGATTCCCTCTTTGTCTTTAACCTTTGCCATTTTAACTATAATGTGTCTTGGTGTGGGCCTGTTTGGATTTATGTTGTTTGGGATTCTCTGCACTTCCTGGGATTGTATGTCATTTTCTTTTCCCAGGTTAGGGAAGTTTTTGGTCATTATTTCTTCAAATAGGTTCTCGATCCCTTGTTCCCTCTGTTCTCCTTCTGGTATTACTGTGATGTGAATGTTGTGCTTGATGTTATCCTACAGGTCTCTTAAACTATTTTCATTGTTTTCTGTCCTTTTTTTTTCTTTTTGTTGTTCCAATTGGGTGAATTCTCCTATCTTGTCTTCTAAATTGCTAATTTGATCCTCTGCTTCCTTCATCTAATCTGGTTGTAATTCTTTCGAGTGTGTTCTTCATTTCAGTATTGTATTCTTTAATTCTGACTGGTTATTTAGTATGATTTCTGTATCTTTCTTTATGTTTGCTATCCCTTTGTTGAAATTCTCACAAAGTTCCTTAAATATTCTTATAATCAGTATTCTAAACTCTGTTTCGGACGGTTTGGTTGCCTCTGCTTTATTTAGTTCCATTTATGGAGGTTTTTCTTCTGTTCTTTTACTTGTGAAATGTTTCTTTGTTTCCTCATTCTGGCTGTCACTCTGTCTTTGCTTTGATGTATTAGGTATATCCCCTATGTCTCACAGTCTTTGCTGGTGGTCTTATGTAGCATCTTTCCTTTATATTCAAATTGCACAGTCTCCCTATTCTCCTGTGCATGTGTTCCAGAAGTGTCCCTTCTTTTGTGTGTATTCTGCTGTTGAAGTTGAACTTTAATTGCTGTAGGCTTATCAGTAGGTGGGATTGTCTTCCAGACTGACTAGCTGTAAGAATTGGCTAAGCTCGCAGTGTATGAGCTACTGTGTGTGGGTTGACCCCTCAGATAAGGCTTGGTCCCTGTGGGCTCTTCTGCCTGTAGAAAATTCCCTTTGGGTGTATCACTTGTAGGTCAATCCCAGTAATACTCTGGTTTGGTCTGGAGTTTGGCCTCATGGTGTGTTGATTCTTGTGTCTGTTGGGCTGAACTCTCATGCAGGGTGATTTCAGAACAAAACAAACCAACAAGCAAACAACAACAAAACCAAATACAGTCACACAAAAACAGCCAACAACCAACACTCAACACAAAAATTTCAAAAATACAAAACAAAAAAGCAAAAAAAAAACACAACAAAATCAATACAGAAAAACAGAAAGAAGGAGGAAAAGTAGAGCAAGGAAAAGAAAAAAGAAAAGAGAGAGAGAAAAGGAAAAATATATATATCTAAAAATGATAATAATAATAATAATAATAATAATAATAATAATAATAATAATAATAAACAAACAAGCAAACAAAAGCAGCACCAGTCTTGGCTTAAGTTGGCTAAGCTGTCTACCAAGTTGTTGTCTGCTATAGAAAATCTTCTTTGCATCTTGTGGAGGTGGAGTCAGCCACCTGGCACCCAGAGTGACTCTGGCAATTCAGTTTAAGCTGGGCAGGGCTATGGGATGTGGTTGGTAGTTTTTACAAAGTCAGTGCACTTTCTGCTCTCGCCTGCACAAATGCACACTGAGAACACCACAGCCAGCCACCGGGAGGTGGGCTTCTTCTCTGTGTGCATGTTGTCTAGGTCTTAGGGCACTTCTTCCATCAGGAGATGTGGAGAGTGTGAGATTTCTGAGCTTCTGAAAGCCCAGAGATGCCTGTGCAACCCACTGCTAACACCAGTGTGTCTCAGCAGCTCTAATTGCCCTGCCTTGTGCTTCCCAGGAAATGTGGGGGCTGGGTAGAAAGGTGCCTTTGTCTCCCTGGCTAGCCCAGCAGTAGCACACTCATCCCAGCCTCTTCCCTAGGTCACAGTTTCAAACCGGTTTTTCCAGTTCTTGAGGGCCACAGTTCTTCTGTAATCTGACACTACTCCTTCCAATTCTAGGACCTCCTTAAAACTCTTGAAGTGGGGGGGTAGGAGAGCTGTGGGAGTATGGAGGGAAGGATCCAGGCAGGGTGCTTTCTCTGCTTTCTGTCTGACCATGAGGCTACAGTTCTCAGCTGAGGTCTCTGCCTTGAATGCTGGGTACCACTGTCCTATATGGTGTTCCCTTGTCAGGACTGTGGGTCACAGGGAGAGAGCCCACAGCTCAGTTCTTGCCATTTCTGGTCTGTGTCCTGGGGCCCTGCATCTCCAAGGCTGCGAGCCACATCTCCGCACTTCCCCCTTCCCTCTTCCCTCACTTTCCCAGTTTGACCACCTTCAGGTAATCCTCATGTGTGTCTCTTAGCTGTTCTGTGTGATGGGCAGAGAATCTTTTGATGAATTATATATGTTCAATTTGTGGTAACTTCTGGGGGAGATCTCAAGAAGCCCACCTCATGCTGTCATTTCTGTCATATCACTTCTTCTTTAATCACCGATTGATGGGCACTTAGGTTGTTTCCACATTTTGGCCATTGCAAATAGTGCTGCAGTGAATATAGGGGTGCATATATCTTTTTAAATTAGTTTTTAGATTTTTTTGGAATTAGTTTTTGGATTAGTTTTGAATTTTTTTTTTTTTTTTTATAAATACCTAGAAGTGGAATTGCTAGATCATGAGGTAACCTTTCTGACAAGTGTGAGGTGATATCTCATTGTTATTTTAATTTACATTTCTCTGATGATTTGTGATGTTGTACATCTTTTCATATGTCTATTGGCCATCTGTAAGACTTTGGGAGAAATGTCTATTCAGATCCTCTGCCCATTTTTAATTTGGATTGTTTGTTATTTTGGTGTTGAGTTGTATGAGTTCTATATTAATTTTGGACATTAACCCCTTATCAGATGTATCATTGGCAAATATTTTCTCCCATTCAGTAGACTCTTTTTTTCATTTTTTTGATGGTTCCTTTACTGTGCAAAAAACATTTAGTTTGATGTAGTACTATTTGTTTATTTTCTTTCTTTTGTTTTCTTTTCCCAAGGAACTATATTAGAAAAAAATATTACTAAGAGCAATTCAGGGAGTTTACTGCCTAAGTTTTTCTCTAGGAGTTTTATGGTTTCGGGTCTTACATTTAAGTCTTTAGTCCATTTGGGATTTATTCTTGTATATGGAATAAAGGTGGTCCAGTTTCATTTTTTTTTGCTTGTGTCTGTTCAGTTTTCCCAACATTTATTGCATAGACTGTGTTTACCTCACTGAGTATCCTTGCCTGTGTTGTCATAGATTAAATGACCATATAGGTGCAGGATTTTTCTGGGCTCTCTATTCTGTTCCATTGATCAAACTGTCTGTTTTTATGCCAGTGCCATTCTGTTTTGATTACTATGGCCTTGTAGTATAGTTTGATACCAGATAGTGTGATACCTCCAACTTGTTCTCTCTCAAGATTGCCATGGCTATTTGGGATCATTTATGGTTCCATATAAATTTTAGTATTATTTTTTTCTAATTCTATGAATAATGCCATTGGTATTTTGATAGGGATTGCATTGAATCTTTAGATTGATTTGGATAGTATGGACATTTTAATGATATTAATTCTTCCTACTCATGAGCATATTTATTTGTATCTTCAATTACGTTCTTCAATGTCTTACAATTTTCCAAGTACAAGTCTTTCCTTCCTTGGTTAAATTTATTCCCAGATTATTTATTTATTTATTTATTTATTTATTTATTTATTTATTTATTTATTTTTGGTGAAATTATAACTGGGGTTGTTTTCTCAATTTCTCTTATAGTTCATAATTGGTGTATACAAATGCAACCAATTTCTCAATATTAACTTTGTATCCTGCTACTTTACTGAATTTATTTATCAGTTCTAATAATTTTTTGTAGAATTTTTGGGTTCCCTACATATAGTATTATGTCATCTGCAAATAATGACAGTTTTACTCTTTTCCACTTTGGATGAGTTTCATTTATCTCTTTTGCTTGCTGTGGCTGGGAATTCCAGTACTATGCTGAACAAAAGTGGTTAAAGTGAACATCCTTGTCTTTTTCCTGATCGTGAGGAAAACACTTTTACCTTTTCCCCATTAAGTGTGATGTTAGCTGTGGGTTTGTCATAGATGGCTTGGATTATACTGAGATATGTTCTCTCTATTCTCACACTGCTGAGAGTTTTTATCATAAATGGATGCTGGATTATGTAGAACACTTTTTCTGCATCTATTGATATGATCATCTGGCTTTTATCTTTCATTATGTTTATGTGGTGTATCACATTAATCGATTTCCAGATATTGAAACAACCTTGCCTCCCAGGAATAAATCCTAATTGATCATGGTGTATGATCTTTTTAATGTATTGCTGAATTAGGTTTCCTAATACTTTGTTGAGAATTTTTGCATCTATGTTAATCAGTGATATGAATATATATATATATATATATATATATATATATATACACACACACACACACACACACACACACACACACACACACATATATATATGTATATGTATATGTATATATATATATATATATATATATATATATATATATATATATACACCAAAGGGTAATGGTGGACTCATAGAATGAGCTTGGAAGCCATCTCTTCTTTTGAATTTTTTAGCATAGTTGAAAAAGAATCGGTGTTAATTTTTCTTTGAATGTTTGGTAAAATTCACCTGTGAAGTCATCTGGCTCTGGACTTTTGTTTGTTTGGAATTTTGAAATACTCATTTGATCTCATTAGTAGTAATATGTTGGTTCAGATTTTCTGGGGATTTATTTCGGTGTGTGTGGTATTATTTTTTTAATATATTGGGGTGACAATTGTTAGTATAATTACATAGATAACAGGTGTACAATTCTGTATTACATCATCTATAAATCCCATTGTGTGTTCACCACCCAAAGTCAGTTCTCCTTCCATCACCATATATTTGATCCCCCTTACCCTCATCTTCTACCCCCCACCCCCCTTACCCTCTGGTAACCACTAAACAATTGTCTGTGTCTATGAGATTTTGTTTCTCATTTGTTTGGCTTGTTCTTTTGTTGGTTTTGGTTTATATACCACATATCAGTGAAATCATATGGTTCTCTGCTTTTTCTGTCTGACTTATTTCGCTTACCATTATACTCTCAAGATCCATCCATGTTGTCACAAATGTTCCTATATCATCTTTTCGTACTGCCGAATAATATTCCATTGTGTATATATACCACAACTTCTTTATCCATTCATCTATCGAAGGATAGATGGTTGTTTCCATGTCTTGACAACAATAAATAAAACTGCAATGAACATTGGAGCACATGTGTCTTTATGTGTAGATGTTTTCAGATTTTTTTGGGTAGATACCCAGGAGAGGGATTACTGGGTGATATGGTAATTCTATTTGTAATTTTTTGAGGAACCTCCACACTGCCTTCCATAAGGGCTGCACCAGTCTGCATTCCCACCAACAGTGTATGAGGGTTCCTTTTTCTCCACAGCCTCTCCAACACTTGTTATTCTTTGTCTTGTTGATGATAGCCATTCTGACTGGGGTGAGGTGATATCTCATTGTGGTTTTTTTTTGCATTTCTCTGTTGATTAGTGATGTTGAGCATTTTTTCATATGTCTATTTGCCATCTGTACGTCCTCTTTGGAGAAATGTCTCTTCAGGTCCTCTGCCCATTTTTCAATTGGATTGTTTGTTTTCTTGTTGTTGAGTTTCATGAGTTCCTTGTATATTTTGGATATTAGCCCTTTATCGGAGGCACTGTTTGCAAAAATCTTCTCCCATTCAGTTGGTTGCCTCTTTATTTTGTCGATGGTTTCTTTTGCTGTGCAGAAGCTTTTAAGGTTCATATAGTCCCATTCATTTATTTTAGCTTTTACTTCCATTGCCTTTGGAGTCAAATTCATAAAATGCTCTTTGAACCCAAGGTCCATAAGTTTAGTACCTATGTTTTCTTCTATGCAGTTTATTGTGTCAGGTCTTATGCTTAAGTCTTTGATCCATTTTGAATTAATTTTGCTACATGGTGACAGACAGCAGTCCAGTTTCATTCTTTTGCTCGTGGCTTTCCAATTCTCCCAGCACCATTTATTGGAGAGGCTGTCTTTCCTCCATTGTATGTTTTTAGCTTCTTTGTCAAAAATTATCTGTCCATATTGATGTGGTTTTATTTCTGAGTTCTCAGTTCTATTCCGTTCCCGGTTTTGTAGTGGCTCAGATGGCCACTTGTGTTATTAGGGAGACCACTTCATGGACTGTATAGATGTTTGACCGCTACGCTGTACACCTAAAGCTGAAGCTGAACAATACTGAATGTGAACGACACACACACACACACACACACACACACACATATATATAATATATACATTATATATATAATATGTATTATATATATATTATATATTTACTGGATGTGGAGTACAGTGTTAAGGAATAGCGTCAATAGAATCGTAACAGCTATATACGATGTCAGACAGGTAGTAGATTGGCAGGGGTTATCACTTTGTGATGGGTGTAAATGTCTAACTATTACATTGTTTTGTACACCAGAAACTAATAATTGGTCTATGTGTCTGTTTTTCTGCCAATACCATGCTATTTTGATTATTGTTGCAGTGTAGTACAAGCTAAAGTCGAGGAGTGTGATACCTCCAGCATTGTTCTTTTTTTCTTAAGATTGCTTTGGCTATTCGGGGTCTTTTGTGGTTCCAAACAAATTTGATGATTTTTTGTTCTATTTCTTTAAAAAATCCCATTGGGATATTGATGGAGATTGCATTAAATCTGTATATTGCTTTGGGAAATATGGCCATTTTAACTATGTTGATTCTTCCAATGCATGAGCGTGGAATGTCTTTCCATTTCTTTATGTCGACTTCAATTTCTTTTAAAAACATCTTGTAGTTTTCAGCATATAGGTCTTTCACATTCTTGGTTAAGTTTATTTGTAGGTATTTTATTCCTTTTGCTGCAATTGCAAAAGGAATTGTTTTTTGTATTTCTTTTTCTGAGATTTCATTGTTAGTATATAGGAATGCAATGGACTTTTGTACGTTGATTTTGTAGCCGGCAACTTTACTGTATTCATTGATTGTTTCTAATAACTTTTTGTTGGAGTCTTTAGGGTTTTCCAAATATAGCATCATGTCATCTGCAAAGAGTGACAATTTAACTTCTTCATTACCAATTTGGATGCCTTTAATTTCTTTCTCTTGCCTGATTGCTCTGGCAAGGAATTTCAACACTACGTTGAATAGCAGAGGTAATAGCGGACAGCCCTATCGTGTTCTGAATGTAGAGCAAAGGGCTTTAGTTTTTCACTGTTAATTATGAGATTAGCATAGGGTTTGTCATATATGTCCTTTACTATGTTAAGGTATTTTCCTTCTATACCTATTTTAATAACTGTTTTAATCATAAATGGATGTTGAATCTTGTCAATGCTTTTTCTGCATCAATTGATATAATCATATGATTTCTGTCCTTTATTTTGTTTATGTGATGTATCACATCGATGCATTTGCATATGTTGTATCATCCTTGTGCCCTGGAAATGAGCCCCTCTTGGTTGTGATGAATAATCTTTTAAATCCATTGTTGCATTCAATTTGCTAGAATTTTGTTAAGGATTTTTGCATCTGTATTCATCAGAGATATTGGTTGATAGTATTTTTTGTGTGTGTTTTCCTAACCAGGTTTTGGTATCAGGGTAATGTTGCCCTCATAAAATGAATTAGGGTGTACTGTCTCTTCTTCAATTTTTTGGAAGAGTTTGAGCAAGATTGATATTAGATCCTCTTTGAAGGTTTGGTAGAATTCACTAGTGAAGCCATCTAGTCCCAAACTTTTGCTTTTGGGAAGGTTTTGGATGACTGATTCAATTTTGTTACTGGTGACAGTTTGTTTAGATTTTTCAATTCTTCATGGTTCAACCTACGAAGGCTTTGTGTTTCTAAGTACTTGTCCATTTCTTCTAGGTTACTGAATTTGGTGGCATTTTGTCCTTCATAGTATTTTGAAGGATGATCCTTTGTATTTCTGTGACATCCATTATAACTTCTCCCTTTTTCATTTCTGATTTCGTTTATTAGTGTCTTCTCTCTTTTTATGTTAGTGAGTCTAGCCAAGGGTTTGTCAATTTTGTTAATCTTTTCAAAGAAGCAGTTCTTTGCCACATTAATTTTTCTATTGTCTTTTTGTCTCTATTTCATTTAGTTCTGCTCTGATTTGTGTTATTTCCTTTCTTCTGCTGACCTTGGGTTTCATTTGTTCTTCTTTTTCTAGTTCTTTAAGGTGTAACATGAGGTTATTTATTTGGGATTTTTCTTCTTTCTTGAGATAGGCCTGTAATGATATAAATTTCCCTTTTAAAACTGCTTTCGCTGCATCCTAAAAATTTTGGTGGGATGTATTTTCGTTGTCATTCATTTTTATGTATCTTTTGATCTCTCCTCTAATTTCTTCTTTGACCTGGTGATTCTTTAAAAGTATGTTGTTTACTCTTCATGTATTTGTGTTTTTACCTGCTTTCTTTTTGCAGTTGATATCCAATTTCAAAGTCTAGTGATCAGAGAAAATGCTTGGTATGATTTCAATCTTCTTAAATTTGCTGAGGCTGATTTTATGTCCCAATATATGGTCTATCCTTCAGAATGTTCCATGAACACTAGGAAAAAAATGTATTGTCTGATGTTTAGGGTGAAGTGTTGTGTAAATGTCAATTATGTCCATTTCATTTAATGTGTCATTTAGCTCTGCTATTTCATTATTTATATTCTGTTTGGATGATCTATCCATAGCTGTCAGTGATGTATTTAGGTCCCTTGGTATAATTGTGTTTTGGTCAATTTCTCCCTTTAGTTCTGTTAGTAGTTGCTTGGTATATTTCAGTGCTCCCTGATTGGGGGCATAAATATTGACAACTGTTATGTCTTCTTGTTGTATAGTCCCCTTTACCACTATGGAATGTGCATCTTTGTCTCTTGTTACCTTTTTCACCCTGAAGTCTGTTTCATCTGATATCCTGTTTCATCTGATATCCTGATTTTCTCTGGATACCATTTGCTTGGATTGTCAATTTACACCCTTTCACTTTGAGTCTAAGCTTGTCCTTGTAGATGATATATGTCACTTGGAGACAGCCCATGGTTGGGTTTAGTTTTTTGATCCAATCTGCTACTCTGTGCGTTTTTATTGGTGAGTTCAGTCCATTTACATTTAAGGTGATTATTGATATGTGAGGATTTCCTGTCATTCTATCTTTAGTTTCCCGGTAAGATTGTGTCTCCATTGTTTCTTTGCCATTTTGTTGTTGTCTATTATTTCTGTGTTGTGGTATTCTATGATTTTCTTCTCTGTTTCTTCTTTCATTAACATATATATTTCAGTTCTGGATTTTTTTTTGAGTGGTTACCCTTAAGTTTATGTAAAAGAAAGTTTGATATTTAGAGTATTGCATTTTCTTCAGCATGCTGACTTTCTCCTTTGCCATTTTCCGGTTCAGGCCTTTACTGTCCTCCTTTTTATGTTTTGGTTGCCACAAGTTGTCCCTGTTGATGGTGGTTGAATAGACTCCTTTAGTATTTCTTGCAGTGCAGGTCGTATATTAGAAAATTTTCTCAGCTTCTTTATGTCTGGAAAGGTCTTTATTCCTCCTTCATATCTAAAGGATATCTTTGCTGGATATATTATTCTTGGCTCATAAATTCTCTCTTTCAATAATTTGAATATTTGGTTCCACTCCCTCCTGGCTTGTAGAGTCTCTGCTGAGAAAGCAGATGATAATCTAATGGGCTTTCCTTTGTAGGTTACCGTCTTCTCTTCCCTGACTGCCTTGAGGATTCTTTCTTTGTCATTGATTTTTGACAGCTTCAATACGATGTGCCTTGGAGTAGGCATGTTGGGGTTCAGGTAATTAAGTGTTCTATTTGCTTCTTGGATTCGAGGGTCCAGTTCTGTCCACAAGTTCGGGAAGCTCTCATCAACAATTTGTTTGAATATATTCTCTGTTCCCTTCTCTCTTTTTCTCCTTCTGGTATGCCCCCCCATTATTCTTATATTGCTCTTTCTGTGGAGTCAAAAAGTTCTTGTAGAGTTCTTTCATTTCTTTTAAGTCTCAAGTCTCTTTCTTCTGCCATCTGTGTCATTTCCAGGTTTCTATCTTCGATGTCACTGATTCTTTCCTCCATCTGGTCAACTCTACTACCTAAGCTGGTTATTGCATTCTTAATTTCTTCTATTGAGTTCTTAATCTCCAGAAATTCTATTTGGTTCATTTCAAAATTTCAATCTCTTTGGTAAAATATTCATGTTGTTCTTTGATTGCGTTTCTGAGTTCATTCAGCTTCCTTTCTGTGTTTCCTTGCATCTCGTTGAGTTTTTTTGGAACTGCAATCTTGAATTCTCTGTCATTTATGTCACATATTTCCATATCTTTAAGTTCATTTTTGGAGACAATTTCTTTTTCTTTCTGAGCTGTCTTGTTGCCTTGGTTATTCATGGTAATCGATGATTTATTATTTCTCTTCCTAGACATGTACAGGAGTGGCTTCTGCAACTGGTTGATAGAAAGAGGTCTTTCTTTTGTTTTCCTGTATATGATGGTAGAATGTTTTATTTTCTCTCCAACCGCAGCTTTTTTTCTCTCTCACACTGTAATGTTATTTTTTCTCTGCACTATTCCAGCTTCTCACACAATGGGAGGATCCCCTGGAAGGCAGACTTCTCCTCAGTTAGCAGTTCACCTGGGTCATAGAACATCGTGTCCGTGTGGCGATGCGGAGAGATTTTGAAGTTCCAAAGCTCTTCCTGCACCAGATTCAGAGCCCGTATGTTTCAGCAGTTCTGTTTACTCCTGCAGGGATCCACCCAGATAGGTGGGGTCAAGGGTGGGGTGAGTTGTGAGAGTTGGCCCAGAGCAATCGCTGCGACCACCACCACAGCCCTTCCTGCTTCCACAGCTGCCTCCCCTCTGCCGGAACTAGTTGGGCTGTGAATCTGTGTCTGCGGTCCACAGTTCTCAGAACAGCAAATATTCTGTTCTTTTGATCTGACACTGCTACTGTTTTGCTTCTAGCACCGGCCTGGATGGGGCGCGGCGAGTTCTGGGAGGGTCAGGAGGGTGCAGCTAGTCTCAGTGCCTGAGGCTTCTGTTCTCTGCTCTGCAGTGAGGGCTTAAACCACCGTTTTCAGCCTTCTTCCCTCAGTCTTTGCTCCGAGGTCTCTGCTGTGAGCGTTGGGTTCAGCCGTGTTATATGCTGCCCCCTCAGCCCTGTGGGCCATAAGTGGAGCCCTAACAGTCCGAGTTCTTCCCTCTCCTGCAGGTGCGGTAGTTCCGGGATGCAGGGAGCTCAGAGCACTGAGCTAGGTTTGCGTCCTGCACCCGCCCCTGCGGCTCTATCTCAGCACTTCTCCCTTCCCTCTTCCCCCCTCGCGCGATTCGCCCACCTTTCAGTGAATTCAGTAGTGGGCCTCTTCGTCTTGCCTGCCTGCTGTGCAGGGAGTCCTTTGTGGAGTTATTATTGTTCGATTAGTTGTAAATTCCAGGGGAGCTTTACGGAGGCTCACCTCATGCCGCCATTTTGATGTCATTATTTTCACCATTTATATTTTACCTAACATTATTATGTGTTTAGTGTAGACATGTCAATCAGAAGTCTAAGTCCTCTGTTCTGCCTTCACATTCTCATTCCTCCAGCTCCTTATTTTCTTTAGAAAATTTTCATACCACTTCATTTTTGCACATGTCTACCTATTGCTCCTTTCTAACATCATCTCTGGATATCTAATCATTGTTTAGTTCTCAATTTTGACTCCAGATATTTGCCTTAGTCTTCTATCTCTGATCTCAATTTTGATGCCTTGCTACTCTGCCTCCAAAAGAATTCTGATATTAGGCTTCTCTTTCTCATTTAACCATAGTTTAATATTGTAACACAAACCGTGAGGGATCAACCAAAAATTACTATTTTATACCTGATATTTTCACAAAATTAAAAGGATTAGATACCTTCTTTCTTTCACTACTGACACTTGTGCACATCTCTCTTTTAGTATCAATTACACTATATTGAAATATCTCCCTATGAGACTTTATTTCATACTAGACTATGAACTTCTTTAGGTCAAGGGAAATATATTCAAATACTTCTTAAATAAGTACATTTTTACTATGATTTCTTTATAGTGGGTTTTATTTTTGTGAGGAAAACAAAACAAAGCCACAACTACACAGAACCTATTCTGATTTTAACCACAAGATGGAACCATCAGTATTTACATCATAAAGAAGGACAGCGACAACAAACATAAAGTAAAGCCATGGCTGTGAGAATTGATATGATTTTCAATTCTACTCAAATAGTGAATCAGAACTTATGCATTGCTTGGAACAGAACAAAAGGACTCAAACTTTCCATGTTTAAGGCCCATGTTTCCTATCCTAAAATAAGAGCATACATGTTTTTTTCAGGAAAAACATTCTTAGAAAAGATGATATGAATTCAGATAAAGTGGTTAAAGTAAATATTCATTATGTTTCAAAAACTAGAACACACTTATTGCCAGTATCACAAAAGAGATCTTTGTATTTAGTGTTGTTTTTCAATTTTATGTTTGATTATCTTGACATCAAAATGACAAAAAAATGTAAAACTTGCTCACAAAAATAGAACCATATGAGTTATCACCAATTTAATTAGTTTAGGTAAATTCAGAAAAGCTAAAAAATGCATCTTCCAGATGTTTGGGAATTGAAAAACCCTTTATGAATTTAATACAGTCACCAGTAAATTGAATGATCCATTAGGATTATATTAATTGGTGTTTTCTCCTTTTTTTTATCTCATTCATTGAATAAATATTTATTGTCTATCAATTGCAAAATGCTAATTTTTAAAAGGCACAGAGAAATTACCACCCTAAAACCCATTGACTCCATGGCCTCCTAGTTTTACCTTGCCATTCCATATCCTTAGGTAATAGTCACTTTACATTTCTGTATCTGGGTTCCAATAAGTTGGTGGAAAAAGTCACAAAGCTTCTGTCTTTTTTTTTCTATAAAAATACAAATCATTTCACACGTGGTGAAATTTTCTGGCAATAATATAATAATTTTGTTTATAATGAAATCTATACATGGTGAGATAAGTAGCATTCACACTACAAATTTGGAAGGTTTTACCTGACAGTCCAACTGTTTAGGGTCTCTTCAAAAAAGGGGAGGGATGTGTTTACCCTTAGTAACATTTTTACTGATATACTTCCTTAGGCAAGGTAAACAAAAGAAAAAATAAACAAATGGGACAAATTTATTTTTACAGCAAAGAAAACAATCAACAAAACAAAAAGACATCCTACTGAATGAGAGAAGATATTCACCAATGATACATCTGATAAGGGGTTAATAACAAAAATTTATATAAAAATCAACACCCAAAAAAACCAATCAATCCAATTAAAAAATTGGAAGAGGATCTGAATAGACATTTCTCCAGAGAGGGCATACAGATTTGCCAATAGACATATGAAAAGATGCTCAATGTCGCTAATAATCAGAGAAATGGAAATACAAACCACAATTAGGTACAACCTCAATCCTGTCAGAATGGCTATCTTCAATAAATCAACAGACAAGAAGTGTTGGTGAGAATGTGGAAAAAAGGGAACCATTGTGCACCATTGGTGGGATTGCAAATTGGTGCAGCCACTATGGAAAACAGTATGGAGGTTCTTCAAAAAAATAGACTACCTTTTGACACAGCAATTTGACTCCTGTGTATTTATCCAAAGAATTCCAAAGCACTAATTTGAAAAATATATGCACCTCTATGTTTACTACAGCACTGTTCACAATAGCCAAGATATGGAAACAATCAAAATGCCTATCAATAGACGATTAGATAAAGAAATTGTGATACATTTGTACAATGGAGTGTTGCTCTGCCATAAAGAAGAATAAAATTTTACTATTTGCAACCTGTATGGACCTAGAGGGTATTATGCTAATGAAGTAAGTCACACTGAGAAAGACAAACAGCATATGATCTTACTTATATGTGGAATCTAAAGAACAGAATAAATGAAACAAATAGCCTCATAAATACAGAGAATAAACTGATGGTTGCTAGATGGGAGGGGGCAGGAGGATGAGTAAGAAAGGTGAAGGGATTAAAAGTACAAATTGGTACTCGCAAAATGGTCATGGGAATGTAAAATACAGTATGAGAATATAGTCAATAATGTTGTAAAAGCTATGTATGGTGCCAGATGGGTATTATACTTATCAATGGGATCATTTCATACATTATTTAAATGCCTAACCAGTGTGCTGTACACCTGAAACTAATATAAAATAATATTAAATATCAAATATATATATATATATATATATATATATATATATATATATATATATATTATATATATTTTATATATATATATATGTATATATATTCACAGAATGTAAAGTACAAGATAGGGAATACAGTCAATGGTATTATAATAGCTATATATGGTGTCAATGGTTAGTAGACTTGTTGGGTTATCACTTTGTGAGGTGTGTAAGTGTCTAATCATAATGTTGTTTTGTATACCTGAAAATAATTTAAAAAATAGTCATGGAGATATAAAGTACAGCATAGGGAATATAGTTAATAATATGGTTATAACTATGTACAATGTCAGACGGGTGATAGACTTATTGGGATGATCACTTTTTTGAGGCATATAAATGTCTAATCACTGTTTTTGTACACTGAAACTAATACAAAATAGAAAAATAAAGCAAAAAATGGGATGTCTGTAAGCATTTGATTTCTAATTACTTCATGCCAACAGCTGGCAGGATTTGGGAAGTCACTAAAGCCCAGAGATAGAATGCTTTAACACTAGATTATCACAGTTCCCAAAGATAGCTATTGAATAATATCTGAGTCATTGAACTAATATTTATTACCACTTTGACTGTTTTATGTAATTTTCTACCCACTTTTTAAACTGTTACTTTAGTATACCATCAATAGCCAGTCCTCTCAAGTTGCAAACAGCACTCTTAATGGATAGATGGCCAACATCTTACTGAGGAAATGAAGGTGAAATATATAGAACAGGCAAATTAATAGAAACAGAAAGTAGCATAGCATTTACCAGGGATTGAGGGTGGAGCAGGCAATTATTACTTAATGGTTATATATTTCTGCTTGGGATGATGAAAAAATTTAAAAACAGTGGTGATAGTTGCACAACTTTGTGAAGGTACTTATACCATTGAATTCTACACTTTAAAAACATTAAATTGTAAAATTCATATGGTACCAAAAAGTAATTTTGAGCAAAAAGAACAAAGCTGCAGGCATCACACTTTCTGATTTCAAAGTATAATACAATCCCACATTAATTAAAAGTGTATAGTACTGGCATAAAGATAGATATATAGATTGATAGAACACAATAAATAGCCCAGAAATAAATACATACAGATATGGGCAACTGATCTTCTACAAGAGTGTCAAGAATGTACAATGGCAATAGTCTCCTCAACAACAAGTGCTGGGAAAAGAAAGCTGGATATCCACATACAAAAAATAAAATTGGATCCTCATCTTACACCATATGCAAAAATCAGTTAGTACTGGTAAAGAACTCGTATCAGTAATTGTAAACCTCCCAACAAACATAAGAAATCCAGGACCAGATAGCTTCACTGCTGAAGTCTACCACACATTTAAAGAATAATTAATGCCAATCCTTCTTGAACTCTTCATAAAACAGAAGGGGAGGAAACACTTCCAAACTCATTTTGTGAAGCCAGCATTACTCTCACACCAAAACCAGAGCAAAGATACCAGAAGAAAAGAAAATCATAGGTTAATATTCCTGATGAAAATAGATGCAAATATCCTCAACAAAGCATTAGCAAACCAATTTCAACAATACATAAAATGGATTATACACCATAATCAAGTGGGATTTGTTCCAGGGAGGCAAGGATGGTTCAACATCTGCAAATCAATGTAATACACCACATTAACAAAATAAAAAAATAAATAAAAATCATATGGTCTTCTCTATAGATGCAGAAAAATTATTTGACAAAAATTCAACATTCGTTTATAAAATCTCTTAACAAAGTGGTATAGAGGGAACATACCACAACATAATAAAGGCCATATATGGCAAGCCCACAGCCAACCTCAGTGGTGAAAAGCTGAAAGCTTTTTCTCTAAAATCAGGAACAAGACAAAGATACCCCACACTCACCACTTTTATTGAATGTATATTGGAAGTCCTAGACAAAGACATTAATCAAGAAAAATATATGAAATTTATTAAATTGGAATGGAAGAAATGAAAGTGTCACTATTTGGTGATGGAAGGAGAACTGACTTTGGATGGTGAACACACAATATGATATAGAGATGATTGATGTATTACAGAACTGCACACTTGAAACCTATGTACACTTGAAACCTATGTAACACCCCAGTACATTTTAATTAAGAAATAAATAAAACCTTTATTTGCAAATGAAGATTTAAATTGCAAGCTTTCAGATCATGATCCTGAACAACGTTTTATGTTTAGGCCTCAATAATTTTACACATACAGTCCTTCGGTAATGATACACACACACACACACACACACGTACATTCATGAAATATTTATTTCTACTATAGTAATAGAAATTTGATTATCTTTAAAACACCAGATTCCCATTAGTCTGGAAACAATTTCTTAGCCAGCATTTTGTTGGCTCAGAAATTATTACTGAACTAATGTTTGCAATCTTCCTTTCTGACACTTTCAGGGAAAGGCCAGTACCAGCTATATGTAGGAGAGAAAAGAGGAAGTAACTGAGTAACTGAACTAAGTGATCAGAAGTGCCAAGGGGGACTGCATACTTAGGCAAGTGAGTGTTAAATACTAATTCTATTACAATTAGCTTTCTCTTTTCTGGTTACTTGAAAAATTAGTTTAAGGATCTTGAGAGTATCATGCTAAATGAAATAAGTTAGAAAAGAACAAGAACCATATGATTTTATTCATATGTGGGATACAAAACAAAAAAGCAACAAATAAAACAAACTAACAAACTCATAGATACAGACAACAGTATGATGATTATCAGAGGGGAAGGGAGGTGGGGGAAGGACACAAAGGGTAAAGGGGATCAAATATATGGTGAGAAGAGGACACTAGGCTTCAGGTGGTGAGCACACAATGGAGTATACAGATGTTTTATTATAAAGTTGTACATCTGAAATTTATATAATGTTATTAACCAATGTTACCCAAATAAATTTAATTTAAAAAATATTGATATTTTACTTTCAAGTGTTTCTCTTAGCAGTTATAGAGCTATAATAATGAATACATTTTTATTAGTTACTTTTGATTTTGACATCTCTCTGGGCATAATGTGATTTTAGATTGCTACAGTTCTCATCTTCTTAAGCTACTTATTTATCTAAAACTCATGTCATCACTAGATTGCATCCCTGGTATCCATGGCAACCACATAGTAGAAAGTCTTATGACTAACTACATAGTTACACTAATCAACTTCTTTGTTGTATCATCACAACTGCTTTCTGCATTTGCTACTCTGATTCTCTAATCCAGATATTATACTGAAATATGCTACAATTTTCTATCATTCCACTTGTATTATCTTCACTCACCTAATCCATTATTTTCCTCCTCCCTGCACCCCCTACATTTACATCTCTACTCTTCATAATCAGATTTAATAAAAACAATTTATGTTAGAAATTTTTTTTAATGCAGGTGTTTGTAGCATATGTGGTCAGCCCTGCTTTCAATCTCTGTCATGTTTAGGAGATACAGCAATTATTTTAATATCTTCCTCTTTCTAACTACTGGTGTGAGTATCCATGACTGGTGACCTCATTGGTTACAGACAGAACAACTAATAGAAAGTATTTACCATACCGATGTCTTAGTAGTGAAAAGGGGAATGTTAATTGTTTAAGTTTCTAAAGATTTTAAGTAAAATTTTAAAAGTAACTGTAAATACAAGCATAAAGCATGCACACTTGGCTCTTGGTAGATCATATATCATATTTTGAACACATTTTCCCAAGAAACAGAGATATCTATTGCAGTTTTATATTAAACATTCTTTTGAGGATTGTGCAAAATATTCCACATGGGTTGGTCTCTCTCTTGCTCTTACTCTCACCCTCTCAATCTCTCCCTTTCTTTTTCTTTATTTTTTCCTCCCTCCCTCATTTCCTTCTCATTTTTTCTCTCTCCCTCCTTTCCTCCCCCTTTTCCTTCTTCATTTATTTTCTAATTAAAATAAATACTTGCTAGGGAAATAATAAGAAAATGCTTTATTTTTCTGCATTTAATTATGACGTGTGCAATTAATAGTGGTAAGGATACCGCTATATTTGGGTTCTTCCATTACGTTTAAGAAGTTCCTGTTCACCTGTGTCAAGCATAAGTTTTAGTTAACCTATAATAGGAAGAGGAAATTAATGGTTTCTGAATATCAACTGAGAATTATGGAGAATCTCACAGGAAATTTTTCTCATGTATTATTGGTTTCGTATGGCAGTTTTTGAGAAAAATTCAAGTTTAAACAATCAGTCAAACAAAAACAATTATTGAGTCACTATTATGAGACCAGAAGGCAATGTGTTAGTGAGCACAGGACTAGAAATATATATATATATATATATATATATATATATATATATATATATATATATATATATACACACACACACACACACACACACACACACACACGAGGTCAGACAATTAAGTTTGTGAACTTTCCACTGTGTGCTTATATATCATCTATATCTATACCTATAATTGTACCTATATCAATATCTATACCTATACCTATATCTATGTCTATGTCTATATCTATATCTATATCTATCTATATACATCTCCAGTCTTAGTTTTTTGAAATTATTATGTGATCTTGAGTAATTAACTTTAATGAGCTGTGATCTACTTCCTTACTCTGTGAATGAATGTAAAACCACATGTTTAACCTGTGTCACAGGGAAAAAATGTAAAATTTGATGTGAATGTGTTTTCTGAATTGAAATATGAGGAATAATTTCTATAATGCCTCTAAATTTTGAGAAACATTAGAATTAAAATAAGTCACAACACAATTTAGAATCACCTCGAGGAATCAGGTGACCTATGGCAAGTTGTCTTACTTGGTTTGGGCTACTGTGAGAGAATGCTATAGATAGAATAGTATATAAAGAATCCTTATAACTTAACAACAACAAAACAAATATACTGGGTGGCTTAAACAACAAACATTTATTTTTCACAGTTCTGGAAGCTGGAAATCCCAGATCAGTATGTCAGCGTGGTCGAGTTATTCTTGGTTAAGGCCCTCTTCCTGTTTTACAGATGGCCATCTTCTTGCCATGTCCTCACATGGCAGAAAGCAGAGAGAGATGAAGTCATCTCTCCTATGTCTCCTTTTTAAAGGGCACAAATCCTTTCATGAAGGCTACACTTTTATAACCTAATTATATCCCAAAGGCCCATCTGCAATTTCCATTCCACTGTGGATTAGGGCTCCAGCATATTAATTTTGGGAGAACATATACATTCAGTCTATAACACAAGTGATAGAATTAGGTTTAGGAATGTGGGAAGACAAGATAGAGAGCAAACTTTAGCCACCAAACTGTGGAGTAATAAGAAAAGTAATTCTTAATAAAATGAAGAGCACAGAAATAAACCCTCACATATATGGTCAAATGATTTTGGACAAGGGTACTAAGACCATTCAATGGCGGAATGGACAGTCTCTTTAACAAATGGTGATATGAAAACTTGATAGCTACATGCAGAAGAATGAAGTTGGACCCTCTCATTAATTACACCATATACAAAATTAACTCAAAATGAATCAAAGACCTAAATATAAGAGCTGAAACTGTACAACCCTTAGGAGAAAACATAGGAGAAAAGCTTCATGACATTGAATATGTCAATAATTTCTTAGGCATAACACCAAAAGCACAGGCAGAAAAGGTAAAATTAAATAAATTGGACTGAATCAAAATTTAAAAGTTTTGTGCATCAAAGGGCACAATCAATAGAGTGAAAAGGTAACCTATTAAATGCAAAAAAATTTGCAAATTATATATCTGGTAGGGGGTTAATATCCACAATATATAAATAATTATTACAATCTAACAACAGACAAAACAAATAAACAAATAACCTAATTAAAAAAGGGCAAAGTTGCATAGATTTCAGGTATTACATCATCTATAAATCACGTTGTGTGTAACTTTACTAACAATTGTCACCCCAATAAACTTTAATTTAAAAAAAAGAAAGAAAACCCTAAAAACAAACAAACAAACAAACAAAAATGGGCAAAGGACTTCAATAGACATTTCTCCAACTAATATATACAATAGCTAACAATCATATGAAAAGATGCTGAATAGCACTAATCATTAGGGAAATACAAATAAAAACCATGTCACTGATATACTACCTCACACCAATTAGGATGGCTACTATATAAAAAAAAGAAAAGAACAAGCGTTGGCAAGGATGCGGATAAATTGTAATCCTTATGCACTGTTGGTGGGAATGTAAAATGATGCATCCACTATGAAAAACAGTACGGTGGTTCCTTAAAAAATCAAAAAGAGAGACGTCATCAACATGGCGGCGTGAGGTGAGCCTCGGTAAAGCTCCCCTGGAATTTACAACTAATCGAACAACAATAACTTCAAAAAGGACTCCATGCACAGCAGACAGGCAAGAGGCAGAGGCCCACTACTGAATTCACCTAAAAGTGGGCGAATAGCATGAGCAGGGGAAGGGAGAAGTGCAGAGACGGAGCCGCATGGGCAAAAGATGCAGACCTAGCTCAGTGCTCCAAGCTCGCTGCAAACCGAAACTACTGGAGCTGCGGGACAGGAAAGAACTCAGACTGCTAGGGCTCCGCTTATGGCCCACAGGGCTGACGGGGCCGCATATAACACGGCTGAACACAACGATCACGGCAGAGACCTCGGAGAAAAGACTGAGGGAAGAAGGCTGAAAATGGTGGTTCAAGCCCTCACTGCTGCAGAGAACAGAAGCCTTAGGCACTGATATTGGCCGGCCCCTCCCTAACCTCCCAGAGCTCACCCCGCCTCCACCTGCCCAGTGCTAGAAGCGGAACAGTAGCAGTGTCAGATCAAAAGAGCAGAATATTTGCTGTTCTGAGAACTGTGGACCGCAGACACAGATTCGCAGCCCAACTAGTTCCGGCAAAGGGGAGGGAGCTGTGGAAGCAGGACCGGATGTCGTGGTGGTCGTCACCATTGCTCTGGACCACCTCTCACAACTCACCCCGCACCTGGCCCCATCATTCTAGCCGGATCCGTGCAGGAGTAAACAAAACTGCTGAAACATATGGGCTCTGAATCCGGTGCAGGAAGAGCTTTGGAACTTCAAAAGCACTCAACATACTCACAAAGACACTCCGCCCTGTGACCCAGGTGAACTATTAACAGAGGAGAAGCCCATCTCCCAGGGAATCCCCCCATTGTGTGCGAAGCTGGAATAGTGCAGAAAAAACATAGCACTACCATGTGAGAGAGAAAAAAAAGGCTGCAGTCGGAGAGAAAATAAAACATTCTACCATCATATACTGGAAAACAAAAGAAAGACCTCTTCCTATCAACCTGTTGCAGAAACCACTCCTGTAGATGTGTAGGAAGAGAAATAATAAATCAGTAATTACCATGAATAACCAAGGCAATAAGACAGCTCAGAAAGAAAGTAAAACGTCTCCAGAAAAGGAACTTAAAGATATGGACATATGTGACTTAAATGACAGAGAATGCAAGATTGCATTCTGAAAAAACTCAGCGAGATGCAAGAAAACACAGAAAGCCAGTTTAACAAACTAAGAAACACAGTCAAAGAACCACATGAGCATTTTACGAAAGAGATTGAAATTTTAAAAAAGACCAAATAGAATTTCTGGGGATTAAGAACTCAATAGAAGAAATTAAGAATGAAATAACCAGCTTAGGTAGTAGAGTTGACCAGATGGAGGAAAGAATCAGGGACATCGAAGATAGTAACCTGGAAATGACACAGATGGCAGAAGAAAGAGACTTGAGACTTTAAAGAAATGAAAGAACTCTACAAGAACTTTCTGACTCCATCAGAAAGAGCAATATGAAGATGAGGGTAAGGGGGATCAAATATATGGTGATGGAAGGAGAACTGACTCTGGGTGTTGAACACATAATGTAATTTATAGATGATGTGATACAGAATTGTACACCTGAAATCTATGTAATATTACTAAAAAAAAAAAAAAAAAGAAAGAGCAATATGAGAATAACGGGCATACCAGAAGAGGAAGAAAGAGAGAAGGGAACAGAGAATATAGTCAAACAAATGGTCGATGAGAACTTCCCAAATTTGTGGAGAGAACTGGATCCTCGAATCCAAGAAGCAAATGGAACACCTAATTATCTCAATCCAAACAGGCCTTCTCCAAGGCACATTGTATTGAAACTGTCTAAAATCAGCGACAAAGAAAGAATCTGCAATGCAGCCAGGGAAAAGAAGATGGTAACCTACAAAGAAAAGCCCATTAGATTATCATCAAAGTTTTCAGCAGAAACTCTACAAGCCAGGAGGGAGTGGAACCAATAATTGAAAGTATCGAAACAGAGACATTATGAGCCAAGAATAATACATCCATAAAAGATATCCTTTAGATATGAAGGACGAATAAAGACCTTTCCAGACATACAAAAGCTGAGGGAATTTTCTAATACACGACCTGCACTACAAGAAACACTAAAGGAGGCTATTCGACCACCATGAACACGGACAATTTTTGGCAACCAAAACATAAAAAGGGGGACAGTAAAGGCCTGAAACGGAATATGGGAATGGAGAAAGTAAGCGTGCTGAAGAAAATGGAATACTCTAAATATCAAACTTTCTTTTACATAAACTTAAGGGTAAACACTCAAAAAAAAATCCAGAAATGAAATATATACTGTAATAAAAGAAGAAACAGAGGAAAACATCATAAAATACAACCACACAGAAATAATACACAACAACAAAAAGGCAAAGAAACAATGGAGAAACAGCCTTACCAGAAAACTAAAGATAGAATGACAGGAAATCCTCACATATCCATAAGCACCCTAAATATAAATAGACTGAACTCACCAATAAAAACGCACAGAGTGCAGATTGGATCAAAAAACTAAACCCAACCATATGCTGCCTCCAAGAGACACATCTCAGCTACAAGGACAAGCATAGACTCAAAGTAAAAGGTTGGAAATTGGCACACCAAGCAAATGGTACCCACAGAAAATCAGGTGTAGCCATAATGATATCAGATGAAACAGACTTCAGGGTGAAAAAGATAACGAGACAAAGATGGACATTTCATAATGGTAAAGGGGACTATACAACAAGAAGACATAACAGTCATCAATATTTATGCCCCCAATCAGGGAGCACCGAAATATACCAAGCAAATCCTAACAGAACTAAAGGGAGAAATTGACCAAAACACAATTATGCTAGGGGACCTAAATACATCATTGACAGCTATGGATAGATCATCCAAACAGATCATAAATAATGAAATAGCAGCCCTAAATGACGCATTACATGAAATAGACATAATTGACACATATAGAGCACTTCATCCTAACACATCAGATTATACATTCTTTTCCAGTGTACATGGAACATTCTCAAGGATAGACCATATATTGCGACATAAAATCAGCCTCAGCAAATTTAAGAAGATTGAAATCATACCAAGCGTATTCTCTGATCACAAGGCTTTGAAATTGGATATCAACTGCAAAAAGAAAGTAGGAGAAAACACAAATACATGGAGATTCAACAACATACTTTTAAAGAACGATGGGGTCAAAGAGGAGAGATCAAAAGATACATAGAAACAAATGAGAATGAAAATACATCCTACCAAAATTTTGGGGGTGCAGCAAAAGCAATTTTAAGAGGGAAATTTGTATCATTACAGGCCTATCTCAAGAAACAAGAAAAATACCAAATAAATAACCTCATGTTATACCTTAAAGAACTAGAAGAAGAAGAATAAGTGAAACCCAAGGTCAGCAGAAGAAAGGAAATAACAAAACTCAGAGCAGACCTAATGAAATAGAGAAAAAAAGACAATAGAAAAAATTAATGTGACAAAGAGCAGGTTCTTTGAAAAGATTAACAAAATTGACAAACCGTTGGCTAGACTCACTAAGATAAAAAGAGAGAAGACACTAATTAACAAAATCAGAAATGAAAAAGGGGAGTTATCACGGACACCACAGAAATACAAAGGATCATCCAAGAATACTATGAAGGACTATATGCCACCAAATTCAATAAACTAGAAGAAATGGACAAGTACTTAGAAACATATAGCCTTCCAAGGCTGAACAATGAAGAACTGGGAAATCTAAACAGACCCATAACCAGTAATGAAATTGAATAAGTCATCCAAAACCTTCCCAAAAGGAAAAGTCCGGGACCAGATGGCTTCACTACTGAATTCTACCAAACCTTCAAAGAGGATCTAATACCAATCCTTCTCAAACACTTCCAAAAACTTAAAAAGAGACAGAATTCCCTAACTCATTTTATGAGGTCAATATTACCCTGATACCAAAACCTGATAAGGACAACACAAAAAAAAGAAAACTACAGACCAATATCTCTGATGAATACAGATGCAAAAATCCTAAACCAAATTCTAGCAAATCGAATACAACAATGCATTAAAAAGATTATTCATTACGACCAAGTGGAGTTCATCCCTGGGCACAAGGATGGTTCAACATCCGCAAATCCATCAATGTGATACATCACATAAACAAAATAGAAGACAAAAATCATTTGATATCACTTGATGCAGAAAAATCATTTGACAAGATACAACATCCATTTATAATTAAAATACTTAATAAAATAGGTATAGAAGGAAAATACCTTAACATAATAAAGGCCATATATGACAAGCCCTCAGCTAATCTCATAATTAGTGGTGAAAAACTGAAGCCCTTTGCTCTACGTTCAGGAACACGACAGGGCTGTCGCCTATCACCTCTGCTTTTCAACATAGTGTTGGAAGTCCTTGTCAGATCTGTCAGGCAAGAGAAAGAAATAAAAGGCATCCAAATTGGAAATGAAGAAGTTAAATTATCACTCTTTGCAGATGACATGATGCTATATATAGAAAACCCTAAAGACTCCACCAAAAAGCACTTAGAAACAATCAATGAATACCTTAAATTTGCTGGCTACAAAATCAACGTACAAAAGTCCATTGCATTCCTATATACTAACAATGAAATCTCAGAAAAAGAAATACAAATAGCAATTCCTTTTCCAATTGCAGGAAAAAGAATAAAATACCTAGGAATAAAATAAACCAAGGATGTGAAGAACCTATATGCTGAAAACTATAAGACATTTTTGAAAGAAATTGAAGAAGACACAAAGAAATGGAAAGACCTTCCATGCTCATGGATTGGAAGAATCAACATAGTTAAAATGGCCATATTACCCAAAGCAATATACAGATTTAATGCAATCCCCATCAAAATCCCAGTGATGTTTTTTAAAGAAATAGAACAAAAAATCATCAGATATTTTTGGAACCACAAAAGACCCCATAGCCAAAGCAATCTTAAGAAAAAAGAACAATACTGGAGGTATCACACTCCCTGACTTTAGCTTGTAATTCAGGGCTACAATGATAAAAACAGCATGGTATTGGCAGAAAAACAGACACATAGACCGATGGAATAGAATTGAGAACCCAAAAATGAAACCACTTAAATATGGACAGATACTTTTTGACAAAGAAGCTAAAAACATACAATGGAGGAAAGACAGCCTCTTCAATAATTGGTGCTGGGAGAATTGGATAGCCACGTGCAAAAGAATGAAACTGGACTGCTATCTGTCACCATGTACCAAAATTAATTCAAAATGGATCAAAGACGTAAGCATAAGACCTGACACAATAAACTGCATAGAAGAAAACATAGGTACTCAACTTATGGACCTTGGGATCAAAGAGCATTTTATGAATTTGATTCCAAAGCCAAAGAAAGTAAAAGCTGAAATAAACGAATGGGACAATATGAAACTTAAAAGCTTCTGCACAGCAAAAGAAACCATCGACAAAATAAAGAGGCAACCAACTGAATGGGAGAAGATTTTTGCAAACATTGCCTCCGTTAAGGGTCTAATATCCAAAATATAGAAGGAACTCATGCAACTCAACATCAAAAAAATGAACAACCCAATTAAAAAAATGGGCAGAGAACCTGAAGAGACATTTGTCCAAAGAGGACATACAAATGTCAAATAGACATATGAAGAAATGCTCCACATCACTAATCATCAGAGAAATGCAAATAAAAACCACAATGAGATATCACCTCACCCCAGTCAGAATGGCTATCATCAACAAGACAAATAGTAACAAGTGTTGGAGAGGCTTGGAGAAAAAGGAACACTCATACGCTATTGGTGGGAATGCAGACTGGTGCAGCCCTTATGAAAGGCAGTGTGGAGGTTCCTCAAAAAATTACGAATAGAATTACCATATGACCCAGGAATCCCTCTCCTGGGTATCTACCCAAAAAGTCTGAAAACATCTACACATAAAGACACGTGTGCTCCAATGTTCATTGCAGCTTTGTTTATGGTGGCCAAGACATGGAAACAACAAAAATGTCCTTCGATAGATGAATTGATAAAGAAGTTGTGGTATATATACACAATGGAATACTCTTCGGTGATAAGAAAAGATGATATAGGAACTTTTGTGACAACATGGATGGATCTTGAGAGTATGATGGTAAGCGAAATAAGTTAGGCAGAAAAAGCAGAGAACCATATGATTTCACTGATATTTGGTATGTAAACCAGAAATAACAAAGGAACAAGACAAACAAATGAGAAACAAAATCTCATAGACACAGACAATTGTTTAGTGGTTACCAGAGGGTAAGGGGGGTGGGGGGTAGAAGATGAGGGTAAGGGAGATCAAATATATGGTGATGGAAGGAGAACTGACTCTGGGTGGTGAACACACAATGGGATTTATAGATGATGTAATACAGAATTGTACACCTGAAATCTATGTAATTTTACTAACAATTGTCACCCCAATAATTTTTTTAAAAAAGTAACACTTTCTACCGTTTTGTTCCTTAAAACAAAAATAGAGGAAATTGATGAGAAAAAAAATCGAAAAAATTTCTCATAGGATCCAGTTATTCCAATTCTGGTTCCATATCAAAAATAATTGAAAAATAAGAGATATTTACACACCGGCATTCATAGCAGCATTATTTGCAATAGCCAAAAGGTAGAAGCAGCCCAAGTGTCCATTAATGGATGAATGAATAAACAAAATTTGGTATACAAATACAATGGAATATCATTCAGCCTTAGAAAGGATGGAAATTATGACACATGTTACAATATGAATGAAACTGGAGACCATTACACTACGTGAAGTAAACCAATCACAAAAGACTGTATGACCCTACTTTTAAAAGATATGTAGAGCAGTCAAATTCATAGAAACAGAGAGTAGAATGGTGATGGAAGAGGCTGACAGGAGGGAGAAATTGAGAGTTTTTATTTAATGTGTATAGAGTTTCAGTTTTGCAAGATGAAAAAGTTTTGGAGGTTAGTTGCTCTGTGATGTAAATATACTTAACACTACTGAACTGTACAATTAAAAATGATTAAGGTGATAAATTTTGTGTTGTGTTTATTTTAGAACTACTTAAAAATTGACTATGAGTTAGTACACAAAAAGTAGAGGAAGGCATAATAGAGGTTGCTGATATTCACTCAACTTTGAGAATGTTGGATAATTTTTCTAATATACCAATAGTTTTTGCAGTAGTCCAAGTCTTTTATTTTGGAAAGCATTATCCAAGCAAAAGTACATTAAAGACTTGGGGCCCAGGCTGCTTCCAGTAATATAAAGTTAACTTGGCCTAGCGTAAATTGTTTTGAGAGAATAGGATTTGATTGATTTAGTATGTATTAGTTATCTAGTACTTAATAATCTAAGTACTTTATCATACATGTGGGCTGATTAAAGAAGTACCTTCCAAACTCTGAAATAATGAAATAAATAAGTCTATTGTGCTGGGTTGGTGGATACAGTAAATCTCATGTGATATCATCAAATAAAATAACACGATATATTCAAATGAAGAGCATATGGTTGGTTGCATGGTTGGTTGTATTAGTAAAACATATTATTTAAAAACGAAATTTAATGTACTTTCTGACTTTCTGGTCTTTGTGAGACAAAACAAGAAGTCTTAAATTTTTTCCAGGTAACAAGTTTGCACTCCCGGAAGAGTTAAATCTAGTAAAATAAGAGCAAATTTCAACTAAGGGGAAATTCTAAATTTTAAGATAAAGAAATTTCTTCTCATTTTATTTTTCTCCAATTACCTAATTATTTTCTTCTGAGAATGTATAGTAATAGGAAAATATATACAAAATGGTAGTCTGATCAATTTTGTATAATCTTTACTGAAAAACGATGATGTATCTGATATTTGACAGATAAAAATAATTTGAAGAAAAGTAATTAGAATGCCAGGTGCAATAATCTGTTGACATTTGTTTATGGAAATATTCTGGAAAATGCCATTTCTCAGTGATATTAAAATGATTTTAATAAGCTCCTCTTTCTAAATACTTTGCAGATGGGGTAGTTCAAGGCATCAGATTCCAGGTTGACAATTTTTAGGAAAACTAAAGTTTCTGTGTTTCTATCTATAAAGTAAAGGAATTAAATTTGTGTTTTAAGGTGGTTCATTTTGTATAATATTTTGAGCATCTTGCCTTTTAGGGCTATAGATGATGCCAACTATCACCTTGCTCCTAAAAATAAATGCATGCTAAGAAACAGATTCTGAAGAGTGAAACTGAGTAAACCCTCCCAGCCAATGTTTAGTCATGTGTGCATGACTGTCTCTTGTTTTGCTTGTCATCAAGAAGAATAAATATATTCAGCTTAGCCAAATTGTTCTTCAGTTGGTTGGCTTTCTTTACATTCCAGATTCTGAGTGTGTCACAGATTATATTTGTTAATTGACTTCTATGTATTACAGAGATGCTCTCAAGGAATAAAAAGTAAATTTTGACAAAATTGTCCTCAGATATCTTTGTAATATGTTCTTTATTTTGAGAAATAACATTTCTGTTTTGTATTTTCTTAGTAATTCATAAAGAATGAAAAATTTCAATGAAACATGCATTTAAATATATATATGAATATATATATGATGTATTACAGAATTGTACACTTGAAACCTATGTAACTTTACTAATAATTGTCACCCCAATAAACTTTAATTAAAAAATCCACCGAAAGTCAATATATATATATATATATATATATATATATATATATACACACATACATATATACTATTTTAATAATTGTTAGCTTTTTATGAGTACAATAATTAATTGTCTCTTTATTTTGTAGAAAGATATCTATTTCTCATCACATGGTGGTTCTGAGATAATGGCTAAATGATGCCTGTCATTAACTAGTAAATTTTCAATATTATAACTATGGGTGTAATTTCCTCCCAATGTTTTCACCATGGCAACATTGAGCACATATTTCTTTCACATACAATGTGAGGTATGTTCAGGTACATGTTTTCAGTTCCCAGAAGTTTCTTCAATAATTGAACATTTTGTTAACAATGTAATCCTAACAAGTATTCCATCAATTTAATTGCTGAAAGTCTCACTTATCTAGTTTTTATTATTATTATTATTATTATTATTATCATTATTATTTTATTATTTATTGTGGTGACAATTGTTAGTAAAATTACATAGATTTGAGGTGCACAATTCTGTATTACATCATCTATAAATCCCATTGTGTGTTCACCACCCGGAGTCAGTTCTCCTTCCATCACCATATATTTGATCCCCCTTACCCTCATCTCCCACCCACCATCCCCCTTACCCTCTGGTAACCACTAAACAATTGTCTGTGTCTATGAGTTCTTGTTTCTCATTTGTTTGTCTTGTTCTTTTGTTGTTTTCGATTTATATGCCACATATCAGTGAAATCATATGGTTCTCTGCTTTTTCTGTCTGACTTATTTTGCTTATCATTATACTATCAAGATGCATCCATGTTGTCACAAATGTTCCTATATCATCTTTTCTTACCGCTGAATAATATTCCATTGTGTATATATACCACAACTTCTTTATCGATTCATCTATCGAAGGACATTTTGTTTGTTTCCATGTCTTGGCCACCGTAAATAAAGCTGAAATGAACATTGGAGCACAAGTGTCTTTATGTGTAGATGTTTTCAGATTATTTGGGTAGATACCCAGGAGAAGGATTGCTGGGTCATGTGGTAATTCTATTCATAATTTTTTGAGGAACCTCCACACTGCCTTCCATAAGGGCTGCACCAGTCTGCATTCCCACCAACAGTGTATGAGGGTTCCTTTTTCTCCACAGCCTCTCCAACACTTCTTATTATTTGTCTTGTTGATGATAGCCATTCTGAGTGGGGTGAGGTGACATCTCATTGTGGTACTTATTTGCATTTCTCTGATGATTAGTGATGTTGAGCATTTTTTCATATGTCTATTTCCCATTTGTATGTCCTCTTTGGAGAAATGTCTCTTCAGGTCCTCTGCCCGTTTTTCTTTTTTTTTTTTAATTATTTTTAAAAATTTATTGGGGTGACAATTGGTAGTAAAATTACTTAGATTTCAGGTGTGCAATTCTGTATCACATCATCTATAAATTACATTTTGTGTTCACAACCCAGAGTCAGTTCTCCTTCCATCACCATATATTTGTTCCCCCTTACCCTCATCTCCCACCCCCCAACACCTTTACCCTCTGGTAACCACTAAATTACGTTCCCCAGATTAATTTTCAAACCCGGTGGCCATCCTGTGGTCACCGACTGCCTTCCAATCCCCTCACCCTCCCCCCCACCCCCACCCCCCTGCCCATCTAGCAACCCTCAGTTTTTCCTCTTTGTCTCCAAAACTGTTTCTGATTAGTTCATTCACTTATTCTTTTCTTTAGATTCCGCATATAAGTGAGATCATATGGTACTTATCTTTCTCTGCCTGACTTATTTCACTTAACATAATGTTCTCTAGGTCCATCCATGTTGTTGCAAATGGTAAGATTTCTTTCTTCTTTATGGCTGCGTAATACTCCATTGTATAAATGTACCACAGTTTCTTAATCCAGTCATCTACCGATGGGCATTTTGGTAGTTTCCATGTCTTAGCTATTGTGTATAGTGCTGCAATAAACATAGGAGTGCATAAAGATTTTTGAATTGGAGTTTTGGATTTCTCCGGATAGATACCTAGGAGTGGAATTACTGGATCATAGGGTAGTTCCATTTTCAGATTTTTGAGATACCTCCATACTGTTTTCCATAGTGGCTGCACCAATCTGCAATCCCACCAACAGTGCACAAGCGTTCCCTTTTCTCCACATCCCCGCCAGCACTTGTTGTTTGTTGATTTATTGATGATAGCCATTTTGACTGGGGTGAGGTGGTATCTCATTGTGGTTTTTATTTGCATTTGTCTGGTGGTTAGTGAGGTTGAGCATTTCTTCATATGTCTGTTTGCCATCTGTATGTCCTTTTTAGAAAAATGTCTCTTCAAGTCCTCTGCCCATTTTTCATTTGGGTTCTTTCTTTCTTTTTTTTTTTTTTTTGTTGACTTTCATGAGTTCCTTGTATATTTTGGATATTAGTCCTTTATCGGAGGCAATGTTTGCAAAAAACTTCTCCCATTTAGTTGTTTGCCTCTTTATTTTGTCGATGGTTTCTTTTGCTGTGCAGAAGCTTTTAAGTTTCATATATTCCCATTCTTTTATTTTAGCTTTTACTTCCATTACCTTTGGAGTCAAATTCATAAAATGCTCTTTGAACCCAAGGTCCATAAGTTGAGTACCTATGTTTTCTTCTATGCAGTTTATTGTGTCAGGTCTTATGCTTAAGTCTTTGATCCATTTTGAATTAATTTTGGTACATGGTGACAGATAGCAGTCCAGTTTCATTCTTTTGCACGTGGCTTTCCAATTCTCCCAGCACCATTTATTGAAGAAGCTGTCTTTCTTCCATTGTATGTTTTTAGCTTCTTTGTCAAAAATTATCTGTCCATGTTTATGTGGTTTTATTTCTCGGTTCTCAATTCTATTCCATTGATCTATGTGTCTGCTTTTCTGCCAATACCATGCTGTTTTGATTATTGTAGTGCTGTAATACAAGCTAAAGTCAGGGAGTGTGATACCTGCAGTATTGTTCTTTTTTCTTAAAATTGCTTTGGCTATTTGGGTTCTTTTAGGGTTCCAAGCAAATCTGATGACTTTTTGTTCTATTTCTTTAAAAAATGTCATTGGAATTTTGATGGAGATTGCATCGAATCTGTATATTGCTTTGGGTAATATGGCCATTTTAACTATGTTGATTCTTCCAATCCATGAGCACAGAAGGTTTTTCCATTTCTTTGTGTCTTCTTAAATTTCTTTCGAAAATGTCTTATAGTTTTCAGCATATAGGTCCTTCACATCCTTGGTTTATTCCTAGGTATTTTGTTCTTTTTCCTGCAATTGCAAGAGAAATTGTTTTTTCTGTTTCTTTTTTTCAGATTTCATTGTTAGTATATAGGAATGCAATGGACTTTTGTATGTTGATTTTGTAGCCAGCAACTTTACTGTATTCATTGATTGTTTCTAATAGCTTTTCGATGGAGTCTTTAGGGTTTTCTATATATAGCATCATGTTACATGCAAAGAGTGATAATTTAACTTCTTCATTCCCAATGTGGATGCCTTTTATTTCTTTCTCTTGCTTGATTGCTCTGGCAAGGAATTCCAACACTATGTTGAAAAGCAGAGGTGATAGGGGACAGCCCTGTCATGTTCCTGAACGTAGAGCAAAGGGCTTCAGTTTTTCACCATTAATTATGAGATTAGCTGAGAGCTTGTCATATATGGCCTTTATTATGTTAAGGTATTTTCTTTTTATACCTATTTTATTAAGTGTTTTAATTATAAATGGATGTTGTATCTTGCCAAATGCTTTTTCTGCATCAATTGATATAATAATATGATTTTTGTCCTTTATTTTGTTTATGTGATGTATCACATTGATGGATTTGTGGATGTTGAACCATCGTTGTTCCCCGGGGATGAACCCCACTTGGTCCTGATGAATAATCTTTTTAATGCATTGTTGGGTTCAATTTGCTAGAATTTTGTTGAGGCTTTTTGCATCTGTATTCATCAAAGATATTGGTCTGTAGTTTTCTTTTTTTGTGTTGTCCTTATCAGGTTTTTGTATCAGGGTAATGTTGGCCTCATAAAATGAGATGGGGAGTACTATCTCTTCTTCAATTTTTTGGAACAGGTTGAGCAGGATTGGTATTAGATCCTCTTTGATGGTTTGGTAGAGTTGACTAGTGAATCCATCTGGTCCTGGACTTTCCTTTTGGGAAGGTTTTGGATGACTGATTCAATTTCGTTACTGATGATTGGTCTGTTTAGATTTTCCAGTTCTTCATGGTTCAGCCTTGGAAGGTTATATGTTTCCAATAACTTGTCCATTTCTTGTAGGTTATTGAATTTGATGGGATACAGTCCTTCATAGTATTTTTGGATGGTCCTTTGTATTTCTGTGGACTCCGTGATAACTTCCCATTTTTCATTTCTGATGTTGTTAATTAGTGTCTTCTCTCTTTTTATATAAGTGAGTCTAGCCAATTGTTTGTCAATTTTGTTAATCTTTTCAAAGAACCAGCTCTTTGTCACATTAATTTTTTCTATTGTCTTTTTGTTTGCTATTTCATTTAGTTCTGCTCTGATTTTTGTTATTTGCTTTCTTCTGCTGACCTTTGGTTTCAACTGTTCTTCTTTTTCTAGTTCTTTAAGGTGTAACGCAAGGTTATTTATTTGGGATTTTTCTTGTTTCTTGAGATAGGCCTGTAATGATATAAATTTCCCTCTGAAAACTTCTTTCGCTGCATCCTAAAAATTTTGGTGGCATGTATTTCCATTGTCATTTGTTTCTATGTATCTTTTGATGTCTCCTCTAATGTATTCTTTTACCCGGTCTTTCTTTAAATGTATGTTGTTTAATCTCCATGTTTTTGTGTTTTTGCCTGCTTTCTTTTTGCAGTTGATGTCCAATTTCAAAGCCTTGTGATCAGAGAATACGCTTGGTATGATTTCAATCTTCTTAAGTTTCCTGAGGCTGATTTTATGTCCCAATATATGGTTTATCCTTGAGAATGTTCCATGTTCAGTAGAAAAAAATGTATAGTCTGATGTTTTAGGATGAAGTGCTCTATATATGTCAATTATGTCCATTTCATCTAATGTGTCATTTAGGGCTGCTATTTCCTTATTTGTTTTCTGTTTGGATGATCTATCCATAGCTGTCAATGATGTATTAGGTCCCCTCGTAGAGTTGTGTTTTGGTCACTTTCTCCCTTTAGTTCTTTTTGTAGTTGCTTGGTATATTTGTGTGCTCCCTGATTGGGGGTATAAATGTTGATGACTGTTGTATCTTCTTGTTGTATAGTGCCCTTTACCATTATGAAATGTCCATCTTTGTCTTTTGTTATCTTTTTCTCCCTGAAATCTGTTACGTCTGAGATTAGTATGGCTACACCTCATTTTCTCTGGATAACATTTGCTTGGAGTGTCAATTTCCACCCTTTTACTTTGAGTCTACACTTGGCCTTGAGGTTGATATGTGTCTCTTGGAGACAGCATGTGGTTGGGTTTAGTTTTTTGATCAAATCTGCTACTCTGTGTGTTTTTATTGGTAAGTTCAGTCTATTTATATTTAGGGTGATTATTGATATGTGAGGATTCCCTGTCATTCTATCTTTAGTTTTCTGGTAAGGCTGTGTCTCCATTGTTTTTTTGCCTTTTTGTTGTTGTCTATTATTTCTGTGTGCTTGTATTCTATGATGTTTCTCTCTGTTTCTTGTTTTATTACAGTATATATTTCTGTTCTGGATTTTTTTTTGCGTGGTTACCCTTAAGTATGTGTAAAAGAAAGTTTGATATTTACAGTACTCCATTTTCTTCAGCATGCTTACTTTCTCCATTCCTGTATTCCGTTTCAGGCCTTTACTCTCCCCCTTTTTTATAATTTGGTTGCTATAAAATATCCCTATTGATGGTGGTTGAATAGCCTCCTTTAGTATTTCTTGTAGTGCAGGTTTTGTGTTAGAAAATTCCCTCAGCTTCTGTATGTCGGAAAGGTTTTCATTCCTCTTTCATATCTAAAGGATATCTTTGGTGGATATATTATTCTCAGCTCATAATTTATCTCTTTCAATAGTGTGACTGTTTGGTTCCACTCCCTCCTGGCTAATAGAGTTTCTGCTGAAAAATCTGATGATAATCTAATGGGCTTTCCTTTGTAGGTTACTGTCTTCTTTTCCCTGGCTGCCTTGAGGATTCTTTCTTTGTTTTAGATTTTAAAAAGCTTCAGTACAATGTGCCTTGGAGGAGGCCTCTTGGGATTGAGGTAATTAGGTGTTCTATTTCCTTCTTGGATTGGAGGATCCAGTTCTTTCCATGAGTTTGGGAAGTTCTCATCGACGATTTGTTTGAATAAATTCTCTGTTCCCTTCTCTCTTTCTTCTCCCTCTGGTATGCCCATTATTCTTATATTGGTCTTTCTGATGGAGTCAGAAAGTTCTTGTAAAGTTCTTTCATTTCTTTTAAGTCTCAAGTCTCTTTTTTACTTCCATCCGTGTCTTTCTAGGTTTCTATCTTCGATGTCACTGATTCTTTCCTCCATCGGTTCAACTCTACTACCTAAGCTGGCTATTTCTTTCTTAATTTCTGCTATTGAGTTCTTAATCTCCAGAAATTCTATTTGGTTCCTTTTATAAAATTTCAATCTCTTTTGTAAAATGTTCATGTTGTTCTTTGATTGTGTTTCTGAGTTCATCAAACTGCCTTTTTGTGTTTTCTTGCATCTCGTTGAGTTTTTTCAGAACTGCAATCTTGAATTCTCTGTCATTTAAGTCACATATTTCCATATCTTTAAGTTCTTTTTCTGGACACTTTTCACTTTCTTTCTGAGTTGTCTTGTTGCCTGGTTATTCATGGCAATTTCTGATTTATTATTTCTCTTTCTAGACATCTACAGAAGTGGCTTTTGCAACAGGTTGATAGGAAGAGGTCTTTCTTTTGTTTTCCAGTACTTGTTGGTAGAATGTTTTATTTTCTCTCCGACTAAAGCCTTTTTTTCTCTCTGACACTGTAGTACTATGTTTTCTCTGCACTATTCCAGCTTCTCACACAATGGGGGGATTCCCTGGGAGACGGGCTTGTCCTCTGTTGACAGTTCGCCCGGGTCACAGGGCGGATTGTCCGTGTGGGTACGTGGAGAGCTTTGGAAGTTCCAAAGCTCTTCCTGCACCAGATTCAGAGCCCATGTGTTTCAGCAGTTCTGTTTACTCCTGGAGAGATCCTCACAGATAGGTGGGTACAGGGTTGGGGTGCGTTGTGAGAGGTGGCCCAGAGCAATGGCTGCGACCACCACCACAGCTGTTCCTTCTTCCACAGCTCCCTCCCCTTTTCCAGAACTAGTTGGGCTGTGAAACTGTGTCTGTGGTTCACAGTCCTCAGAACAGCAAATATTCTGTTGTTTTGATCTGACACTGCTACTGTTCCACATCTAGGACTGGACAGGTGGGGGTGGGGCAATCTCTGAGAAGGTAGGGAGGGTGCGGCTAGTCTCAGTGCCTAAGGCTTCTGTTCTCTGCTCAGAAGTGAGGGCTTAAACCACCATTTTCAGCCTTCTTCCCTCAGTCTTTTCTACGAGGTCTCTGCCATGATCGTTTGGTTCAGCCATGTTGTATGCTGTCCCCTCAGCCCTGTGGGCCATAAACGGAGCCCTAGGAGTCCGAGTTCTTCCCTCTCCCATAGCTGCCGTAGTTCATGGATGCAGGAAGCTCAGAGCACTGAATTACGTCTGCGTCCTGCGCCCTCTTGGCTCCGTCTCCGCGCTTCTCCCTTTCCTCCTTCCCCACTCGCATGATTCACCCACCTTTAGGTGAATTCAGTAGTGGGCCTCTTCGTCTTGGCTGTCTGATGTTCAGGGAGTCCTTTGTGGAGTTACAGTTGTTTGATTTGTTGTAAATTCCAGGGGAGATTTACAGAGGATCACCTCATGCCGCCATTTTGATGACATCTCCATGGAATCTTTTTAAAATGCAGATTATCATACAAGAGATGCAGAGCGGGATTCAGCATTTTCCACAAACTTCCAGATGATCCTATGCTACTGATCCAGATTTTTAGTAACACCAATCTAGAGCATTAATATTTTGAAATATTAATATCGATCACAATCCATGGTGATCAATATTGATAACACAAGTAATTATAAGAAACGAAGAGACTTGAACATTTATTTTTTTAAGTTCCCCAGGTAATATTAATGTAGAGGTAGAATTGAGCACTAGAGATTTATATAGTAATTTCCTCTTTTCCCTGTTCACAGAGGCAGATATTGCTAAGAGATGTCAGTGAATGGCACTTGAACATTTTTAAGGTAAGGCAGGTCAAAATTATATATAGTAGTGATTAAGAATATGGATTCCAGAGACCTGCTGGACAGGGTTTAAATATTGTTTCTACCCTTTATTAGTTGTATAAGTGTGCAAGTTAGTTTACATTATTAATATAAGTGTTCTCACCTACAAATAGGAATAAATGAAGTAATGCATGTAAAATATATTAAGCCCTCAATAAGTGAGAAGTATTATTTGTAGCTATTATTATATTTAATGTTTTGTAAACTTTTCTACTGGAGGGCCCCAAATGCCAGAAGAAAGTGAATACATACATATTCCTTGGGAGGTGGGGGAGGTCCTTTATGAGAGTTACTTTTCTTTGAAAACTCTTTTCGCGTAAAAAATTCATACCAATTTTGAATTATGTCCCATATTTTATCTGTATATTTATTGTAAAAAAATAATTATCTGTACTGTTCTAAAATATAAAGAGAATTGATGTATCAAAAAGATATTTAACTTTTTTAATAGTTTTACAAAGTTCCTTTTATATTATTGAATACTCTTTAGTACACTGGTGAACAAGGAGGCATTGAACAAAGACATCTGTCATCTTTATTGTGTGACTCACCCACCACAAGGGAAGGGTGTGAATAACTTTCACCTGTCCTTCAGTTCCCAGTCACAGCTGATTTAACTAGATGCGTGCAACTTATCCAAGGCCCACCAATCTAATGTAACATGTAAACAAAAACTTTTCCCACGTGAGGGCAATATGGATATTTTGGACCAATTAGATTTTTCTCAGTCACACATTTGAGCTTGCAGATAACTTATCAATCATTTGCCAGTGGGAGAGTAAATGAAAAGAATCACAAAGAGTTGCTGAGACTGAGAAAATGTAAAAAAAAAAAAACCAAAAAACAAAAAGAAACAATGTATATTTAAAATGTGATTTTAACCTGAGGAAATTTCTGTCTCATAGATTCAGGTTTGTTTTATGGGTAGAGTTTCTAAGATCTAATAGCATTGGAGAACAACACTTGGTTGATAAAAAAAAAAAAAAAAACACAAAAACAACCCCAAACACTAACCTGAAGTAAAATTCTGAGATTGTCAAACATTGCAGTTGAAGTCTACACTGTGGTTTATCACCTTTCCTTAACTCAAATGGGGATCCCCATTTTCTTTGTAGTATTAGAACACTAATTTAAAATTAACAAACATTTATGTACTATACATCAATCACTGGATTATGTGTTGTGGAGTAAATTTGACACAATCCCTGTCTGTAAGAGGCTTTAGTTTGATGAGGTAGAAAGTCATCTATACAATTATAAAGCGTAGTAAATGTTATGATGACATAAAAAGATTATTAACGGAGACCACACAGCAGGGTTATTAATTATACTTGGAAAAGCCTTTCAGACATGACAAATGATTAGTTAGTTCACCGGGTTTAGGAGAGATGGGGTTGGAGAAAAAGATTGTTTTAAAGTAGAAAGAGCAGTATGAACAAGGACAGACATTTGAATACACAGAATATTCCAGAATTATACTGAAATATCAATGTTAGCTGTCATTGGATAATGCTATTTACGCCTTGGGATAAGCTAGATTACATAGTACAGAACAATTAAATGTAAAATGAAACAAAGGACCAAAATCTCAATGGCTTAGAAGGTCAAGTTTTACTTCTAGCTTATACAAAATCCATTGTATGTCTGGGCAACTTCCTAGATCAATTATCCTTTACATCAGGGGTGTCCAAACTGCGGCCCGTGGGCCAATTGCGGCCCATGATCCATTGTTAATTGGCCCACAGCAAATTCCAAAAAATATATTTAGTTTACTTAAATAAACCGAGTGAGGCAATACGTACTTCACCTCGAGTGAGTGGCCCGGCTGTTTGTGTATTTTACCGCATATGGCCCTTGGTGAAAAACGTTGAAAAAAGTTTGGAAACCCCTGCTTTATATCATGACTCAGTTTTGCAGCTTCATATCAATATGTACCTTCACAATTGAAGAGAAAAGAAAAAATGTGATTTTCCTCACTGGCTCTTAAAGACTTCTACTTGGAAGTGACACACATCACTTTCACTCACATTTCTTTGCCAAACCAAGTAAGACAACTTCAAAATCTCAGAAAAGTACTTCATTCCTGAAATTGGATGGTAAGCAGATATCAGTAAACAGTAGTAATGTCTGTTACACCGTGTTATCTTGTACAGGGGGATTAACATTTTAATAGTAATCAAGTCTTGTAATAAAATTAGTATTTATGGTGGAATTTTGGGCACTAATGGAGAGTCAAATACAGCTTTACTATATCCTCAAACCAAACTTTACATGATTTTTCATAATTCAGTTACACATAATAATAGTCCTTAAAGAATCTTTAAGCACACAGCAGGCATCTGATTGATGCATTCAAACACATTTATTACATAATGAATTAAAAAATGTTAGACCACAAATGGAAGCAAGCTAAGGTAGGAGTTTTATTCATCTTCTGCCTTTTGTCATGTACCTATGCTAATTCCAACAATCTTGAGAAAAGATAAAAATCTCTGTGTGTCTCTACAGAATATTTCTGAAGTTCCAGATACCTTTGTCATTGTTGTTTTTCAATCCCAGAGAAAGGAAGTAATATAGATTTATTCTACCCTGGCCACAACACACATAATTAAACAAAGGCTGTCTCTCTACACGTATAGTGTAGGCATATGGTTAAACGGAAAGAATTTGGAGTTACATAATCTAGGTTTAAATTTCAAGTCTGACACTTACTAGTTGTGTTGTCTCTTTCAAGTGATTCAAGTTTTCTCATATGTAAAATGAGATACACATGTCTGTTTTGCAGTATTGTTGTGAGAATTAAATGAGATAACTGATCTTAAAGCATCAGGAACATATTAGGAGCTCAAAAGTAGTGCTTAACTTTTTTTTTTTTTCAAATTGTTGCATTCATACTCTGTTGTAAGATTTCACTATTCCTCTGAATAGTCATCCACTCATCCACTGTTTTGGAGCTTTGTGTTCACATGGGTTTAGATCCTTTAATAATTTGTATTTAAAAAACTGGATTTCTATTTTATCCCTTCTCTAACTATCATCAATACATCTTTCCTAGCACTGCTGCTCCCAAGAGACCACACTGATGCTTCTGCTGGGTATTGCCATTGTTGATAACTAGAGATTGAAAGTAACATTACATTTTTGGGAGTCCTTTGTGGGTCAAAAACTACCATGTTCCATTCAAAAGCATGGGGGTGGTATTTGTCATTTGTCTGTCTTTACTTTTCTCAATGTTATGTTTTTCCAAATGAGTAGCTAAACAGTCCTTGCTCCTCCATAGTTTACAGAGTTTGAAGTAGATAGCTCTTTCAGTTTTTACTCATAGCACTTTCTGTCCTTTATGAAAAAACTCAGACATCAGTCCATGGAATACTTAATTAATTGATTAATTAATTGAATAATTTATTTATCAGACACTGCAGATATAGTAGTTATCAAAAACAGACATACTTACTGCCCCTCAGAAAATTATAGATCAGTGGGGGGCAGATATTTTATAAATAATCACACTATTGTGTGTGTGTGTGTGTATATATATTTGTGATAAGTTCTATCACAGATAGAGAGTGATTCACATAAGATAAGGATCATACAATTTGATGGACAATTAATGCATTTGGCTATCCCTAAATATTGATGTCACTAATTTCTTTTTTGTGATTAAAGCATTGTCCATAGAAGATCACTGCTAACATGTAAATATATTATATTAATAACATTAAAAATTAGTTTAAAAGTTTTCTTAGGAGCTCACACCTCTTAGAATGACTATTATGCAAAAGATTTTTAAAAATGCTGGTGAGGATGTGGAGAAACGGGAACCCTTGTGCACTGTTGGTCGGAATGTAAACTGTATCCAGTATGGAAAACATTATGGAGATTCCTCAAAAAATTAAAAATAGAACTACCATATGATCCAGCAATTCCACTTCTGGGTATTTATTTGAAGAAAACAAAACAAACAGATAGAGATAGAGATAGAGATAGACAGCTATATTAGAATATTATTTAACCATAAAAATGAAATTCTCAGAAAAAGTCAAGAACCATATGACTTCACTAACATGTGGGATATAAAACTGAAAGCAACAAAAGAATCAAGACAAAGAAACAAAAACTCATAGACACAGGCAACAGTTTAGTGGTTCCCAGAGGGTAAAGGGGTGGGGGGGTAGAAAAGGGTAAAGGGGGTCAAATATATGGTGATGGAAGGAGAACTGACTCTGGTGGTGAGCACACAATGTGATATACAGATGATGTATTATAGAATGTACACTTGAAATGTGTGTAATTTTACTAACCATTGTCACCCCAATAAATTTAATAAGAAAATGAAATTTTGCTATTTGCCACAATATTGACCTTGAGGGTTTATGCTAAGCGAAATAAGTCAGACAGAAATAAAAAACTATCTCATTGTTACCGAACTCAGGTTCAGCTGTTTGCCACTTGTAAGTCAGTGATTGAGAGACAAATGTTGGTGGAAAGGAAAGTAGGTTTATTTAAAAATGCTGGCATTCAGGGATGATGGTGGACTGCTGTCTCAAAGACCACCTTCTTCCTTCCTAGAATTGCGAGAAGGTTTAGCAGGTACCTAAGTAGAGACAGAACAAGGGAAAGAGGGAGTTAGTCAGGCAATTCCTGGGTGCTGATATCTGGAGAAATGCCTCCTGGGGTCCAGTTCATTCTGAGATAATGTATCTCAGACCCTTTCATAGGGGCAAGTCATGCATCATCTGGTGGAAAATTGCAAGGGAATTGCAGTCTGGTTATCAGCGTCCACCTGTCTACAGACTGAAGCAGTTTCTTTCAAGTTAGTATTCTGTCAATTAACCAGATTGACCACATAAGCATGTAACCTTGGGGAAACAGCAATTGAATCAGGGAGGAGGGGAAGGAAACAAAGAAAATAATAAAAAAAAAAGAAAAAGAAACTAGACTGTTAAATCTTGAAAAGTATACCTTCACCCTTGCAATATGATCTTATTAATATGTGGAATCTAAAAAAAAAAAAAATCAAGATGAGAGATACAGAGAACACATTCAAATTGGTGATTGCCAGAGTTGGGGGTTAGTGGTTGGGCAAAATGGGTGGAGTTAGTCAAAAGACACAAACTTTGAGTTATAAAATAAATAAGTCATAGGATATAAAAAAAGAAAAAGAAAAGAAAAAATATATTTTAGGAAAAAAACAATAAATGGATTTTAGGACAGGTCAGCTTTTATTGTAGGTTAAAAAATAGGTGAAGAGTATGCAGAAGGAGTTGGAGAATATACTGCAATGAGTTGCTTAGTGAGAAGCTCTGGACATCTCAGGGGAAACACAAGGACATCATTTGTTTGAGGAGACAAACATTAGTTCACAATTTTGCATAAGATGAGTCCGTTCCATAAGTCACCTGGTACATGCTTCAATGTACTTAATGTGAATCACATGCTGGGAGGTTTGAAGTTTAAATAAATTCATTTATCAAATAATTATTGACAGTTTTCTGTAAATCTGTAAGCCATATATTATGTTAGATTGGAACAATGGCTAAAGAAAAAATAAAGCAGGAAAAAGGAATATGAAATGTTGGGAGACTTAAATATGGGAGTGGCTTAGGGAATCCTCTTTGAGAGTGACTTTTGAATGAAAGAGACGAAGAAAGTGAGGAAGCTACCTATCTATCTGGAAAAAAAGGGCATTCTAAATAGAGGACACAATTGTTTGTGTTTTTTTTTTAATTAATTGAATTGTCTTTCTTAAAACTTCTTACCATGCAGTTTTATGTATTGTAAAATAGTTCTTGATATCCACTCTTCAAGATTATCTTTGCTAGTCTTGGCCCTTTGAATGTTACCCAAAATTTAGTTTTAGTTTGTTCATTATTTAAAAAGAAAATTTTGGGATATAGGCTGGATTATATTGAATTGATAGATTAATTTAAGAATAATTAAAATATTTACAATATTGAAACTTCCAATTTATTAACATATTTTTCTCCATTTCGGTCTTTCTTAATTTATTGCAATAAGGAGATATAATTTTGTATATATAAAATTTCACAGATTTTATTACATTTATTCCCTTTATTTTTTAAAGAGATAATTTTAATAGAATAGCATTTTTCAGTTATTAATTGTCCATTAAAAAACAGAATCATATGCATTATTTTACATTTAAACGTGTATTAGAATTATCCTACAACAAAGCTATTATTATAGATAAACTAAACTATATCATTTGAAGAATAACCTAGAAAGAGTTTGATTGAATATATTTCATTTTTTGCATATAGATTTTTACTTTTTAAGTTTTATTATTTTTAAAGATTTTTATTAAAATATAGCTAACATACAATGATATATTAGTTTCAGGCATACCCAATAGTTATTCGACATTTATATACCTAAAGAAGTGATCACCATAAGTCCAGGAACCATCTGACACTGTACAATGCTATTGACTACAATATTATTGACTATATTTCCCATGCTGTACATTAAATCTCCATTAATTATTTGTTTTATATTGGGAAATATGAATCTCTTATGCCCCTTCACCTTTTCCTCCCTTTTTGAATTTTTTACTTAGAGTTGACATTCAATACTATTTTATATTAACTTCAGGTGTACAGCACAGTGGTTAGACATTTATATAATTTAAGAAGTGATCCCCCTAACTAGTCTAGTACCCACCTGACACTGTACATTATTATTACCATATTATTGACTATATTCCCTATGCTTTACTTTACGTCCCCATGACTATTTTGTAACTACCAATTTGTACTTCTTAATGCCTTCACCTTTTTCACCTCTTCCCCCAAACCCACTCCCATCTACCACATGGATAAAGCTTCTACCCATCTGACACTGCACATAGTTATTACATTATTATTGACTATATTCCTTGGGCTATACCCTGCATCCCATGACTACTTTGTAACGACAGATCTGTACTTCTTAATCCCTTCCACTTTTTCACCCATTACCAACCTCCCTCCTGTCCGGTAACTATCAAAATGCTCTGTATCATGAGTTTGTTTCTGTTTTGTTTGGTTGCTTATTTTGTTCTTTAGATTCCATATATAAGCAAAATCACATTGTATCTGTCTTTAGTGGTCTGACACACTTCCCTCAGCACAATACCCTTCACATCCACCCATGCTGCCGCAGATGGTGAGAACCCATTCCCTTCCATGGCAAAGTAATATTCCATTATATGTATGTACCACCTTCTCTTTATCCATTCATCCATCAATGGACACCGAGGCTGCATCGACACCTTGGCCATTGTAAACGATGCAGTAATGAACATATGGACACACACTGGGTTTTTTCAGATAATTACCAGAAGTGGGATGACTGGATCTTTCTTTATCACTTGTTATAGCCTTTGTTTTAAAGTCTATTTTGGCTGCTGTAAGTATTGCTTTCACAGCTTTTTTGTGTTTCCATTTTCATAAAATATCTTTTCCCCATCCGTTTACTTTCAGTTTGTGTGTGTCTTTTGATATAAAATGAGTTTCTTGCAGACAGCATATGTAAGGGTCCTGTTTTCTTATCAATTCAGCCACCCTATCTTTTGATTGGAGCACTTAATCCATTTCCATTTAAAGTGATTGTTGATAGATATATAATTAATGCCATTTTATTATTCGTATTTTTGAACTATTTTTTATTTTATTTTATTTTATTTGGTCTTAAAGAATTCCCTCTAACATTCCTTGTAACACTGGTTTGGTTGTGATGAACTCCTTTAGCTTTTTCTTGTCTGGTAAGCTCTTTATCTGTCCTTCGATTCTAAATGATAGCTTTGCTGGGTAGAGTAATCTTGGTTGTAGGTTTTTTGCTTTTCATCACTTTGATTATTTCCTGCCAATTCCTTCTGGCCTGCAAAGTTTCTGTTGAGAAATCAGCTGACAGTCTTATGGGAGCTCCCTTGTAAGTAACTGACGGCTTTTCTCTTGTTGGTTTTAAGATTCTTTGTCTTTATGGTTTGGCATTTTAATTATGATGTATCTTAAATGAGGAGAGGAAAATGAAAGAGAAAATCTACAGTTTGAACAGAGGTTCTAGTATAGTCGTACTATCTAATGGTTTCAACAGTATTTTAGTGAGAAATATATGACAGTAAACACCAAAAGTCCACTCTCATTACAGTTGCAGATTACTGGCTGTTTTCTGTTTGGTGAATCATCTAGGATTAATTAAATAGTATGGATTTATGTTTTTCAAATAACCTTTTTGTTGTTTTTATAAATTTAACATTAAATTAGAAAACAAAAATATTATCTTTGAAATCTTAAGGTTTTCTTTTCTTATTATAAGAGATGATACTATGTAACACTTTCTACCAGTAATAATATGAGTGCTTTGTTTCTGACACTCAAGACATTACTCACTACACACTTTATTTTTTTCTATTGACTCCACAGTGTTTTAGTTATTTCAATTAGCTTCCTTCTCTCTTGCTGAGAATTCATTTAATTATTAATTAATTAATTCTTTCATTTATTCATTTTAAGTGCAGTGAGTAAATACCATGTGACAGGCACTGTAGCAGCAAACAAAAAAAATAAATGTGACATTTATATCATTTTAAAAAATCCTTGAAAAGGGAGAGAACTTTGTGAGTATGAGAAACTGAAAAAGACCAGTGTGACTGGAGCATAATGATTGACCAGCGGAGTGAAATAAGTGTTACACAAAATAGATGTGTCTGTAAATTTTGTTCAGTCAGAAACCTAAAATTCTTATCTAGACTGTATTGTGATTCATATTCCTAGCATGAAAGTGTCTTTCAAAAAATATTAAACAGGTATGAGGGGTTTTTTTGTTCGTTTTTTTTTTTTTTTTTTTTTTTTTTTTTTTTTTGCCAGAAACAGGAAATCGGAGTGGGCAAAATGGGTGAAGGATGTCAAAAAGTACACTCATCTAGTTAAAAAATAAGTAAGTCACGGGAATATAACACACAGCACGGTGACTACACTTAATAGTGCTGAACTGCAAATTTGAAACTTCCTAATAGAGTAAATCTTAAAAGTCCTCATTAGAAGGGGAAAAAACTTTTCTTGGTAACTGTAAGAAAAAGTTAGTGATGATGCTGATTTTTTTCTGCTCAAGTAGAGTAAACCTGAATACATCAGTTTTATCTCTTCATAATTCACTACACATGAATTGCTACTTCTGGAACTTGCTTATTCTGAACATTACATATGCTTATCTTTAAAACATATCCTCACAATTTTTGTGGAGTATCTTAACTTTAGAACTCCTTGCTATTTGGATTACTGAGGGAAAAAAAAAATCAAACTACAATTAATTTTAGAGAATCATGTAACAAATCCCTGTTAAATTACAAATCTTTAACTTTTGTGACTGAAGTATTTTCTTAAATAAGGTTTTATTGAGCAAAAAATGAATGGTAGTCTATAAAGAAAACTGGTCTTAAGACATGGGGTCTAAACCACCAGCAGCATGGCAAGATAGAAAAGACAGTATGTCCATCATCTCAGGGTTTTGCCAGCGTTTTTATACATCAGGTAAAGGAGAAAGGGAAAGAGGTAATCTGAAGGAATTTACATTAGCTTTAGGCAAGCAGTGGGAGAACGTGAAGCTAGGCCAGCTTTGGGATAGGGCAGAATCCACATTAAAAAATATCAGCTTCTAAAATAAATGAATGGAACTATATCAAACTTAAAAGCTTCTGCAAAACAAAAGAAACCATTGACAAAATAAAGAGGCAACCAATGGAATGGGAGAAGATTTTTGCAAACAGTGTCTGCAATAAGGGTCTAATATCCAAAATATACAAGGAACTCATGCAACTCAACCACAAAAAACAAACAAACAACCCAATTGAAAAATGGGCAGACGACCTGAAGAAACATTTCTCTAAAGAGGACATACAAATGGCAAATAGACATATGAAAAAATGCTCAACATCACTAATCATCAGAGAAATGCAAGTACAAACCACAATGAGATATCACCTCACTCCAGTTAGAATGGCTATCATCAACAAGACAAATAGTAACAAGTATTGCAGAGGCTGTGGAGAAAAAAGAACCCTCATACACTGTTGATGGGAATGCAGACTGGTGCAGCTGCTATGGAAGGCAGCGTGGAGGTTCCTCAGAAAATTAAACATAGAATTACCGTATGAGCCAGCAATCCCACTCCTGGGTAACTAACAAAAAAATCTGTAAACATTTATCCATAAAGACACGTGTGCTCCAATGTTCATTGCAACTTTATTTACGGTGGCCAAGACATGGAAACAAACAAAATGTCCTTTGATAGATGAATGGATAAAGAAGTTGTGGTATATATACACAATGGAATACTATTTGGTGATAAGAAAAGACGAAATAGGACCATTTGTGACAACATGGATTGATCTTGAGAATATAATGCTAAGCGAAATAAGTCAGACAGAAAAAGCAGAGAACCATGTGATTTCACTGATATGTGGTATATAAACCAAAAACAACAAAAGAACAAGACAAACAAATGAGAAACAGAAACTCATAGACACAGGCAATAGTTTAGTGGTTATCAGAGGGTAAGGGGGTAGGGGGGTGGTAGATGAGGGAAAAGGGGATCAAATATATTGTGATGGAAAGAGAACTGACTCTGGGTGGTGAACACACAATGTGATTTATAGATGATGTAATACTGAATTGTACACCTGAAAAAAAAAAAGGAAATATCAGCTTCTGTACATTGGCTGTGGGCAGTAGTCTGGAAAGCTCATGTATAAACAACAAGCAAAGGCTCCTGGAGTTAGAAGGTGTCTGGATGAAATAGTCTGAGGAAATAGCCATCTGGAAATTAATCTGAAATTCCAATAAGCAAAACAAGGATGTGAGAAGTCTTTTGTTCGCTGGTCAGCAGCCATTAACACACTAACAGTTCTCTTTCTCTCATTCTCCAGCTGTTGTAATTTAATTTAGAACAACTCAGAATTTTTTCTTCAACAAATACATAGTTGGAAAAAAATTCAGAGACTCAGTTTCAGTGAGAATAATTTGGAAAATTATGTCATGTGTCTCTTCTTGCTGAGCATTTTGGGAAATTTATTACTGAATACTGATTCTGTTCCTTCACATCATGCCAATTACAGATGTATTGGAATATTTCAAGTGATCTATAAGAAGTCAAATAAGCCCAGCTATGCTATAGAAAGAATATTTATGGACTCTTCTCACTTAATTCTTATCATTTCTGCTTGTTTAGACTTCCTCAGCATTCTCCTGTCCGCAAACTTGTCCATTTGATGTTTATTAGCATGAGAAAGGATTTTAAAATATGCAGATGACTGCAGGATAGTTGTGGACAATTTGGGTACTGCAGGTTTAAAATGTTTTGTGACAAATGTCCTTTTTTTTTGCTGCTGCTTTCAGCTTAATCTCTACTCCAAACTCCTCTGCTTTTATACTTCTCACTTCTTCTCCAACTCCCGGATAATCAACCATCCTGCTTTGCCCAGAACTAATAGTTTTCAAAACAAATGGGATTTTCATTACTAAAACTAGTACAGTCACAGACAAACCTACACCCACATTACTGTTATTCTCACCTTGCTACTTTATTTAAGTGAATGCTTCCTATAGAGTTTAAAGATTTGGCAATAAATTCTTCTATCACTATCCGTAATCTCTTTAGTGTGGCTACCTCTTCATGAAATTCAATCTGGGGACTGAATCTGAAAGACTTCTTCTCTATGCTCCTCTCTGAGCCCATTAAAAAGAAGAAAAGACACAGCCTTTAAGGAACGGAGAAAGCAATGACTTCATTCAAACATCTGTGAAGTGCCTACTCTGTATCAGGCACTGTACTAGTATAAACTTATTCAAAATTCGTAAGTATAGTAAGCTAATGGTCACATCAAAATTCAAATTTACAATATTTTGAAATTAAAACTTATTGGGATGACAATGGTTAGTAAAATTACATAGTTTTAAAGTGTACAGTGCTGTAATACATCATCTATATATTACATTGTGTGTTCACCACCCAGAGTCAGTTCTCCATCCATCAGCATATATTAGACCCCGTTTACCCTCTTCTACTACTCTCCTCCCCCTTTACCCTCTGGTAACCACTAAACTATTGTCTGTGTCTATGAGTTTTTGTTTCTTTATTGTTTCTCTTGTTCCTTTGCTGCTTTCAGTTTTATATCCCACTTATCAGTGAAGTCATGGTTCTTGACTTTTTCTATCTGACTTACTTTGCTTAGCATTATAATCTCAAGATCCATCCATGTTGTCACAAATGGCACTATTTCATCTTATGGCAGAATAGTATTCCATTGTGTATATGTATACCACATCTTCTTTATCCAGTCATCTATTGGAGGACATTTTGGTTGTTTCCATGTCTTGGCAACTATAAATAAAGCTGCAATGAACACTGGAGCACATGTGTCTTTACAGATAAATAATTTTCACTAAAGAAGCCAAAAAAATGGAGAAAAGAAAGCCACTTCAATAAATGGTGCTGGGAGAATTGGAAAGCCACGTGCAAAAGAGTGAAACTAGACTGCTATCAGTCACCATGTACCAAAATTAACTCCAAATGGATCAAAGACCTAAACATAAGACCTGAAACAATAAACTGCATAGAAGAAAACATAGGTACTAAACTTATGAACTTTGGGTTCAAAGAAGATTTTATGAATTTGACATCAAAGGGAAAGGAAGTAAAAGCAAAAATAAATGAATGGAACTATATCAAACTAAAAAGCTTCTGCACGGCAAAAGAAACCATAGATAAAACACAGAGCCAACTAACCGAATGGTAGAAGATATTTGCAAACAACGCCTCCGATAAGGGACTAATATCCAAAATATAAAAGGAACTCATACAACTCAATTAAAAAAGACAAACAATCCAATTAAAAAATAGGCAGAGGACTTGAATAGACTTTTTCCAAAGAGGACATACAAATGGCCAATAGACATGAAAAGATGCCGAACATCACTAATCATTAGAGAAATGCAAATAAAAACCACAATGAGATGCCACCTCACACTAGTTATAATGGCTATCATCAACAAGACAAATAGTAACAAGCGTTGGAGAGGCTGTGAAGAAAAATGAACCCTCATACACTGTTGGTGGGAATGCAGATTGGTGCAGCTGCTATAGAAAGCAGTGTGGAGCTTCCTCAAAAAAATTAAGAATAGAATTACCATATGACTCAGCCATCCATCTCCTGGGTATATATCTTAAAAATCCAAATTTACAATTTTATTCAAACCACCTATAAATAGAGCCAAAAGCCTTGGTTGAGTGATATTAACAGATGAGGTGATAATACACTTGTTTGGTTATAATCAGTGATAGGCATATTGCATTATGAAAATTTGTACTATTAAGAAAAAAGGAACTTGCTATTCTTTTATGTACATAAGTTTATGTTAAGATTTATAAGAGCAGAGATATCATCAAAATGGCAGTGTGAGGTGAACCGTTGGAAATCTCCCCTGGAATTTACAACAAAATTGAACAACTATAACTCCACAAAGGACTCCCTGAACAGCAGACAGGCAAGACAAAAAGACTCACTATTGAATTAACCTCAAAGTGGGCAAATTGAGAAAGCAGGGGAGGAGGGAAGGGAGAAGTGCGGACACAGAGCCACGCAGGCGCAGAACGCAGACCTAGCTCAGTGATCTGAGCTCGCTGCATCCCGGAACTATCACAGCTATGGGAGAGGGAAGAACTAGGAATGCTAGGGCTCTGTTTATGGCCCACAGAGCTGAGGGGTCAGCATATTGTAGACGGCGGGTGCCTGTAAGGCACCATCACATGACTGAGAAGCATGAGATAGAGGAAGTTACTTGGGTCTTTAGATAACACCCACATTCTGTAGGGTATGTCCAGATGGCTTAAGACCATCAGCCTGCGGCAACCCTGCTTATGTTAATGCCCCTCCACCCAGCACAAAAAAATGTATATAACCCATGATTGAGCTGCAATAAAGAGAGACTTGATCATAACTCCTGTCTTGTCTCCGGTCTTTGTGTCTCCCATTTTCCTCCCTTCTAGGTACTTCAGAGTCCCTCGTGTAGTGTCCCGTGGGTCGGGACAACTGGCGCCCAACGTGGGGCCTGAAGTCTCCTAGAAGACAAGACGCCTGAGTTCGTCCGGTCTAAGGAGCTGCAGCATATTTCTTCTTTGATCACCATAAGACTACCCAACTTGTGGGAGATCTGTACAGGTAAGCGGACGACTCCTTCAAAAAATGGGACATATATTTGTGTTCTAGACTTATGTATAGTCTACAGGCTTCCCCTCAGACACTTAGACTAGGGTTCCCCTAACCTGTTGTCCCAGTCTCCCTTTTTATCTGCTCTCAGCTCACTTTGGGTTTTAGTCGTTCACCAACGAGACAGTTTTCTAGGTGTTTGGGACCGTTTGAGCGAGATTTTGCCTGCTTACTTTGAGCTCCAATCATCCACCCAGAGGATTTCCCGACCGGTTGAGTCCCGACTGGCTTTCGCCTGAGGGTTGTTACCAGCCGCGTGGCCTCTCGGGATCCGTGTTGGCGGATTATACCAACCGATTGCTCACGTAAGGGCTTTTTCTCCTCTCACCCCAACACCCCCGTCGCTCCGGCCGGGTGAGTCCCAAAAGACATTCGTCTGACGGTCGTTACCATCCGTGCCGTCTCGTTTGGGTCCGTGTTGGCGGATTGTACCAACTGACTGCCTACGTGAGGAGAGTCTTTATTCCTTATCATAATGGGACAGGAGGTTAGTGTTCATGACAAGTTTATCTCAGGACTAAAAGAGTCCTTACAAATAAGGAGAGTTAAAGTCAAGAAAAAAGATTTAGTTATCTTTTTTAATTTCTTAAAAGATGTTTGCCCTTGGCTCCCTCAGGAAGGAACCATAGACCACAAAAGATGGAAAAGGGTTGGAGATGCCCTTAATGACTTTTATAAAACTTTTGGCCCTGAAAAAATCCCCATCACTGCTTTCACTTATTGGAATTGCATTAATGAGCTACTTATGGTAGATCGCTACACCCCTGACATCGACCGAGTGTTACAAGAAGGAAACACATTTTTACAAAACGCTTCCCGCCCCTCCTCCTCCTTACAGGACCCCTCTTCTAAGTCCTCCCACGATTCAGATTCTATTTCTATTTCAATGCCTCCTGAAGATCCTGAGACCACCAAAAACGATCCTAGTAAGCCCTTATATCCTCCCCTACCACCTAATTGTCCTGATCTTAATGTAAATTCTAGCCCACCTGAGGACGATCAGTTAAGCCCTGAGGACGAGGCTGATTTAGAGGAAGCTGCCGCTAAATATCATAATCCTGTCTGGCAGTTTCTGGCCTCTAATCAATTGCCCCCTCCCTATAATCCCCAAATGCCTTTAGCTCCTATCCACGATCCTGATCAAACTCTCCTCTCCCACCAAGTCCAACAATTACAAAGAACCGTTCAACTCAAAAAACATCTAACTCTCCTTAAACAACTTCAACAGTTAGATTTACAACTCTCCTCTTCTGCTACTCAATAAATGTCCCCCCTTTCCATAAATCCTACAAAAAAATTTCCCATCTCAAATAAAAAAACCCCTCTTAATCTTTTCCCCGTTATTGAATTCCCCCCAATAAAAACTGAAGGAGGCAGTGCAAATAGTGATGAAGACCCCGACAGAGACAATAAAGAACCCGCCAGACACTATAAACACCTTGACTTAAAAACCACGAAAGAACTCAAAAAAGCAGTGGACGAATATGGCCCCACGGCCCCCTTTACACTCTCAATTTTACAATCCCTAGATGACCTCTGGTTAACCACCCACGATTGGCACTATTTGGCCCATGCCACCCTATCGGGGGGCGATTATGTTCTCTGGAAATCTGAGTTTTCTGAGGCCTGTAAAGAAACTGCACGCCGCAACGCAGAAGCGGGAGGCGAGTGCACTGATTGGACCTATGATAAGCTCAGGGGCTTTAAGCCCTACGATACAAATGAAGCTCAACTACAATATCCACCTGGCCTTTTTTCTCAAATTCACCTTGCCGCTACTAAGGCATGGAAAAAACTTCTCCCTAAGGGGCCGGCCACAACTCAACTCACTAGTATTAGACAGAGGCCAGATGAACCTTATGCTGACTTCATCAGTCGCCTAACCAACGCCACTGAAAGACTCCTTGGTAGCACAGAAACTGATAGTGATTTTTTCAAACAATTAGCTTTTGAAAATGCCAATTCTGCCTGTCAGGCAGCCATCCGCCCTAGAAAAAAGGGTTCACTCTCTGATTACATTCGCCTATGCACTGATATTGTTCCTGGTCACCAAATGGGCCTCGCTATCGGGGCAGCTTTAAAAGATTCATTATTTAATTCGTCTAAAGGCAAAAACAATTGTTTTTCATGTGGCCAGCCCGGACATTTCGCCAAACAATGCCCAACCCCTCGCCAGACACCATTAGGCCAACCCACTCCCACACCCATATTGCCCCCGCGAGTATGTCCCAGATGCAAGAGAGGCAAACATTGGGCCAATCAATGTAGATCAAAAATAGATGCCCACGGCAATCCTCTCCTGCCCCAGCAGGGAAACTTCCTGAGGGGCCAGCCCCAGGCCCCTACAGAGAATCCAAACCTTGGGGCGACTCGGTTTGCTCATCCACAACAAAACTTTGTTCCGTCTCAAGTCTCCTCCGAGCAACCCCCGGCAGTGCAGGACTGAACCTCAGTCCCTCCTCCAAATCAATACTAACTCCTGACATGGGACCTCAGATACTACCTACGGGTGTCACCGGACCCCTACCACCAAACACTTTTGGTCTAATAATCGGAAGAGGTAGTTCGAGCCTACAAGGCCTATATATTTACCCTGGTGTTATAGATAATGATTTTATGGGAGAAATACAGATTGTAGCCTCCTCCACTTCCTCTCTCATTTCTATACAACCGGGACAGAGAATAGCTCAACTACTCCTTCTCCCACTCCAGACCACCCATAAATCTGCCAACAATGAGTCTAGAAACAACAAAAATTTTGGATCCTCAGATGCTTATTGGATTCAAAATCTCTCCCCCAATAAGCCCATGCTAGATTTAAAACTTGATGGAAAAACCTTTAAAGGCCTTATTGACACTGGTGCTGATGCAACCATTATTAGACAAGAAGACTGGCCGCTTTCTTGGCCCCTTTCTGACACACTTACTCACCTACAAGGCATAGGACAAACAACTAACCCCAAACAAAGTGCCAAGTTCCTAACATGGCTAGATAAAGAAAATAACTCTGGCACAGTACAACCTTACGTTGTACCCAACCTCCCAGTAAATCTGTGGGGCCGTGACATATTATCCCAAATGGGAGTAATCATGTTCAGCCCCAATTCCAAGATAACCACCCAGATGTTAAAACAAGGGTTTCTCCCAGGTCAGGGATTAGAAAAACAAGGACAGGGAATTAAAAAACCCCTGTCTACTGCCCAGCGCCCTCCTCGATTAGGCTTAGGACATTTTCACTAGTGGCCTCTGACCAACCTGCACCCCATGCTGACCCTATATCCTGGAAAGACAACTCGCCCATATGGGTGGATCAGTGGCCACTAAGTTCAGAAAAACTAAATGCTGCCAATCAGTTAATGCAGGAACAATTGGCGGCAGGGCATCTAGAGCCCAGCAACTCCCCCTGAAACACACCTATCTTTGTCATAAAAAAGAAATCTGGAAATTGGAGACTTCTCCAAGACCTTAGGGAAGTCAATAAAACAATGATAATTATGGGCGCCCTTCAACCAGGCCTACCTACCCCTGTAGCTATTCCCTCGGGATCCTTAAAAATCATTATTGATCTCAAAGACTGCTTCTTCACTATCCCTCTACACCCTCAAGATAGACAACGTTTTGCTTTCAACATACCTATAACTAATTTCCAAGGGCCCATGCAGAGATTTCAGTGGAAGGTCTTATCTCAGGGCATGGCCAACAGCCCGACACTCTGTCAAATTTGTTGCTCTGGCCATCGATCCCATTTGAACTCAGTGGCCCTCTCTTTATATTATTCATTATATGGATGATATCTTAATAGCTGGCAAGAATGGGTCTGTACTTCCTCTCCCCAATATAAACAAGAAAAACCTCAGCCTTGTCCCACTGAATGCTCTACTATTTACCCTATTATTCATAGTTCTTGTTACAATACCTATAAAACATGTACAAAAGATAACTCCTCTTATTATACGGCTGTCATGACAAGCACCGCTCCCGCTGTCCCTCATTCTGACTGGTCTAACACCCCTGCTGCTATTGGCATTGGCTCCTATAAACCCGCACCCTGCGCGGCATCTAATATGTTAGGAAAAAATATTTGCTGGCAGATCGAATCCCCTATACCATACGTTTCTGATGGCGGGGGTCCAGCCGATCTCCAATCTAATGAAAAACGCATTAAAAAATTTGCTGAAATACAAAAGACCCTTAACCCTAAACTTACCTATCACCCTTTGGCCCACCCTAAAAAACCGGGTCACGTGGACATTGATCCTCAGACTTTTGACATTCTTAGTTCTACCCACAAGTTATTGCTTTCTGTTAATTCATCCTACGCCACAGACTGCTGGCTGTGTTTACTACAAGGCACCCCTTTACCACTAGCTATACCCTACCCCTTTGTCACCTCTACTACCAATAATTCCCGCAACATAGCTCTCCCTTTTTTAGTCCAACCCCTTGGCTTTAACAATACCCCATGCATCCTCTCTCCCATTCAAAACGATACTACAGAGGTTAATTTAGGAAGCCTCTCCTTTACAAATTGCTCCTCCTTCATTAATGTATCCTCTCCTATGTGTGCACCCAATGGATTGGTATATATTTGTGGAAATAATTATGCCTACACCTATTTACCACAAAACTGGACAGGAGTTTGTACCCTAGGCTCCCTCCTCCCAGATGTATCCATCATTCCAGGAGATGAGCCAGTCCTTATCCCGACTTTCGAACATATTGCAGGACGCACTAAACGTGCAGTCCATTTTATTCCCTTATTAGCGGGTCTAGGCATCACCACTGCACTTGCCACCGGGTCCGCGGGGATAGGACATTCCCTAGTACAATACCATAAATTATCTGGACAACTCATATCAGATGTCCAGGTACTCTCATAAACTATCCAAGATCTTCAAGATCAGGTTGATTCCCTAGCAGAAGTTGTCCTCCAAAACAGGAGGGGATTAGATTTACTTACTGCAGAAAAAGGGGGCATCTGTCTGGCCCTCGGAGAAAAATGCTGTTTTTATGCTAACAAATCTGTAATTGTTCGTGACAGAGTCAAAAAATTACAAGAAGACCTTGAAAAAAGAAGAAGAGACCTCCTTTCCAACCCTCTCTGGACCGGATTCAATGGACTTTTACCCTACTTACTACCCCTGCTTGGCCCCATACTCGGGTGCTTTATCCTACTATCACTGGGACCCATCCTCCTCAATAAACTCATGCGCTTTCTCAGACAACAAATAGAGGCCTTGCAGGCCAAGCCCATACAGGTCCATTACACCCGACTGGAGATGCAAGATCGAGGAGATCCCTATCTCTAATAACAGGAGTCATAAAACAGGACTCCTCCCCTGTGAGATGAACTGGATAGCCAATGACGGGTAAGAGGACAGCTCTCTAAGTAACATAAAAAATCAAAAACCTGTCGTTGTACCAGGTTTCACAGAGATGGACTGTCCCAACCTAAGACAGGCACAGTTCCCTAGGGGCTCAGAGCTCTTTTTTATAAAACAGAAAAGGGGAACTGTAGAGGGCGGGTGCCTGTAAGGCACCATCACATGACTGAGAAGCATGAGATAGAGGAAGTTACTTGGGTCTTTAGATAACACCCACATTCTGTAGGGTATGTCCAGATGGCTTAAGACCATCAGCCTGCGGCAACCCTGCTTACGTTAATGCCCCTCCACCCAGCAAAAAAAATGTATATAACCCATGATTTAGCTGCAATAAAGAGAGACTTGATCAGAACTCCTGTCTTGTCTCCGGTCTTTGTGTCTCCCATTTTCCTCCCTTCTAGGTACTTCGGGGTCCCTCGTGTAGTGTCTCGCGGGTCGGGACAGCATATAACACGGCTGAACCCAACGCTCACGGCAGAGACCTCAGAGCAAAGACTGAGGGAAGAAAGCTGAAAATGGTGGTTTAAGCACTCACTGCCTCAGAGAACAGAATCCTTAGGAACTGCGACTAGCCGCCCTCTCCCTACCCTACCAGAGCTCACCCCGCCACCACCTGCCCAGTGCTAGAAGCAGAACAGTAGCAGTGTCAGATAAAAACAATGCAATAATTGCATTTCTGAGAACTGTGGTCTGCAGACACAGATTTGCAGCCCAACTAGTTCCAGCAAAGCGGAGGGAGCTGTGGAAGCAAAACCTGCTGTGGTGGTGGTCGCTGCCATTGCTCTGGGACAATTCTCACAACAAACCCCACCCGTCCCCAGGCGGAACCCTGCAGGACTAAACAGAACCTCTGAAACACACGGGCTCTGAATCTGGTGCAGGAAGAGCTTAGGAACTTCCAAAGCTCTCTGCATCCCCACAGGGACGTGGTGCCCTATGACCCAGGCGAACTGTTACAGAGGAGAAGTCCACCTTCTGAGGAAACCTCCCTTGTGTGAGAAGCTGGAATAATGCAGAGAAAACAACAGTACAGAGAAAACATAACAGTACAGTGTGAGAGAGAAAAAAACGCTGCAGTCAGAGAGAAAATAAAACAGTCTACGAACACGTACTGGAAAAATAAACAAAAACCTCTTCCTATCAACCTGTTGCAGAACCCACTCCTGTAGATGTTTATGAAGAGAAATAATGAATCATTTCTAGTCAGCTCAGAAAGAAAGTACAAAGTCTCCAGAAAATGAAGTTAAAGATATGGAAATACACGACTTAAGTGACAGGGAAGTAAGATTGCAGTTCTGAGAAAACTGAACGAGATGCAAGAAAACACAGAAAGGCAGTTTAATGAACTCAGAAACACAATCAAAGAACAACATGAACATTTTACAAAAGAGATTGAAATTTTGAAAAAGCACCAAATAGAATTTCTGGAGATTAAGAACTCGATAGAAGAAACTAAGATTGAAATAGCCAGCTTAGATAGCACAGTTGACCAGATGGAGGAAAGAATCAGTGACAGTGAAGATAGACACCTGGAAATTACATGGATGGAAGAAGAAAGAGACTTGAGACTTAAAAGAAAGAACTCTACAAGAACTTTATGACTCCATCAGAAAGAGCAATATAAGAATAATGGGCATACCAGAAGGAGAAGAAAGACAGAAGGGAACAGAGAGTATATTCAAACAAACAGTCGATGAGAACTTCCCAAACTTGTGGACAGAACTCGATCCTCGAATCCAAGAAGAAAATAGACCACCTAATTACCGCAACCTCAACAGGCCTTCTCCCAGGCACATTGTATTGAAGATGTCAAAAGTCAATGACAAAGAAAGAATCCTCAAGGCAGCCAGGGAAAAGAAGACGGTAACAGACAAAGGAAAGCCCATTAGATTATCATCAGATTTTTCAGCAGAAACTCTACAAGCCAGGAGGGAGTGGAAAGAAATATTCAAACTATGAAAAAGAGAAATTATGAGCCAAAAATAATATACCCAGCAAAGATATCCTTTAGATATGAAGAAGGAATAAAGACATTTCCAGACATACAGAAATGAAGGGAATTTTCTAATACACGACCTACACGACAAGAAATACTAAAGGAGGCTATTCGACTACCATCAACAGGGACAATTTATGGCAACCAAAACATACAAAGGGGGAGAGCAAAGTCCTGAACTGGAGTATGGGAATGGAGAAAATAGGCATTCTGAAGAAAATGGAATACTCTAAATATCAAAATTTTCTTTACATAAACTTTAGGGTAACCACTCAAAAAAAAGTCAAGAATAGAAATACATATTGTAATAAAAGAAGAATCAGAGGGTAACATCATAGAATACCACCACACAGAAATAATAGACAACAAAAAGTCAAAAAAAAAACAATGGGGACACAGCCTTACAAGAAAACTAAAGATAGAATGACAGGAAATCCTCACTTATCAATAATCACCCTAAATGTAAATAGACTGAACTCTCCAATAAAAAGGCACAGAGCAGCAGATTGGATCAAAAAACTAACCCCAACCTATGCTGTCTCTAAGAGACACATCTCAGCTACAAGGACAAGCATAGACTAAAAGTGAAAGGGTGGAAATTGACACTCCAAGCAAATGGTACCCAGAGAAAATCAGGTGTAGCCATAATGATATCAGATGAAACAGACTTCAGGATGAAAAAGGTAACAAGAGACAAAGATGGATATTTCGTAATTGTAAAGGGGACTATACAACAAGAAGACATAACATTCATCAGTATTTATGCCCCCAATCAGGTAGCACCCAAATATACCAAGCAACTACTAACAGAACTAAAGGGAGAAATTGACCGAAACACAATTATACTAGGGGACTTAAATACATCATTGACAGCTCTGGATAGATCATCGAAACAGAAAACAAAGAACGAAACAGCAGCCCTAAATGACACATTAGATGAAATGGGCATAATTGACATATATAGAGCACTTCATCCTGAAACATCAGACTATACATTGTTTTGTAGTGTCCATGGAACATTCTCAAGGATAGACCATATATTGGGACATAAAATCACCCTCAGCAAATATAAGAAGATTGAAATCGTACCAAGCATATTCTCTCAACACATGGCTTTGAAATTGGATGTCAACAGCAAAAAGAAAGCAGGAAAAAACCCAAATACATGGAGATTAAACAACATACTTTTAAAGAACGAGTGGGTCAAAGAAGAAATTAGAGGAGAGATCAAAAGATACATAGAAACAAATGACAATGAAGATCCATCCTACCAAAATTTTTTGGATGCAGCGATAGCTGTTTTAAGAGAGAAATTTTATTGTAACAGGCATATCTCAAGAAATAAGAAAAATCCCAAATAAATAACCTCATGTTACGCCTTAAAGAACTAGAAAAAGAAGAACAAGTGAAACGCAGTGTCAGCAGAAAAAAGGAAATAGCAAAAATCAGAGCAGAACTAAATGAAATAGAGAACAAAAAGAGAATAGAAAAAATTAATGTGACAAAGAGCTGGTCTTTTGAAAAGATTAACAAAATTGAGAAACCCTTGTCTAGACTCACTAAGATAAAAAGAGAGAAGACACTAATCAACAAAAACAGAAATGAAAAATGGGTGGTTATCACGGACACCACAGAAATACAAAGGAACATCCAAGAATGCTATGAAGGGCTATATGACACCAAATTCAATAACCTAGAAGAAATGGACAAGTTCTTAGAAACATATAGCCTTCCAAGGCTGAATCACGAAGAACTGGAAAATCTAAACAGATCAGTCATCCAAAGCCTTCCCAAAAGCAAAAGTTCGGGATCAGATGGCTTCACTAGTGAATTCTACCAAACCTTCAAAGAGGATCTAATACCAATCCTGCTCAAACTCTTCCAAAACATTGAAAAAGAGACAGTACTCCCTAACTGATTTTATGAGGCCAACATTACCCTGATACCAAAACCTGGTAAGGACAATACAAAAAAAGAAAACTACAGAACAATATCTTTGATGAATACAGATGCAAAAATCCTAAACAAAATTCTAGGAAATCAAATACAACAATGCATTAAAAAGATTATTCATCACGACCAAGTGGGGTTCATCCCTGGGGAACAAGGATGGTTCAACATCCACAAATCCATCAATGTGATAAATCACATAAACAAAATAAAGGACAGAAATCATATGAATATATCAATTGATGCAGAAAAAGCATTTGACAAGATACAACATCCATTTATGATTAAACCACTTAATGAAATAGGTATAGAAGGAAAATACCTTAACATAATAAAGGCCATATATGACAAGCCCTCAGCTAATCTCATAATTAATGGTGAAACACTGAAGCTCTTTGCTCTACATTCAGGAAAACGACAGGGCTGTCCCATGTCACCTCTGCTTTTCAACATAGTGTTGGAAGTCCTTGCCAGAGCAATCAGGCAAGAGAAAGAAATAAAAGGCATCCAAATTGGGAATGAAGAAGTTAAATTATCACTCTTTGCATGTAACATGATGCTATATATAGAAAACCCTAAAGACACCATGAAAAAGCTATTAGAAACAATCTATGAATACAGTAAAGATGCTGGCTACAAAATCAAGGTACAAAAGTCCTTTGCATTCCTGTATACTTTCAATGAAATCTCAAAAAAAGAAATACAGAAAACAATTCCTTTTGCAATTGCAGCAAAATGAATAAAATACCTAGGAATAAACTTAACCAAGGATGTGAAGTACCAAGGATGTGTACTACCTATGCTGAAAACTATAAGACATTTTTGAAAGAAATTGAAGAAGACACAAAGAAATGGAAAGACATTCCATGCTCATTGATTGGAAGAATCAACATAATTAAAATGGCCATAATACCCAAAACAATATACAGATTTAATGTAATCCCCATCAAAATCCCAATGGCATTTTTTAAAGAAATAGAACAAAAAATCATCAATTTTGTTTGGAACCACAGGAAACCCTGAATAGCCAAAGCCATCTTAAGAAAAAAGAACAATACTGGAGGTATCACACTCTGACGGTAGCTTGTACTACAGGGCTACAATAATCAAAAAAGCATGGTATTGGCAGAAAAACAGACACATAGACCATTGGAATAGAATTGAGAACGCAGAAATAAAACCACATAAATATGGACAGATAATTTTTGACAAAGAAGATAAAAACATACAATGGAGGAAAGACAGCCTCTTCAATAAATGGTGCTGGGAGAATTGGATAGCCACGTGCAAAAGAATGAAACTGGACTGCTGTCTATCACCATATACCAAAATTAATTCAAAAATGGATCAAAGACTTAAGCATAAGACCTGACACAATAAATTGCATTGAAGAAAACATAGGTACGAAATTTATGGACCTTGGGATCAAAGAGCATTTTATGAATTTGACTCCAAAGGCAATGGAAGTAAAAGCTAAAATACACGAATGGGACTATATGAAACTTAAAAGCTTCAGCACAGCAAAAGAAACCATCGACAAAATAAAGAGGCAACCAACTGAATGGGAGAAGATTTTTGCAAACAGTGCCTCCGACAAGGGGCTAATATCCAAAATATACAAGGAACTCATGAAACTCAACAACAAAAAACCAAACAACCCAATTAAAAAATGGGCAGACGACCTGAAGAGATATTTCTCAAAAAAGGACATACAAATAGCAAATAGACATATGAAAAAATGTGCAACATCACTAATCATCAGAGAAATGCAAATAAAAACCACAATGAGATATCACCTCACCCCAGTCAGAATGGCTATCATCAACAAGACAAATAGTAACAAGTGTTGGAGGGGCTGTGGAGAAAAAGGAACCCTCATACACCATTCTTGGGAATGCAGACTTGTCCAGCCCTTATGGAAGGCTGTGTGGAGGTTCCTAGAAAACTCACGAATAGAATTACCATATGACCCAGCAATCCCTCTCCTGGGTATCTACCAAAAAAATCTGAAAACATTTATCCATAAAGACACGTGGGCTCCAATGTTCATTGCAGCTTTATTTATGGTGGCTAATACATGGAAACAACCAAAATGTCCTTCAGTAGATGAATGGGTAAAGAAGTTGTGGTATATATACACAATGGAATACTATTTGGCGGTGAGAAAAGATGAAATAGGACCATTTGTGACAACATGGGTGGATCTTGAGAATATAATTCTCAGCGAAATAAGTCAGACAAAGCAGAGAACCATATGATTTTACTGATATGTGGTATAGAAACCAAAAACAACAAAAGAACCAGACGAACAAATGAGAAACAAAAATTCATAGACACAGACAATAGTTTAGTGGTTACCAGAGGGTAAATGGGGAAGGGGGTGGTACAGGAGGGTAAAGGGGATCAAATATATGGTGATGAAAGGAGAACTGACTCTGGGTGGTGAACACACAAATGGGATTTATAGATGATGTAATACAGAATTGAACACCTGAAATTTATGTAAATTTACTAACAATTGTCACCCCAATATACTTTAATTAAAAAGAGAGTGTGATGCCTCCAGTTTTGTTCAGTTTTCGTAGCATTGCTTTGGGTTTTCTGGAAAATTTGCTGTTCCATAAAAATTTTAGGGTTTTTTATTTCTTTGAAAAATGCCATTGGTGTTTTCATAGGAATTTCAATGAATGCATAGATGGCTTTGGATAATATGGACATTTTAACAATATTAATTCTTCCTATCCATGAACCCAGGCTAACTTTTGTTTGTTTGTATATTCTTCAGTTTTGTTCATTCACGTTTTGTTTTTCATTGTATAGATCTTTCACTTCCTTTGTTGTATGTATTCCTAAATCTTTTATTGGTTTTTGTTCAATTGCTAATGAGATTGCTTTCTTTCTTTATTTTTCAAATATTTCATTGTTCATTATGCAAACACAACTGATTTCTGTATTAATTTATATTCTGTAACTTTACTCACTCTGTTGATTAATTCCAATATTTTTTTATTGTCTGGAATTTTATATATCAAGGATTATATCACTGGCAAATAAAGACAATTTTATTTCCTCTATTCTGATTTATGCCTTTTATTACTTTATCCACCAGATTGCTCTAGCTATGATTTTCAGAAAATTGAAATCATATCAAGTTTTTTTTTCTGATCACAATGTTATGAAACTGGAAATCAACAACAAGAAGAAAGCTGAGGCATTTTAAAACATGTGAAAATTAAACAATGCACTCCCGAACAACCAGTGGGTCAAAGAAGACATCAAGAGGGAAATCAAAAATAAATTGAAACTAATAAAAATAGAAGCACAACATATGAAAACATGAGACTCTATGAAAGCAGTTTTTAAAGGGAAGGTTATAACAACAAATGTGTATTAAGAAAAAACATGTCAAAGAGACAACCTAACTTTACACCACACAGAACTGCACCACACAGAAATAAAACTAACCCAAAGTTTAGCAGAAGGAAAAAATAACAAAGATCAGAGCAGAAATAAATAAGAGAGTAGAAAAACAATAGATAGATAAAATTGGCGAATCTTTAGCTAGATTTGCTAACAACAAAGAAGAAGACATTCAAATAAATAAAATCAGAAATAGAAAAGGAGACATTGTATCACCAGAGAAATACAAAGGCTTATAAGACGCTACTATGAACAATTGTACGAGTATGTCAACAAACTCAGTAACTTAGAAGACATAGATAAATTCTTAGAAACATATAACTTACCAAGACTGAATCATGAAGAAAAAGAAAATCTGAACAGAACCATAATGAGAATGGAGTTTGAATCAGTAATCAACAACGTTCCAATACAAAGAAATCCAGGACCAGATATGTTACACTAGTGAATTCTACCAATCATTTAAAGAAGAATTAATGTCAATTCTTCTCAAAATCTTCTTTAAAAATGAAGAGAATGGAACACTTTCAAAATTATTTTACGAGGCCAGCATTACCCCAATACCAAAGCCAGACTCGGTCACTGCAAGGAAAAAAAACAAAACATAGACCAAATATCCCTGATAGATATTGTAAAATTCTCAACAAAATATTAGAAAACTGAAATTAACAGTACTTTAAATAAAGTATCATCCGTGGAATAAGTCCCAGGATTCATCCCTCATATGCAAGGATGACTTAACATATGCAAGTCAATAAATGTGATAAACCACATTAATAGAATATTGAAATTATATAATCATCTCAATAGATGCAGAGAAGCATTTGCAAAATACAACATTCTTTCATGATCAAAACACTCAACAAATTGGATATAGATGGAACATAGCTCAACATAATAAAGGACATATGTGACAAACTGACAGCTAACATCTTAATCATTGGAGAAAAGTTAAAAGGTTTTCCTCTAGGATCAGGAACAAGGTCAGACTGCCCACTATCACCACTTGTATTCAACATAGTATTGGCAGTATTAACAAGTTTCATCTTTTTATATCCACAAAATCAAGTGAATTTGCTTTATGTATATGATTTTTAAACTCTTTGGATTCTAAGAAAGTCACTAAAACTAACTTTAAAAACTGAATTTGTTATCAAAATCCATATAAATCTCGCTGGAAGCAAAAAGCCTTTCAGTTTCAAAGCAGCATGACAATGGATCGCTGTTTGCTGCATCTCTCTTTCTCCGTCCCTAGCTTCTCTTTTCCTCCACCCCTCCATATCCTCCTCCTTTCTCCATCTCCTCCTTTCCTCCTTCTCCTTCTCTCTCTCTCTCTCTCTCTCTCTCTCTCTCTCTCTCTCTCTCTCTCTCTCTCTCTCTCTCTCTCTTTTCTTTCCTCTCCTCTTGTGGTCTCTTGTAGTCTCTCTCTTTCACAACATAGTTAATTATATCATGGAATTCTTTCTTGTCTTTATGTATCTACTCTATTCTCTCACTTGTTATTCAACAATCTTCTTTATATCCTACAGTTTAAGTTCAGAAGTATGATGCATTTTAAATAAAAGGAGATTTTGTAAATCTCCTTTTGTCAGGTTACATCATGAGCTACTAGACAGTTTATGTTCCCATGGGTCATGTGACCAATTCTGGTTTTATCTGTCATCATTCTTTTATAACCAAACACCATACAAAACACCAGCCTAGCATTGCTTCCTTTTGCAGAAAGTTAGAGTAGGGCAATTTCAGATAGATGGAATTTGGGGGTATGTCAAATACTGTAACTGACATGCCCTGTACACCATCGCTCTTCAAGCCATGGATGAACTTTGTTGCTTTGCCTTTATTGACTTCAGTTACCTCACTTGTAAAACACTAAATGAGTTGGAATTTACAATTATGACCCCTTTCTACTAAAATATTCTAAGAGGTCTAAATGTACCATTAAAATAGACAGAGGTTTTGATGATGAGTAAGACCCTCAAATACTACTCCATTAGGCAGGTACCTGTGCATGTAGCTGACATTAATATTAAACCTTATCCTGAGGTTTAATTCTTCCATTTCGTTCCTTAGAGACAACTGGTATATCCTTAGAGATGGTAGCATTTGAGGAAACAAGGGAGAAGAAATTAAACTAAATAATTTTTTGTGGCAATGTACTGTCCTGGCAGAGCAAATTGAAAAACTATCATGCAGTTTTTTTCAACTGAAGATAGACTTTTGTGTAGTACTGGTTACCTTTTAGGAAGGCCAATGCAGAAGTGTTCAGTCTGGTGAATGCTCTTCTAATAGAAAGTATAAAATCGAATAAATTTATATTGAGAATCAGATATATTTTTGATACATATGTGTACCCTACATACAAGACTGAGATATACTGTGTGGCAACCCATGTGGACAGGATTCAAAGGGAGAGGATTCATGGATCATCTCAAATTTGGGGTTTTATATAGAAGGCTGGCTATAGAATCATTTCACTCAAGAGAGATACAGAACCATAAGACAGAATTAAGGCTGTGAGTAGAGAGTAAGTGAATGTGGTAGTCAAATAGAGAACTAGGCAGAGGTGGAAATAGGGACTTATGGAGACATTATGACCTCAGAAATAAAATAGACCTAAAATCTAAACTATAAATTGGTGTTTACAAGGTGTATTCTTGAACAAATTAATGAGCTTTTCTGAGTCTCTTTCCTCATCTATAAATTTGGGGGGGAAAAATAAGTATCTCACAGTATTGTTGTAAAGATGGAATGAGTTAATGTCTTGACTTTTAGTAACACTCAATAAGTGATAGTTGTAAATAATAATATTATAACTATTTTATTTTTTATATTACTGGTATTATTTATTCAACTCTTTAAGTATACCAAAAAAAAAAAAAAAATGCCAAGTCTTTGGCACTGTTAAGAGACCAGAGCAAGTATAAAGTGAATAAAGGATAAGTCAGATTTGCCAAGACATTCCTTTCTTTGGCCCTGGGAAATCTTCAATGGCCAGGAGAGAAGTTGTAAAGCCAAACTTGAGTGTACACCAAAGAAGTCCCAAAACACCTTTATGGTTTACCCATGAGATGCATGGTTTGATTATATATGAGGTGCTGATAAGTTCCACATTGGTACAGTGTGATCAAACTCATACGTATAAATTAACTAGAAAATCTCTAATAGTTATGGCATTCTGGAATATTAAAGGAAAGTTTTTATTGTTTAATGTGATCAACAAAATATTGTTTTCCAGAATACAATTTGTAAATAAGGGACACCACCAGCCTTTTAAACAACATTTTTGCCATATTTTATTAGTAGTCACTGATGAAAGCTAATGTGCAGGGCCCGTGATAAGGAGCTGCTCTGTAGCAGGCCATCACTGTTAACCTAAAAGCAAACAGAAATGGCATAAATAATTGTGCTGCAGAAAGCCTTTCTGTTGCACCTTACTGATCACGGACAATTTACATATCTTAGGAAAACCTTTGTTGGCTTCTGTATTTCTGCACTATTATGTGCCTTTCTGGATAATTACCAGTTAATGTGAAAAAGCAGATGGAAAAAACCTTGAAATTTCTGATAGAGAATCCTCAAACCTCTCCTCTTATCTGTACATAGCAGCTTCGTGATTTCAAAAGAAGTTTCAAAACCTTTGTTAAAAACATCCCTGATTCCCAGTTTGAATGAACCAAATGACATTCAGCTGAAATTATTCTGCTTTTTCCACAATTAAATTCCATTATCATAAACTGTCAAAGTAAAATGGAAGGCCTCTCGACTAATGTGTCATTTGTTTGCTTGGTATGTTTTGTGGCATGAACTGTATAAAGCAGTGTGAAGTGTTTGTGTGTGTGGAGGGGAAACAATAAGTGTAATTTTGTGACAATTTGTGTGGTCTGTATCAGACAGTCTCCTCCTTATTTTTCTCCCCCATTCTAAAATGTATCCCCTTAGAGAAAGGCTAACTGACCATTTAATTAAACTTAAGAGGTACTGGGCAGCTTGAATGTATAGGCCCTCTAAGTGACTTGTTTCTATGACTTTGTCTATCATTTGTGTTAGATATTAAGCAACGTCAAATGTCATACGTCATATTAATAAAATGATGATTACATCACAAATCATGGAACTTACTACAAGATCATATTACAAATTCTATCAAGAGCAGGATGTCAGAATGTGTTTATATCTGAGGTAAGAGGCAAGTAAATTACTATACACTGGTAGTGATGAAATTCATCTCCTGACATCATTTTCTGTGAGCGTCTTTCATTCAAATAGCTGCACCTCTCCTATCACCACATCTTTGGGTATGTGGAATATTTAGTACTTTAAGAGTTAGTGCCCTCTTTTCTTACTTTTTTTGAGAAAATTCGATGTCAATGCTAGAGTGAGCTCATGAATTCTCTGTCAACTAATCATTCACTTTATAAAACATACGTGGACAAATTCAGGGTGCCATTCCAGCATTACTCCTTGTGGCCTTTGTACTTTTCCTAGCCTTCTGAGTATCCAGAGAATGTAAACAAAGAAATTCTTATGTGAAGCCTTCACTTAAATATTGCATACGCTAAATTTGTGTCCGTTACATATGGATGGTTTCCACAAATCCTGTGATGTCATTGTAAGAGGGTGATAGTAATAACAATAACAGTAACAACCATCATCATCATCATCACCAACACAAAATAAAATTTATTGAGTGTTTGTTCTGTGCCAGGTTCTGTCTAAATTGTTTATTTAATTCATTGTTTCATTTAATTCTCACAATAATCTGATGTAGTCAGTACTTTTATTTTTGTATATCTTACAGATGAGAAAATTGGGTTTGGAGAAATGAAATAATCCCCCAAAATCATTCAACTAAAAGTAACAAACTGAAGATTAAACCTCAGCTTGTAAGATTCCAAAGTACTTGTACTTTAATACTGTCTTCCAGGAGCTCTCATTCCTTGTTTGTTTACAGAAGTTGGAGATTGAAAGTGTCCTCTAGTCCTCTTTCCCTCTTTTTCTTTGTGGTCTGAACCTGGAACCCTATATTTTACTCTTAAATCTTCAACATATTTTTCCATGTCAGGATAGTCCCTGAGAATTAAAATCAAGGATGGAATAACTGAAAGACTCTCTTCTCCTTTTCTAACATTGTTATGATTTTGTTTTACATCAGTACATGCCACTGCCCCAGAAATTTACCATGTATCTCTACTTAAATGATCCTTATCCTCAACCCTCAGCTCATGCCCTACTCCTTGGTATAAAATGTCAATAATGGATAACTAACTATGAGTATGCATTTTGTTTTTGAAATGTAAATTAATCATGCTTTATTCATTTAGGCATACAAAGGTTCATAATTATCACCTATGAATATGTCAGTGGGTGTAGTAGAAAGGGCATGAAGCTTTACAATCTAAGAAATTTAGGCTAAACCTATATTATGCCACAATTGAACTCCCTGCAATCAGGAACATTTTTAAATTGCTTTGATAATCAGTTCCCTTTCCCATAAAATGGAGTTAATGGTATTTCTCTTTTAAGAGTTGTAGTGTAGATTAAGTGAGATTATGGGTAGAAAGTGCCTGGCACTATGCTGACACATTGTAGTCACTCAGTAAGTAGTAGTTGTTATTATTCTCTTATTTTGTTGGAAATTATATATTAAAAAAGAGAGGGGGTGGAAGGCTAAAGGAGTGGTCTCTTCCACAAGTACGAGCTATAAGAACAAAATAAATATTATGAAGCAGGGACAGACAACTGAGGGATGCTCGGCATCCCTCAGTGCAACTTTGCAAACCTTTTCACATTAAATATTCAGTGCATTTAGTTAAGTTCAATAAATTCATACGTGTATTATAGGTATATATACAATAAAAGTATATATAAATTTATGTTTATATTTTGGGGGAATAAATGGGAAATTAATATTTGTTAATAACCTACAATGTGCTAGGAATTTTCACTAAAGGATCTTATTTAATCCATATATTATTCCCACTTTTAAATATTAGAAAACCAAGATTCAGAAGAGTAGAAAAATTTGAAGAACTTGCTGGCAATCACTGAAAAAGTTCTAAGACTGTCAGTCAAGGCCAGCACTGTCTAATTCCAAAATTACTGAGCAATCGTACCTTTAAGCTAAGCAAGTAAAAAAAGTTCTATAGGCTCTACTGGCCAATTCAACAAATATTGGATGGTTTTTAATATGAAAAGCACTGTTATAGGTGTAATCAAGAATAAAAGGATACGATAAAACATGGTTTCTGCTTTCAGATTTAATCATATCTATACTACAAGGCAGGACATTGTTAAATACCATATAACTGACATAAATAAAATATTTTGAGGTTTGAATTACAGTCATGGTGGTGGGTAAATTTTCAAATGCTTTAATTTAGCTATATGTGGGTGAAATAAGCTTTTGTGGGCTAGCTTAAGGAACTACTGTGTTTCCCCAAAAATAAGGCCTAACTGGAAAATAAGCGCTAGCATTCTTCAGGATGACATCCCCTGAACATAAGCCCTAATGTAAAAATTAATACAGTGTGACGGGCCAGCCACCACAAATCGAACAGTACCCGACTGGGGGAGTGGGAATGAAAAAAGACACTCACACAAATGATGATGCGGCCGGTCTTCAGTGATCCTGAAGCACCGAGTTTACTATTCTTCACCAATTTATACCATCTGTGTACATGCAGCTTAACGATCATGAGTATGCATTATCTCATTAAGAGTAAATTTATGACTTTTACATACAAACTACAAAATCCTTGAAACTTTCCCAAAGTCATTATCTCATGACAAAGCCCACCAATTATCCTGCTAGTCTTCAGTCCTCAGTGTCCGAGAACCGGTCACTCCCACCTCATTCCTCAGCAGCTTGCAAGCACCCTCCAGGTGCAGGCAGAGATAATGCCTTAGAAGCTGAAACAAGTTAATCATAAACTGAGCCAGTCTGCAAGGCTTTAAAATAACAAAAAATCATGGCTCCCCACAATATAAGAACCGGTCTTATTTTCAGGGAAACACGGTAATTGCCATAATACAATCTGTACAAGATGTATTGTGAATCCTCGTGCAATCAGCCTATAAATGAAAGGTTGAAATACAATCATTCGTAAGCATGGGAGGTGTTATGGCTGGAATGGAGATGGATGCCTGCCCGATACTTCAAAAGAAACTAGAGGCAGGGGGGAAAGAGCATGCGGTTCATATTCTGAAAGGGTGATTTTGAATTCTGACTCTGTCACTTTTAGATGCATGGACTTCAGTGAATCAAGTAAACTTTCTGAGCTACAGTTTCCACAGCTACATAATGGGGTGATCATATTTGACTGTTGAAATCACAGAAGGTGTGGCACCGGGTGATGAGGATCAAATGAAGTATTATAAAAGATGTGAAAATAGTCTGGATAGAATATAAATGTGGCACATATGCCAATTAATATCATTTTTTTTACTGGAGATATATGTAATTTCTGTCCCCTTTCATTTGCATAAATATTTATTCAGTGTGAGTCTGGTAGACAGTTCTTTTGTGTTATTAACAGGGGCAAACCTTTTCAAGGAGAATTTTTCCTTCCTACATGGCTAATCAGTCATCTTTATTGAATAGCCACAAAAAGTGAATGATAGTAATTGAGATATATCCTCCTAATCTATACCAGCATTACCACCCCTCTCGTCTTTTGGACAGGAGAAAAAAAAGTAGAGACAAGTTCTCAGTATAGTTCTTTATTTCTCTGTATAGATGTCTAAATTTCACTTGCTCTTTAAGTGATACAACATTATACAACATGACTGCTTTGTCTCATTTTTCAGCAATAAGTTTGTGTTACTAAAAAATATTCAGATATAAACTTTCAAAATGCTAACCCTCTAGAGTGTATATGTAGTACATATATTTTTCCAAGACTTTATTCCCAAAGCTGGATCATGATCTATAACGGGAAACACTTGGGATGCAATAATATCAGAGTAGAAAGAAATTATCTAAAAAAAGTTTAACCTTTGATTTTTTTAGAGAAAGATATTTTAACACAGAAATAGGAAATTATTTGTCCATGTGAGGTAGTAAAAATAGTTGTTCAAACTGTCACCTTTGGAATCAAAGTAAGCATGCATTTGAGTCCCACCTCTGCAATTATCTATTTGTTAGGCCTTGCACAACTTAGTTAATTTTTCAAGGCTTTTTATCTACGTAATAGGGTTGATAATGATAGAACCTATTTCATTAGAGAATTGTGATAATTCAATGATTTAATACATGAAAAGTACTTAGCAGAGTGCCTGGCAGATAAAAGGTGCTCAATAATTGCTTCGATGATAATGATGATGATGATGATGATAACTTTGACAATAAACACAAGGAAACTCACAGTTCTATAACTTATGCTTTCTGATTACCAGTTTACTATTTTTTTTTGTATCTAATTTTAAATACCTGGATATTTTGGGGCCATTGATGAATTAAGGGAATAATTTTATACCATGTGTTCACTTCTTTGCTCAAGTCTCATTTAGATGGATATTCTTAGTTTATATTGTATATTTATCAAAGTCATTTGTTTATTAACTTATTCTCTAGAGTACCTTCTGTTCCAAATCCCAGGGACACAGTGGAAAATAAGTTTGAAATCTTGGCTCTATTCATTAGGACAAAGAGATAGGCTTTATAGAATCAGCAGATGACCTTTAGGCAGACTTGTTAGACAACAATCTAGTACAGTGCTACATGAAGTATGGTATGTGAATTACCTGATAGTCCACAAACTGATTGTTACTGTCTGCAAACAGAATAAGAAGTTTTTGTCAGCATGTGATTCAACTATGCCACAAATACATTATTTAGTTGGACTGACATTTTATTTTCTTGGAAGACTCAATGAGTATATGAATTTGCATTGTTGTATAAACTTCTCATGTTATTACAGATCTTTCATTTTGAATAGCACTGATCAAATATGAGAATGAAAGAGCAGGAACTCATCTTTTTGCTTTATTTTAAACTTTTTGTATAGCTTCTCAAAATAGTAGAAATAGTATCTTAATCAATTTCCTCAGGTTTACATCTAAATTCTGGAATTGGATGGTGAGCAGGGATTAAATAAAGCAGCACATCATTTGGTCTGGCTCTCCTTTTATCCTCTTCCATAGCCTACAGATGAGTGTGTGTACCATCCTGCTATTATTTTGCCAGATTGGGCAATAGCAAACTGTCTGAATCTTGTCTAAGACCCTTTCTGCCTAGACATAACATATAGCCAATTTTTCTCAAAGAATTTGAAAACTCCTTGGAGTTCCACCCAGACATAGAATTGATCTTCTCTCTTTTTACATTTTCTAAACCTGTCCAATTAATTTGTTATCTATATCATCTCCATCATCCCTAACAGGGTTTATCTAGGGCATATTTTGTGGCATTGCATATTAACCCCTTTTCTTAGGGACATTCAATGTCTATGTTTCTTTTTTCCCATTTCTTTCGACTCTCTCCTTCAGTGGAAACCTTTTAAGTAGTTTCCAATTAGACAGTTGGGGTCTTATTCATCAATATCTCATATCCACCATTAATTTATTCAAGGCCTGAATTATTTTGTTTTTCCTATTGAGGATTTTGAAAATAAAAGATCAATAAATTGCACGTGTGTGTGTGTGTGTGTGTGTGTAAATTTTATTCTGCTATTATGCCACTCTTAGGCAATTAAAGCAGGTCCTAGCTGAGTAAATGAAGAAGCACATAAAATGATAATTCTATTCCTAATTTTTTGAGGAACCTCCACACTGCCTTCCATAATGGCTGCACCAATCTACATTCCCACTGACAGTGTATAAGTTTTCTTTTTTCTCCACAGCCTCTCCAACACTTATTTGTCTTATTGATGATAGCCATTCTAGCAGGTGTTAGGTGATACTCATTGTGGTTTTGATTTCCATGTCCTCAGTAGCTAGTGAAGTTGAGGATCTTTTCATGTATCTGTTGGCTGTTTGTATGTCTTCTTGGGAGAAGTTTCTGTTTATGCCTTCTGTCCATTTTTTAATTGCATTGTTAGTCTTTTTGTTGTTGAATTGTATGAATTCCTTATATATTTTGGATGTTAGGCCCTTATCGGAGGTTTTGTTTGCGAATATCTTCTCCCATTTGGTTGGTTGTCTCTTTGTTTTGTTGATGATTTCTTTTGCTGTGCAAAAGCTTCTTAGTTTGACATACTCCCATTCATTTATTTGAGCTTTTACTTCCCTTGCCTTTGAGGTCAAATTCATAAAATCCTCTTTGAACCCAAGGTCCATAAATTTAGTACTTATGCTTTCTTCTATGAGGTTTGTTGTTTCAGGTCTTATGTTTAGGTCTTCGATCCATTTTGAATTAATTTTGGTACATGGTGACAGATAGCAGTCTAGTTTCATTCTTTTGCATGTGGCTTTCCAATTTTCCCAGCATTGATTGAAGAGGCTTTCTTTTCTCTAGTGTATGTTTTCGGCTTCTTTTTCAAAAATTATCTGTCGATATTTATGTGGGTTTTCAATTCTATTACATTGGTCTGTTTGTGTTTTTCCTGCCAACACCATGTTGTTTTGATTATTGTTGCTCTGTATGTAGTACAAGCTGAAATCAGGAAGTGTGATACCTCCTGCTTTATTATTATTATTTTTTTCCTTAGGAATGCTTTGGCTTTTATGGGTCTTTCATGGTTCCATACAAATCTGATGATTTTTTTGTTCTATTTCTTTAAAAAATGCCATTGGGATTCTGGTGTGGATTGCATTAAACACGTATATTGCCATGGGTAATATGGCCATTTTAATTTAACTATGCTGATTTTTCCAATTCATAAACATGGAATGGCTTTCCATTTCTTTGTGTCTTCTTCCATTTCTTTCAAAAATGTCTTATAGTTTTCAGTGTATAGGTCCCTCATGTCCTTTGTTAAATGTATTCCTAGGTATTTTATTCTTTTTGTTGCAATTGCAAAGAAAATTGTTTGTTTTTTTTCCTTTCTTTTTTGGAGATTTCATTGTTAGTATATAGGAATGCAATGCATGTTTGTATGTTGATTTTGTAGCCGACAAATATATTGTATTTGTTTATTGTTTCTAATAGCTTTTTGGTGGAGTCTCTAGGGTTTTCTATATATAGCATCATGTCACCTGCAAAAAGTGACAACTTAACTTCTTCATTCTTGATTCAGATGCCTTTTATTTTTTTCTCTTTCCTGATTTGTCTGGCTGGAACTTCCAGTACTATATTGAATAACAGTGGTGATGGGGACACCTGTCTTTTGTTCCTGAATGTAGACCAAAAGGCTTCATTTCTTCATCAGTAATTATGATGTTAGCTGAGGGTTTGAAGTATATGGTTTTTATTATGTTAAGGTATTTTCCTTCTATACCCATTTTATTAAGTGTTTTAATCATAAATGAATGTTGTATCTTGTCAAATCCTTTTTCTGCATCTATTGATATAATCGTATTATTTTTTATTCCTTTATTTTATTTATGTGGTGTATCACACTGATTGATATGTGTACGTAGGACTATCCTTGTACCCTGGGATGAACTCTACTCATTCATGTTGTGTAATCTTTATAATGCATTGCTGTATTTGATTTGCTAGAATTTTGTTTAGGATTTTTGCATCTGTATTCATCAGAGATATTGGTCTGTAATTTTCTCTTTTTGTCTTATCCTTACCAGGTTTTGGTATCAGGGTAATGTTGGCCCCATAAAATGAGTTAGGAATTATTGCCTTTTCTGCAATTTTTTCAGAAGACTTTGAAGAGGACAGGTGTTAGATCCTCTTTGAATGTTTGGTAGAATTCACTAGTGAAGCCATCTGGTCCTGGACTTTTGTTTTTGGGAAGGTTTTGGTTGACTGGTTCAGTTTCCATTCTGTTAGCCTATCTATTTAGATTTTCTAGTTCTTCATGATTCAGTCTAGGAAGGTGATATGTTTCTAAGAAATTTTCCACTTGTAGGTTATTGATTTGGTAGCATATAATCCTTCATAGCATTCTTGTATGATCCTTTGTATTTCTGTGGCAACCATGGTAACTTTTCCTCTTTCATTTCTAATTTTGTTTATTTGTGTCTTTTCGCTTTTTATCTTAGTGACACTAGCCACGGGTTTGTCAATTTTATTAATATTTTCAAAGAACCAGCTTTTTTACACTAATTTTTCTCTTGTCTTTTTCTCCTCTATTTCATTTAGTTTTGCTCTGATTTTAATTATTTCCTTCCTTCTGCTGACTATGGGTTTCATTTGTTCCTCTTGTTCTACTTCTTTAAAGTATAATGTTTGGTTTCTTTATTTGGGATTTTTCTTGTTTCTTGAGATAGGCCTGTAATGATATAAATTTCCCTCATATTACTGCTTTCACTGCATTCCCATAAAGCTAACAAAGAATATGAAGAACCTATACACTGAAAACTATAAGACCATTTTTAAAAGAAATTGAAGAAGACACAAAGAAATAGGAAGACATTCCATGTTTATGGATTGAAAGAGTCAATATAGACATAATGCTCATAATGAATATTGGCAGGGATGTGAAAAATTGTTATCTTTATACAGTAGTGGTTGGAATATAAAATGTAGCCCCATTTGGAAAATAATCTGGCAGTTTGTTTAAGTGTTACAGAATTTTACACCTGAAACTTAATGTAAATTTACTAACAAATGTCACCCCAGTAAGCTTTAATTAAGAAAAAAATCATAGAGTTACTATACGGCAAAGCAATTCCCTTCTAAGTATATACTCAATAGAAATGAAAATATATGCCTACATAAAAACTTGTAAATGAGAGTTCATGGAATAGATATTATTAATCATAGGCAAAAGTCTATAAACAGATGAATGGATAAAATATGTGGTATGTTCATACAATGGAATATTAGTTGGTATTAAAAAGGAATGAAGTGATGATGCATGTAACAACATGGATAAACCTTGAAAACATTATGCTAAGCAAAAGCACATACACCATAGGCCACATATTGTATGATATTATTAATATAAAATATTGATAATAGTTAAATTCATAGAGTCTGGAAGTAGATCAGTGATTGCCAGGGGTTGGGGAGGGGAAGATGGAGAGTGACTGCCAATGGGTATGAGATTTATTTTGGGGCTGAAAAAAATGTTCTAGAATTAGGTAGTGGTGATTATTGCACAGGTGTATGCATATACTAATATCAACTGAATTGTATACAAGGGTGACTTTTAATGTATGTGAATTATAGCTTAATATATTTTAAATTAAAAATTGGGGTGTTGGGAATAATGTACAGTAAGTATTTAACATCGTTGATAGGTTCTGTGACTTTAAGTAAAACAACATATAATAAAACCAATTTTGCTGTAGGCTAATTGATGTAAAGAGTTAAGTCTCTACAGCATTTCATCAACATTATAACAAAATGATGTTGAACAAAATGATGTTATTCAATGGCTTGTTGTATATGAAACCCAATTTTTATAACTTTAATGTAGTATAAATATGCAAAATCCTGCTAATATTATAATTATATAAAATACTCAAAAGGAACCAGTTAATTTGAGCATAAGCAATTTACCCTGGGCATTATTATCAACTTAGATTTGTCATGTGGGTTTAATGTGGGAAACTGTTGTGGCCAAGATTTGAAGTTCAAGCCACCATTAGGTAATAAATTGGGTGATGAAAGACATGAAGTACTCTATGTTACAGTAGTGCAGTAAAGTTTTATAGAAATAGTAAATCTATGAGATTGGTAAAAATTCTGACAGATAACAGAGAGAAGCATCATTTGTCTCCTGTGGTATAGATTTGGTGACCACTGTAGTGTTGACAAAGGGCATCCATTAGTAACACTATAAATTATGTCACCTGTTTATTTCTCATTTACCAAGCCTCTGTTTCTTCATGACCTTCTACTTTACAGTTTACTACCTGAAGTAAAAATGTGTTTACATAAGCTATGAAAACCATCAATCAAATTTAAAATTAAAATGCTTGTTTTATACACTAGAACTGCATGCTGATTTAATAATTGAAAATGGGCGCCGGTTATTCAAGAGTTTACCCAGAGGATTGTGGAATTGGGTTAACATATTAGAGGTCACCTTCACAAATTTTCTTAGAGTCAGGGTTATATCTATCAGAAATGCCTTAAAAGTTATGCAATTGGACAATTGGACTAAAAGGTAGTATAGTTCACTGCCACAGAGAATCTTGAGAATGGGAGTAACATTAGAAAATTGCAAGTGATAGCTTTGAAGTTTGATTAGGGAGAAGATGCATGGGTAATAAGAAAGAAAAATAGTTTAAGATTCAAGACACCTTGGTTCTAGCCTGGGTTCTTCCAATTATTAGTTGTGTGACTTGGATATATTTTTTTCTGACTTAGTTTGCTCATCTGTAAAAAGAAAGTGTTAGATTAAATGGTTTCTGAATTATTTTCAAGCTCAGTATATAAAACATTTTTTAAAAAATATTATCTCATTTTCTACAAAGGACAGGAAGCAGCAATACTTTATGATTCTGAGCACCACTTCCTAAGAGAATCAGAGAGTAAATTGGAGAAGAGGAATGTTGTTCCTTGCTTTCTTGAAACACATTGATACACCTGAGGACTGCTGAAAGAGTGAATTTTCAGGGAGTATTATGCTTATATCACCATCTCCCACCACCTACCTTTCTCATTTTTTTTAAGTTCTAGGTACTCTTGAATTTCTGAAAAAAAAATGAGCAAGAACAGCTCTGGAAAAATTGTAATTGAGATGAAATATTTGTCTTTGCTCTCTATAGCTCCCCTTTGTTCACCTCTTTTGTCTTATGTAATGTTCTTTTTATTGTCTACTGCCTCATTCCTTCACAAAACTGCTCCTAAGGAAAGCTATAAGTTTATTTTTCCCCTCAATGTCTAAGTAAGTCTTGGCATTCTATGTCTGGATTGCTATCATGAAATGGAAGCCATGACTCATCCAATAGAAAGGGATGATATTTAGCCAATACACATCAGTATAGCTATATTAATTATTAAAATAATTTTAAATACTTCTGTACTAGTTCATAAATGCCCAGTTCTCTAAGATCCCCAGTGCTGTTCCGATCAACCAAGCCCTTCTCTTGGGCCACTGGAACTCCCAAGGATCCAGCAACAAAAGGAGAAATGTGAGACAGGATGGGGATGTTTCAGGACCCAGTTCCAGATCTATAGTCTGTATCAGATTCTTTCTTTTTGGTAAGTGTCTGCTTTTTACCTGTTGTAAATATTTTTAATATCATTTCTGGGGATAGACATAGGAAGCAAAACAAGAGGGAGAATTTCTTAACAATTAATTTTCAAAGCTCTAAATTACACGATATATAACGATTATTTCACCCTATGTATATGTTCGGCCTTATGCAGGATGCAAGATAAGGATACATTTGTGCTGATTCTCATTTATATAGGAACAAGAAAAAAGCTGTTTCATCTCATCGTCTGAGTCCATTAATAACTAAAGACTATGTCATCATCAACAGTAGAAAATTTATGGATGTTTATTAAATACAGCAATAATAAGCACATTTTCTGTCCATTCACCCATCCATCCATCTATCCTTCCATCCATGTTTTTATTCATCTATCCATCCGTTCACCCACCTATCTATCAATCAATTATGATTACTAAGTCTGTAATAAGAAAGAGTTTGAGTTCTCTACTTTTTGCAGGCTCTTATGTGAGTTATTTACTATCTGTAAGGTCCAATTTCCTTCCTCTAATTGGCATAAAAGTAGTATCCACCTAATTGGGATTCTATGAGAATTAAATGAGGTCGTGCATTAAAATAAGTTGCATAATGTCTAAGACAGAAATGTTCAACAAGTGGCTTATAATAATAATAAGTATTAGTGGTAGTAGTAGTATCCATAGAGCTTTACAATTTATAAAATACTTCCATAGATCTTTTCTTGTCTTAAAGTGATATCACTGCCAAATTATCCAAGAACATTGTTTTCTAGAAAAAACACAACAGTCAGCACAGCATTTTTCTAGCCTAGGACTAACACAAGATAGCAAACATGTTTCCCTTTTTAGACGTAAAGGTCCCAAATTAAAGCAGTTTCAACACACTGAGCAGATTTTATTGTCTTGAAAGAATTTCTGATAGGATGTCAAGGAATATGCATTTTAGTTTCAGCCCTAAGAGAAAAATTGACCTTGAGAAAGCCATCCAACCTTTATAGATTTCCTTTAAAAAAAATCTGGAAAATAAGTTCTAAATAACATGATATATAAGTTCTATTCCAGCACTGAAAAACCACTTGAAGCATATATAGGGTGCATCTGCCTATCACAGGGTGAAAATTGAAAGGTCTGTTTTCTACTGAAAGCATGACATACCAGACACAGAATTATCTTCATGGTGTTCTGGGGTATAGGCAAGATGTTTTTTGAAGATATTATTTTTTTTTTTAATTAAAGTTTATTGGGGTGACAATAGTTAGTAAAGTTACGTAGGTTTCAGATATACAATTCTGTAATTCATCATCTGTATATCACATTGTGTGTTCACCACCCAGAGGCAGTTCTCCTTCCATCACCTTATATTAAGAATAGAATTACCATAGGCAAGATTTTTAATGCTATGAGGCACTAGATGTTTTGGATCTGACACTATATCCTCATTCCCATTTCTTTTAAGTTCAGAGATAATGTTTCAGAATTACAATTTTGGGAATGGAATGAGTCACTCCTGCAGGGAGGGAAGACTACTTGGAGGACATGTTTAAAAATAAAATAAAATAAAATATAAAATAAAATAAACTTTAGAATAGGAAAGGCCCTGTGTAAGATTAATAACAACAACCTGCTCAAGCAGTAACATGTTTTATAAAAATATTTTCATATATCTAATCTCATTTTTATAACAGTTCATCAAAGTTAGTCTTATGATTGATTATATTTTACACAGGAGGAAATTAATGTTCATGTGATAAAAGAAATATTCCAAAGATTATCCAGCTAAGAGGACATGAAAAAGATTAAAAATTGATTTTTTAACTTTAATTTTACTTTTGTTTATATTTTATTTTTAGTGATTATGATGTGATTTTTTTTAGGCAATCAAGGAAGGCTTTCTGAGGCCAGGCACTTTGACACAAGACACTTTTACATCTTGTGACTGGAGCTTTTGTGTATTGAAGTTTCTTGAACTTCCTTTAAAAACATTTGTTGCTTTTGGAAAGCAGCAGCTGGTGAATCAATTATGTTCTTTCTAAACACAGGGCAGAGTCAAGAAGAAGGTCGCTTTGAAGGCTCCATTCTCCAATGCAAAGGAGATTAGAGTACAGGCATTGAGGCCTTAACTGAGCCCAAATTTTCTCTCTTTTTGCATCATTAATTAGCTTTGTAGGCAATTAATTGCACCTTTCAAATGAGATACAAGTGGGCAATTTCTCCCTCAAAGCCCCTAGCAGATGTTGTTAACCACTTGTGGGTGCAATTAGTCCTATACACCAATAATTACAGCCATAAACATGGCATATCTTTAAAAAATTTCCCTGGTCAAAATTTTAAAGTGAAATGGGTTTCTTTATGACTAAATTGGAGCAAACTGCAGATGAGAAGAATAATAGCAATGTTTACATAGAATTTATCACTTGTGATAAATTTTAAACATATTTTAACATATTGAATTATTTGGCTTTCATAAAAATTTGTGAGGTAGATTGTTTTATCATCACCATTTTTAAATGAGGAAACAGAAGAGTAAAGATTTGATACAATTTTCTCAACTAACAGATAGAAATGAATATGAAATAGAAAACCCTAGTGTCTTGCTCCATATCCTGACTTTCTACTATAAAATACTGCTTCTCTTTGTTTCCCTTTTTTAAAAAATTTCAGTTAAACCTGTGAAATTATATTCATTCATTTATTCATTTGTTTATTTATTCAAGGTATTTTATTAAATTTGAAGCCCAGACAAAAATTTTGGACTGAAAATAGAGATTTGGGATTCATCAACATATAAATGATATTTGAAATCATTGTATTGAATGATATTGCCCAAAGAGAACATAAAGAAAGACATGAGATATAGTTAGAAGATGAAATATTGGAGAATAATTACTCTTTCTTTATGTTCTTTTTACATCTTATGTATCCATGATATATTTATTAAAATTAAGAAAGTAATATTGGTGCAATACTAGTAACAAACCTACAGACTTGATTTGAATTTCACTTTTTTTAATATTGTCTTTTTTCTGTTTCAGGATACAATCCAGGATATTTCGAGGATAGTCTCCTTTGATCTGTGATAGTTTCTGTCTTTCCTTATTTATCATAACCTTGACAATTTTGAAAAGTGCTTTATAAAATATTCCTCATTTTCCCTTTGCTTGTTGTTTTCTCATGATTATATTTGAGTTATGGATTTTGGGGAAAAATACCACGTAAGTGTAGTGCTTTCTCATCATGTAATATCAGGGATTATATGAGATTAACATGATTTATAACTGATGATGTTAATATTGATCATTGTTAAGGTAATGTTTGTCAGATTTCCCCACTGTAAAATTATTATTTTCCTTTTATATATTTTATTCTTTGGAAGCACGTAACTAAGTTCACCTTATACTCAGGGAAAAAGGAATTAAACTTTACCTCCTAATGGGAGAAGAATCAAATAATGTGTGGACCTATGTCAAACCTAGTAATTAGTAAATATTTTGAGGAAGATACTGTGAGGCTATGAAAATATCCTGTTTCTTCTTAAGTTTTACCTGCAATTTTAAAATCCATCAATGGATCTTGCCTGCAGTAACAATTATTGTGGTATGTTAATGGCTTTTTTAAATTCATTAATTTTATTTATTATTTAGAATTTTTGAAAGGAAGATTTACTCCTTTTTATTCATCTATTTATTTAATTTCTTATTCACACTGTAGATTTGAAAATATGTATTGTATATATTGGATTACAATTCAATACTGTTGTTATTTATTTTGTAGTTCAAATTGTTCTGTCTTTGGCTATTGAGGGCTGTTTTAATTTGATTTCTGTGTTTTTTTGAGGAGCAATTTTGTTTAAAGAATAGTATTTATGGAAGTCCTGCCTTTCAAAGTGGCTGAGAAGGAGTTGTCAGAAAGAATTGGAGATCCAGGAGAATGTGATATCATGAAAACAAAGAGAAGAGAATTTCAATCGTTAGTGCGTGACTGACAGAGCCAAATGCAGGAAAACGTGCAGAAAGATAACACGTAAAAATTATCTATTTGGTTTGACAAGGACTCATTGGTGACTTTGATAAATGGAGTGATGGGGATAGAAAGAAACTAGAATTAATTATGATGATGTGAATGTGGAAACAACAATAATAAAACATGTAATGATAAGAAAGGAATAGATAAACATGGTCTTTAGAAGAACTTAGCAGATGTGACACAGTTAGATATATTTGTAGGTAAAGAAGGAGAGGTTGAATATGTGAAAGAGGAATTATCTGGTGGAACAAGGTCTAGGAATTTGAAAGGATATATCGTTAGGGATATAGATGGAAGGGTTATCTTTAGGCAGGAGGAGGGAAAGTTTATCTTCTGAGACTAGAAGAAAAGGAGGTAACACTGTGTGTGGATGCATGAAGCTGTAGCAACTGCAAATGAGCAGATTGGGGAAGACTACATCTGAGGAAATTTGTTTCCAATGAAATAGTAGTTAAGGGCATATATATGCTTAAAGGAGAAGGACACATGTCAAGAGAACTTCAGAAAGATTTAGAATATTAATTGAGAAGAACGCATGTAGAGGATTTGCTAGTAAAGCAAATCCTTTCCAGTTAAGCGTTCAGATAAGACCCCAGCCCTGACCAAATCCTTGATAGATGCCTTGTGGAAAAATCTAAAGCAGGGGACCCAAGTAACCAGACCCAAGTGTCAGATTTCTGAATCACAGATAAAACAAATGTGTATTGTTTTTAACAACTAATAGATAACTATGGACTTAGGGCAGCTCTCTTTGTCCTGAGGGAAATTTTGGGTGAGCAGTACTGTTGAAAGCAGTCAGTCAGCAGCAGACCTAACGGCTTATGGAATCAATGCCATGTTTCTAAAGAGGCATCTGGGTGGAGCACAGCAGTCTCCCCTGTATCATGATATTGGAACTTATAATTTATGGGGTAGAGCAGTGTAATGATGAGCGGGGAAAAGACGCTAGAATGAGGCTGATTATTTATTTAGCAATATCTAATCAATTTATTTAGCAATATGCACAAACGACAAAGGCAATTAATAGAATGTGCTAATGACAGAAAGCAAAGGTGGTTAAGACTAAACTATATACATTGATACCAATGTCATGTCAAAGGAGTACACATATTTATAAGTTTAAGAGATCCCAACATATGTTTACTATTGATCAAAAATCACTTGGCTAAGTACACAAATAACATCAGTAAGGAGTATCCAAAAGCAGTAATAAGCTTTATAGGATAGTAACTATTACAGTAGATGTCAAAAGCTCACCAAACTGGGGGAAAACAGCACTGAAAAAGTCATAAATCAAAACCTTGTCAGGTCTGTAGCTGAGAGAAACTCAGGCATCTCCCACACTGCTGCTTGCTAGTTCCCAAGAATGTTGCTGTTGTTGTCGTTAGAAGTCAAGGCGTCTTCTGATGCTATAAGCTGCAAGCTGCATATAAGTTTCTATGGTGTTAACAATCTGAAGACTGTTGCTGCTGTTGTCATTGTTGTTGTTAGAAGTTAGGACATCTTCTGATGTTGTAAGCTGCAAGCTACATACAATTTTTTAGATATTACCAAATTCTCAAAAAGGCTAACCATGGGGAACAACACTGGAGAAGCTGGGAACCAGCCAGCCCTCACCAGGTTCGCTGCTGGAAGTCAGTCATCCCCAGGTGTTGTAAGCTGCATGTTATTGGAAGTCTTCAAAATTTTAGAATGATGAGAAATCACCAATGACAAATGACCAAATGATGAAATAATAACTAATTAATAACACTGCCAACTGAGATCTGTCTTATATATATTTTCAGAGTTAAGTTTCTTGTTCCTGCCTCCCCCTCCGGAAATGGCCAAATCCGGGAGGGTCCAGCAGTTACTGATAAGAATGTTGCCCATCCGGCCAAAGGGCCAATTCATCCGGACAAGCAATATCTACTGTTCTTGCTTGGGACCATCAGCCCAAGGTCTTCCAAAGCCTGACAACGTGCCTGTCTTGTCATCTTGATATAACTTAGCTACTTCTTCACTTCATCTGATGATGTGGGCAAAACAGACAGAACAAAGAGGGAATTCTCTGAACCCCTGATCAAGAATTTCTTTAACCCTAAGTTAACCATTACTTCACAACACGGACAGAACAACAAACATCATCTCATATCTCCCCTACTAGAGAGAATGAGACCAAACAAAAAACTTCATCTCATGTCTCCCCTGCTCGGGAGAATGAGACCAAAGGGGGATAGAAAAGCAACCTCATCCCATAGCTCTCCTGCTCAGGAGATCGAGACCAGAGGGGGAGTTTACTCAACCCCTGATCACAGCACAGAAATCACCTCACATACAGGAACAGATAAAAGCTAATAGACAAAAGCTCACATCAACCAATGAAGGCAAATTTTCCTCAACATCTTCCCTACAAGCAGAAATATAAAGATCCAGAATGTAACGTATACAAGATAATCCAAAGTAGATGGAAACTGAAGTTTATTAGAGTTAGCAATAAATGCAATAAATTATGAGATTTTGATATTGGATATGTCTTTTTCATTGATGTTGTTTTCTAGGAATATGGAAATAATTGACTGGAGATAAAGGGTGTTAATCAGGCTTTGCAAATTTCAGTGCATGAATAGGAGTAGCCAGGGTTAAAGAAAGAGATAAGAAGCAAAGGAAAATTGTATAGAGTGGAGAAGAATAAATTTAACTTTACATTTCCAGGTAAATTCCAAAAGAATGGTTTAATAATTAAATTAACATGAGACAGATTAACAAGGGAAAATATGTAAATTTAGTTAGATACATAAATATGGGAACCCCACCTACATAAGAGAATCAGACACCCCACATACATGGAAGGTTCAGAGACATACAGATAAAACTAGGTATATATGACATTCTGAGTTAAGGATGAGATAAGGCATGTTGGGACTTCAGAAAGGAGGCTGGTCATTTGCAGGATAATAAGAAGAACATGTTCAGTAATTAGAAGTTTGCTCTGCCCTAAAGATAAGGCATAAAAAGTTATTTTTGGTAATAACTCTTATTATGGACAAGGCTCCCAATTTAAATTATTTTAAATTTTAATTGGGAGAGGTAAAATTTTCTCTTGAGCCCTAAGGGTCACAATTGTCTTCAGTTCAAAATAATCCACATGCCAAAGTAGTAGCACATCTTGGGGAGACCTGTTATAAACCCTTTCAATAGCAAGTTAGTATATCTCAAAAGAGGATAAGACTTTTAAAATAGTATAAAATCAATACATTCATAATTTACAAGTAGACTTGAGACAATAAGAAAATGTCTTCCTGGCCCTGTGATGCAGAATAATTAGTAGACTTCCAGACGATTGCAGAAGCTCTGTCCAGAGCGTGTGGGGAAGATTCAGATTTTCAGTTAAGGCAGAAAGATGAAGGACTGTATAAAGAATGAGATGTAGAAAATCATTTCACAATAGCTTGAATGTGTATGTGTATGTGTGTGTGTGTGTGTGTGTGTGTGTGTTACAATGGGAGTGTAGATGATGGTGGGGACCTTAATTAGTGAGAGGAACCAGAAGTGAAGAAGCTCAAACCTGGGAGGTGATATGAGTTTGAAAGTCTCCAGGAAACTTGAGAGTGCCTTTCATGGAATTAGAAGAATGAAAGACTTAAATGAAATGGATCTATCTAAAAAAAAAATAAATAAAAAAAATAAATAAAAAACCCTTACCTTTGGCACAAGGTGTTTAGTACTTTTGGTATTTTGGTATTTCCTTTTAACCAGCAATATCTGAAATATCCAGAAGAAATACTCAGGAGACCAGCTCTTTACTTGGCATCTATGGAGCCTCACATTCTGCATCATGGTAATATTCCAGTAACATGCTTCTCCCAGGACATATTAGCATCCATAGAAAGAGAATAGTTACCAAAGTCCTCTCTATTATCTATCCTCTTCCCTTTATATTTTTATTCCCCAAACGCATGTGTGTGTCCTTGCACACGTGCGCACACAAACACACACACACATACACACACACCATACATATTTGATAAAAATGGCAAGGGGGTTATTTTTTACAGAGGCCTACCCCACCATTTAAAACAGTCAAAATTGTGGAAGTCATCATTTTCCATGAAATGTCTCTGTGAAAATACAGTTATTATATGGTAACACATTTTTCAATTCTTGATGTTTTCATGTAAAAAGACTTCTCTTTTAACACTCTAATCTTCTCTCAGTTTCGTCCCTTCCTCATGTCTCACCAAAGGAATTATATAATTGATTAGTTTAAGGAAAACACATGAGCATGAATGTTTCAAGTTCTTTTTCTATTATCTTTTTGAGGTACCAGTTGCCCACAAGAAGAATGCATGTTCATCTGTTCTTCATCATAGGGCAAGTTTATTGAGGTAGTAAGGTTTTTATTTCCTGAGAGAGGAGGCCTACAGTTTATAGGAATAAAGTTCAGTTCAGGGAAGGGTTAAAATGAAATTTGGCCAGATCTAAGCCATGCCTACAATAGACTTGTGTAGATAGTTGGTTCATCTGCCTGACTCCTATGTTTATCTCTCAATTTGTTCTTAAGTTAGATGAAGCAAAAAGAGGTTTCAGTTATTGACTTCCCTCAAATATCTATAAGAGTTTCAGGAGGTATTCAATAGATGATTTAAAACAGAAATGCATTAAAATGTCTCCATTGAGTTCATTTTGCATATTGCCTTTCTGTTAGGTTTCAAGCTAATGGTGCTAACATGTTTCAGAATACACTGTCTTAATATTTTGCAAGAGTCACTGACAAGCAGATTGGTATCAAATATGGTATATAAGTTGGTGAGTATTAAATCTGAAAGAGTTTGATAATTTACAATTTTTCCTTCAGTGCCTCATCCTTTGTATTCTAACCACTGAAGGGCAAGGCAACAAAGAGCCACAAAAATCTGATAGAAGAAACACAGTCCGAGTGTGACAATCCCAAAACTGAAAAAGCCATTTTAAAATTTTTTTTCAGTTACAGTTGACTTTCAGTATTGTTTTCTGTTAGTTTCAAGTGTACAGCACAGTGGTTAGACATTTATGTAATTTATGCACTGATTCCCCCTGATTAGCCTAATACCCACCAGACACTACGCATAGTTTTTGCAACATTATTGACTACATTCTCTATGCTGTACTTCACATCCTATAACTATTTTGTAACTACCAATTTGTACAAAAAATCCATTTTGAATGCAGATATGAGGAAAGAAACCTCACCATGCACTTTAAACCTGAACCATTTTGAGATGCTAATCCTTTAACAAGAAGATACTGAAAACACACGCATGCACGCACGCACGCACGAACGCATACACGCACACACACACGTGCACGCGAGTCAAGCCAACCTGGGACCAATCTCTTAGTAGCATTGTGATTTTAGGCAAGATTTTGGCCTCTCTTTGAGCCTCAGTTACTTCATCCATAAAACTGTGGTTATCATACTTACTTTACATTGTTTTTGAGAGCACTAAATGAGATGACTCTTCAGATTTCCCAGCAGTGCCTGACAACTACTCAACAAATATTTCCCCCTTTATTCCACATAAATTATTTTTAAAAATTAGTGAGAAGCTAAGTATATTTTATTGAGTCAAGAGGAGGATCTTTGAGGGAAAGTATTTATCTAACCCACAAGGTGTTCATGAGTTTTACCTCCACTTCCCTTTAGTGTTTCACTGGGTAGTAATGAATATTGAAGGTACTTCCCCCCCAAAAAGATTACTAAATGAATGAGTCCCATTTAGTACAATTTTACAAACCTGACTTCCTAATAATATTTTCTGTCATGAGTGAGTTTTTGTTTGTTTTTGTTTTGTTTTGTTTTGCCTAAAGTCTTAAATCTCATCAAAATTTACAACATAAGAGCTGTTTTGGCAGAATCCAAAAAAGACAATTCCCAAGTAACTAAAAATGGAAAGAGTCAGGCAAACTATTACTAAGCCATTTCAGTTGCAAATCACTTAAAGAGTCACTTTTTCCTTTCAAGAGTTTAATTTTCATTTCTCATTCAAATCTAATTGCTACAAGCTAATTTCTAAGAACTAGACTATTTTAAATAATAGGAGGAGGACATTTAAAGCAAATGAGCATTTCACCTTAACTTCCAATTCACTATAGGCAGTGCCATTTGTCACTTTGGGTACAGGAATAGTAAAGGGGGAGTGCTTTCAGATTGAGAAGTGAGTATTAGACGAAGGATGCAATGGTATCTGGTAACTGACTTTTGAATTAATTGAGCTATTTAGGGAAGGGAAGAGAAAGGAAACCAACACTGTTAGAAGGATTCTTTTCTGAGGTGTGACAATATTTTTTTATGTCCCAGATATTTGTGACCCAAATATTTTGTTAAACATTATTTCTGGGTGTGTCTGTGAAAGTGTTTCTAGATGAGATTAACATTTTTATCCATAAACTGAGTAAAGCAAATTGCCACCCCCTACAATGTGAGTGAGTCTCATTCAATCCATTAAAGGCTTGAATAAAGCAAAAGACTAAGAAAAAAAATTCTCTCTCTTCCCTCCCTACTGTCTTTGAGCTGAAATATCAATCTTGTTCTGTTTTTAGTCCAAGGTTTTGACTTGGAGTAAAATTTACACCATCTGCTCTCCTTCTTCTCAGGCTTTTAGACTCAGATTACAATACCATCAGTCCCCTCCCCTGAGTCTCCAGCTGAAGATTTTGGGATTTCTCAGCCTCCATAACTGCATAAATCAATCCTGTAATATCTCTAAAAATAAATACTACACATGCATATAAATATAATGCAAGTTTTAATATATTTTATTATAAAATATAATTTATATTTGTAATATAAAATATTAAAATAAATTATACATCCTATTGGCTCTGTTTCTCTGGAGAACCCTAGCTGATGTAAATTTTGACACCAGAACTCTGGTCAATAAGTATTTTGGTCACTTCAAATAACTTTCTTGTCCCTTCAGGGCCTGCTGGTGCCTGAATATATTCAGGCACCAGCAGGCCCTGAAGGGACAAGTAAGTTATTTGAAATATATATATATATATATATATATATATATATATATATATATATATATATATATATATATTAGTTCCTTTTGATGATGCATTATTTCTGTGCACATCCAAGTTTATGGTTTGTTGGGTCAGATAAATCCCAGTTTATGATGGGCAGCTCAGATCACCTAATATGAGAGTGGTCCTTGTGTTACTTAGGCAGAAAGAACAGGGCCACAAGAGAGAGAGGGGAGGAAAGAAAGAGGAAGTAGGGAAAACAAAGAAAAGAGGAGATTAGATGATTCTTAAGAAAAGGTGCAGCCACCAGACTGGCCAGAACTCGATTTCAGTGGTCGATAGCAGACCCAGGACATAATCTTGTCCCTCAAGGTGAACTTTAGCTAATTGTCATGGATTATTATAATAATATATATAATGCTAAAATCTCCACCCCCTGTGTCACCATGACAGTTCTGACAAGGGCCAAATAAGGGAAAAAAAATCCCTCCTTCCTACCAGAAGGAGTGGTCAGCAAAGACCCACCAGGAAACGCCTATAACGCCACCCTTAAGTCTTGAATATCTCATGCCCTCATCTCAAAAATCATAAATTCCCAAGCTCCTACCCTCTGTAGCACAGTGGCTATTCTCCCAACCTGCCCACTCCCAGCACTCTGGGAGTGCACTGTCCTATCCTCTTTCTTTCAGTAAATTCACTGCTTGCCCGGCTTATTTGGTGTGCCATTGAATTCTTTCCTGTGATGTAACCAAGAACCCATTCTTCTGCAACATTTGGTTAAATGTTCAATCTCAACTAAGTCCCAGTAGCAAGCAGAGAGCTGTTTTTCAAAAGGAGAGTAGTTATCCACAGAGGATGGCAGGGCTTTGCTCCAAAAAAACCTGTGGGCCTGCACTGCAATTCACTTATGGGGCCTATCCAATACTCCAGACAACAACATCCCTATCTGCCACTGACACTTCAAGCAACATTGAATCTGCTGTATCGTATGGCCCAAGAGGCAAAGCAGCTTGCAAACAGCATAAATCTGTTGCAGAGCCTTCTCTCATTCTGGGCCCCAATCAAAAATAGACGTTTTTTTGGTCACTTGGAAAATAGACCAGAATTTGATGTCACCATAGTCATAGCCAAACACTTCCACCAGCAGAGGTGACTGCTCAAGTCTCCTAAGTATAGACAACTTCCTGGACTCTGAAATTTAAGCAAATATCATGGCAGCATATTGACATTGAGAAAACTTATGTTATATTTTCCATTTCTATTCCTAGAGAGATACTCTACCAGGGAATAGTAAATGTGTCCCCCAATTTTGTTTTTAAGTTATTTTTTATTACCTTGTCTTCTTAGTTTTATCAATAATAAAATAGTGAAAGTGCATTGGGGCAAGACTATTAGGAAGTTGAGGTTTGCCATTTAAGTACACGGTTAAAGGTAATTGCAGGCCTTCACAACTTTCCTCTCTGGCTTAATAGAGTTTTGTGTATCTATGCACAATAGTAAATAAATACTATTTTATATGTTTTAATTCCAAAAATAAATAAATGCTATTCAAAATAAAGACAATTAAGAAAGTAGAAAGAGAAGAAATAGCTTTTACATTTTAATTATCCAGTTTCTATTTTAATTTTTCATTCTTCTATCTAGCTATCTATCACCTAATATCTTTATTTTTGATTTGACTGAATTAAAAAATACAGTTCTTGAAGGTATTCTCTGAAAAAAATTACCTAACCAAGCATAGCTGTTTGACTTATGTATCAAATCCTTAGAGTCAAATGAAGAGCATGTGGTAATATTTCAAATATCTTGCACCTACTCATACTTCATGGTAGGTTGCATATTTACCGTGTTTCCCCAAAAATAAGAGCTAGCCGGACCATCAGTTCTAATGCGTCCTTTGGAGCAAAAATTAATATAAGACTCAGTCTTATATTATATTATATAAGACCCAATCTATTATATTATATTATATTATATTATATTATATTATATTATATTATATTATATTATATTATATTATTACATTATATAAAACTCGGTCTTATATTAAAATAAGACCAGGTCTTACATTAATTTTTGCTCCAAAAGATGCATTAGAGCTGATGGTCTGACTAGGTCTTATTTTCGGGGAAACACTATCTTCCACTGAGACTCACTTTAAAATATGACTTTTTTTGGTTTTTCAAAGATAATTTTGAAGCTTTAAAGGGAAAATAATTGTTAATCTTTGGTCCACAAAAACTATCAGAGCACTTTACTTAAAAGCACAGCTATCTATTAAATCTGTCTCTATAATCTGGAGACTGTCATTTGACTATTGAAACTGTATGCAAAAGTAAATGAAGTGTTAATTTTTTTTTTTTTATTTTAAAGAGGATGCTCAGAGGTAAATATAAAAGGAACACACATTTTCCAGCTCCAGTTTGTGGATTAGATTTTAGCACAAACTCATGTTGGTGGAATTTGGTGAAATAACTTAGCAAAAGTAATTAAATTGTAAAGGGGGATGGATTAAATAAACAACCTAATGAGTGCCTCTGAACTAGAACTGCCTCATGTTAGGTCTGGAGTAAGTTACTACAGTTGAACTCCAGACTTCTTCTCCAGATTGATTTCAACATATGAGCCCACAAAGAGAGATTCTTTTAAATCATTCCAGACTAACTAAAAGAAAATCTACTGAGTTGTTTGGGTAGATTTCTACAAGCAATAACTGGACTTCTGAGTACCTTGGGAATTCAGTGCTCTGAGTTGTTGGCTAGCCTCTGGAGGGGAAACACTTGCTTGATCTGCAACTTTCCAAAATTGTCTATCATTTCTGGAAAAGGAGCCTATATGTAGCAGGGCAGCAAACAAGGCAACATGTGTCTTGTGAGTCAAATAACGAGAGATGACTTTTAGTTGTAAACATCTAAATTTTTGGATTTGAAGGTTAGAATAATTTCTGAAGCCTGTCCTTGGCCTTCTCATCTTCCCAGAGTTTGGTCATATGATATTTCCTTCCTTGTTTGCAAGGGTTTGGTTAATTAGTTTCCAATATATTTTCAATATATCAATGAGAGTGGTTTATAAAAGTGAAAATTAATGAGAAACACTTCTTGCCAAAACACACTGGAAACCTCACTGTCCAACCTCATTTTACTCCTATGCAAAAGAATGTCTTGTTAGAATGGCTGCTTCTTTTTGGAATGCCATACTTCCAGACTCTACCTGTTAGAATTCTATACACATTTCAAGGCCCATATTGAATCTTAATTATTCCATGAAACTCTACCTGATCATTCTTACTAGAGGTGATCTTTGCCTTCTCTGAACACCTCCCCCAATGTATTTTTAAACTGATTTTTATAAGAGCTACTAGCGATCCTGTGTACTAGGATTAACCCCTGCAGATATTATTAATTGTCACCTTTACTGAACTCATGCTGTATTTACTTTAAATGCACTAGGCACATTAAAACAATTGGAGGGCAGTCGGTGACCACAGGATGGCCACGGGGTTTGAAAATTAATCTGGGGAACGTAATTTGGTGGTTACCAGAGCGTAAGGGGGTTGGGGGGTGGGGGATGAGGGTGAGGGGGATCAAATGTATGGTGATGGAAGGGGAGCTGACTCTGGGTGGTGAACACACAGTGTGATTTATGGATGATGTGATACAGAATTGCACAACTGAAATCTATGTAATTCTACTAACAATTGTCACCCCAATAAATTAAAAATACATTAAAAAAAAACACATTAAAACAAATTAGGTACAATACAATATCTTTTTCACTGCATTAATGATTTAAGGTTTTTTACAAAATGTGTCAAAATTCCCAAAAAATAAAAAGTTGACATTTTGACTCATTTATGCATTTAATAACATTATGAGTTGTTTTATACATAAATGACATTATTTTTATTTTATACCTTTGTTATATGGTAATAAATTTACCATTATATTGAATTTTAGCAAAAAATACTCAAAACATACTAACTGACATCAATTAGATTTAAGTATAGATAAATTAGAATCTAAAGGCATTGATGACATAAAATATTTATTACAAAATGCTATACAATATGGCATACAAAACATCTTTGTTGTTGAAAGTGCAAGCCACAGGAAAACTTATCCGAACGTCGCAGCAGAAGAGGTACTATTCACATCACAAATGAGAAAATGGAAACCCATAGAGCTTAATCTCTATACAATATCATAGAATTTGTAAACCATGTCATGTAGATTAATATGTATGGTTTAAAAACCATGGTACCTGGGATAAAATTCAGGAGAGCTTATAGTCTTTCTGTTACTCCATTGTAATGTAAACCCGGACAATTGGCTTTTTTTTTTTTTTCTGTAACACAAGTGCTTCATTTAAGCTTTGATTTCCTAGGTATCTATTTCAAAGAGGCATCCACTTTAACTAAGCCTATCTTGAATAAAAATATTGCCAACCATATGACTAGATAAAGAGCTAGGCTGCCTCCCTTCCCACCCTACTGAGATCCCTATGTTTTAGAGATCTTGGTTGATTTTGATAATTTGACTATTTGGGTTACTTCTTTATTCCCCCAGTGCATCAAATTTCCTCCCTTATGTTTTAAATTCACCAGTGGAGCATGAACCCACAGAACCCTAGGCCCCCACCCTCAACCCTAATAAAAGCAGAACAATAGTCTCTCTCTCTCTCTCTCTCTCTCTCTCTCTCTCTCTCTCTCTCTCTCTCTCTCTCTCTCTCTCTCCACTCTCTCTTTCTATCTCTCCCCACAACATTTCTCTGTGCCCCCCTGGGATGTCTTGTATGCTTCAGGGACTAAAAGTAATAAACTCTTTTTTTTTGAAAATTTCTTTATTGTTATTGCTGATGGGCATCTTGCAATCATATGAGGTTTGATCAAACAATGTAGTGACTGTTTAAATAAAATAAAATATTACAGTAAAAGACACATTGCCATTAATCTACCTCAAAATACTCCCCTCACTTCAAGTACACTTATTGCATCATTCTTGCCACTTTCTGAAGCAGTTCTGGAAGTCCTCTTTCGTGAATGTCTTTAGATGTGCTATCGTGGCTGCCTCAATGTCCTGAATTGATTCAAAATGTTGACCTTTCATGGTCATTTTGACTTTGGTGAAGAGCCAAAAGTCACACAGTACCAGATCTGATGAATAAGGTGGATAAGGACACACCATAATGTTTTCATTTGACAGAAATTGCCTTTCCAGAAGCTATGTGTGACATGGAGCCTTTCTGTTGTGATAACAAAATACAGTGAATGCTGCTGCCAAGTGCCATCCAATGGAAAGTCAGGGATCTTCAATACAGGAAGCAGTGCGTCAAATCTTAGTAACAGTGTGTGACAGGTTTCACGTTGTTTGATGCAGTAAGTCAGGTGTTAACTATAGTTGAGAGAACATGTGTTTCAAAGTGTGCCATAATCATCCTCCATCATGACAACATTCCATGACACATATCGCTTCTGATATATGACAATTTCTGTCAAATAAAAACATTATGGTGTGTCCTCATCCACCTTATTCACTGGTTCTGGCACCGTGCCACTTCTGGCTCTTCCCCAAATCAATATGATTCAGGACATGGAGGCAGCCATGACAGCACAACTAAAATATTCATGAAAGAGGACTTTCAGAACTGCTTCAGAAAGTGGCAAGAATGATGGGATAAGTGTGTTCAAAGTGAGGGGGAGTATTTTGAGGGAGATTAATGGCAATGTTTCTGTAACTGTAATATATATTTTTAATTTAAACATTCACCATATATTTTTTTAAATGATACCTCATAATAAGAACCACAAGTGTCCAGTAATAACATTGATTTGGAAAGGGAAGATGTCTGTGGGAAGCTCACCAGGGCCCAGGCATTTTTATCTGATTGTGTCTATAGACTGAGACTGGCACAAAACATCAATATTTATCAAGTTAAAGCCTAATTTGCTTTGTGTACACAAAAGAAGGCTATCTAACCCAATAAAATTGTTACCAAAAAACCCAAGTTTGGCTGCTGGCCACTGGAAAGCCAATACTCAAGAGACAAGTGTTGGGTGGAAAGGAAAGATTGCTTTGTTATGGAAGTCAGCAGCCTGGGAAGATGATTAACTAATGTCCAAAGACCACATCCTAAGTTCCAGACTATGCAGAAGAGTTTTAAAGGGGAGAAGGGGGAAGGGAAATTCCAGGGAACTGAGAGAGACGTCTATCTTTCTTTAGTCATAGATAACACTTTTTCATACCAGACTCCTGGCCGCCAGCAGCTGGTCATAGATACCTTGAAGACATTCTCTCCTGCAAAACAAACTCATAAATTCTCCTCAAGACCCCAAAGTTATTTCCTTCTGCTTGACAAAGAAACAGCACATCAGCAACTTATGACTACATTCGTGAAAATAGGAGTTGAGCAAGAAGAGCGCTTAACATGTGAACAAATGCTTAATTAAGAATTTGTACACCTGAAATCTATGTAACTTTACTAACAGTTGTCACCCCAATAAACATTAATTAAATAAAAATAATTAAATTATTTAACTCTAGCTGCCAAAAATATTAGGGGCATTAAAATCACAAGGGGTTCAGCTACAGAATAAAATTTATCAGGCAAGTTCTTCTGGAAGTAGAAAGGACATATCGACTTCATAAGAGGCCAGAATTATTTCAGTCATCTTTTTCCGTATTGCCTAATTTTCCTTATTGCCTAACCCAATATTGTGTGGATAGTAGCTGCTTAATAATACTTTTTTGAGTAACATCAAATGGTGTGTTCTTCTGCCTGTGATTTTCACTGTGGTGTTTGAACTTGATTTTCATTTGAGCAATATTTTTCTCTTACATGTAGATCAGTACTGGTACTAGCCTTGTAGGAAATGTTGACTGAGGTAAATGGCTTTACCACTTGCTCTCTTTGTAGCTCCAATCAACTCAAGAGACCTGTTGTATATATAGTGGATTGGCAAACATTCCAACCTTTTTCTAGTGTATGTTCCTATACTGGAGAGGTTAGAATTTTAGAAATAATCTGCAAACAACAATGAGATTCCACTATATACCAATTAGACTGGCAAAAATCATAAAATTGATAATATCAATTGCTGGAAAGGATGTGGGCCTACAGGAACTCTAATTTATTGCTTGTAGTGATGTAAATGTTATAGCTATTTTGGAAGATAATTTAACACTTCCTTATAAAGCTAAGCCTCACTTTACCATATGACACAAAAATTCCACTCCTAGTTATTTACACAAGTTAATTAAAGTCTTATATTCAAACAAAAGCCAAAACACAAAAAGCCGCTGTTAATAGCAGCTTTAGTGTCACAAGAAAACTGGAAACAACCAGGATTCCCTTCAGTGGGTGAATGTATAAACAAACTATGATATATCCATACAATGGAATATTATTTAGTAATAAACAAAAGTAAACTATCAAACCACATAAATATAAATGAATCTTAAGTGCTTATTTCTAAGTTAAAGGAGATAGTCTGAAAATGCTACATACTCTAGGAATATATAGTGATATCCCTATATATTCCTATATATATCCATCCCTATCTATTCCTAGAGTATGTAGCAACTACCTAGTCAGTGTTCCATCAACAATACCTTTCAAAATAACTAACATCGTTAAAGATTGCTCTCAGCGTGCCCTCCTGAGAGACAAAGATCAGCTTCCCCATTTATTACCAGGAGATTTTTGTCTATTGGAAAAGGCATCAACTCAAAGACTCCCTCCAACTTTGTTGAAAGGACCTTATCAGATACTTTTAACCAATCTTTGTGCTGCCAAATTACAAGGTATTGACACCTGGATTTATCTTTATCATTTAAAGAAGTATCAGAGACCAGATGAATATTGGACCTCAGAACCCATCTCTGAAACCAGACTACACCTGACAATGTTTTATCCAGGATGAGAAGCAGAAGATTCTGAAAGTAAAGAAACTGACACAATGCCTAATCCTTTATCAGAAATGCCCAACTTTAATTATTCTTCTTTTACCCTACTCCTTACTATTTTTATCCTCTTATGTCTACCTGACAGCCTAGACCTTCATTCAAGATCCTCTAGAAGCAGCCTGGGATCTCTGGTTTTCTCCCTGGTACAAACTCCTAAAGTCTTAATATTCCCTATTAACTATACCTCCTGATCTCACCTTCATCCCTTACATTAATTAAGAGTCAATTAAAATTGACTCTGCCTTTTCCACTTTATTTTATTTTCCCTTTTTATTTATTTTTTATTTTTAAAATATTTTTTGTCAATTACAGTGTGTCGAGTTGTAAGAGTTCTTTATAAATTTTGGATATGAACCCCTTATTAGATGTATCGTTGGTGTATATCTTCTCCCATTTAGTAGGTTGTCTTTTCATTTTGTTCATGGTTTCCTTTTCTGTGCAAAAAGCTTTTAGTTTGATGTAGTCCCATTTGTTTATTTTTTCTTTCATTTCCCTTGCCTGAGGAGATGCATCCATATATATATATATATATATATATATATATATATATATATATATATATATATATATATGTCAGAGTTTACTGCCTATGGTTTTTTCTAGGATATTTATGGCTTTGAGTCTTACATTTAAGTTTTTAATCCATTTTGAGTTTATTCTTCTTTATGATGTAAGAAGCTGGTCTAGTTTTATTTCTTTGCATGTATCTGTCCACTTTTCACAAAGCTGATTATTGAATAGATTGTCTTTACCCCAGTGCATATTCTTGCCTCCTTTGTCACATAGTAAATGACCATAGAGGCATGGATTTATTTCTGGGCTTTTTTGTTCACTTTCATTGGTCTATGTGTCTACTTTTATGGCAGTATTATGTTGTTTTGATTACTATGGCTTTGTACCTACAACTTTCTTCTTCTTTCTCAAAATTGCTGTCATTATATCTTTGTGTGTGTGGTTCCGTATACATTTTAAGATTTGTTCTAGTTCTGTGAAAAATTCCATTGTTATTTTGATAGGGATTGCATTGAATCTATAGATTGCTTTGAGTAGTATGGATATTTTAACTATATTAGTTCTTCCTATCCCTGGGCATGGTATATGCTTTCATTTATTTACATGTTCTTTAATTTCTCTCTGCAATGTCTTATAGTTTTCTGAGTGCAGGACTTTTACCTCCTTGGATAAATTTATTCCTAGGTATTTTATTTTTGATAGAATTGCAAAAGTAATGTTTTCTTAATTTCTTTTTCTGACAGTTTATTATTGGTATACAAAAATGCACCTAGTTTCTGAATATGAATTTTGTATCCTGCTACTTTACTGAATTCATTTATCAATTCTAATAGTTTTTTTTGGGAATCTTTGGGGTTCTCTCTGTATAGTATCATGTCATCTGCAAATAATGACAATTTCACTTCTTTCTTTCAAATTTGGATGCTTTTTCTTTTTCTTTTTCTTTTTTTTTTTTTGTCTGATTGCTGTGGCTAAGACTTTCAGTACTATGTTAAATAAAAGTAATGTAGTGTATATCCTTGTTTTGTTCCTGATCTTATGGAAAACACTTTTAGCCTCTCCCCCATTGAGTATGATGCTAGCTGTGGGTTTGTCATATATAGCCTTTATTATTCTGAGGTATGTTGCAGGAATTTGTTTGTTTGTTTGTTTGTTTATTTATTTTGCCAAAGCATCAGAGTAAAGCAATAATTGTCTGCAAATGATAGAAGATTTAAAACTGGCCACGGTTAAAAATCTGATGAGAGCTCACATACATATACATACAAACAATGTAATTGACTTAACTATCCCTTGCAATCTTAGTTAGCTTGACCATATATAAAATTCTTATCTTAAGATCCTTTTTTCACAAACCTTTTGCAACTTCCACAAACCTTCTTCAACTTTCATGTACCTTTCATGTTTTGTCCTCTCCTTTCCCTTCTTATTTTGAAACAATGATTTTTTTTAGGACAAAATTTACTTCCTTTTCTTTATTATCCCCTAAAAAACTAATATTCACTATATTTTTTCTTACCCAAAAAACACATTTTATTTTCCTTTCTCTTAAAAAAAAGTGCATCTTCATGCTTCACACCTTCTTTGTTTTGAAGACATAATCCTATTTCCCATGTACAGTTATTTTGTTTCATCCTAATTATGTTGTAGTAGTTTTTGGGGAAAATAGTTCTTTTATAAATCTATTTTGTCAAGTGATCTTATATAGCAGTCTGTATTTTTAAAAGTCCTCCTTTTTTCCATCAGTCTCTATGGGCAATGATTTGATTAGCTCCTGGGTGTTTATATTTCTGAAGACATGAAAGATTTACAGATAGAGAAATACTGTAAATTTTTAGCATTGTACCATGGCATGTCAGAATTTTAGGAATTTTATATAATCAAAGGTTTAGCATAATTTATTTAACAATGAGTCCTATGTAATTTAACATATTATGAAATCTAATTATGTTAATACTCTTATGTTTTAAAAAAAGATATTTTCTTTGAAATGTTTCAGGAATCTTTCTGAAAAATCTCAAAGTTCTCATAAATCTCAATGATTAAGACAAAAACTAATTTTCAAATATAGGAAAATTTGTCAAACATATAAGAAGTTTTAAAACACTTTTTTAAAAATAGAGTCATAGGTCATTGTGGAACAATACTTATGTTATTAATTTAATCATGGTGACAAAGACTTTTCAGGCAAATAGAGAAAATAAAATGGTAGTAAGCAAAATTTAGCTCTTTTTATATTAAGAACACTCACTTTAATTAAGCAATTAAAGACCTGATTATAAAAAACACAGGGAATTATCTTAATAAAACATAATATTTTTGCTTTCACTTTATAATTTCTTTTTAAGAGTATACCCAGTAGAAACCATACCTGGTTCCAGGTGATGCAGTTTCATGAAAGTGAGGCCACTTTAGATCTTGTTCCACACACCAGATATGTAAACCGGAAAATAAAGGGCTTTTCAAACTGTGGGGCAACAAGCATTTATTTGAGATTTAAAAAAAAAAGAATAGTGATTCAGAAACAGTAATTTAGGCAGAAGCACAAATACTGTTTTCATTAGGAAACAAAAGAAAGAGGTATTTATGAGAAAGGGAAGGAGAACTGTTGCATCAATAGAAGGTAAACATTTCTTTTATTGGTACAGTAAGCTAACATAAGTGATCTTAATGCTAAACAATTTTTGTTTTTAATTTTCAGTCTGTTGCAGTCACAAGGCCTATGTGTTCGGTACATCAAACACAGAGGGTTCCAAAAAAAAATGCATACATATTTTAAGAAAGGAAAAAACTATTAAAATTGTAATACTCATGAAGAAGTTAAATTGTCACTTTTTGCAGATACTGTATGTAGAAAACCCTAAAAAATCCACCAAAAAGCTATTCTAAGCAATAAACAAATACAGTACATTTGCCACCTACAAAAGCAATGTACAAAAATCCATTGCATTCTTGTATATACTAACAATGAAATATCAGAAAAGGAAATATAAAAAAACAATTTGTTTTGCAATTGCAACAAAAAAGAATAAAATATCTAGAAATAAACTTAATCATGGGTGTGAAAGATCTATACACTGAAAACTATAAGACATTTTTAAAAGAAATTGAAGAAGATATGAAGAAATGGAAAGACATTCCATGTTAATGGATTGGAAGAATCAACATAGTTAAAATGGCCACATTACCCAAAGCAATATACAGATTTAATGCAATCCCCATCAAAATCCCAGTGGCATTTTTTAAAGAAATAGAACAAAACATCATCAGATTTGTATGGAAACACAACAGGCCCTGGATAGCCAAAGCAATCCTAAGAAAAAAAAGAATAATGCTGGAGGTATCATACTCCCTGACTTCAGCTTATACTACAGAGCAACAATAATCACAACAGCATGGTATTGGAAAAAAAAAAAAAAAAAAAAAACATATACATAGAACAATGGAATAGAATTGAAAACCCAGGAAATAAACCCACATAAATATGGACAGGAATTTTTGACAGGGAAACGAAAAACATATGATGGAGAAAAGACAGCCTCTTTAATAAATGGTGGAAGGAGAATTGGGAACCACGTGCACAGAATGAAACAAGGCTGCTATCTGTCACCATGTACCAAAATTAACTCAAAATGGATCAAAGACCAAAACCAACTGACTGAGAGTAAATATTTGTAAACAATGCCCCCAACTGGGGGCTAATATCCAAAATATATAAAGAACTCAGACAACTCAACAACAAAAAAACAAACAATCCAATTAAAATATGGGCAGAGGACCTGAACAATCATTTCTCCAAAGAGGACATACAGATGGCCGAGAGACATATGAAAAGATGCTCAACATCACTAATCATCAGAGAAATGCAGATAAAAACCACAATGAGGTATAATCTCACACCTGTTAGAATGTCTATCATCAACAAGATGAGTAATAAGTGTTGGAGAGGCTGTGGAGGAAAAGGAACTCTCATACACTGTTGAAGGAAATGCAGATTGGTGCAGCTGCTATGGAAGGCAGTGTGGAGGTTCCTGAAAAATTAAGTAGAATTACCATTTGACCCAGCAATCCCTGTCCTACATGTTTACCAAAAAAATTTATCCGTGAACATACATGTGCTCCAATGTTCATTGCAGCTTTATTTATGGTCTCCAAGACCTGGAAACAACCAGTGTCTTTCGGTAGATGATTGAATAAAGATGTTATAATTATACACAAAGGAATACTATTCTGCCATAAGAAAAGATGAAATAGTGCCATTTGCAACAACATAGATGGATCTTGAGATTATTATGTTAAGCGAAACAAGTCAGACAGAAAAACCACATGATTTCACTGATACGTGGGATATAAAATTGAAAACAACAAAGGAACCAGACAAATGAAGAAACAAAAACTCATAGACACAGACAATACTTTAGTATTTACCAGAGGGTTAGCGAAGAGGGGTGGTAAATGAGGGTAAATGGGGTCAAATATATGGTGATGAAAGGAGAATTGACTCTGGGTGGTGAACACGCAATGTAATATATAGATATGTATTACAGAATTGTACATTTGAAACCTATGTAACTTTACTAACCATTGTCACCCCAATAAGATTTAATTTAAAAAATTTTAATACTCAATATATGCCAATAGCAAAAGATGAACACAAGTCACGTTTGACTTCTGCAATTACAAGATGTGCTCAAAGTGGTTACCATCAGCATAACTTTAATACAGTATTTTTCCTTTCTTAAAATGTCTATACATTTTTTGGCACCCTCTTTATTTAATTTTCAGTAGATCAGACTTTGGAATAAGGAAATTTTTTACTTACTGAAATGGTACCATAACAATAAGATAGGAGATTTCTAGTTTTTTCAAATCCATCTTAAGAGAGTCAGAATTTAGGCTTCTTTTATGTCAAGGGAAGAGGAAATGGTCAGGGCGGAGGTGGGATCCCAGGAAGAGAGGAAATCTCTTTGATACCAGTTGTGTTTTTTTTTTTTTTTAATTAAAGTTTATTGGGGTGACAATTGTTAGTAACATTGCATAGAATTCAGGTGTACAATTCTGTAAATACATTATCTATATCTCACATTGTGTGTTCGTTCACCTACCAGAGTCAGTCCTCTTTCCATCACAATATATTAGATCCCATTTACCCTATTCTAGAGCCCCCTTCATCCTTACCCTCTGGTAACTCCTAAACTATTGTCTATATCTAAGAGTTTTCTTCCTTCATTTGTCTGTCTTGTTCTTTTGTTGTTTTCAGTTTTATATGCCACATATCAGTGAAATCATATGGTTCTCGACTTATACTGTGTAACTTATTTCACTTAGCGTTATAATCTCAAGACCCATCCATGTTGTCACAAATAGTACTATTTCATTGTGTATATATACCACACCTACCTTAACCATTCATCTATGGAAGGACCTATTTGTTGTTTCCATGTCTTGGCCACTGTAAATACAGCTGCAACGAACATTGGAGCACACAGCATTTATGGATAAATGTTTTCAGATATTTTGGATAGATACTCAGGAGAGAGATTGCTGAGTAATTTGGTAATTCTATCCTTAATTTTTGGAGGAACCTCCACACTGCCTTCCATAGTGGCTGCACCAATCTGTATTCCCACCAACAGTGTATGAGGGTTCTTCTTCTCCACAGCCTCTCCAACACTTGTTACTATTTGTCTTCTTGATGATAGCCATTCTAACTGGGATGAGGTGATATCCCATTGCGGTTTTTATTTGCATTTCTCTGATGATTAGTGATGTTGAGTATTTTTTCATATGTCTATTTGCCATTTATATGTCTTCTTTGGAGAAATGTCTCTTCAGGTCCTCTGCCCATTTTGCAATTGGGTTGCTTGTTTTTTGTTTTTTAGTTGTATGAGTTCCTTGTATATTTTGGATATTAGCCCCTTACCAGAGGTGCTGTTTGCAAAAATCTTCTCCCATTCAGTTGGTAGCCTCTTTATTTTGTCGATGTTTTCTTGTGCTGTGCAGAGGATTTTAAGTTTGATATAGTCCCATTCATTTATTTTAGCTTTTATTTCCCTTGCCTTTGGAATCAAATTCATGAAATGCTCTTTGAACCCAAGGTCGATAAGTCTAGTACCTAAGTTTTCTTCTACGCAGTTCATTGTTTCAGGTCTAATAATTAGGTCTTTGATCCATTTTGAGTTAATTTTGGTACATGGTGACAGATAGCAGTCCAATTTCATTTTTTGTATGTGGCTTTCCAATTCTGCCAGCACCATTTATTGAACAGGCTGTCTTATCACCGTTGTATGTTTTTCGCTTCTTTGTCAAAAATAATCTGTCCATATTTATGTGGATTTATTTCAGGGAACTCAGTTCTGTTCCATTGGTCTGTGTGTCTGTTTTATTGCCAATACCATGCTGTTTTGATTATTGTTGCCCTGTAGTACAAGCTAAAGTCAGGGAATGTGATACATCCAGCATTGTTCTTTTTGCTTAAGATTGCTTTGGCTATTTGGGGTCTTCAGTGGTTCCACACAAATCTGATGATTTTTTGTTCTATTTCTTTAAAAAATGCCATTGGGATTTTGATGGGGGTTGCATTAAATCTATATACTGCTTTGGGTAATACAGCCATTTTGACTATATTGATTCTTCCAATCCATGAGCACGGAATGTCTTTCTTTTTGTTTGTGTCTTCCTCAATATTTTTTTAAAACTGTCTTATAGTTTTCAACATATGGGTTTTCACATCCTTGGTTAAGTTTATTCCTAGGTATTTTATTTTATTGTTTTTGTTGCAATTGCAAAAATAATTTTTTTATTTCATTTTCTGAGATTTCATTGTTACTATACAAGAATGCAATGGACTTTTGTACATTGATTTTGTAGCCGGCAACTTACCGTATTCGTTTATTGTTTCTAATAAATTTTTGGTGGAGTGTTTAGGGTTTTCTGTATATAGCATCATTTCATCTGCAAAGAGTGACAGTTTAAGTTATTCATTCACAATTTGGATGCCTTTTATTTCTTTCTCTTGTCTGATTGCTCTGGCAAGGACTTCCAACACTATGTTGGAAAGCAAAGGTGATAGGGGACAGCCCTGCTATGTTCTTGAATGTAGAGCAAAGTGCTTCAATTTTTCACTGTTAATTATGACATTAACTAAGGGTTTGTCATATATGGCCTTTATTATGTTAAGGTATTTTCCTTATATACTTATTTTATTAAGTGTTTTAATCATAAATGGATGTTGTATCTTGTCAAATGCTTTTTTGGTATCAATTTACATAACCATTTGATTTTTGTCGTTTATTTTGTTTATGTGATGTATCACATTGATGGATTAGCGTATGTTGAACCATCCTTGTGCCCCTGGGATGAACCCCACTTGGTCGTGATGAATAATCTTTTTAATGCTTTCTTGCATTCAATTTGCTAGAATTTTGTTTAGGATTTTTGCATCTGTGTTCATCAGAGATATTGGTCTGTAGTTTTCTTTTTTGTGTGTTATTCTTACCAGGGTTTGGTGTCAGGGTCATTCTGACCTCATAAAATGAGTTAGGGAGTATTGTCTCTTCTTCAGTTTTTTGGCAGAGTTTGAGTAGGACAAGTGTTAGATCCTCTTTGAAGGTTTGGTAGAATTGACTGTTTAAGGCATTTGGTCTTGGACTTTTGCTATTGGGAAGGTTGAGGATGACTGATTCAATTTCCTTACTGGTGATCGGTCTGTTTAGATTTTCCAGTTCTTCATGATTCAGCCTAGGAAGGCTGTACATTTCCAAGAACTTGTACATTTCTTCTGGGTTATTGAATTTGGTGGCATATAGTCCTTCATAGTATTCTTCGACGATCCTTTGTATTTCTGTGGCTTCCATGGTAACTTCCCCATTTTCAATTCTGATTTTGTTTATTAGTGTCTTTTCTCTTTTTATTTTAGTGAGTCTAGCTAAGGTTTTGTCAATTTTATTAATATTTTCAAAGAACCAGCTCTTTGTCACATTAATTTTTTCTATTGTCTTTTTGTTCTCTGTTTCATTTAGTTCTGCTCTATTTTTATAATTTCCTTTCTTCTGCAGACTTTGGTTTTCATTTGTTCTTCTTTTTCTAGTTCTTTATGGCGTAAAGTGAGGTTATCTATCTGGCTTTTTTCTTGTTTCCTGAGATGGGCTGGTAGTGATATAAATTACCCTCATAAAACTGCTTTCACTGCATCCCAAAAATTTTGGTAGGATGTATTTTCATTCTCATTTGTTTCCATGTAGCTTTTGATCTCTCCTCTTATTTCTTCTTTGACCCAGTCATTCTTTAAAATTATGTTGTTTAATTTCCACATATTTATTGTTTTTCTTTCTTTCTTTTTGCAGTTGATACCCAATTTCAAAGTGTTGTGATCAGAGATATTGCTTGGTATGATTTCAACCTTCTTAAATTTGCTGAGGCTGGTTTCATGTCTCAATAGATGGTTTATCCTTGAGAATGTACCATGTACACTAGAAAAGAATATATTGTCTGATGTTTAAGGATGAAGTGCTCTATAAATGCCAATTATGTCCATTTCATCTAATATATCCTTTAGTGTGGATGTTTATTCATTTATTTTCTGTTTGGATAATCTATCCATAGCTGTCAATGATGTATTTAAGTTCCCTACTGTAATTGTGTTTTGGTCAATTTCTCCCTTTAGTTCTGTTAGTATTTACTTGGTATATTTTGGTGCTCCCTGATTGAGGGCATAAATATTGATGACTGTTATGTCTTCTTGTTGTATAGTTCACTTTATCTTTATGAAACGTCCATTTTGTCACTTGTTATCTTTTTTATCCTGAAGTCTGTTTCATCTGATATCAGTATGGATACACCTGATTTTCTCTGAGCACCATTTGCTTGTCGTGTCAGTTTCCACCCTTTCCTTTGAGTCTCTGTTTGTCCTTATAGCTGAGATGTGTCTCTTGGAAGCAGCATGTGTTTGGGTTTAGTTTTTTGACCCAATCTGCTACTCTATGCCTTTTCATTTGTGAGGTCAATCTATTTATTTGTAGGGTGATTATTGACACGTGAGGTTTTCCTAATATTCTTTCTTTGGTTTTCTGGTAAGACTGTGTCTCCATTGTTTCTTTGCCTTTTTGTTGTTATCCATTATTTCTGTGTAGTGTTATTCTATGATTTTTCCCTCTGTTTCTTCTTTTATTGCATTATATATTTCAGTTTTTGATTTTTTTTGAGTGGTTACCATAAGTTTATGTAAAAGAAAGTATCATATTTAGAGTACTCCATTTTCTTCAGCATACTTACATTCTCCCTTCCCATGTTCCGGTTCAGGCCTTTACTCTCCCCCCCTTTTATGTTTTGGTTGTCACAAATTATCCCTATTTATGCTGGTCGAATATACTGCTTCAGTATTTCTTGTAGTGCAGGTCTTGTGTTAGAAAATATCCTCAGCTTCTGTATGTCTAGAAATGTCATTTTTCCTCCTTCACATCTAAAAGATATTTTTGCTAGATATAATATTCTTGGCTCATAATTTCTCTATTTCAATAGTTTGAGTATTTGATTCCACTCATTCCTGGCTTGTAGAATTTCTGGCGAAAAATCTGATGATAATCTAATAGGCTTTCCTTTGTAGGTTACTGTCTTCTTTTTCCTGGTGTCTTCAGGATTCTTTCTTTGTCGTTAATTTTTGACAGCTTCAATACAATGAGCCTTGGAGAAGGCCTGTTTGGAATGAGGTAATTCAGTGTTTTATTTGCTTCTTGGATTTGAGGATCCAGTTTGTTCCACAAGTTTGGGAAGTTTTCGTTGACTATTTGTTTGAATATACTCTCTGTTCCGTTCTTTCTTTCTTCTCCTTCTGATATACCCATTATTCTTATATTGCTTTCTGATGAAGTCAGAATGTTCTTATATAATTCTTTCATGTCTCAAGTCTCTTTCTTCTTCCATCTGTGTCATTTCCAGATTTTTATCTTTGATGTCACTGATTCTTTCCTCCATGTGGTCAACTCTACTACCTAAGCTGGGTATTTCATTCTTCATTTTTTTTTATTGAGTTCTTAATCTCCAAAAATTCTATTTGGTCTTTTTTAAAATTACAATCTCTTTGGTAAAATGTTAATTTTGTTCTTTGATTGTGTTTCTGAGTTCATTTAACTGCCTGTCTGTGTGTTTTTTTGCATCTTATTTAGTTTTTTGAGAACAGCAATCTTGAATTGTCTCTCATTTCAGTCACATATTTCCATGTCTTTTTCTTTCTTTCTTTCTTTCTTTTTAGTTTAAGGTGCACAAAAAAATGTAATAGTTAGACAGTTATTATTTATTTATTTATATCCCTCACACAGTGACAAGCCCTCTCCCCCCATCCATTAACCCTCTGACATTTCACACAGCCATTACGTTTCCACTGTCTCTGTTTCTAATGCTGTACGCCGCTTCTTGTAAATATATATATATATATATATATATATATATATATATATATATATATATATATATAATTGTAGTTGATATTCATTATTGTTCAACTTCAGCTTCAGGAGTACAGTGTCGTGATCAGGCGTCTACATCATCCCTGAGGTGGTCTCCATAATGAGATAAGTGTCCATTGGATACCCTACAAAATCTTTACAACATTATTTATTACATTCCCCAAATTCACTTTCGTCACCCCATGGCAATCTTGTGGTTTCTGACTGTGCCTTTTAATCCCCTCACCTTCCCCCTTACCCTGACCCCCCCGCCCATCTAGCAACCGTCAGTTTTTCCTCTGTGTCTCTAAGACTCTTTCTGATTAGTGTATTCATTTACTTTTTTTCTTTAGATTCTACATATAAATGAGATCGTATGGTATTTGTCTTTCTCTGTCTGACTTATTTCACTTAACATAATGTTCTCTGGGTCCATCCATATTGTTGCAAGTGGTAAGATTTCATTCTTCTTTATGGCTGCATAATAAATTGTCCATTGTATAAATGTACCACAGTCTCTTAATCCAGTCATCTACCTATGGGCATTTTGATTGTTTCCATGCATTGGCTATAGTGTATAGTGCAGCCATAAACATAGGGGTGCATAAATTTTTTTGAATTAGAGTTTTGGATTTCTCCGGATAGATACCTAGGAGTGGAATTGCAGGATCATAAGGTAGTTCCATTTTCAGATTTTTGAGATATCTCCATACTGAATTTGTTACTGGCTGCACCAATATGCAAGTCCCACCAAGAGTGCACAAGCGTTCCCTTTTCTCCACATCCTCGCCAGCACTTGTTGTTTGTTGATTTATTGATGATAGCCATTTTGACTGCGATGAGGTGGTATCTCATTGTAGTTGTTATTTGCATTTGCATTTCTCTAATGATTAGTGAGGTTGAGCAGTTTTTCATATTTCTGTTTGCCATCTGTATGTCCTTCTTAAAAAAATGTCTCTTCATGTCCTCTGCTCATTTTTTAAGTGAGTTGTTTGCTTTTTTTGGAGTTGAGTTGAGTGAGTTTTTTTTTAATAAATTTGGGTTATTAATCCCTTATCAGATATGACACTGGCAAATATCTTCTGCCAATCAGTAGGATCCCTTTTTGTTTTATTGATGGTGTCCTTTGCTGTGAAAAAACTTTTTAGTTTGATGTAATCCCATATATTTATTTTTTCTCTTACTTCTCTTGCCTGAGGGTATATATCAGTAAAAATCTTACTCTGGTAATGTCTGTAAAGTTTCTTCCTATATTTTATTCTAGGAATTTTATGGTTTCAGATCTTACATATAAGTATTTGATCCATTTTGAATTTTTTCTTGTACATGGTGTAAGGAGGTGGTCCAGACTTCATTTTTTTGCATGAGTCTGTCCAGGTTTCTCAGCACCATTTATTGAATAGACTGTCTTTACCCTACTATAAAGCCTTGCTTCCATTGTCATAGATTAAATGACCATATAGGCATGGATTTATTTCTGGACTCTCTATTCTGTTCCATTGATCTATGTGTCTGTTTTTATGCCAGCACCATACTGTTGTGTTTACTATAGGCTTGTAGTATAGTTTGATTTCAGGTATCATTATACCTCCCATTTTGTTCTTATTTCTGAAAATTGCCGAGGGTATCCAGGGTTTTTTATGGTTCCATATAAATTTTAGGATTACATGCTCTATTTCTGTGAAAAATGTCCTTGATAGTTTGATAGGAATTATGTTGAATCTGTATATTGCCTTAGACAGTATGGGCATTTTAACTATATTAATTCTTCCTATCCATGAGCACGGTGTGTGTTTCCATCTATTTGTATCTTTTTTAATTTCTCTCTTCAGTGTCTTATCATTTTCTGAGTACAGATTTTTACTTCTTTGGTTAAATTTATTCCCAGGTATTTTACAGTCTTTGAAGCAATTGTAAATGGGATTGTTTTCTTAACTTCTCCTTCTGATATTTTATTATTGGTATATACAAATGCAACTGATTTCTGAATATTAATTTTGTATTCTGCTACTTTACTAAATTAATTTATCATTTCTAATAGTATTTTGGTGGAGTCTTTACGGTTCTCTATGTATAGTATCATGCCATCAGCATATAATGACAATTTTACTTCTTCCTTACTAATTTGGATGCCTTTTATTTCATTTTCTTGTTTGATTGCTGTGGCTAGAACTTCCAGTGCTATATTGAATAGAAGTGTAGAAAGTGGGCAACCTTGCCTTGTTCCTGATCTTAAGGGGAATGGGTTTAGCTTTTCCCTATTGAGTATGATGTTAGCTGTGGGTTTATCATATATGTCGTTTATTATGTTGAGATATGGTCCCTCTATTCCCACTTTCTTAAGAGTTTTTATCATAAATGGCTGCTGGATTTTGTCAAATGCTTTTTCTGCATGTATTGATATGATCATATGATTTTTATTTTTCATTTTGTTAACATGGTGTATCACATTAATTTATTTGTAGAAGTTAAACCAACCTTGCATACCAGGAATGAATCCCACTCGATCATGGTGTATGATCTTTTTAATGTATTGCTGAATTCTGTTTGCTAATATTTTGTTGAGGACATTTGCAAGAATGTTCATTAGAGACAGAAGCTTGTTATTTTCTTTTTTGTAATGTCCTTGTCTGATTTTGGGATCAGGGTGATAGTAGCCTCATAAAATGTGTTTGGGAGCTTCCCCTCCATCTGGATTTTTTTGAATAGTTTGAGGATAATAGGTGATAATTCTTTTTTGAATATTTTGAAAAATTCACCTGTAAAGCCATCTGGTCCAGGGCTTTTGCTTGTTGGAAGCTTGTTGATTACTGATTCAATTTCCTTGGTGATAATCAGTCTATTCAGGTTTTCTGTTTCTTCTTGAGTTAGCCTTGGAAAGTTTTATGCTTCTAGAAAATTGTCCATTTCTTCCAGATTGTCTAATTTGTTGGCATATAGTTGCTCATAGTAATTTCTTATTATATATATATATATATATATATATATATATATATATATATATATATATATATATATATATATATATTTTGCATTTCTGTGGTGTCTGTTGTCCCTTTTTCTCTTTCATATCTGATTTTATTAATTTGGGTCCTCTCTCTCTCTCTTTTTTTTTTTTTTTTGATAAGTCTGGCTAAAGGTTTGTCAATTTTATTTATCTTCTCTAAAAACCAAATCTTGGATTAGTTGATCTTTTGTATTGTTTTTCTGGTTTCTATTTCATTTATTTCCTCTCTGATCTTTATTGTCTCCTTCCTTGAACTCCCTTTGGGCTTATTCTGCTGTTCTCTTTCCAGATCCCTTAAGTGTGAAGATAAACTGTTGATTACTGATTTTTCTTGTTTCTTTAGATAGGACTGCATTGCTATGAATTTCCCTCTTAGGACTGCTTTTGCTACACCCCATAGATTTTGTGTTGTCATGGTTTTATTTTCGTTTGTCTGGAGATATCTTTTGATTTCTTCCTTGATCTCATGGTTGAACCATTCATTATTTAGTAACATGTTATTCAGCCTCCATGAATTTGTATGTCTTCCAGTTAGTTTTTTCCCTGTAGTTCATTTCTAATTTCATAGCACTATGATTAGAGAAGACAATTGCTATGATTTCAGTTTTCTTAAATTTATCAAAACTTGTTCTGTGGCCTAACATATGGTCTATCTTGGAAAATGTTCCATGTGTGCTTGAGGAGAACATGTATTCTGCAGCTTTGAGATGAAATGCTCTGAAAATGTTGATTAAATCCAACTGGTCCAATGTGTCATTTAAGGCCATTGCTTCCATGTTGATTTTCTGTCTGGAAGACCTGTTCCTTCTTGTCAGAGGATGTTGAAGTCCCCTACTATGATAGTATTACTGTTGATCTCTGTCTTTATGTGGTCAATGTCTGTTTTATATATTTAGGTGCTCCTATGTTGGGTGCATAGATGTTTACTAGGGTTATGTCCTCTTGTCAGATTGATCCCTGTATTATTATATAGTGCCCATTTTGTCTTTTAATATATTCTTCATTTCTAAGTCTATTTTGTGAGATATAAGTATCGCAACTCCAACTTTTTTCTCATTTCCATTTGCATGAAATATCTTACTCCAACCCTTCACTTTCAGCCTGTGTGTGTCTTTAGATCAGAGGTGAGTCTCTTGTATACAGCATATACAAGGGTCTTGCTTTCTTATCCACTCAGCCACCCTATGTCTTTTGATTGGAGCATTTAATCCATTTACATTTAAAGTGATTATTGATAGGTACATAGTTATTGCCATTTTTTAATTTATAGTTATATTTTTTTCATCTTTATTCTGTTTACAGAAGCCCTTTTAATATTTCCTGCAATGCTGGCTTGGTGGTAATAAATTCCTTTAACTTATGCTTTTCTGGGAAGCTCTTCGTCTCTCCTTCAATTTTAAATGATGGCCTTGCTGGATAAAGCAATCTAGGTTGTAAGCCTTTGTTTCCCATAACTTTGAGTACATCATGACACTCCCTCCTGGCCTGCAATGTTTCTGTAGAAAAGTAATTTGATAGTGTTATAGGAGTTCCTTGTATGTAACCCACTGTCTTTCTCTTGCTGCTTTTAGGATTCTCTCTTTGTCTTTAACCTTTGCCATTTTAACTATAATGTGTCTTGGTGTGGACCTGTTTGGATTTATGCTGGTTGGGACTCTCTGCACTTCCTGTGCTTGTATACTGGTTTCCTTCACCAGGTTAAGGATGTTTTCGGACATTATTACTTCAAATATGTTCTCGATCCCTTGCTTCCTCTCTTCACGTTCTGGTATTCCTATGATGCGCATGTTGTTGCACTTGATGTTATCCCAGAGGTCTCTTAAACCATCTTCATTGTTTTTTAATTCTTTTTTCTTTTTGTTTTTCCGTTTGCATGATCTCTGCTAACTTGTCTTCTAAGTCACTGATTCGATCCTCTGCTTCATCTAACCTGCTGGTAATTCCTTCAAGTGTGTTTTTATTTCAGTTATTGTATTATTTAGTTCTAACTGGTTGTTCATTATGATTTCTCTATCCTTCTTTATGTCATCACTAAGGTCCTTAAACATTCTTATCATCAGTGTTCTGAACTCTGTCTCTGATAGGTTGGTTACCTCTATTTCATTTGGTTCCAATTCTGGAGGTTTCTTCTATTCTTTTATTTGGGCCATGTTTCTTTGTTTCCCCATTCTGGCTGATTCTCTGTTTGCTTCGATGTATTAGGTAGATCTCCTAGGGTTCTTAGTTTTTGCTGGGTTATCTCATGTAGTATATGTCCTTTACATTTGACTTGCACCACTTCCTTATTCTCCTGTGCATGTGCTCCAAAGGTGACTCTTGTGTTGTGTATATTCTCCTGTTAAAGTTGATTTTTAATTGCTTTTGGCTTATCACTGGGTGGGATTGATTCCTAGGCTGACAAGTTGTGAGACTTGAATCTGCCCACATTGGATGATCTGTGTGAAGGTTGACCGCTCAAATGAGGCTTGGCCCCTATGGCTTCTTGTGCCTGTAGAGAATTCCCTCTGGGTGTGTCACTTGTAGGTGAAACTCGGTAATACTCTGGTTTGGTCCTGAGTTGGCCTCTGGGTGTTTTGAATCTTGTGCCTCTTGAACTGGGCCCTGGTGTAGGACAATTTCAGAACAAAGCAAATCACCAAACACAACAACAACAACAAGGAAAAAAACAAACACACATGTAAAAACAACCAATAACCCACACTCAACACAGGCAAAAATATCAAAAATTCAAAAACAAAACAAAACAAAAAAAGCAGCGCCAGTCTTGGCTTAAGCCCACCAAGTAATCTCCAGGTTGTCCTCTGTTATAACAAAGAGTCCTCTGCATCTTGTGCAGGCAAAGCCAGTCACCTGGTGCCCAGAGAGACCCTGAGACTGCAGTTCTAGATGAGTAGGGCTATGGGGTCTGGAACGTAGTTTTTACAAAGTCAGTGCAGTTTCTGCTCTTGCCTGCACATATGCACACTGAGAGTAACACAGCTAGTTCTGTGCCCAGGACTCTTGAGTCTTAGAGCACTTCTGTGTGTCTCTGTGTGTGTGTGTGTCTGTGTGTGTGGAGAGTGGGAAATTTCTGAGCTGCTGAAAGCCCAGAGATGTGTCTGCCACCTGCTGCTGACCCCTGGTTGTTTCTCCACCATTGTAATTGCCCTGCCGTAGGCAGGCCAGAAAAGGTGGGAGCTGATGATGGAGGAATCTTCTCTCTCCCAGCCCAGCAGTGTCACACTCTTCCCAGCTTCTTCCCTGAGTCAGAGCTGCAAGCCAGGTCTTCCCAGATCCTGAGCAGTAAGGCTCTTCTGTAATCCGGCACTACTCCTCACTTCAGGGGCCAGCGTGAGTCTCTGGAAGGGCGATGGGTAGGATTGGCTGAGTGTGGGGAGGGGCCCAAGTAGGGTGTTTTTGTCCTTTGTCTGACCTAGGGCCCAGCTGGAGGTCTCAGCTGAGGTTACTGCCTCAAGAGCTGGATATTCTGCTCTCTCAGCAGGAGAGATCAGCTTTGGGACACAGGGAAAGAGCCCACCTTCTGGCTCTTGTGGTCTCTGTTCTGTACTGGGATCCCCTGCAACTCCGCAGCTGCAGATGTGGGCCGTGTCTCCTGTCTGCTCCCTTTCTTCTTCCCCTGCTAGCCCAATTTACCCACCTTCAAGGAATCCTCGTACGAGTCTCTTAGCTGTTCTGTGTGATGAGCAGAGAGTCCTTTGATGGATTATAGATGTTCAATTTGTGGTAAGTTCTGGAGGAGAACTCAAGAAGACCACCTCGCTGCCGCCATTCCTATGACGTCACTCCATATTTCCATGTGTTTAAGTTCATGTTCTGGAGACTTTTCATTTTCTTCCTGAGCTGTCATGTTACCTTGGTTATTCATGGCAATTAATGATTTATTATTTCTCTTCCTGGACATCTACAGGAGTGGGTTCTCCAACAGGTTGATAGAAAGAGGTATTTCTTTTGTTTTCCAGTAGGTGTTGGTAGGATGTTTTATAGTCTCTCTGATTGCAGTCTTTTATTCTCTCTCACATTGTAGTGTTATATTTTATCTGCACTATTGCAGCTTCTCACACAATAGAGGGATTCCCTGGAAGGCAGACTTCTCCTCTGTGAACAGTTCGCCTGGGTCATAGGGCGCAGCCTGCGTGGGGGGATGTGGAGAGCTTCTGAAGTTCCAAAGCTCTTCCTGCACCAGAGTCAGAGCTGGTGTGTTTCAGCAGCTCTGTTTACTCCTTCAGGGATCTGCCCAGATAGGTGGGGATAGGAGCAGGTTGGGTTGTGAGAGGTGGCCCAAACAATGGTGCCAACACCAGCACAGCCAGTCCTGCACCTAAGGCTCCCTCCCTTCTACCAGAACTAGTTGGGCTGCGAGTATGTGTCTGCGGGCCACAGTTCTCAGAACTGCAAATATTCGTTCTTTTGATCTGACACTGCTACTTTTCCGCTTCTAGCACTGGGCATGTGGGGGGCGGGTGAGCTCTGGAAGGGTAGGGAGGGGGCGTCTAGTCTCAGTGCCTAAGACTTCTCTGCAGTGAGGACTCAAGCCACCGTTTTCAGCCTTCTTCCCTCAGTCTTTGCCCCTGAGCGTTGGGTTCAGCCGTGTTATATGCTGTTCTCTCAGCTTTGTGGGCCATAAGCGGAACTCTAGCACTGTGAGTTCTTCCCTCTCCCGAAGCCGCAGTAGTTCTGGAGTGCAGCAACTGGAAGCTCCAAGCTAGTTCTGTGTCTTGTGCCCATGCAATCCCATCTCCACACTTCTCCCTTTCCTCTTTACCCCTTGTGCAATTTGCCCACCTTTAGATGATTTCTAGTGCACTTCTTAGTCTTACCTGTCTGCTGCGCAGGGAGTCCTTTGTGGAGCTACAGTTGTTCAATTTGTTGTAAATTCCAAGGGGGATTTCAAGAGGCTCACCTCATGCCGCCATTTTTATGACATCCACCAGTTGGTTCTTGAAGTCCTTTTCCCCTGCTGATCTGAGGGGTGTCCTGATATTCCTGAAAATCTTTGCTAAACAGCCATAGCTTTCCATATCTTTTCCACTTATTCAGGAAGCTGTTTGTGCAGAATTCCTCTAGTCAATTTGCATATCTGCAATAGGAACTATTTGCTTAAAGGTTTTGGGCGAAACGCAGGATAAAATTCGTGGTAAGAGTGAGAAGGGAGAGAAGCATAACACTCTCTCCAGTTACAGGAGTCATATCAGTCTGGTGATCATAATATCTGCTTTCTTGTTATTTTTGAAAATAGTTCTTTGGGACATAATGTTGCTTTAGGCCCAGTTCAAAGTTTATTTTGCCTTGTTTTAACATTCCAAAGGTTTGAAGCATAAGACATTCAAGGCATTTCCTCTAGGATGGCAGTTTCAGTTCCATTTTAAAGTGGCTCCATTTATATTATTTTTTCACACTAGGAAGCTCATGTGAGGCTTGCATACATTAAATTTAAATCTAAATTCATGGAGTGGATAACAAGTTAAAGATATGCTCCCCATTACTTATCTGAATTCTGCTTCCCTCAATCCCGCTCTTAACAATGTTTATGCTCTCTGACTTGGGTGGCTGGAAGGGTGGGACAGCAACCATCTCTGGTTGAGACAGCCCTGGGCATGTAGCTAGGGGGTGCCTTGGTGTGGAGGCTGGCTCGGGGCTGTAACAAATCCAGGTTGAGGTTGCCAGAGGCAGTGGACTCTTTGGGTGTCCTGGTGGGCTGTAGGAAACATGGTGGCCAACAGAGATGGAGCCCCCTAGGGGGCTGTAGGGGTCACAGGGCTAGGTGGCCCAGGGTATGGGACTTCAGGGGCTCCTGGGGCCCCTGGTGAATAAGTTTGCAGCAGGCTGTCCCTGTGTTAGCCTGGGGTTCAAGGCTCTGGGTTCATCCTGTGGGCTGGCAAGCTGGGTCTGTAGCTATTGTGGAGTGCCGTAGGGGCCCAGCTAACTTGGAGTTGCAGCAGTCTCTGGCTTAGTTGGCCTGGGGTTCAGGGCTCCTCTGGTGCCTTGTCATGCCGCCTGATGGGGCTGCAATAGGTTTGAGGAAGATGGCCTGGGATGGGGGATTCTGGAGGCACCTGAGAGGATGACTGTCTGAGGCTGCAGCTAATGGAAGGTGAGGTGGCCCGGGGTGTTGTGTGAAAGTCTTGCAGGGTGGTTGGAGCTGTAGGACTAAATTCCCATAGTTTGTCTACACAGAGGAAGAATGTAAATAATGACATTTGCCAGCTTTTCAGAACAAGGAGAGTTCCCATAGTTCCCCACACGTTTGGCAGGGATTAGAAAAAAATTTTTTTTTTCACATGTAGTCTACTTGACCTTTAAATCACTCTTTTATCACTGTGCTTCATAGAGGGCTCCTCGGTGGTATCCTTCTCCACTGCAAGTCTCCCCATTGAGGTGGGGGTTCCCGAGTTTACCACATCTCAGTCTCTCCTACCCTTCTCTATGTAGTTCCTCTCTAGTTTGTATCGTAGAAACTTCAATCAGCCCTCAATTGTTCTTCAAGAGGAATTGCTCTATATGTAGTTGTATATTCCCTCGGTGTCCCTGGAGGAGGTGAATTCAGGGTCTTCCTACCCCTCCATCTTGGACCTGCCTCCAAGATGTAATTTTAAATTCAAATATCCAAGTAGTGGTCCCCCCATGATCTTAGTCACCTGTGTTTCCTCTCTGAGCAGAGCACTCACTCCATTGTGTAATTACTGCCAGTTTTGTCTCACTTTCCACTAGACTGTGGAGATGGAACCATCTTCTTCACCATGATGCAACTCCTAGTGCCTGGCAGAGTGTCTGGCACAAGTGGGCACTCAAATATTTACTGAATGAGTATTTTCTACTGCATCTACTTGAATCCATTAAGGATATTTGGCCATACTGAATGACTGAATACTCACTCTTCAAATCTCTTATGCTTGTTATAATGTGGTGTGAACTGCTTCAACATTAAAACAAGTAGTTTGATTTTGCTATTGATAATCTAATTTCCTCAATTTGTAAAATGAGGTTTTAAAGACCTCTGTTGGCTTCAAATTTATTAATTGCCCACTCCCCCCAACCCCAAGACTCAACCCCTGCCTCCCACCCACCAAGCCCACTGTATTTTTCAAATGAAAACCAGGAAAGAGAAGTTAGAGCTTCTCTGTTTGATGTGAAAGGGTCAGAGGTGGGCTGAACATCACTTGCTCACCCTTCCAGGAATCCTCTACAGATCCCCTGGATGGATTCCACCAGGAATCACAGATGGAAACTATGGACCTGCTGTTTCTCTTCATCTCCAGAGGTATTAACAACAGTACCTGCTTCCACGCCCATTTTCCTTTATTTTTTTCCATTTTTCCAAGGTTTATTGAGATGTATTTGACATATAAGTTGTATAAATTTAATATGTACGAATTCGTAGTTTGATGCAGGTATTTACTGTGAAATGTTTACGAAGATAAGGATGATTAACACATCCTACTCACACAATTACCGTTTTGTTGTTGCTGTCATGCTGAGAACATTAAAGCTGTATATAACAGCAACGTTCAAATATATAAAACAGTATTGTTAACTAGTCATCATGCTGTACATTAGGTTCCCAGAACTTACTCATCTTATAACTGAAAGTTTGTACCTTTTGACCAGCTTTTCCCCATCTCCTCCACCGCGTAGCCCCACATGTCCATTTCCTTTTAAATACTTAAATGTTATTAGACTGAATCTATTGAAAGAAAAAAATACAGAAGAGGCAAATTCTGTTTCCAGAGTGACACATTTTCTTGCTTGTCATGGGATTTGGTTCAGTTTTTTGTGTTTTGCCTTGGAGAGTGCCTAAGCAATAAGTGTGGGTAGACTAATTGCTCAGGGGAAGAGGATAAAAAAGAAAGTAATGGGAACACTTCTTCCCTATCCGTGTCTTCTAATTCTTTAGAATATCCTAAGAGGTTCAATCTATAAGTCTAGAATTAGCCTTAACTTTGTGATGTGTCAAAAGAAAAGCAGGTATGTTTGCTAAAACCTGTTTTAAAAAAAAGACTTAAAGAACACTCTTAGTACAATTATGTGCTGGCAGACTTTAAAAAAAATCAGACAACAATGATAACAAATAAATAATCATGAAATGATTTATTGAAAAAATGACCACTCAGGTGAGTAATATCAGATAACAATGCCAGATAATTTTCAATATCAGATAACCTTCGTTTTGCATTAAAAATAAAACTATTTTTGAAGTACTTCAACTAACTCACCTAGGGATGCAGAATAGCCATGATCCTGTTCAGATATTTAAAAAGAATAGATTCGGAGGTGCACACCTGTGAGTGTGTGTGTGTGTGTGTGTGTGTGTGTGTGTCTGTCTGTCTGTCTGTGTGTGTGTGTGTGTGTGTGTACAGAAACTACCAAAGCAGACGGTAAGTGGGAGTTTAGAAATATGTAGATTTTGTAGTTTATCCTCAAACCTTGGGGAAGGGGCATGTATTTTTTCAGGGCACAAATCTACCAGTCAATATGGATATTTCGGCTGTGTAACACCAAACAGCACCATCTCCTCAGGGGGACATCACCTGCAGCCCAGGCCAGGGAGTCCCTGGAAAGGTAGTGTGGCTGTTACTCAGCCTGAGCAGAGGGGGCATGCGCGACTGCGGTATCCACCTCTTTTGCAATGCTTCTCTTCTTGGCAACAAAAGCGGTTATTTCAGCAGGGCCCTTCCGGATCTTACCAGCTCCTGCTTCGGGATTCTGGCCCTGGGCATCACGCAGTTGCAGCAGGCGGAGGCATAGGTCGTTGGGGTACCAGAATCCATAACGTGGCAGGGGTTTCTGCGGCAGGACTCCCTCATTGCACCAGCTCTCCTTGCCCAGTGCTTTCAGCTCTTCGGAGATGCCGAGTGAGGGTTTAGGACCAGGAACAGGGCCTTGGCCTCTAGGGCGACTCAGCCGGTAGCTAACACAAGGCCCTCGCCGCAGCGGTGCGCACTCGGGGCCTGTGGTAGGGGTGGACCCGGACTGGAGGGAGTCCTGCAGGCCGCTGGCTGGAGCTGGGAGCCCGGGCAGTCTCTCGGTCACGGCCTGGGGTCTGCGGGAGGGCGGGAAACACTGCAGCCCTTGGTCTGGGGGACAGCTCGGCAGGCGGCCACTCTGGCCCTGGGCCACGGTGAGGCCATCGCGGCTGCTGCCTTCGTGCTTGTTGACATTGTCCTCAGTGCTCCTGAGGCCGCGAGGCTGAGGCACGCGGTGGGGGTTGTAGTAGCCATGGCAAAAGCCCGGGCGGTTGGCAGCAAACCAGCTGCCCTCCACTGGGGCGCCCGCTGGACCAGTCACATTAGCGGCCTCGGTGCCCCGCTTGCCCAGCACCACATCGAACTCCACCATCTCGCCGTCGCCCACGCTGCGTTGGTATTTGTGAGGGTTATTCCGGGTGATGGCCGTCTGGTGCACGAATACATCTTCCTGGGTATCGTTCCTGCTGATGAAACCGTATCCTTTCTTCACGTTGAACCACTGGACATAGCCAAGCACCCTTGTGGCGATGACATTTCCCTGGGCGCTTGCTGCCGCGGTGGCCTCTGGGATCTCATCCCTGCTGTGGTTGCTGGTGACAAGGGCCCCGGGAAAATCTCCGCCTCCCAAGGACAACAGATCTTTCTCCGTGGCTTGGGGGGAGACTGAGTTTGCCGCCTCCATGAGGGTGGCCTCTCCTGCCTCACTCATGAGGACTTCCTTTCTCAGAGAAATTTGAGGGACCTCTTCTCTCGTTGGATGTGTCGGAAGTGGGGGGAGTGTCAGTCTGGAAGCGGGAGCCTTGCTCAAGGAGGTTCGCTGGTTAGGGCCAAGGACCCTCTGGCTTTGCTCTGAGACTCTTGGGAGAGGTCTGTGGCGTCTCCTGGGGAACAGGTAGTCGATCAAGCTGGCTGCTGGGGTGACGTCTCAATGGGAGCCCTAGACTGCCCTCTAGCTGGGGGGAGGGGCAGATAGGCTCTGCCACGTGCTCCTGGCGCCACGTCACAGCACCTTCTGGGTGCTAGTGGAGAAGGTGCCCACATGAAGCCCTAGGGAATGGTCTCTTTGAAGTGTCTCTTGCTTGTTTGAGTGGATGTGAAGAGAGGACCCACCTTCCATCCCTCTCCCTTGTTTAGGTAGATTCAGAACATTTTAAGGGCACTCTCTAAATACTCTTTCACAAAATTCTGGTCCTCTTCCAACCCCTTGTGTGCCATTTATGTGATTGAGGCATTTTGCGTATCTTGAGGCAAAATGACAACCCCATGAAATTAGACCCAATCAAAGAATCCTACTGTTTTTTGTTTGTTTGTTTTTGCTTTTTTCTTTTTGTTTGTTTTGTTTTGTTTTCCTGCAGAGGGACAGAAGACATCTACCAGGGCTAGAACGCTAGTACTGAGAGGACACTAACCAAGCACAAGTTTATCCAGACTAGTGCTAGGTTTATAAAGTAATGAAGCTGAGTGGAAACATTTTTGTAACTAGAATATTCTGAAAATCCTGTTGAACTCTCTGTTCCTGCATACATAAAGCAAATGATCCGGTAGAGTACAACAGAGCTCAGGTCATTGACTCTCATGTTTAACCGTAGATCCAAACTTTTATTTATTTATTTTTTCAAATAGTTTATGAGTTTGTGATCTTCATCCTAAATTGGGGTTCTGATTTAATTGTACAGAAACCCTAAGAATTCAGCCTACCTTCAGTGCTGAGACTGTACTAAAGTACAGCTAGTTCTCTGAAATATAGCCTTTCTGAAGTGATGACAGAGCATGCTAAAATAGTTGATTGTAACTGGTCAGAATACTCAGTTTTCATTTATTAATAAGAAAAACAACCCAAGGTGGCCTACCATTTTAGAGTTTACAGAAACCACTCACAGGTTGTGCATTTTGATCCTTGCAGCAACCCACTCTATAAGGAAGTGGGACAGGTGCTGTTTTTATTCCTCTCTGACAGATGAGGGAACCTGGGTCCAAAGATAGGAAGTTGCTTGCCTACGTTCACATATTTAGGATGGGGTGAACCCTTAAATGTTATCTCAGATAAATTTCACTCCAAGTCCAGGTCTCTTTCCACCACCCCTCACTGACCTTCATGTACAGTCTGTCACCTGTTTCATTTGATGTCAGAGACCAGCAACCTCTTTCAGAGAGGTCATGGTCTCATACAACCCAGTAGAGAACACAAGAAACACTTCTGCATGGCAGATCTGTCGCCTCTCTGTCCAGGCTCTTGGGTCTGGCACTCTCCAGGGCCAAAACTTGCCTTCACATCAATAAATCAATACCTCCTGTCACCCATACAAAGGACCTTCTACCTACAGCTGACTAGAAAGTGAAAAGTCTACTTATTGTAGACTCAGTAGCCATATCTTCACTATGTTGGTGCAATACCAAGTGGAAGAAGGGGTCTTGATTTTTTTTTATTTTAATCTTTAAGAAAATACTTCTTCAGGTATTGTCTGTTATAGTTTTTCCAAGCATGACAGAGCACCAGGCTACTGTCAGTATCCTCACATGACTGAGAGTAAGTAAGCCAGGGCCATAGGGCAGGAAGCAGCTAACTGACCTAACCAAGTCCTCCCATGTAGTAGGTGCAGAGCCAGGATAATACCTCTGGGCCTTCAGGCCCGCTGGTTCCTAGTCTAGTGTGCCCTCCGTGGCCACGTGAGGCTACTTCTGTGATGCCATCAACCGTTCTTTCTTTCCTGTCCCAATAGCTCACCTTACTGCAGCCCACATTTGCCACACCCATTCCCATCTCTGGGCCTGTGTTAACTTCTTCCTCATTCTCCTAGGAATACCTTTTCTCCTCTCTGTCTGTATAACCACACCATCAATCCCAGCGTCTCTTGAGTGCCACTGCCACTTACTGTCCAAGGCAACTGAAAGCTAATATAATACATGCAGAAATAATAAAAGGAGATCTACAAAATGGCACTGAGAATGCCTACCCTTGTCTCACACCATGCAAATGACACATCTTAAAAGCCAGAGTGACTCCAGGGAAACTATGGATGTACATTAAAATATGGGCAGTGTTGCAATCTTCAGTGCACTGTCAGCTGAGGTTTTGGGAGCTAAAAATCATTCAAAAGAGCCAGGAATCTCAATTCAGAAGGTCTGGCTTGACTCCTGGAAAGGCCAAATACTGACCATTAAGCCTTGAGCAAATCACATCGCCTTTCTGAGATGCAATCTTCTCGCATGTGAAAAAGAAATATAAATGCTTTTCCTGTCTAGTTCATAGGGTTGTGGTGGCAATTACATGAAACAGTTTATATGAAAAAAATATATGTAAACCACAAGCCATGACACTCTTGCCATACAATACTATGTGTGTTGGAAAGAAAGAGAAAGAAAGAATGAAAGAGAAAGAAGGACTGAGAGAGAGAGGGAGAGAGAGAGAGAGAGAGAGAGAGAGAGAGAGAGAGAGAGAGAGAGAGAGAGAGAGAGAGAGAGAGAAGAGAGAGAAGAGAAAGAAAGAAAGAAAGAAAGAAAGAAAGAAAGAAAGAAAGAAAGAAAGAAAGAAAGAAAGAAAGAAAGAAAGAAGAAAGAAAGAAGAAGGAAAGAAAGAAAGAGTGATGGTTAATTTTATGTGTAAATTAGCTGGGCCGTGGTGCCCAGGTCTGTGGTCAAACATTGTTATGGATGATTCCAAAATGTGTGTGCTTTTAAATGAGAATAACTTAAATCTGTGAATTTTAAGTGAAGCAAATTTTCCTCTATAATGAGGGTGGGCCTTATCCAATCAAGTGAAGCCAGAACAGAACAAAAAATTGACCTCCCCCAAGCAAGAGGGAAATCTGCAGCAGATGGCCCTCAGACTTGATCTGCAACAGAAACTCTAGTCTAGGTCCCCAGCTTGATGGTCTTCAGACTTGAACTGTAGCCTTGGCTCTCCCTCGGGTCTCTAGCCTGTGAGAACATCCTGTAGATTTTGGAAGTACCAGTTTGCATAATCTCATGAGCCAATTCCTTCAAATAAACCTCTCTCTCTGTCTCTCTCTGTGTCTATTTCTCTTTATCTCCCCACACACACACACACAAACACACACACATACACACACAGACACTCATACATCTTATGGATTCCGTTTCTCTGGAGAACCCTGACTCATGCAAACTTTGGTACCAGGGCTGGTTCAAAATCTTAAGAATGAGTTTAGGGTTTGGCTGTTTACTTTGATTATATTTAAAAACACTAATTACTGCATGTCCAGTAGTAAAGAGCATTCTGATAGTCCATGGCAATAGAAATACACTAAATCTCACCATTGGATACTCTTTTTTTACAAAATTAGTTTCAGGTGTACAAAACAGCATAGTGATTAGACATTTATATACCTTATGAAGTGATAATCCCAATAAGTCTATTACCCATTCCATTGGATACTCTTAATCAAATACTTATATGAGACAGGGGTCTGGGTGACAATGTATATGATACCTTCAAAGATTTTGGGCAAACTAAAGAGTATAATGAGAATTTATGGTTGCTCCTAACGACACTGAAGAAAGTGGAAAAAGAAAAGGATGAGCTCAGAGATTTCAATTCCCTGCTCAAGCACTGCATGAGTGACAGTGCTTTGGTTTGCCCTGAAAGTGAATCCTCTCTTCTGTAGCCATGGGGCTAAGATTGCTGAAAGCAAAACCTAGAATCTCATTCTGTGAGTGTCTGAATTACTATGCAAATTGAATTCCTGACCTCTCTGTGCATCTACCCATAAAGTGAAGGTATCGATTGGGAAGGAATGGGATCCTGAACGTTGGAATGGGAACATGTGGGAAGACCTTGATGAACCTGGGAACATTAAGCCCCTAAATACCCATGAGTCATCTTCACCAGTGGAAGCACCCTCTCCACCCCAGTCTGAGGAGATTAACCCTGCCTTGCCTGAGGGAAGTATAATGGCCTCTCCTGAGAAAATGACCTTGAAAGATACTGCTGATGCTCCTCTGGACCAAACCCCACCACCTTTATCTGCTTCTAGACCTTTAAGAAGATGCAAGTCTCAGCAAGCCTCTTAAGGTGAGGTAAAAAATGTATAATGCATGAGAAGGTGTGCTGTACTCCAAAAGAGCTACCAGATTTTTCTAACTTATATGGACAGAGATAGGGAGACATGTGTAAGAATGGATATTAAGGGTGTGGGATAATGGTGGATGGAACATAAAGTTAGATCAGTGTGACTTTATCGATGTGGGCCACTAAGCAGAGATTGACATTTGTTATTGCAGCTTGGAGAGTTAGAAAGGGCTCTAAGAGTTTGTTTGGTTGGCTGACACATGGCACAAAATGCGGCTCACAGAAAGTGAACTAGAAATCTAGAACTTCCCGTGGTTTACTATAGAAGAAAGGATTCCGTAGGGAGACTGGAGTGTTAGAGTGTATTTGTTATTTAAGACCTCCTCACCCACCTTGGGTCAACAGGACACAACCTTCACCAAAGCTATGAGAAGTAAGTTTGTGAGGGGAGCCCCAGCAGCCTTGAAGAGCTGCATGATCGGTCTTCTCTGTAGACCAGAACTTACAGCGGGAACTGCTGCTGCTCAATTGGGGAACCTAAAGGCAAGAGGAGTAAATTGTATCCCCGGGTGTAGGGGCCATGTGGCCTCACTCAACTTCCAAAAGTAAGGTGGGCAGGGTTACCATCATGGACAGCAGAATGAAAGCAGCAATTAGAATAGTCTGACTCCTAGAGACCTATGGAGGTGGCTAGTCGATCGTCATGTTGTTCCTAGAAGAGAAATATATTGGAAGCCTACTAAATTCTTACTTGATCTGCATAACCAGAACAATTCTAGGTCAAGTGAACAAAAGTCTAACTTGGGAAAAAATAACAGAAACTCACAGACCCTGAATCAATTCCCAGACTTGAGCCAGTTTATAAACCAAAAACCTCTTGAATGTAGGAGAGGCTGGGTCCCTTGAGGGAGGGTTTTTGAAGATTCAGTAACAGCACCAGGCAGGTGGCAATACCTTGCAGGGCTGTGATAAGGTTCTCTATGAGGCTGTATATACTCTGATTCCTCATCCAGTATATGGTGTTGTTTCTTCCATAGCTAGGATTCACAGATCCAGGAATCAAAGTTTGAAATAGGTGTGGGACCACTCACTGTCAGACCTAATGACCCACTAGCACAAAGTTGGTTTCCTGTCCCCACTACCTTATGCTCTGCTGGGCTAGATAGAGGTCTCAGTTCCAAAACGAGGAATGCTTCCACCAGGAGACACAACAGTGATTCCATTGAATTGAAAATTAAGCCTGCCACCAGGCCACTTTGGGCTTCTCATGCCTCTGAATCAACAGGCAAAGAAGTGAGTTACTGTGCTTTCTGAGATTTTTGATGCTGATCACCACAGGGAAATAGTACTGCCAGTCCACAATAGAAGTATGGCAGAGTATGTCTGGAATAGAGACCCCTTAAGACACCCCTTAGTAATAATATGCCATGTGATTAAACTCATTGGAAAGCTATAACAATCCAATTCAGGAAGGAATACTTATGGTCCTGACCATTCAGTAATGAAGGACTGGGGCACCTTACCAGATAAAGAACCATGACCAGCTCACGTGCTTGCTGAGGGCAAAGGAATATAGAATACGTAGTAGAAAAACATAGTTATAAATGCCACCTGTGAAGATGTGACCAGTTATGAAAAGGAGGATAATTGTTTTGAGTATTTCTTCCTTGCTTGTTATGAATATGATCCTATATCTATACCTGTCTGTGTCCAATAAGTTTTTCTTCACTCTGTTAACCCCCTATCTTGTAACATAAGATATATTGCCTTGGTATTATATTATTTAAGCATTGTCAAAATTTCTTCATAGTATTTAAGTTAGGGGATATCAAGAAGAGAGTAAATAGGACCTAAGGACTTTCTATCCTCTTGGGTGAAAAGATTAGGGCATTTTCATTTGTACACAGGATAGTTGTATCCTCATAGGTGGAAGTATGATTTTGTCCTTATTTGGAGATTTAAGTACAGTTTAGTACCAAGATGATAAAGGGTGAACTTACATTGGTTAATCTCATTTGTCAGCTTGGCTGGGCCATTCTTCCTAGGTATGTGGTCAAACTTTACTCTGGATGTTTCTATGAGGGTATTTTGGATGAGATTTATCATTCAAATAGGTGGGATTTGAGTAAATCAGATTGCGCCTCTTTAATGCATGTGGGCATCAACCATACCGTTGAACGCCTGGACAGTCCCCCCCACACACCCCCCGATCAAGAGGGATTCCACACCATCATCTCTCCCCTGATCTCCAGCCTGCCAGCCCACCGTGGCAGTCTTGGACTTGCTGGCCTCCTGTTTTAAAGTGTACCTAGGATTTGTTTTAATCAGGTATGGTAAGATGACAGAAAGGAAGACAACTACCTTTGAAAAAAGAGTTTATTACTCACAGTCTCTCAGAGGATGGCAGGCATGGCACACCACCCACTGCCACCTAGGACCACTAGCAGGGAGAAACAGAGAGTGGAACTAGGACAAAGCCTTTATTACTATGGTGGCAGGAAGCAGCTAGGTGGAGATGTCCTCTATTGGGCAGGAAGCAAAACACAAATGTTGAGGCTTGTCACTCCTGTGAACACACTGGGATGTTGGAGGTGCAAACAGCCTTGGGCCATTTGCGTGGCCAGATGACTCACTAGATGCCAAAACATCAATTGCAGAATATCAAAAATAGTTATCACACCTCCAGCATTGTGTGAACCAAATATGTAAATCTCTCTGTCTCCATCTCTCTCTCTCTCTCTCTCTCTCTCTCTCTCTCTCTCTCTCTATATATATATATATATATATATATATATATATATATATATATATATATATACATTATATTGGTTATGTTTCTCTGGAAAACCATGATGAACATAGGAAGGAAGGAAAGAAGGAAGGAAGGAAGGAAGGAAGGAAGGAAGGAAGGAAGGAAGGAAGGAAGGAAGGAAGGAAGGAAGGAAGGAAAAGTGGGAGGGAGGAAAGAATGAAGAAATGGGGCATGGAGTTTAAGACAAATAGGAAAACACATCTGGAGAAATATGATTCTAGCAACAATTCACGTTCTATGTATAATAGGTACAAATTACTATATTTCACTTTATTGACTTTATATACATGGTGGCTATTCAATTATACCATTTTAGTTAAGGGTGATCAAAGAAAGAATCATCCATAAAATTAATCCACTATTTTGCCAAATTCTAAAATGTTGCACATAAGGGCAAAGCAAACTTATTGTTTGCTTTATAGTGGGGAATCAATTCTCCAAAGAACTTTTGAAGCACACACCAAAGTCTGCATTTATTTATGTAGCAGTGGTATGCTAGAGCTGGCTCAAACCAACTGGTTATAGTCAATCATCAAAATTTTAGGAAATTTCGTGAGCTAGTTGGTAAGCATACCATTAGTAAATATCAAATTATATAAAATTACAATTAAATAAATTATATTAAAACCAAAGTCAGTATACACTCAAAATTCATTTTTCTAGTTATTTTGCTGCCTTATACTATTAATCTGTGCTCTTCAGTTTATTTTCATCTACTGTATCTATATGGTGAAACAACTATAAATGGTGTTCTACAGCACATCTCTTCCAAAACTCTACATTCATTGAAATCATGTTGGTATGTTGAAATCAGCCATGGTGGGAGAAATTAGATCACAGAGACTGGCAAGTATGTGCTATAAACTTGCTCCCCTCCCACAGAGCTGGTTGTTAAACATTAACAGCACACCATATTTGTATGTATGTATATGTTTACATATACAAAGTCTGACAATTAAGTTTTAGAACTTGTTGCAACAATGTTGCTAACCTTTTTTGATATCAGAGAGATTATTCATTATAACTTTGTACCAACTGGACAAACAGTTAACCAAGGTTATTATTTGGAAGTGCTGAAAAGGCTGCATTAAAAAGTTAGACAACCTGAACTTTCCGCCAACAATTCATAGCTCTTGCATCACAACAATGCACCAGCTCACACAGCACTATTTGTAAGGGTGCAAATAAATAACTGTATTGGAGCACCCTCCCTACTCACCTGATCTGGCCCCCAATGATATCTTTCTTTACCTGAAGATAAAGGAAATATTGAAAGGAAAATATTTTGATGACATTCAGGACATCAAGGGTAACACAATGACAGCTCTGATGGCCATTCCAGAAAAAGAGTTCCAAAATTGCTATGAAGGGTGGACTAGGCATTGGCATCAGTGCATAGCTTCCCAAGGGGAGTACTTTGAAGGTAACCGTAGTGATATTCAGCAATGAGGTATGTGGCACATTTTCTAGGATGAGCTCGTGAATGTAATTGTCAGACCTCTTATATGTGGACATATTTTTTTTTTTTTCCTCAAGGGGGCAGAGGATTTAACTGAAGTCACGGAAAGAGAGCTAGCTCAACAGATGAGAAAAGGAAGGTAGAGTAATGAAAAGAGCGCTGCCATGGGAGTTAGAAGGCTTCAGTCTTAGCTCTTTGACCTGAGGCAAGTCCTTTCACTATTTTCCATGTAAACTAAGAGGTTCACAGTCAATGATCATAGTACTCCATCCATCTCAAACACTGAATAATCTCAGGTCTATAATATAGTTCTATAGTTACAGTTTTTAAGTGAAATTATATATATATATATAACTTTCATGATTTTGCATGTATTTTCTAAATATTTTACATGTAGATAAAGATATATAAAACTTTTTCTGTAATTTGCATGTTAATCAGGCATGATCACTGCCCTCAATCAGGACTAAAATTATGTGGGTAAGTGGAAGGCACCCTCTGTTGTCCTACTTCATTATTGTATCTTTTCACACACATACCCTTCAAGGGATAACTACTGATTGTGATGTTTTGATGTGATAAATTTCCTGCTCCTGCTCCTTTATAATCTCTGCCTTCTGTCTCTCCTAACTGCCACCACTCCCCAGGCAACCGCTGATCTGCTTTCTGTCTATATACAGAGGATGCCAACAAAATGTATACACATTTTAAGATAACATCTCTTAAAATATGTATACACATTTTCAGCACCCCCAGTGTATTAGTTAGCATTTTCTGGAACTTTACATTTAATCATAGAGTATAATAATCATTTTTGTCTGGCTTTTTACACTCAGCATATTGAGATTCATTCATGTTGTAGCGTGTATCAGTAGTTCGTTCCCTTTTATTGTTAGGTGCATTCCATTATATGGAAGTACTACAGTTTGTTTATTCATTTGTGTGTTCATGGACATTAGGGATGTTTCATTATTTGGTTATTACAAATAAATCTGTTCTGAACATTCATGTACAATTCTCTGTTTGTATGTATGCTTTCCTTTCTCTAGGGTAAATTCCTAGGACTAGAGTATCTCGATCATATGGTAGGTGCATGTGTAATAGTTTAAGAAGCTGCCTGCTATGTTCTGAATGTTTGTTTCCCTCCCCCAGAATTCATATTTTGAAATGTTAATGCCCAACGTGATGGTATTAGGAAGTGGGGCTTTTGGGAGGTGATAAGCATGACGGTGAAGCCCTCATGAATGGCATTAATGCCCTTATAAAAGAGGCTCAAGAGAGCTAGCTAGCCCTTTCCACCATGTGGGAACATAGTGAGAGGCCTCCTGGTACCAACCAGGAAGAGGGCCCTCACCAAACCGTGACCATCTGGCTCTTTCGTCTTGCACTTTCCAGCCTGCAGAACTGTAAGAAATACATTTTGTTGTTGTTTATCAGCCATCCATTCTGTATTATTTTGTTATAGCAGCCTGAATGGACTAAGACTGATCACTACTTTTCCAAAGCAGTTGTACATTTTACATTCCCAAAAGCATTTTATTCAAGTTCTAGTTCCTCCACATCCTTGCTAGCACTTGATTAAAGTCAACATTTTAAAATTTAGCCATTCTAATGGTGTGTAGTGGTATAGTGTGTGTCTGTGTGTGTTTTAAATTTTTTTTAATTTTCAGTTTTTAAAATTATCACACTAAAATGTAAGTTTTTTTTTTCTTTTTGCATAAAGCACATGAAGTTTAACAAATGTATAGATTAGTGTAACCATCACCATAATCAGAATATGGAACTGTTCATCACATCATTACCTTGGGTCCCTAATCATGGCAAACACTGATCTATTTTCCATCAGTAAAATTTTGTCATTTTGAGAATGATAGATAAGCGAAATTATAATGTACCTTGTGATCTATCCAAGTTGTTGTATGCATCAACAGTTCATTAAATTTAAATGTATGGATGTACCATGGTTTGTTTTATCCATTCAACTGTTGAAAGGCATTTGGGTTTTTTCCAGGTTTTGTGAAATATGCATAAACCTGCCATAAACATTTGCATACAGGATCTTTAGTGAACATAAGTTTTTAATTTTCTAGGTTAGATACCCAGCAGTTGGATTGCTAGATAATATGGCAAGTGTAGGTTTAAATTTGGAAGAAACTGGCAAACCACATTCCAGAGTGGCTCCAACTTTTAGCATTCACACCAGCAATGTTTAAGAGTTCCAGGAGCACCATGTCATCGCAGGCACTTGGTAATGTGTGTGTGTGTGTGTGTGTGTGTGTGTGTGTGTGTGTGTATCTGTAATTTTAGTCATCTGAATAGGTGTGTGTTGGTATCTCAGATTTGTTTGCATTTGCTTATAACTAATGATGTTGAACACTGTTCATGTGCTTATGTGCCATCCTTATATCATCTTGCTTGAAGTCTCAATGTCTGTTGTCCCTTTACAATTGGGTTGTTTGTTTACTTATTGTTGAGTTTTGGGAGTTCTTTATATATTCTGGATACAAATCTTGCTTCAGATATTTGAGTAGCAAACATTTTCTTCTAGGCTATAGCTTATTCTTTCCTCCTATAATAGTGCCTTTAGAAAAACAAAGGTTTTTAATCTTGAAGTCTGATTTATCCATTATTTTATTTATGGATCATGATTTTGATGTCGTATATAATAAGTCCTTGCCTAACTTAACTTATGAAGACAGTCTCCTATGCTTTAGTCTCAAAGTTTCATAATTTTATAATTTACATTGAGACTTTCGATCCACTTTGAGTTGGTTTTTACATAAGCAGTAAGGCTTTTATGGAGGTTCATTTCTTTGCCTGCAATTGAACATTTCTAATGCATAGAAATGTTTGATTTTTTGTGTGCTGACCTTGTATTCTGCTACTTTGTTAAGCTCTTTTATTGGTTTTACAAGGTTTTTGTAGATTCTTTGGGTTTTTCTGTGTAGACAATCATTTCAACTATGAGTAAGAATCACTTTACTTCTTACTTTCCAAACTGTATATGTATTAATTTCATTTTCTTGCCTTACTTCATCAGCTCAGATTTTCAGTGCAATGTCAGGATAGAACTACTTTACCTTTTATCTGATCTCAGTGGAAATGCTTTCAGTAATTCAACATTAAATATAATGATTGCTCTAGTGTTTTTTGTTTGTTTGTTTGTTTGTTTTTTCTTTTGTAGATATGTTTTACCTGTTTGAGGATGCACCAGTCTATTTCTACTTTTAGGAGAGTTTTAATTATGACTGCATATTGTACTTTATCAAAATGCTTTCTCTGCATTGATTATGATGGTCATGTAGTTTTTCTTCTTTCATCTGTTAATATGGTGGATTACACTGTTTAATTTTCAAATACAGAACCAACCTTGCATTCCCATGATATATTTCTCTTGGTTATGGTGTATTATTCTTTTTAATATGTTGGACATGATCTGCTAATATTTTCTTTACATTTTTTTCATCTATGTCTTTTAGGGATATTGAAGTGTAGATTACTTTTTTGGCAATTTCTTTATCTGGTTTTAGTATCAGGGTAATCTCAGCCTCATAATATGAGTTGCAGAATTTTGAAGTATTCCTTCCTCTTAAATTTTCTACACAGATATGTGTATAGTGTGTATTATTCATTCTTTAACTGTTTGGAAGGATTTTCCGTTTTCCGATGAAATCACAAGTACATGGAGATTTCCTTTTTAGAATGTTTTTTACCACAAATTCATTTATTTAATAGTTATAAGGATATTCATGTTATCTATTTTATCTTGGGGGCATTTTAGTGTGTTTTATTTTTTTTATTAATTAGTTAATCTTTACCTAAATTGTCCAGATATCAACATAGAGTCATTTGTATTATGCTATTTTAACTAAACAAACTCTGGATCAGCAAATTCAGAGCAATGATAAAAAATCTAGGTAACATGGATTCATGTCTTGTTTCCCAGAGTTATCTGTCCTTGTCCATCAGGGGGGTGCTAAAAGAAAAAAAAATTCTGACATACAGGATAGGACTTGTCATTCTCACATTGGACATTACAAAATCTCACAGAATGCCAACTTCAGACAAGGTCATTCTGAGACCATGATAAAGTGAGACAAAACAAAGGCACATCATAATTTTTTTCTAAGCACAGACAAAAGCAAAATCACTGTACAAACCACAATACATCCCTTTCCTCACTAATATGAGTGACTGCTAGGTTTTTGGTTCATTTTGTTTGATTCTTTGTTTTTAGCAGTTATAGTTTTAACCTCCCTCTAATCTGTTCTCTCTATACAGAGGTTATTAAGACCATAGGCATACCCTCACATCTTCCTGACATCATGCAATCTAAGTCAACACTCTGCTTCTTTAAACCCTTGCCCATATCACTTGATGCAAGCCCAAATCCCTTAATATGACTTTTCTAACACCCTTTTACTTATATGACCCACCTTCCCCGAATTGTGGGCATTCTCCTTCACTGCAATGAATAATAAACCCAGCTTGTTCAACTACAAATGTGGTCCTGGTAGCCTTTAGCTGGAAGGCATTGACATACTGTATCACATTAAAGTTGATGACAAACCAAAATGAAGAATCAAATATGATGAATACAATAACCCCATATGTTAATATTTATAAAGTAATTTTCAGTTTACAAAGACATTTACTTTGTATTCTGTCAATCAAAAATTCCAAGGCCTTGAGACTGAGAACAGAGAAGGCTGGCATAATGGTGGAGATATTACCAATAAAAAGTAAAAACGAAACATAAAATATATTGAAATGGATTCTTATGCAAGTTAAATGGGAGAAGAAATGTGAAGTTGTGCTTTGGACAATGAGTTTGAGATGATCTGACCACCAGGTGATGCCCTATGGGCCACAAAAGGGAAGATCCAAATTCCTCAAGTTTCAGAGCAAAGTGTTTTAGAAAAAAACATCCCTTTGGACAATTACAAAACTCCCCAAAGCACCATCCCCAGCCTCAATAACATCTCAACAAGTACAATGAGACAAATTAGACACTATAAATCTAAACATGACCACTGTGTATTTCCATTTTTTAAACACCTCCTGACCCCAGCAAACATCAGCAACCAACTTCGATGTTACCCAGACAGCCTATATATTCAAAAGTAGACAGAAAGGTAAAATTCAGTCGGGACAATTGATTATAACAGCACTAGCTCTACACTGATAGAAATGCTATATATCTGTGCTATCCACACTACACTAGCCACTATTCACATTTGGTTAGTGAGCACTTCAAATATAGCTAGTAAGAATGAGAGACTGAATTTTCAATTTTATCTATCTTTAATCAATTTAATTAGTCACATATGACTAGTGGCTACCGTATTGGAGAATGCAGCTCTAAAGGAAGTCTCTTCTCCTGCTGGTGAACCACTCAACCACTTGACTTCACCCAAAACATGCTATTCATGACTGCTTAGGATTTTTTTTTTTTAAGGATTGAACCATTTATTTATATAATTTATAACCCAGCAGGGAAGAAAAGTATTCACCAAGTAGGTATATGTAATTCAAAACTGTGATAAGTGTTATTCATTTTTAATTAAAATTTGTTGGGGTGACAATGGTTAGCAAAATCACATAGGTTTCAAGTGCACAATTCTGTAATACATCACCTATATATCACATTGTGTGTTCACCACCTAGAGTAGGTTCTCCTATCACCATATACTTGACCCCATTTGCCCTCATCTACCACCTCCCTTTCCCCTTATCCTCTGGTAACCACTAAGTTATTGTCTGTGTCTATCAGTTTTGTTCCTATACTTGTTTGTCTTGTTCCTTTTTTGATTTCAGTTTTATAACCCACACATCAGTGAAATCATACTTTTCTCAACTTTTTCTGTGTGACTTACTTCACTTAGAATAATAATCTCAAGATCCATGCATTTTTGTCACAAATGGCACTATTTCATCTTTTCTTATGGCAGAGTACTTTTCCATTGTGTATATACACCACATCTTCCTTATCCAAAAATCTATCAAAAGACACTTTGGTTGTTTTCATGTCTTGGCCACTATAAATAAGCTGCAATGAACATTGGAGCACACATATCTTTACAGATAAATGTTTTCATATTCCCAAGAGAGGGATTTCTGGGTCATATGGCAATTCTATTCTTAATTTTTTGAGAAACCTCCACACTGCCTTCCATAATAGCTGCACTAATCTGCATTCCCATCAACAGCGTATGAGGGTTCCTTTTTCTCCACAGCTTCTTCAACACTTGTTATTTGCCTAGTTGATGACAGCCATTCTAACCAGTGTGTGGTGATGTCTCATTGAGGTTTTTATTTGCATTTCTCTGATTATTAGTGATGTTGAGCATCTTTTCATATGTCTCTTGGCCATTTGTATGTTCTCTTTGGAGAAATATCTCTTCAGGTCCTCTGCCCATTTTTTAATTGGATTGTTTTTTATGTTGTTGTTGTTGTTGAGTTATATGAATTCCTTATATGTTTTGGATATTAGCCCCTTACCGGAGGTATTGTTTGCAAATATCTTTGCCCATTTAGTTGGTTGCCTCTTTATTTTATCCATGGTTTCTTTTGCTGTTCAGAAGCTATCTAGTTTGATATAGTCCCATTCATTTATTTTAGCTTTTACTTCCCTTGCCTTTGAAGTCAAATTCATAAAATCCTCTTTGAACCCAAGGTCCATAAGTTTATTACCTATGTTTCCTTCTATGCAGTTTATTGTTTCAGGTTTTATGTTTAGGTATTTGATCCATTTTGATACATGATGACAGGTATCAGTCTAGTTTCATTCTTTTGCATGTGTCTTTCCATTCTCCCAGCACCATTTGTTGAAGAGGCTGTCTTTTCTCCACTGTATGTCTTTGGCTCCGTTGTTGAAAACTATCTGTCCATATTTATGTGGGCTTATTTCTGGGTTTTTAATTCTATTCCTTTGGTCTGTGTGTCTGTTTTTCTGCCAATACCATGCTGTTTTTATTATCGTTGCTCTGTAGCACAAGATGAAGACAAGGAGTGTGATAACTCCAGCATTGTTCTTTATTCTTAGGATTGCTTTGCCTGTCCGGGGTCTTTTGTAGTTCCATACAAATCTGATAATTTTTTGTTCTATTTCTTTTTAAAAAATGCTATTGGGATTTTTATTGTGATTACATTAAATCTGTATATTGCTTTGAGTAATATGGCCATTTTAACTATGTTGATTCTTCCAATTCATGAAGACAAAATATCCTTTCATTTCTTTGTATCTTCTTCAATTTCTTTTAAAAATGTCCTATAGATTTCAGTGTATAGATGTTTCACATCTTTGGTTAAGTTTATACCTAAGTATTTTATTCTTTTTGTTGCAATTGCAAAATGAATTTTTTTTTCAATTTCATTTTCTGAGATTTTATTGGTAGTGTATAGGAATGCAATGGATTTTTGTATGCTGATTTTGTAGCTGATAAAATTACAGTATTCATTTATGATTTCTAAAAGCTTTTTGGTGGAGTCTTTATGGTTTTTTATATATAGCATCATGTCATCTGCAAAAGGTGAGCGTTTAACTGCTTCCTCCCAATTCAGATACCTTTTATTTCTTTGTCTTGCCTGATTGCTCTGGTAAGGACTTCCAACACTATGTTGAAAAGCAGAGGTGATACGGGACCGCCCTTTCATGTTCCTGAATGTAGAGATAAGAGCTTCAGTTTTTCACCATTAATTATGATTTTAGCTGAGGTTTCTCATATATGGCCTGTATTATGTTAAGGTATTTTCCATCTATACCCATTTTATTAAGTGACTTTTTTTAAATTAAAGTTTATTTGGGTGACAATTGTTAGTAAAGTTACATAGATTTCAGGTGAACAATTCTGTATTACATCCTCTATAAATCCCATTGTGTGTTCACAACCCAGAGTCAGTTCTCATTCCATCACCATATATTTGATCCCCCTTACCCTCATCTACCACCCGCTGCCTACCTTAACCTCTGGTAACCACTAAACTATTGTCTGTGTCTATGAATTTTCTAATTTTCTTTCTTGTTCTTTTGTTGTTTTTCGTTTATATACCACATATCAGTGAAATTATATGGGTCTCTGCTTTTTCTGTCTGACTTATTTCACTTAGCATTATATTCTCAAGATCCATCCATGTTGTCGCAAATGGTCCTATTTCATCTTTTCTTGCCGCCGAATAGTATTCCATTGTGTATATATACCACAACTTATTTATCCATTCATCTATCGAAGGACATTTTGGTTGTTTCCATGATTTGGCCACAATAAATAAAACTGCAATGAACATTGGAGCACACATGTCTTTATGGATAAATGTTTTCAGATTTTTTGAGTAGATACCTAGGAGTGGGATTGCTGGGTCATACGGTAATTCTATTTGTAATTTTTTGAGGAACTTCCACACTGCCTTCCATAGCGGCTGCACGAATCTTCATTCCCACCAACAGTGTATGAGTGTTCCTTTTTCTCCACAGCCTCTCCAACACTTGTTACTATTTGTCTTCTTGGTGATAGCCATTCTAACTGGGATGAGGTGATATCCCATTGCGGTTTTTATTTGCATTTCTCTGATGATTAGCGATGTTGAGTATTTTATCATATGTCTATTTGCCATTTGTAAGTCCTCTTTGGACAAATGTCTCTTCAGGTCGTCTGCCCATTTTTCAATTGGGTTGTTTGTTTTTTTGTAGTTGAGTTTCATGAGTTTCTTGTATATATTGGATATTAGCCCCTTATCGGAGGCAATGTTTGCAAAAATCTTCTCCCATTCAGTTGGTTGCCTCTTTATTTTGTCGATGGTTTCTTTTGCTGTGCAGAAGCTTTTAAGTTTCATATAGTCCCATTCGTTTATTTCAGCTTTTGTTTCCCTTGCCTTTGGAGTCAAATTTGTAAAATGCTCTTTGAACTCAAGGTCCATAAGTTTAGTACCTATGTTTTCTTCTATGACGTTTATTGTGTCAGGTCTTATGCTTAAGTCTTTGATCCATTTTGAATTAATTTTGGTACATGGTGACAGATAGCAGTCCAGTTTCATTATTTTGCACGTGACTATACTATTTCCCCAGCACCATTTATTGAAGAGGCTGTCTTTTCTCCATTGTATGTTTTTTGCTTCTTTGTCACAAATTAACTGTCCATATTTACGTGGTTTTATTTTTCGGTTCTCAATTCTATTCCATTGGTCTAAGTGTCTGTTTTTCTGGCAATACCATGCTGTTTTGATTATTGTAGGCCTGTAGTACAAGCTAAAGTCAGGCAGTGTGATACCTCCACTATTTTTCTTTTTTCTTAAGATTGCTTTGGCTATTCGGGGTCTTTTGTGGTTCCAAACAAATCTGATGATTTTTTGTTCTATTTCTTTAAAAAATGTCACTGGGAATTTGATAGGGATTGCATTAAATCTATATATTGCTTTGGGTAATATAGCCATTTTAACTATGTTGATTCTTCCAATCCACGAGCATGGAATGTCTTTCCATATCTTTGTGTCTTCTTCAATTTCTTTTAAAAATGTCTTATAGTTTTCAGCATATAGGTCCTTCACATCATTGGTTAAGTTTATTCCTAGGTATTTTATTCTTTTTGCTGCAATTGCAAAAGGAATTGGTTTTTTTCTTTCTTTTTCTGAGATTTCATGGTTAGTATATAGGAATGCAATGGACTTTTGTACCTTGATTTTGTAGCCAGCAACTTTACTGTATTCGTTGATTGTTTCTAATAGCTTTTTGGTGGAGTCTTTAGGGTTTTCTATATATAGCATCATGTCATCTGCAAAGAGTGACAATTTAACTTCTTCATTCCCAATGTGGATGCCTTTTATTTCTTTCTCTTGCCTGATTGCTCTGGCAAGGACTTCCAACACTATGTTGAAAAGCAGAGGTGATAGGGGACAGCCCTGTCATGTTCCTGAACGTAGAGCAAAAGGCTTCAGTTTTTCACCATTAATTATGAGATTAGCTGAGGGTTTGTCATATATGGCCTTTATTATGTTAAGGTATTTTCCTTCTAAACCTTTTTCATTAAATGTTTTCATCATAAATGGATGTTGTATCTTGTCAAATGCTTTTTCGGCATCAATTGATATAATCATATGATTTCTGTCCTTTATTTTGTTTATGTGATGTATCACATTGATGGATTTGCGGATGTTGAACCATCCTTGTTTCCCAGGGATGAATCCCACTTGGTCGTGGTGAATAATATTTTTAACACATTGTTGTATTCGATTTGCTAAAATTTTGTTTAGGATTTTTGCATCTGTATTCATCAGAGATATGGTCTGTATTTTTCTTTTTTTCTGTTGTCCTCACCAGGATTTGGTATCAGGGTAATGTTTGCTTCATAAAATGAGTTAAGGAGTACTGTGTCTTCTTCAGTTTTTTGGAAGAGTTTGAGCAGGATTGGTGTTACATCCTCTTGGAAGGTTTCGTAGAATTCACTAGGGAAGTCATCTAGTCCTGGACTTTTGCTTTTCGGAAGGTTTTGGATGATTGATTCAATATCGTTACTGGCGATGGGTCTGTTTATATTTTCCAGTTCTCATGGTTCAGCCTAGGAAGGCTATATGTTTCTAAGAACTTGTCCATTTCTTCTAGGTTATTGAATTTGGTGGCATGTAGTCCTTCATAGTATTCTTGGATGATCCTTTGTATTTCTGTGGCATCCGTGATAACTTCCCCTTTTTCATATTATATGTTGTTAATTAGTGTCTTCTCTCTTTTTATCTTTGTGAGTCTAGCCAAGGGTTTGTCATTTTTATTAATCTTTTCAAAGAACCAGCTCTTTGTCACATTAATTTTTTCTATTGTCTTTTGTTCTCTATTTCATTTAGTTCTGCTCTGATTTTTGTTATTTCCTTTCTTCTGCTGACCTTGGGTTTCATTTGTTCTTCTTTTCCTAGTTCTTTAAGGTGTAACATGAGGTTATTTTTTGGGGATTTTTCTTGTTTCTTGAGATAGGCCTGTAATGATATAAATTTCCCTCTTAAAACTGCTTTCGTTGCATCCCAAAAATTTTGGTAGGATGTATTTTCATTGTCATTTATTTCTATGTATCTTTTGATCTCTCCTCTAATTCCTTCTTTGACCCAGTCATTCTTTAAAACTGTGTTGTTTAAACTCCATGTATGTTTGTTTTTTCCTGCTTTCTTTTTGCAGTTGATATCCAATTTCAAAGCCTTGTGATAAGAGAATATGGTTGGTATGATTTCAATTTTTTAAAATTTGCTGAGGCTGATTTTATGTCCAACATATGGTCTATCCTTAAGAATGTTCTATGTACACTAGCAAAAAATGTGTAGTCTGATGTTTTAGGATGGAGTGCTCTATATATGTCAATTATGTCCATTTCATCTAATGTGTCATTTAGGGCTGCTATTTCATTATTTGTTTTCTGTTTGGATGATCTATCCATAGCTGTCAATGATGTAATTAAGTCCCCTAGTAAAATTGTGATTTGGTCAACTCTCCCTTTAGTTCTGTTAGTAGTTGCTTGGTATATTTCAGTGCTCCCTGATTGGGGGCATAAATATTAATGACTATTATGTCTTCCTGTTGTATAGTCCACTTTACCATTATGAAATGTCCATCGTTGTCTCTTGTTACCTTTTTCACCCTGTAGTCTGTTTCATCTGATATCATTATGGCTACACCTGATTTTCTCTGGATACCATTTCCTTAGAGTGTCAATTTCCACTCTTTCACTTTGAGTCTATGCTTGTCCTTGAAGCTGAGATGTGTCTCTTGGCGACAGCATATGGTTGGGTTTTGTTTTTTGATCCAATCTGCTACCCTGTGCCTTTTTATTGGTGAGTTCAGTCCATTTACATTTAAGGTGATTATTGATATGTGAGATTTTCTGTCATTTTATGTTTAGTTTTCTGGTAATGCTGTGTGTCCATTGTTTCCTTGCCTTTTTGTTGTTGTCTATTATTTCTGTGTGGTGGTATTCTATGATGCTTCCCTCTGTTTCTTCTTTTATTACAGTATATATTTCAGTTCTGGATTTTTTTTTTTGAGTGGTTACCCTTAAGTTTATGTAAAAGAAAGTTTGATATTTAGAGTATTCCATTTTTTTCAGCACGCTTACTTTGTCCATTTCCATATTCCGGTTTAGGCCTTTACTCTCCCTATTTTTATGTTTTGGTTGCCACGAATTGTCCTTGTTGATGGTGGTCGAATAGCCTCCTTTAGTATTTCTTGTAGGGCAGGTCGTGTATTAGAAAATTCCCTCTGCTTCTGTATGTCTGGAAAGGTTTTTATTCCTCCTTCATATCTAAAGGATATCTTTGCTGGACATGTTATTCTTGGCTCATAATTTCTCTCTTTCAATAGTTTGAATATTTGTTTCCACTCCCTCCTGCCTTGTAGAGTTTCTGCTGAAAAATCTGATGATAACCTAATGGGCTTTCCTTTGTAGATTACCGTCTTCTTTTCCCTGGCTGCCTTGAGGATTCTTTCTTTGTCCTTGATTTTAGACAGCTTCAATACATTGTGCCTTGGAGAAGTACTGTTGGGATTGAGATAATTAGGTTTTCTATTTGCTTCTTGTATTTGAGCATCCAGTTCTGTCCACAAAGTTGGGAAGTACTCATCAACAATTTGTTTGAATATATTCTCTGTTCCCTTCTTTCTTTCTTCTCCTTCTGGTATGCCGATTATTCTTATATTGCTCTTTCTGATGGAGTCAGAAAATTCTTGTAGAGTTCTTTCGTTTCTTTTAAGTCTCACGTCTCTTTCTTGTTCCATCCGTGTCATTTCCATGTTGCTATCTTCGATGTTACTGATTCTTTCCTCCATCTGGTCAACTCTACTACCTAATCTGGCTATTTATTTCTTCATTTCTTCTATTGAGTTCTTAATCTCCAAAAATTCTATTTGATTCTTTTTTACAATTTCAGTCTCTTTCATAAAATGCTCATGTTGTTCTTTGTGTTTCTGAGTTCATTAAACTGCTTTTCTGTGTTTTCTTGCATCTCATTGAGTTTTTTCCGAACTGCAATCTTGTATTCTCTGTCATTTAAGTCACATATTTCCATATCTTTGAGTTCCTTTCCCAGAGATTTTTCACTTTCTTTCTTAGCTGTCTTGTTGCCTTGGTTGTTCATGGCAATTACTGATTTATTATTTCTCTTCCTAGACATCTACATGATTGGCTTCTGCGACAGGTTGATAGGAAGAGATTTTTCTTTTGTTTTCCAGTACTTGTTCATAGAATGTTTTATTTTATCTCCGACTGCAGCCTTTTTTTCTGTGTGACACTGTAGTTGTATGGTTTCTCTGCACTATTCCAGCTTCTCACACAATGGGGGGATTCCCTGGGAATCGGGCTTCTCCTCTGTTGACAGTTCACCTGGGTCACAGGGCGCCATGTCCTTGTGGGCATGGGGAGAACTTTTGAAGTTCCAAAGCTCTTCCTGCCCCAGATTCAGAGCCCGTATGTTTCAGCAGTTCTGTTTACGCCTGGAGTGATCCTCCCAGATATGTGTGGACAGGGGCAGGGTGAGTTGTGAGAGGTGCCTCAGAGCAATGGCACCGACCACCACCACAACTGGTCCTGCTTCCACAGCTCCCTCCCCTCTGCCAGAACTAGTTGGGCTGTGAATCTCTGTATGTGGTCCACAATTCTCAGAACAGGGAATATTCTGTTCTTTTGATCTGACACTGCTACTGTTCTGTTTCTAGCACTGGCCATTTGGGGGCGGGGCGAGCTCTGGGAGGATAGGGAGGCTGCAGGTAGTCTCAGTGCCTAAGGCTTCTGTTCTCTGCTCGGCAGTGAGGGCTTAAACCACCGTTTTCAGGCTTCTTCCTTCAGTCTTTTCTCTAAGGTCTCTGCGGTGGGCGTTGGATTCAGCCGTGTTATATGCTGTCCCCTCAGCCCTGTGGGCCATAAATGGAGCCCATAAATGGAACCTAGCAGTCCGAGGTCTTCCCTCTCTCACAGCTGAAGTAGTTCTGGGATGCAGCAAGCTCTGAGCACTGAATTATGTCTGCATCCTGCTCCTGTTCGGCTCCGTCTGCACACTTCTCTCTTCCCTCCTCCCCAGCTTGTGCTATTCGCCCACCTTTAGGTGAATTTAGTAGTGGGCCTCTTGGTCTCACCTGTCTTCTGTGCAGGGAGTTCTTTGTGGAGTTATAGTTGTTTGAATAATTGTAAATTCCAGGGAATTTTGATTGTGATTACATTAAATCTGTATATTGCTTTGGGTAATATGGCCGTTTTAACTATGTTGATTCTTCCAATTCATGAAGACAAAATTTCCTGTCATTTCTTTGTATCTTCTTCAATTTCTTTTAAAAATGTCTTATAGTTTTCAGTGTATAGATCTTTCACATCTTTTGTTAAGTTCATACCTAACACCACCATTTTGATGATGTCTCTCCCTGAAGACAAGTTTGATAGTTGAATTTTGGTACAATATAAAGTGAATTTGTCCTTTGGTATCTAACCTGGGGATATAATTGTAATAATTGATGTGTTCACAATATAAATCAAACTTTCACCTGCACTGTTAGATCAAATTATTCCAAAGACTGTTCATATAACAATTAGATATTTATTTTCTAAATATGAGATAAATTTCCGTTCTGTTGCCTACTAGAAAAACTGCTGTCTATATTTAAAACACCATGAACAGTCAAATATTCCTCCACTCCTGATATACGTCTAAACTCTATAAGACATTAGGTAATCAGAAAACCTGTAGAGGCAAAATTTTATTTGTGAAACACAAATTTACTCCTCTAGGGAGTATGTCTACAGCTGGGATATCCCATCTGATTTTTAACAGTCACACTTAGGTGTGGGATGAACCTATTCCTCTTCTCTGCCCTTCCTACCAGTCTTGAGGTCAGTTCTTCTGTATGTCCTTAGCTTTAGGGCTTTGTTTCAACTAGAGTTCATGTAATTCTCAATGATGGTTGTTCTGTAGTTTATTTGTAATTTTGATGTAGTTGTGAGAGTAGGTAAGCACAGTGTTTACCTTCTCCACCAACTTGATAGAGAATCTCCATGAATGGTTTTTTTTTTCTTAAATTCAGACATGTAGATTGAATTTCTTTCAAAGTAGTCAATATGGATGACTCCACTTATTCCCTTGTTTCAGGAAATGTGCTAGTCATCCTTGAAGCCTTGTCCTCTTTAAAAAATTATTTTCTGAGTAGTTGATTAATCCTTTGGAATATCCTTGGTGTTGATAAATCATTCTCCTAAAAGACCAGATTTGAATTTTTGGTAACTGCTAAATGGGATTTAGAGTTTAATGTGCTAAATTGTATGAGAGCTCAAGCTGAATGATATAGCTATAGGTCAAAATTACAGTGTTACCAGAAATTTATTTATTTATTTATTTATTTATTTATTTATTTATTTATTTATGTATGTATTTATTTATAATTTATTGGGGTGAAAATTGTTGGTAAAATTACATAGATTTCAGGTGTACAATTCTGTATTACATCATCTATAAATCCCATTGTGTGTTCACCACCCAGAGTCAGTTCTCCTTCCATCACCATATATTTGATCTCCCTTACCCTCATCAACTACCCCCCACCCCCTTACGCTCTGTTAACCCTCTGGTAACCACTAAACTATTGTCTGTGTCTATGAGTTTTTGTTTCTCATTTGTTTGTCTTGTTCTTTTGTTATTTTTGGTTTATATACCACATATCAGTGAAATCACATGGTTCTCTGCTTTTTCTGTCTGACTTATTTCGCTTAGCATTATACTCTCAAGATCCATCCATGTTGTCACAAATGTTCCTATATCATCTTTTCTTACCGCCAAATAATATTCCGTTGTGTATATATACCACAACTTCTTTATCCATTCATCTATCAAAGAACATTTTGTTGTTTCCATGTCTTGGCCACCGTAAACAAAGCTGCAATGAACATTGGAGCACACGTGTCTTTATGTGTAGATGTTTTCAGATTTTTTGGGTAGATACCCAGGAGAGGGATTGCTGGGTGATATGGTAATTCTATTCATAATTTTTTGAGGAACCTCCACACTGCCTTCCGTAACAGCTGCACCAGTCTGCATTCCCACCAACAGTGTATGAGCGTTCCTTTTTCTCCACATCCTCTACAAGTGTTACCAGAAATTACTGTTAAATAATTTTTGGCTCTGAATGTAATTTCCAGAAGGAAGTTTTTAAAAGGTCCACAGCTATCAAAACAACTATGAGGAGGACGAAAAAAAAAAGACTGTTTTGTGTGTACATGTGTATGTGTTCCAAACTCTTTTATCACACATCCACAGTTTCCTTATGGAGAGTGCTGTTTTCACTGTAACACTGTATTATATGTATATTATATGTATATGTATTATATGCATAAAGAAACACTGTATTATATGTATATTATATGTATATGTATTATATGCATAAAAAAAAAACACTTGTCATGAAAATTTTTTTTCAAGTTATATTCAAGATGGCAAGTAGGTAAATGCTGTCCTTTCCTCCTCCCATGACAATTTCAAAATTACAACTAAGTTATAGAACAGTCAACCTGGGGAACTATTTGAAGACTAGCTGAACAGAAGTCCTATAACTAAAGATATAAAGAAGAAGCCATGTTGAGACTGGTAGGAGGAGTGGAGATGTGGAATAGGCTGGCCTCAAACCATATGTGGCAGTTGAGAATCAGGAGGGATATCTCAGCTGTCACACTTTTACCTGGTTATCAGGTGATCATAGACTCACACTGGGCTCCTCAGTCCAGTATGCCAGTGCCAGGAAAAACAGTTCCCAGAACATCTGGCTGTGAAAACTAACAGGGATTCCATCCATTCAGGTAAAACAGTAGGTTGCAGGAAACCTAGGCATCCCCTTATAGAGCCTGGGCACAGACTGTCTTACTCCCTGGGACACACCATGGGCTCTGGTTGAGGGACAGTAGCTCAGGAGATGCCAGAGACTTTCAAGGAGAGACTGAGTTTTGTGGCTTCAGCAAGAAGGCTGGAGAGAGAGCCACCATTTCCCCCGTATTCAGCCCTCTACCTGTGCAGCCAGTGGGTGGACACCACCTTTCCTGTGTTGAGCTTTACTCCTACATGGCCAAATCTGAAATTTCATTAGCTTGGTGAAATCTTCTCACTCCATCCTAGACACTCCCTGGGATACAACAGCAACCAATTTGCATACCACCCAAAGCTCTTTCAGTGCCTGAGGCTTATGGGCAGCTGGCAGGCAGCAGCAGAATATGTGGTGCCCTGGGCCTGGTACTGGTGGCAGTCAGTCTCAGGTTGCAGCGTGGCATCTCTCACATGCCTCCAGGTGCAGCACAGGCAGCAATGAGCCACAGATCACTTTGTACCTCCTATCAGGTAGACAAAGCCAGATCACAGTTAGAAGCTGACCATGGCCTGCACAGGAGTCCATCCTAAGAGGCCCCAGAATCAACACACCAAGTGGCCAGCTTCAGAACACAACAGAGTACCATCTGATTAGCCGCACAAGTGATACACCTAAAAGATGGTCTTTGCAGGCAGCAAAAGCCACTGTGGTGAATCCATCTCTGTAGGGTCAGACCCTGCACAGCTGCTCATATGCTGTAGTAAGTCCAATTCTCATAGCAAGTAAGCCTGAGGGAAAATCTCACCCACTCACTTTGCAATAGCAACCAAAGCTCAACCAAAATAAGAGGGCACACACAACCCATACAAGGGACACTCTTGGAGCATCCAGCTGAGGTGACCAATGAGACTGCACCACTGGCCCCACAAAACACTGGCTACATAAGGCCACTTTGCCAGCACAAAGAGACATAGCAGATCTACACAATACATTGCAACAAATACAGAGAGGCAGCCAAAATGAGGAAACAAAGAAGTATCTCCCAAATTAACCAACAGGAGAAACTCTAGAAGAAAAACTAAAAAGAAATGGAAGCAAGCAACCTACCAGATACAGAGTTCAAAACAATAGTTATAAAGATGCTCAAGGAACTTAGTGAGAACTGTAATAAAGAGATAGCAAGAATAAAAAGAACATAAAAACCAGTCACAAATAAAAAAGAACCAGTCATAAATAAAGTATATAATAACTGAAATGAAGACAAAATGAGAAGGAATCAACAGTAGATTAGATGAAGGAGAGGATCAAATCAGCAATTCGGAAGTCAAGGTAGCAGAAAACACCCCAAAAATAATTCAAAAAATGAGGATAGTTTAAGGTACCACTGGGACAACATTCATATCATAGGAGTATCAAAAGCAGAAGAGAGAGATAACCAGACTAAAAACCTATTTGAAAAAAATAATGACTTAAAACTCCCATAATCTGGAAAAGGAAATAGACATATAAGTCCAGAAAGCATACAGAGTCCCAAACAAGATGAACCCGAAGAGGCCCACACCTATGCACATCATAATTAAAATGCCAAATTTTAAAGACAAAGAACTAATCTTAAAAGCAGCAGGAGAACAACAGTTAGTTACCTACAAGGGAGCTACCATAAGATTGTCAGCTGATATCTCAACAGAAACTTTGCAGGCCATAAAGGATTGGCACAAAATATTCAAAGTGGTGAAAAACAATGACCTACAACCAACATTACTCTATCCAGCAAACCTTCATTTAAAATTGAAGGACAGATAAAGACCTTCCCAGACATAAACATGCTAAAGGAGTTAATCACCTCCAAATCAGTATTACAAGGAATCTTAGAGGAACTTTTAAAAAATGATTATATATATATATATATATATATATATATATATATATATATATATATATATATATATATGTAATATGAGTAAGAAAGTAGCAATAACTACATATCTATCAACAATTACTTTCAATGTTAATGGATTAAATGCTCCAACCAAATTATGGTGGTTTAATAGATAAGAAAATAAGTGTCATACATATGCTGCCTACAAGAGACTCACTTCAGGTCAAAAGATACACAGACTGAAAGTAAAGGGATGGAAAAAGATATTTTATGAAAGTGGGAAAAAAAAGCTGGGGTAGCAATACTTATGCCAGGTAAAATAGACTTTAAAACAAAGGCTATAACAAGAGATAAAGAAGGATCTAGTAATCCCACTTCTGGGTATTTATCCAAAGAAACCCAGAATGCTACTTTGAGGAGATGTGTCCATCCATATGTTTATTGCAGCATTATTTACAATAGTCAAAGCATTAAGGCAACCTGGGTGTCCCTGAATGGATGAATGGATAAAGAAGAAGAGGTACATATATACAATGGAATATTACTCAGCCATAAAAAAGAAAATAATTTTGCCATCTGTAGCAAAATAGAGGGACCTAGAGGGTATTGTGCTGAGTGTAGTAAGTCAGACAGTGAAAGACAATGTCATATGATGTAACTTATAAGTGGAATCTAAAAATAAACAAATGAAACAGAAGAACATAGATACAGATAACATTTTTACGTGGTGTGACAATTAAGTTTGAGAACTTGTTACAATGATGTTGCTAACCTTTTTTGATATTAGATGGATTATTCATTATGAATTTGTACAAATTGGACAAACAGTTAACCAAATTTACATTTGGAAGTGCTGAAAATGCTGCATTAAAAAGTTAGATGACCTGAATTTTCGCCAACAATTCATGGCTCTTGCATCACGACAATGCATCAGCTCACATAGTACTGTCTGTGAGGGAGTTTTTAGCTAGTAAACAAATAACTGTATTGGAACACTCTCCCTACTCACCTGATCTGGCCCCCAATGACTTCTTTCTTTACCTGAAGATAAAGGAAATATTGAAAGGAAGACATTTTTATGACATTCAGGACACCAAGGGTAATATGATGACAGCTCTGATGGCCATTCCAGAAAGAGAGTACCAAAATTGCTTTGAAGGGTGGAATAGACACTGGCATTGGTGCATAGCTTCCCAAGGGGAGTACCTTGAAGGTGACTGTAGTGATATTCAGCAATGAGGTATGTAGCTCTTTATTCTAGGAGGAGTTTGTGAGCTTAATTGTCATACCTCTTATAGTTGTCAGATGGGAGGGGGATTGTGGGTGGGTGAAAAAGGGGAAGGAATTAAGAAATACAAATTGGTTATTATACACTAGTCATGGGGATGTAGGATATAGCATAAGGAATACAGTCAATAATTTTGTAATAATTATGTATGGTATTAGATGGGTACTGTATCTATCATGATGATAGGTAAGAGAGGGGTTGAGGGCAGTGTGAAAAAAGTGAAGGGATTAACAAATACAAACTGTTAACTATGAAATAGTCATTGGGATTTAAAGTAAAGCATAGGGAATCTAATCAGAAATATGGTAATAAATGTGTATATTGCCTGGTGGTTACTAGACTAGACAGGGCGAATCACTTGGTACATTAAAAGTCTAACCATTATGCTGTACATGTGAAATGAATATAAAATAATATTGAATGTCAAGAAAAGACCAAAAAAATAAAAGAAAAAAATACCTAGTAATGCATTTAACCAAGTAGGTAAAAAGTTTGTACTTGTAAAATTATAAGTTATTGAAAAGAGTAGTAGAAGAAGATAACAATAAGTGGAACCATATTATGTGCTGATGAATAGGAGGAATTAATATCATTAAAATGTCCATACTAACCAAAGCAATCTATAGATTCAGTGCAATCCTTATGAAAATACTAATGGCATTTTGCACAGAACTAGAAAAAATAACCATAAAATTTATATAGAAACATAAAAGACTAATGTATTGCTAATGTAATCTTGAGAAAGAAGAATAAAGTTGGATGTATCACAATACCTAAAATCAAACTACACTACAAGGCTATAGTAATCAAAACAGCACGGTACTGGCATAAAACAGACATGTAGATAAATGGGCCATATTGGAGAGCCCAGAAATAATCCCATTACTTTATGGTCAATCTTTCACAAAGGATGCAATACTATACAATAAGGTAAAGATAAATTATGGTGCAATAAATTATGGTGGAATAACTGGACAGATACATACAAAAAAATGAAACTAGACCACCTTCTTATACCATATTTTAGAAGAAACCCAAAACGGATTAAAGACTTAAACGTAAGACTGCAAACCATAAAACTCCTAGAAGTAAACATAAGAAGTAAACTCTCTGACATTGCTCTTAGCAATATTTTTTTTTTTCTGATATGTCACCTCAAGCAAGGAAAACAAAAGAAAAAATAATCAAATGAGACTACATCAAACTACAAAGGTTTTACACGGCAAGGAAACCATCAACGAAATGGAAAGACAACCTAATGAATGGGAGAATATATTCATCCATGATACATTCTGATAAGGGTTTAATATCCAAATTCATAAAGAACTCATGCAACTTAACCTCGAAAAAAATAACAATCCAATTAAAAAATGGGCAGAAGACCTGAATAGACATTTCTCCAAGGAGGACATACACATGGTCAATAGACATATGAAAACATGTTCAACATCACTAATCATCAGAGAAATACAAATTAAATCCATTGTGAGACATCACTTGACACCTTTCAAAATGGCCCTCTTCAATAAATCAACAAACAACATGCATCGGCAAGTATGTGGAGATAAGGGAAGCCTTGCACACTATTGGTGGGAGTGCATGTTGGTGCAGCCACTGTGGAATACAATTTGAAGGTTCCTCAAAAAATTCAAAATTGAACTACGTTATGACTCAGCAATTCCACTTTTAGGTATTTACCTGAAGAAACGCACAACACCAGTTTGAAAAGATATATACAACCCTGTGTTTATTGCAGCATTATTTACAATAGCCAAGACATGGAAGCAACCTAAGTGCCCATCAATGGATGACTGGGTAAAGAGGAGGTGGTACATGTATACAATGAAAAATTACTTTGCCATGAAAAAGAATGAAATCTCATCATTTGTGACAACAATGGACCTTGAAGTTCTTATGTTAAGTGAAATAAGTCAAACCACAAAAGACAAATACCATATGATCTCGCTTATATGTGGACTCTAAAGAACAAAATAAATGAAAAAACAAAACAAAAACAGACTCATAGATACAGAGAACAAACTGATGATTGTCATATGGGAGAGGGTTTGTGAGGCTGAGTGAAAAAAGTAAAGGGATTAAGAATTACAAATTGGTAGTTCTGAAATAGTAACAGGGATGTAAAGTACAGCATAGGGAATATAGTCAATAACATTGCAATAGTTATGTCCTGTGCCAGGTGTGTACTAGACTTATCGGGGCGATGACATCATAAATTATATAAATGTCTAACCACTATGCTGTATATCTGAAACTAACATAAAATAATATTGAAGGTCAACTGTAATTGAAAAATTTAGAAAAGGGTAGAAAAGGTGAAGGGGAATAAGAGGTTCAAATTCCCAGTTATAAAATAAATAAGTCTTGGGGATGTAATGTACAGCTAGGGAATATATTCAAAAATGCTGTAATAACGTTCTATGGTGTCAGATGGTTACTGGTGATCACTTCTTTGGGTATATAAATGTTGAATAAGTATGGTGTACACCTGAATGCAATATAATATTGTATGTTAGCAAATTTTAATAAAATTTGGTAAAGAAAAAATCTTTTTTCAAGCAGATTTTAACATTTATAATGTTCTTTCTCACAAACTTTTCTCCACATGGGTACATATGAGTACATATATTTTTTCAATATCTTGTATTTGGATAATTTTGCAATGTTAGAATATACTTATGCCATCTTTGAATAGAAATATTTAACTCATATATGTGTCGTCTAGAACTTGTAGCTAGTAGTATTGCTTTTCAGAGAGAAGTAGTGCATTGCATGAAAGTTATGATTCCTAACATTATTCCAATAGATGAGGTTACTTTTTGAGGGGATGTTAGTAAAATATTTGATTATTCTGTTAAGTGCCCTCCTGTAACTACATAGATGAAGTTTGTCTTTCTTCTTGCCAGAAGAGGGCACTAGTGGTTCTTAAGTCAGAAGCTCCAGGGTGGAGAGCTGAGAGGAATTTAGAGAGGCATTTTTTTCATTTCCAGTATTCTGGCTACGTTTATGTGAAACTTATATTTATTACACATATGAATAGCTTAACAAGAGAACTTGGCAGACACTAGGAATCCATTAACAAATATTTCTGTGTGTCAATTATAAGAAGACCTTTTGCCTGACTCATTAAGAGCTCAGTCATCTACATATTTGCTAGTGTGGAAATCAGGTTAGATCTCAGAGGCTCCCTGAGGTTATGTCTTGTTTTGAAGGGACTGGGGAAAGCAAACGGGAAACCTTTTCTCAGCTAGACTACATGGCAAGAGGCATCAGAATATTTAAGAAATAAAATAAATGATTAGCGCCGTAAGTATTATACAGTCTCTGAGTATTTAACTATGGTGATTTTTTTTAAAAAAAAATCCATGGTTATTTGGAATTACTGGTCTGGGTTCAGATAACCACTTTTCAGACTCTGCAGGGAATTTATTGGGTCAGATAGAGGTGAGATTTTGTTCTGTTCAGCACCGCATTTCTAAATGAACGGTAAAATCAGAGTGTGGTTTATTTGACGGCCACTAGTAACAAAGTGGGAAGATTTCCATCTCAGCCAACACAGAATTATTAGGGTGTGGGGACAGAGCCCCAAAAAGCAGTTTCCAGGCTCTCGGCCTCACATAGAAAGGTGCTGGCTCAGGTAGTAAATGGCCATCGACTGTGATCAAATGGCCAGCAGCTGTGGCTAGTTGGCCGTCAGCTGTAACCAGTGAGCCATTAGCCATGAATATAACTGCCGTGGCTAGGCTAGCAAAAAAAGGGGGGAGCTAGCAAGAAGATGGTGGCTGAGTCTGCAAGCGGAGCAGTGAGGGTTGAGAATTGTGTGGCTCCTGTTTCCTGTGTCTCCAACCCAGCCACCAGCGAGAATATGGTGGTATGACTCCCCTACCTATGGCTCCGTGGGTGTTACTTTTTGGCCTAGCCATATCCTGCGTTCTTGTGTGGGGAGTGGGAACAGAGACCCTGCCTGACAACCCGCATGACACTTGGCGTAGTCGGCAGGATGCCCCGCCTGACACCCCGCAGGCCGCCCCGCATGACACATGGCGAAGTCGGCGGGATCCCCTGCACTACACATGGCGCAGTGAGCAGGGTCCCCCGCACGACACATGGCGCAGCGAGCAGGGTACGGTGCCGGCCAAAGCTCTCCGAAGGGCGGTGGAGCAGTTTGTGCCTATGACCACTCAGTTGCAGGAAGACTAGGAGGAGCAGCTGCCGGAGAGCTGGACCCCTGTGGAGGGGTGGGAAGACGTGGACGGTTCCCCAACCAGCAGAGGCCAGAGAAAGCGAAGGTTGTTGCGGCCCTGTGAGCTGGGAAGTGCTTGCTGAGGCAGCTGGGATGCAGGACTTGTAGTCCCAGGAGGAAACACTTGCTGAGTCCTCCATGGGAGTTGAGGGTGAGGTCAAGGTCATCCCTCACCCCCAGGACAGCCCAGACAAATGACTATGGACTATGGGGAACTGCCTTCCATCCCTAATTTAATGGACCGCTTGACTGTTTGGGAACATACCACCATGTAATGGAACTGGTGGATGTTTCCTTTTGTGTCTTGACCGGCCGCCATCGAGAATATGTAAGCACCTTGACTGTGAGCCACTGTTGTTCCAGCACGGTACCCTGAGAGGCCCAGAGAGAGTGGCATTGCCCTGAGAGCCCTGGCTGTGTCCAGGAAGTCTGGCTGTGTCCAGAGAGCGGCAGTGCCCTGAGAGCCCTGGCTGTGTCCAGGAAGTCTGGTTGTGTCCAGAGAGAGTGGCAGTGCCCTGGGAGCCCTGGCTGTGTCCAGGAAGTCTGGCTGTGTCCAGAGAGAGTGGCAGTGCCCTGAGAGGCCCTCATGTGCCCGGGTAGACTAGTGGTACCCTAAGAAGTCCAGGAAGTCTGGCTGTGCCCAGAAGTACTGGTGGTGCCCTGAGAAACCCTGGCTGTGACCAGAGAGCTTGGCTGTGTCCAGGAAATAGCATTCACCTCCAGGCTCCTCACACAGGGCCCCTCGCGGAAGACGCTTGTCGCGTAGATTGTGAGGCGAGACCCTGTAGGGGTGGAGTGTGGGGACAGAGCCCCAAAAAGCAGTTTCCAGGCTCTCGGCCTCACATAGAAAGGTGCTGGCTCAGGTAGTAAATGGCCATCGACTGTGATCAAATGGCCATCAGCTGTGGCTAGTTGGCCGTCAGCTGTAACCAGTGAGCCATTAGCCATGAATATAACTGCCGTGGCTAGGCTAGCAAAAAAAGGGGGGAGCTAGCAAGAAGATGGTGGCTGAGTCTGCAAGCGGAGCAGTGAGGGTTGAGAATTGTGTGGCTCCTGTTTCCTGTGTCTCCAACCCAGCCACCAGCGAGAATATAGTGGTATGACTCCCCTACCTATGGCTCCGTGGGTGTTCCTTTTTGGCCTAGCCATATCCTGCGTTCTTGTGTGGGGAGCGGGACCAGAGACCCTGCCTGACACCCCGCATGACACTTGGCGTAGTCGGCAGGATGCCCCGCCTGACACCCCGCAGGCCGCCCCGCATGACACATGGTGAAGTCGGCGGGATCCCCTGCACTACACATGGTGCAGCGAGCAGGGTCCCCGCACGACACATGGCGAAGTTGGCAGGATCCCCTGCACTACATAGGGTCAACACAGGACTAATTATAGTAAGCAAATGGCCATATGGTGGGATTCCTGGGACTAAGAAATGCTCCCAAACCTTCTTTAGAAGCACCCCTTTAGGGAGCTCTTTATCTAAAATAGTTGTGTGAAAATGCAAATATTTGACTCAGGAGAAATGAGTTAACAGGTTAGTTAACCACAACGTCTGACAAGCTCCAGAAGGAGTGATCTACAGCACAGGTAAATTTTTATGTGGGGAAAGTATAAGGGGATGGGATTAGAGCACAGAACTTTATGGAGTCATAAAGTCTTTTTTTTTTTTTTTTTACATTTTTTATTAGTCTCAGGTGCACAAAACAATGTAGTACTTAGACATTTATCATTTATATTCCTAACACAATGACAACCCCCTCCCGCCATCCACTACCCCTCTGACATCGCACACAGCCATTACATTTCTACTGTCTCTATTCCTAATGCTGTACTACGCTTCTTGTAAATATATATATATATATATATGCATATATATGTATGTATATAAAATTGTAGTTGATATTCATTATTGTTCAACTTCAGCTTCAGGTGTACAGTGCAGTGGTCAGGCGTCTACATCATCCCTGAGGTGGGTGGTCTCCCTAATGAGACAGGTGTCCATCAGATACCCTACACTGGAGTCATAAAGTCTTGAAGGCTAAGTGGCCTCATGGCTTCCTGATGTAACAGGAACACGTTTGTTTTCTAGTAATAGATTAGAGTCAGTTGTTGGGGGAGAATCCAAGATCTTTTTTTTTATTTATTTCATCGTTGTCCTGGCCTTTCTCACAACAATAATCTCTGCACAGTGCCACCTCTTGCGTACTATATAATGCGATTTTCATCTGTCACATTTCTCTGTTTTCACTGTGATATAAATTTGCAATTGGATTTAATTTTGATAGTTGTACATTTTAAACACTGTTTGTCTAAGTGGCATTTGTTTCAAATATCCTATGAAAAAGACTTGCCATTGATGTTAAATTGTTATGTGAAAGGAAAAAAAGTTTCCATTTATTCTGTTTATTCTAACTTCCTTAAGCTTATTTCTATATTCTTTATTACTTCAGAAGTATTTGATAATTCCCTTGACAGATGCTTAGATGAGATTAAAGATATTTAAACTTAAATGATTGCTTTTAACATTTAAAACTTTAAATTATACAATCATCTACTGGAGGACATTTTGGTTGTTTCTATGTACAAAATGGAATACTATTCTGCTATAAGAAAAGATGAATTAGTACCATTTGCGACAACATGGATGGATCTTGAGATTATTATGCTGAGTGAAATAAGTCAGACAGAAAAAGTCAAGAACCATATAATTTCACTGATATGTGGTATACAAAACTGAAAACAAAAGAACAAGACAAACAAATGGAGAAACAAAAACTCATAGACACAGACAATAGTTTAGTGGTTACCAGAGAGTAAGGGGGAATGGGGGTGGCAGATGAGGGTAAAGGGGATCCAATATGTGGTGATGGAAAGAGAAGTGACTCTGGGTGGTGAACACACAATGTGATATATATATATATATATATAATATATATATAGATAATGTATTACAGAATTGTACACCTGAAATCTACATAACTTTACTAACCATTGTCACCCCAATAAAATTTAATTAAAAATTAAATTATGCTATTCCTTTTAGAGAAAGCAATTTGAGCATCTTCAGAACTATTAAGGAAGCTTATTGACTCACAAATCTTAAGATTTTTTTCAGTGTCTCTCCTACATATCTCTGATGTATAGATTTCATGGAACTTAATTTTATCAATGCTGATTACAGTTATGATGCTTTTCTGAGGAAATTATTTTAAGCTGAACTGGTCAATTCTGATTTTAATAGCACTTTTGTATATTCTTGAAATGTGAATAAATACAAAACAAACAATATTACGTAGACAATAAGTGACCTTAATAATCAGAACACTATATACCTTGCTATATTATTAATTATGCTACTACCATTTGTTATAAACTGCTATTCTTACCCTGCCTACCTCACTGGGATGTCATGAAGTCACATGAAAGAATGGATATGAACGCATTGGCAAATAAGCACTGTACCATATAAAAGGATTGTTGTTTCTCTTTGGGCCTGAAATCGTCCGTCCATAAGCCAAGGGTTGCAAAATGTAGCCAATCTTAAGGGGAAAAAAAAAGACATACAAAGCATTTACATTTGGATCCTCAACTGTGTGATGGACATCTCTGAGACTATAGTTAGTAAGAACATAGTTTGGGAAGAGTGTGAGTTCTACAAATACCATTCTTGCTAGATTTGTTTCTCCAAAATAGAAAAGTAGGGGGTGGAGGGTGGTAGATGAGGGTAAAGGGGATCAAATATATGGTGATGGAAGGAGAACTTTCTCTGGATGGTGAACACACAATGGGATTTATAGATGATGTAATACAGAATTGTACACCTGAAATCTATGTAACTTTACTAACAATTGTCACCCCAATAAACTTCAATTTAAAAAAAGAAAAGTATCGCTATAACAACAAAATAATTTATGAGGACATGTATAACAGAGGAAGGACCACAAAAATTGGAAAGGAAGGAGCTTTATACACTTAAAAAAACCATGTTTCTCTTTGTGAGGACTAACAAGCAGAAAGAAACAAGTATATGTCTATCATACGATTTTGCTTTCAAATGAACTTCATCACTAGTCTTTGGAAGTTTTCAGGCATTGAGAAATATTATACACATTTTGGTCCCATTAAAAAGGGGCTGTAATTAACCAACTCTAATGCATACTTTCCTGATTGATAACCTGAGGTTGCATGAGTTTCTGTTGACAATTTACAAATAGCTCTGTTAAGACCTATGTGCAATAGCTGTAGATGCACAGCCATTAATCACAGCCATCAGCAAGTTTCCTAGAGTGGTTTACAGCAGCTTTTAATGTATGTTTTGCTAATTGTAATTTACAGTGGTGCTGTGAATTCCCAGATGAGTAACTACTTTGGTATGGACTGCCTGAAGAGGAAAAGCCCTCTAAATATTCCACTGGAAGGTCAGTTAAAAATTATCAGAACTATATTATTTGCTTCTAAACCCTCAAAATTAAAAAAAAAATCTTCTGCTTGTTAATGCAAAGCAAGATGACCCAGAACGGTGTAAAATTATATTTTAGTTTATATTTCCCTAAACATATATTTAAAATGATGTCTTTTCCTCCACTTAGAGCTGTTGTTTTATGCATTTCTGTGTGTAGCTCCTTGACAGAGACCATTTTTCTTGCCTCTCAAGTGACTCATGTAGAGAGATTTATGTCCATTATGCAAAATCTTTTGTAGTATAACATAGGTATAATCAGCAGAATGTCTGACAAATCACCCACCATAACCTGAGAATCCAATCTTGGATTTGGGCAACCTTCATTAAGTTTAAAGATCTTGTTTTCATTGAAATACTTTTTTCCCCCTGATTCACAAACCTACAAGGACAAATGTTATTTTCAGAATGACATCATTAAGAAGTAGTATTCTCTGGGGTGGCCGGTTAGCTCAGTTGGTTAGAGTGTTGTGCTGGTGACACCAAGGTTGCCAGTTCGAACCCCACATGGGCCATGTGAGCTACATCCTCCTAAAAAAATAACAAAAACAAAAAAGTAGTAGTATTCTTAGACTATTAACACCAAAATATTGATCATACTAATTTAGACTAATTTAGAATAATGCATAAAGAATCACTAATGCTAAAATCAGAAGTTGGCAGTAAGTTAAATAAAAAAAAATATGTATTTTGACATAGTAACTAGTACTATTATTGTGGTGATTTGAAGAATTCAGCCATCATTCAAGAGGACACTTATCTAAGGCCAATAATATGCACCCATCCCAAAGTAGTTGAGTTTCATATTGTTATAAATTACTACCACTTTAGTAGACTTAGTATATCAAGTAATTAATACGTAAATACACAATTTATAACATTCTTCATAGAAACACATTCTAATGCATTACTTTCAAAGACATAATGAACAGAAATGTTGGAATATTTCATACATGATAATTTTAGGTATGTTCAGCACACTGAGTTATTTACCAGTGACTCAATTCATTTACCAGAATCCTGTATCATTCCTACCTCTTTACTTTCAATTTATTTTTATTCTTTACATAGGATCATATTACATGAAAAACAACCAGTTTGGTTAGGACCCTAATGAAAACTACTTGCTAAAGTTATGATTTAATTATATCCCTGAAAAATTATTGTGCTTTACAATTGACATTGTAAATTTTGGTGCAAGTATTACAAAAAAAAGTATGTATTTCCTATATGTGTTTTACTGCTTTAGTTGATGTTCAACGTGGTTCAAGTAATAGTGATTTCAGAGTGAAGGTAATATTATCTACTCATCCTAATAACGTCAAAGCTTAGGGAAAGGAAGCAGTTTGCATTATAGTAATAAAATAACAGAAAATAAAACTTGCTATCAAATATGGGAAAACTATGTTTATAAGCTCAATACTTGAAGATGACTAATTGAGCATCAGCAAAATTGTCAAGCTGTATTTATATTCCCTCCCATTTTTGTATATGTGTATGTGTTCTTCATCTTGCCTCTCTTTCTTCTTAGCCACTTATATTCAGTGCCTTCAAGATGTCCTCTGGTTGCCCATGCTGCACCCTGCATGCGGCTAAACCTGTCTCAGAATTATTTAGGTTGCCAAATTGTCCCTACTTTCCACATCAAAATTCCTCAGTTTTACTTTACCAAGGAATAATGTTTTAACATTATTCTGTTAGAGTAATTATTCTGGAGATTCTGTTAAACAGCAACCAAAAATGTATCCTTATTTAACATATTTCGTAATATTGTGAGTACAGAATTCCGATGTGCTAGGTATAATTTGAAGACTGATGGGGGAAAAGGCTAGTTTGTTTTTGTTTTTGTTTTTGTTTTCCTTTTCTTGTTTATTTAGTTTCACAGAAAGGGTAGAAAGACACTATAGAGTTTTTGATGTGTATCTAAATGAAGAGAGACTTAGTATCTTAGTGCAACTCACAGACTCTGTAGTCAAATTGATGAGGGTTTCATTCCAACTCTGACAAAAATTAGCTGTCTGACCTTAAACAAATTAATCTAATTTCAGTTTTCTTTTTTTAAATTAAATTTGTTGGGGCAACAAGGGTTAGTAAAATTACATATGTTTCAAGTGTACAAATCTATAATACATATTACCATATGACCCAGCAATCCCTTTCCTGGGTATATACCAAAAAAATCTGAAAACATTTATCTGTAAAGATATAGGTACTCCGATGTTCATTGCAGCATTATTTACATTGGTCAAGACCCCCATTGTACTCTAGCACAATGTCATTGTGCATAGTAGGAACTGAACAAAATTATGTTTTAATCAACCATAGAAAGGCAATACCATACATTGAAAAAAAGAACTAGCCTGAGAAACAAAATATGTGGACTATCAACATCATATTTTCAGTTTGTTGTGTGACCTTAGACAACTGGAACTTCAGTTTTACGTTCTTCTTCACTTTATAGTGAAGGCGGCAGGTAATATCAATAAAGGTATTCCTTTTTTTTCCTAAAATTAGATTCAGATATACAACACAACATAATGATTACACATTTACACCCCTCACAAAGTGATAACCCCACCAAGTCTATTACCCATCCGACATCATACATAGCTATTACAACACCATTGAATACATTTCTTATGCTCTACTTTACATCCAGTGAATATGTATATGTATGTATATATATATATATATATATATATATATATATATATATATATATCCAAAATATATACACATTTTAAGAAAGGAAAAAAAAACTATATTAAAATTGTAATACTCAATATAAACTGTTAACAAAAGATAAATACAAGTCATATTTGACTTCTGATATTACAAGAGTTGCTCAAAGTGGATACCATCAGCATAACTTTAATATACTTTTTTCCTTTCTTAAAATATGTATACATTTTTTGACCCTCTGTATGTATATTTGGTATTCAGTATCATTTTATATTAGTTTCAGGTGTACAGTGCAGTGGTTAGGCATTTATATCATCTATAAAGTCCAGTATCGTACATAGTCTTTACAACATTATTGTTTGTATTTCACATCCCCATGACTATTTTGTAACTACCAATTTGTACTTCCTTTTTTCTTCACCTTTCTCACCCATGTCCCAACCCTCCGCACATCTAGCAACCATCAGTTTGTTCTCTGTATCTATGACTCTATTTTTGTTTTGTTTGTTCCTTTATTCTTCAGATTCCAAATATAAGTGAAAGAGATCATATGGTATTTGTCTGTCTCAGCCTGACTTATTTCACATAGCATAATATTCTGTAGGTCTATCCATCTTGTCACAAATGATAAGATTCCATTATTTTTTATGGCAGAATTTTTTTATACTCCATTGTATAAATGTATCCAATTGTCTATTTATGGGCATTTTGGTTGTTTCCATATGTAGACTATTGTGAATAGTGCTGCAGTAAACATCAAGGTGCATATATTTTTTGAATTAGTGTTTTGGAATTCCTTGGATAAGTATCCAGGAGTGGAATTGCTGGGTCATAAGATAGTTCTATTTTGAATTTTTTGAGGAACCTCCATGCTGTTTTCCATAATGGCTGCACCAATTTGCAATCCCACCAACAGTGCAGGAGGGTTCCCTTTTCTCCACCTTCTCATCAGCACTTATTGTTTGTTGATTTATTGATGATAGCCATTCTGAAAGGAGTGAGGTAGTATTGCATTATGGTTTTTATTTGCATTTCTCTGATGATTACTGACTTTGAGCATCTTTTCATAGGCCTATTGGCCATCTACATGTCTTCTCTGGAAAAATGACTATTCACATCCTCAGAACATTTTTTTAATTGGATTGTTGTTGTGGTTTTTTTTTTTTGTTTGTTTGTTTCTTTTTGGTGTTGAGTTGTATGAGATTTTTTACAAATTTTGGATATTAACCCCTTATCAGATGTATCATTGGTAAATATCTTCTCCCACTCAGTAGGATGTCTTTTGTTTTGTTGATGGTTTCCTTTGCTGTGGAAAAAAAAAGCATTTTAGTTGATGTAGTCTTATTTGTTTATTTTTCCTTTGGTTTCCCTTGTCTGAGGAGGTATATCAGTAAAAATATTACTAAGGATAGGGTCTGAGAGTTTACTTCCTATATTTTCTTCTAGGAATTTTACGGTTTTGGGTTTTACATTTAAGTCATTAATCCATTTTGAGTTTATTCTTGTATATGGCAGAAGAAGGTGGCCTGGTTTCTTTTTTTCTTTTTTTTACATTCTGCCCAGTTTTTCCAGCACCATTTACTGACTAGACTATCTTTACCCCAGTGTAAATTCTTGCTTCCTTTGTCATAAATTAAATGACCATATAGGCATGGTTTTGTTTCTGGGCTCTCTATTCTTCAATTGATCTAAGTGTGCTTATATGGCAATAGCATGCTGTTTTGATTATTGTAGACTTTGCATATAATTTGACATTAGGTAGCATGATACCTCCAACTTTGTTCTTCTTTCTCAGGATTGCATGGCTATTCAGGGTCTTTTATGGTTCCATATACACTTTAGGATTATTTGTTATAGTTCTGTGAGAACTGCCATTGGTATTTTGATAGGGATTGCGTTGAATCTATATATTGCTTTGGGTAGTATGGACATTTTAACTACATTAATTCTTCCTATACATGAGTATGATATACATTTGCATTTATTTGTATGTTCTTTAATTTCTCTATTCAATGTGTTTTAATTTTCTGAGTATAGGTCTTTTTCTTCTTTGGTTAAATTTATTCCTAAGTATTTTTGATGCAATTGTAAATGAGCTTGTTTTCTTTATTTCTCTTTCTGATAGTTTGTTATTGGTGTATAAAAATGCAACCAATTTCTGAACATTAATTTTGTACCCTGATACTTTACTAAATTCATTTATCAACTCTAATATTTTTTGGTAGAATCTTTCTCTCTATGTAGTATCATGTCATCTGCAAATAATGACAGTTTGACTTTTTCCTTTCTCATTTGGATGTCTTTCTCCCCCTTTTCTTGTCTGATTGCTGTGGTTAGGACTCCCAGTACCATGTTGAATAAAGGTGGTAAAAGTGAGCATCCCTGTCTTGTTCCTGATGTTAAGGGGAATGCTTTTACCTTTACCCCACTATGATATTAGCTGTGGGTTTGTCATATATGGCCTTTATTATGTTGAGATATGTTACCACCATTCCCACTTTGATGAGTTTTTATCATAAATGGGTGCTGGATTTTGTAAAATGCTTTTATGCTTCTATTGATATGACCATGTGATTTTTATTTTTTATTTTTTATTTGGTGTATCATGTTAATTGATTTGTGGATATTGAACCAACTTGGCATACCAGGAGTAAATCCCACTTGATCATAATGTATGATCTTTTTAATGTATTACTGAATTTGGTTTGATAATATTTTGTAGAGGATTTTTGCCTCTATGTTCATTATAGACATTGGCCTAGAATTTTTGTTTTTTGTGACATCTTTGGTTTTGGAATCAGAATAATGGTGGCCTCATAAAATGAGCTGGAGAGCTTTCCTTCATCTTGGAGTTTTTTGAAGAGTTTGAGGAGAATAGGTGTTAATTCTTTTTTAAATGTTTGGTAAAATTCACTTCTGAAGCCATCTGATCCAGGACTTTTGTTTGTTGGTAGCTTATGAATAACTGATTCAATTTTGTTGGTAGTAATTGATCTGTTTAGATTTTCTCCTTCTTCTTGATTCAGCCTTGGAAAATCATGTGCTTCTAGGAATTTATCCTTTTCTTCCAGATTGTCCAATTTGTTGGTGCATAGTTGTTCATAGTATATTTTTAAATATTTTTGTGTTTCTGTGGTGTTGGTTGCCACTTCTTTCATTTTTCACATTATTTATTTGGGTCCTCTCTCTTTTTTTCTTAACGAGTCTGGTTAATGGGTTGTCAATTTTATTTATCTTTTCAAAAAACCATCTCTTGGTTTCATCGATCTTTTATATTGTTCTTTTGTCTCTATTTTGTTTATTTCACTCTGATCTTTATTATTTTCTTTCTTGTATTTTGTGCTTTGTTTCCTATTCATTTTTCAGTTCCCTTAGGTGTAAAGATAGACTGTTGATTTAAGATTTTTCTTGTTTCTTTAGGTAGGCCTGCATTACTATGAATTTCCCTCTTAGGACTGTTTTCACTGTGTCCCATAAATTTGTGGGTCATTGTGTTTTCATTTTCATTTGTCTTAAGGTATATTTTGATTTCTTTCTTGATTTCATTTCTTGATTTCATTCATTATTTAGTAGCATGCTATTTAGTCCTCATGTGATTGCGTGTTTTTCAGTTTTTTTCTTCTAATTGATTTCTAGTTTCATACCATTGTGGTCAGATAAGACGCTTAGTATGATTTCAATCTTCTTAAATTTATTGAGACTTGTTTTGTGTCCTAACATGTGGTCTATCTAGGAAAGTGTTCCATGTGCACTAGAAAAGAATGCATATTCTGCTGCTTTGAAGTGAAATGATCTAATAATACCAATGTAAATTGATACAGTCATTATGCAAAACAGTATGAAGGTTCTACAAAAAATTGAAAATGGAGCTACCATATGATCCAGTAATCCCATTCCTGCGTATGTATCTGAAGGAAACAAAACAAGTATCTTAAATAGATATCTGCTCTCCCATGTTCATTGTGATATTACTCACAATGGAAACAACCTAAGTGTCCATTCATAGATAATGGATAAATAAAATGTGGTATATGTGTGCAATGGAATATTAGCCAGCCATAATAAAGAATTCCTGCCATTTGCCACAATATAGATGAACCAGTAGGGCATTAGACTAGGTGAAATAAGTTAAACAAAGACAAATACTGTGTGATGTCACTTATATGTAGAACAAATATGCCAATATCATAGAAATAGAAAATAAATACTGGTTGCCAGTGGTTAAAGGATGGGGGGAAAATGGGTCAAAGTATACAAAATTTTCTTTTATAAAATAAAGTCTGAGGATATAATATATAATGAAGACTATTGTTAATAATATGGCATTTCATACTTGAAATTAGCTGAGACTAGGTTCACACAAACACACACACATACACACAATGATTTAGCTAAGTGAGGTGATGGATATGACTTGATTGTGGTAATCATTTTACAATATGTATGTATATCAAGTCATGTGTACTTTATTTTTATTTTGTTAATTATTCCTCAATATAGCTGAAAAAACAAATTATAAAGAATTTATATATAGAGAAAATGGCATCCACGGATTACAGTACCTAAAGCCAAGCAGGGCTGCAGGGCTTACACCACCCAGCCCACTCAAGGATATGTACAGACCACCCAGGCAGATGGGCAGCAAAGTTATGGAACCTATGGACAGCCTACTGACGTCAGGTACACCCAGGCTCAGACCACTGCAACCTATAGGCAGACAGCTTATACAACTCCTTATAGACAACCTCCTACAGGTTATACTATTCCAACTGCCCCCCAGGCATACAGTCTGCCTGTCCAGGGGTACAGCTCTGGTGCTCATGATGCCACCACTGCTATGGAATCTACCACCCAGGCCTCCTATGCAGCTCAGTCTGCATATGGCACTCAGGCTGCTTACCAGGCTTATGGTCAACAATCAGCAGCCACTGCACCTGCAAGACTACAGGATGGTAACAAACCCTCTGAGACTAGTCAACCTCAATCTAGAACAGGGGGTTACAACCATCCCAGCCTGGGATGTGGACAGAGTAACTACAGTTATCCACAGGTACCTGGGAGCTACCCTGTGTAGCCAGTCATGGCACCACCATCCTTACCCACCTACCATCTATTCCTCTATACAGCTGACTAATCATGATGAGAGCAGTTACTCTCAGCACAACATCTATGGGCAGCTGACCAGCTATGGACAGCACAGTAGCTATGGTCAACAAATCAACTATGGACAGCAGCCACCCACTAGTTACCCCCACAAAAAAAATGGATCCTACAGCCAGGCTCCAAGTCAATATAGCCAACAGAGCAGGAACTACGGGCAGCAGAGTTCATTCCGACAGAGCCACCCCAGTAGCATGGGTGTTTATGGGCAGGAGTCTGGAGGATTTTCTGGACCATGAGAGAACTGGAGCATGAGTAGCCCTGATAACCGGGGTAAGAGAAGAAGAGGATTTGATCATGGAGGCATGAGCAGAGGTGGCCGGGGAGGAAGACGTGGTGGAATGAGCACTGGAGAGTGAGGTGGCTTCAATAAACCTGGTGGACCCATAGACGAAGGACCAGATCTTGATCTAGGCCCATCAGTCAATCCAGATGAAGACTCTGATCACAGTGCAATTTATGCACAAGGATTAAATGACAATGTGACCCTGAATGATCTAGCAGATTTCTTTAAACAGTGTGGAGTGGTTAAGATGCACAAGAGAAGTGGACAATCCACGATCCATATGTACTTGAACAAGAAAACAGGAAAGCCCAAAGGTGATGCTCCAGTGTCCTATGAAGATCCGCTGACTGCCAAGGCTGCTGTGGAGTGGTTTGACAGGAAAGATTTTCAAGGGAGCAAACTTAAAGTTTCTCTTGCTCGGAAGAAGACTCTGATGAACAGAATGTGGGGGTTTGGGGGATGCTGCTGCCACTCCGTGGAGGTCCAGGAGGCCCAGGAAGTCCTGGGGGTGCACAGGGATCACATGGGAGGCCATGGAGGAGACAGAATAGGCTCACCCCCCACACACACAATGGGCCTCAGCGTTCTCAAGGGAACCCCTCATGAGGAAGAAATGTCCAGCGCCATGCTGGAGACTATTAGTGTCACAATCCAGGGTGTGGAAACCAGAACCTTGCCTAGAAAATAGAATTCAACCAGTGTAAGGCCCTGAAGCCTGAAGGCTTCCTTCTGTGACCCTTTCCTCCCTCAGGCAGTGACCAAAGCAGAGGTGGCCTTCGCAGCATGCAAGGAGGAAGAGGTGGCCTCATGGACAGAGGTGGTCCCAGTGGAACATTCAGAAGTGGAGGTGGTGGAGACAGAGGTGGTTTCCATGGCAGACAGGGCATGGATGGAGGTGACTTTGGTGGAGGAAGACGAGAAGGCCCTGGGGGTCCCCCTGGACCTTTGATGCAATACATGGGAGGAAAAGGAGGCGGGCGTGGATGACCTGGAAAAATGGATAAAGGCAAGCATTGTTAGGAACACAGAGACCGGGCCCTATGCAGAAACACAGATGCAGAAACGCTGCAGAGCTACATTGACTACAAGATTTATTTGTTTAAACCAGAGAATGTTTTAAATTTATAATTCCATATCTATAATGTTGGTCACAGCATTATGATTATTTTTTGTCTGTACTTTAGTATTATTCCCCATTTGTGAAGAAACATTAAAATAAGTTAAGTAGTTTAATAAAAAAGAATTTTAAAGAATATTTACAGTGCATATGAGGTCTGACAATTAAGTTCAGGAACTTGTTGCAACAATGTTGCAAACATTATTTAATATCAGAGGGATTATTCACTATGAAACTGTACCAACTGGTCAAACAGTTAACCAAGTTTACTCTTTGTAAGTGTTGAAAAGGCTGCATGAAAAAGTTAAACCACCTAAACTTTTCGCTAACAATTCATGGCTCTTCCATCATGACAATGTAGCAGCTCACACAGCACTGTCTGTGAGGAAGTTTTTAGCCAGTAAACAAATAACTGTATTGGAACACCCTCCCTACTCACCTGATCTGCCCCACAATGAATTCTTTCTTTACGCAAAGAAAAAAGAAATATTGAAAGGAAGACATTTGATGATATTCAGGATAGCAAGGGTAATATGATGACAGCTCTGAGGGCCAATCCAGAAAAAAAAAGTTCCAACATTGCTTTGAAGAGTGGACTAGGTGCTGACATTGGTACATAGCTTCCCAAGGTGAGTACTTCGCAGAAGACCATAGTGATATTCAGCAAGATGTGTAGCATTTTTTCTAGGGTGAATTCTCGAACTTAATTGTCAGACCTCGTATATCTGAAAGCAGACTTATATCCGGATTATATAAATGTATGTAAATAGCTTATAAAAATCAATAATAAAATTGTACACCATCCAGTAAAAATATGTGTAAGACTTTAACACACAATTCAAAGTTGTCCTTATGAATAACCAAGGAGCATATCAAAAGAAGTTCAACTTTATCAATCATTAGAGCAATGCAAATTAAAATGACAATGGTACCGTGTTTCCCTGAAAATAAGATCTGCCTGGACCAACACCCTAATGCGTCTTTTGGAGCAAAAATTAATATAAGACCCTGTCTTATTTTACTACAATATAAGACTGGGTCTAATATAATATAATGTAATATAATATAATATAATGCCAGGTCTTATATTAATTTTTGCTCCAAAATACACATTAGAGCTGATGGTCCGGCTAGGTCTTATTTTCGGTGAAACATGGTATATCACCATACACTCACAGGAATGATATGCATTAAGAATTCTGGCAGAATCTAATTTTGATGATTATTTGAAGTTCAGAGAGCTCTCATACTTTGTGAAACTGTAAAATTGAACAACCACTTTTAAAAAGAGTTTGCATGTATCTTAAGGAACATATCCATACTTTATAACAGCATTTGTACTTCTAGGTGCATAAATATGAAATAAAATCATATGTCCACAAAAAGACTTGCTTAAGAATTTTCAGTCATAAAAATGGCAATGTGAGGTGAGCCTCCTGAAATCTCCCCTGGAATTTACAACAAATTGAAAAACTACAACTTCACAAAGGACTCCCTGCACAGCAGACAGGCAAGATGAAGAGGCACACTATGGCAATAACCTAAAGGTGGGCAAATGGCATGAGCAGGGGAGGAGGGAAGGGAGAAGTGTGGAGAGAGGGCCGCTTAGGCACAGGACGCAGACCTAGGAGCTCACAGCATCCCAAAACTACCTCAGCTGTGGGAGAGGTAAGAACTCAGACTGCTAGGGCTCTGTTTATGACCCAGAAGGCTGAGGTGATAGCATATAACACCGCTGAACCCAACGCTCATGGAGAACACCTCGGAGCAAAAACTGAGGGAACAAGGTGAAAACAGTGGTTTAAGCCCTCACTGTCGAACAGAGAATGGAAGCCTTAGGCACTGAGATGAGCCGCCCCCTCCCTACCCTACCAGAGCTCACCCTGCCCCCACCTGCCCAGTGCTAGAAGCTGAACAGTAGCTGTGTAAGGTCAAAATAACAGAATATTTGCAGTTCTGAGAAGAGTGGTACACGGACACGGACTCCCAGACCAACTAGTTCCGGCAAAGGGGAAACATCTGTGGAAAGAGGACTGTCTGTGGTGGTGGTCACCACCATTGCTCTGGGCCACCTCTCACAATCCACCCACCCTGTCCCCACCTATCTGGGAAGATCCCTGCAGGAGTAAACAGAACTGCTGAAACATACGGGCTCTGAATCTCCTGCAGGAAGAGCTTTAGAACTTAAAAAGCTCTCCGCATCCCCACACGGACACGGCATCCTATGACCCAGGCATACTGTTCACAAAGGAGAAGACCATCTTCCAGGGAATCCCTCCATTGTGTGAGAGGCTGGAATAGTGCACAGAAAACATAACACTACAGTGTGAGAGAGAATAAAAGGCTGTAGTAGGAGAGAAAATAAACATTCTACCAACAACTACTGGAAAACAAAAAAGACCTCTTCCTAACAACCTGTTGCAGTACTCACTCCTATAGATGTCTAGGAAGAGAAATACTAAATCATTAATTGCCATGAATAACCAAGGTAACAAAACAGCTCAGAGAGAAAATGAAAAGTGTCCAGAAAATGAACTTAAAGATATGGAAATATGTGACTTAAATGACAGAGAATTCAAGATTGCAGTTCTGAAAAAACTCAATGAGATTCAAGAAAACACAGACAGGCAATTTAATGAACTCAGAAACACAATCAAAGAACAAAATGAGCATTTTACCAAAGAGATTGAAATTTTAAAAAGAACCAAATAGAATTTCTGGAGATTAAGAACACAATAGAAGAAATCAAGAATGAAATAGCCAGCTTAGGTGGTAGAGTTGATGAGATGGAGGAAAGAATCAGTGACATCGAAGATAGAAAACTGGAAATGACACGGATGGAAGAAGAAAGAGACTTGAGACTAAAAAGAAATGAAAGAACTCTACAAGAACTTTCTGACTCCATCAGAAAGAGCAATGTAAGAATAATGGGCATACCAGAAGGAGAAGAAAGAGAGAAGGGAACAGAGAGTATATTCAAACAAATAGTCAATGAGAACTTTCCAAACTGGTGGAAAGAACTGGATCCTCGAATCCAAAAATAAAATAGAACACCTAATTACCTCAACCCTGACAGCTCTTTTCCAAGGCACATTGTACTGAAGCTGTCAAAATCAGCGACAAAGAAAGAATCCTCAAGGCAGCCAGGGAAAAGAAGATGTTAACCAGCAAAGAAAAGCCCATTAAATTATCATCAGATTTTTCAACAGAAATTCTACAAGCCAGGAGGGAGTGGAGCCAAATATTTAAACTATTGAAAGGGAGAAATTATGATCCAAGAATAATATACCCAGCAAAGACAACATTTAGGTATGAAGGAGAAATAAAGACCTTTACAGACATACAGAAGCTGAAGGAATTTTCTAACACATGACCTGCATTATAAGAAATATTAAAGGAAGCTATTCGACCACCATCAACAGGGACAATTTGTGGAAACTGAAACATAAAAATGGGGAGTGTAAATGCCTGAAGTGAAATATGGGAATGCAGAAACTAAGCTTGCTGAAGAAGATGGAATACTCTAAATATTAAACCTTCTTTTCCATAAAATTTATGGTAACCACTCAAAAAAATCCAGACATGAAACATATACTGTAGTAAAAGAAGAAACGAGGGAAAACACATAAAATACCGCAACAGAGAAATAATAGGCAACAACAAAAAGGCAAAGAAACAATGGAGACAGGGTCTTAACAGAAAACTAAAGATAGAATGACAGGAAATCTTCACATATCAATAATCACCTTAAAATGTAACTGGACTGAACTCACCAATAAAAAGGCACAGAGTAGCAGATTGGATCAAAAAACTAAACCCAACCATATGCTGTCTCCAAGAGACACATCTCAGGTAGAAGGACAAACATAGACTCAAAGTGGAAGGGTGGATATTGACACTCCAAGCAAATGGTATCCAGAGAAAATGAGGTGTAGCCATACTGATATCAGATGAAACAGACTTCAGGGTAAAAAAAGTAACAAGAGACAATGATGGACATTTCATAATGGTAAAGGGGAATATACAACAAGAAGACATAACAGTCATCAATATTTATACCCCCAATCTGGGAACAGCAATATATACCAAGCAACTACTAACAGAACAAAAGGGAGAAATTTACCAAAACACAATTATATTAGAGGACCTGAATACATCATTGACAGCTATAGATAGATCATCCAAACAGAAAATAAATAAAGAAATATCAGCCCTAAATGACACATTAGATGAAATGGACATAATTGACATTTGTAGAGCTCTTCACCCTAAAACATCAGACTACACATTTTTTTCTAGTGTAAATGGAACATTATCAAAGATTGACCATATATTGGGACATAAAACTAGCTTCAACAAATATAAAAAGATTAAAATCATACCAAGCATATTCTCTGATCATAAGGCTTTGCATTTGGAAACCAAAAGCAAACACAAAGTGGGAAAATCCACAAATACATGGAGCTTATACAACATACTTTTAAAGAATGACCGCATCAAAAAAGATATAAGAGGACAGATCAAAAGCAACATGAAAACAAATGACAATGAAAATACATGCTACCAAAATTTGGGGGGAGCAGCAAAAGCAGTTTTAAGAGGAAAATTTATATCATTGCAGGCCTATCTCAAGAAACAAGAAAAATACCAAATAAATAACTTCACATTACAACTTAAAGAAGTAGAAAAAGAAGAACAAATGAAACCCAAGTTCAGCAGAAGAAAGGAAATAGTAAAAATCATAGCAGAACAAAATGAAATAGAGAACAAAAAGACAATAGAAAAAATTAATGTGACAAAGACCTGGTTCTTTGAAAAGATAAACAAAATTGACATACCCTTGGCTAGACTCACTAAGAAAAAAGAGAAAAGACACTGATAAACAAAATCAGAAATGAAAGAGGGGAAGTTACCATGGATGCCACAGAAATACAAAGGATCATCCAAGAATACTATAAAGGACTATATGCCATCAAATTCAATAACCTAGAAGAAATGGACAAGTTCTTAGAAACATATAGCCTTCCAAGGCTGAACCAGGAAGAACTGGAAAATCTAAACAGACCGATCACCAGTAACGAAATTGAATCAGTCATCCAAAACCTTCCCAAAAGTAAAAGTCCGGGACCAGATAGCTTCACTAGTGAATTCTACCAAACCTTCAAAGAGGAACGAATCCCAATCCTGCTCAAACTCTTCCAAAAAATTGAAGAAGAGACAGTACTCCCTAACTCATTTTATGAGTCCAACATTATCATGAAAAAAAAACCTGGTAAGGATAACACAAAAAAAGAAAACTGCAGACCAGTACATATGATCAATACAGATACCAAAATCCTAAACAAAATTCAAGAAAATTTAATGCAACAATACATTAGAAAAATTACTCATCACGACAAGGTGGGGTTTATCCCAGGGGCACAAAGATGGTTCAACATATGCAAACCCATCAAAGTGATACATCACATAAATAAAATAAAGGACAAAAATCATATGATGCCATGAATTGATGCGGAAAAAGCATTTGGCAAGATACAACATCCATTTATGATTATAACGTTTAATAAAATAAGTATAGAAGAAAAATATCTTAACATAATAGAGGCCATATGTGACAAACCCTCAGCTAATCTCATAACTAACAGTGAAAAATTGAAGCCCTTTGCTCTACGTTCAGGAACACAACCGGGGTGTCCCCTATCACCTCTGCTTTTCAACATAGTGTTGGAAATCCTCGCCAGAGCAATCAGGCAAGAGAAAGAAATAAAAGGCATCCAAATTGGGAATGAAGAAGTTAAATTGTAACTCTTTGCAAATGATATTATGCTTTATTTAGAAAACCCTAAAGTCTCCACCAAAAAGCTATTAGAAACAATCAACGAATACAGTAAAGATGCTGGCTACAAAATCAACGTACAAAAGTCCAGTGCCTTCCTATATACTAACAATGAAATCTCAGAAAGAAAAATAAAAACAAAACAAAATAAAACAAAACAAAACAATTCCTTTTGCAATTGCAGGAAAAAGAATAAAATACCTAGGAATAAACTTAACCAAGGATGTGAAAGAACTATATGCTGAAAACTATACGACATCATTAAAAGAATTTGAAGAAAACACAAAGAAATGGAAAGGCATTCCGTGCTCATGGATTGGAAGAATCAACATAGTTAAAATGGCCATATTACCCAAAGCAATATACAGATTTAATGCAATCCCCATCAAAATCCCAATGGCATTTTTTAAAGAAATAGAACAAAAAATCATCAGATTTGTTTGGAACCACAAAAGACCCCGAAGAGCCAAAACAATCTTAAGAAAAAAGAACAATGCTGGAGGTATCACACTCCCTAACTTTAACTTGTACTACAGGGCTACAATAATCAAAACAGCATGGTATTGGCAGAAAAACAGACACGTAGACCAATGGAATAGAATTGAGAACCCAGAAATAAACCCACATAAACATGGACACATAATTTTTGACAAAGAAGCAAAAACATACAATGGAGACACGACTGCCTCTACAATAAGTGGTGCTGGCAGAATTGGAAAGCCACGTGTAAAAGAATGAAACTGGACTGCTATCTGTCACCATGTACCAAAATTAATTCAAAATGGATCAAAGACTTAAGCATAGGACCTGAAACAATAAACTGTGTAGAAGAAAATAGGTACTAAATGTATGGACCTTGGGTACAAAGAGGATTTTTGAATTTGACTCCTATGGCAAGGGAAGTAAAAGCTAAAATAAATGAATAGTACTATATCAAAATTAAAAGCTTCTTCACAACGAAAGAAACCATTGTCAAAATAAAAAGGCAATCAACTGAATGGGAGAAGATTTTTGCAAACAGTGCCTCTGATAAGGGGCTAATATCCAAAATATACAAGGAACTCATGAAACTCAACAACAAAAAAACTTAGAACCCAATTGAAAAATGGGCAGAGGACCTGAAGAGACATTTCTCCAAAGAGGACATACAAATGGCAAATGGACATATGAAAAAATGCTTAACATCACTAATCATCAGAGAAATGCAAATAAAATACACAATGAGATATCACCTCACCCCAGTTAGAATGGCTATCATCAACAAGACAAATAATAACAAGTTTTGGAGAGGCTGTGGAGAAAAAGGTACCCTCATACACTGTTGGTAGGAATGCAGACTGGTGCAGTCGCGATGGAAGGCAGTGTGGAGGTTCCTCAGAAAATTACAAATAGAATGTAAACGACACAGCAATCCCTCCCCTGGGTATCTATCGAAGAAATCTGAAAACATTTATCCATAAAGACACGTGTGCTCCAGTGTTTATTGCAGCTTTGTTTACGGTGCCCAAAGACATGGAAACAACCAAAATGTCCTTCGATAGATGAATGGATAAAGAAGTCGTGGTATATATACACAATGGAATACTATTCGGCATTAAGAAAAGATGAAATAGGACCATTTGTGACAAATGGATGGATCTTGAGAATATAATGCTAAGCGAAATAAGTCAGACAGAAAAAGTAGAGAACTGTATGATTTCACCGATATGTGGTATATGTACCGAAAACAACAAAAGAACCAGTCAAACAAATGAGAAAAAAAAAAAAAAACTCATAGACACAGACAATAATTTACTGGTTACCGGAATGTAATGGGGGAGGGCGGTGGTAGATGAGGGTAAAGGAGATCAAATATATGGTGATGGAAGGAGAACTGACTCTGGATGTTGAACACACAATGTGATTTATAGATGATGTAATACAGAATTGTACACCTGAAATCTATGTAACTTTACTAACAATTGTCACCCCAATAAGCTTTAATTGAAAAAAAGAAAAGAATTTTCACTGTATCTTTTAAATAATCCAAAGCTGGAAAACACCCAAATATCTCTCAATACGAGAATGGAGCAACCAATTTTATATTAATACGTGGAGATCTGCTCAGAAATTTTTTTAAATATAAATTTTTGGCCCTATACTAGCCCTACTTACTCACATATTCTGAGATTTATTTCCAAATACTCACAATTATAAACAAGCACTGCAGATGACTCAAATGTACGTTGGAGTTTGAGAACAATTGGTAGGGTAGGTGACAGTACATAAAGTTACTTTACTATGAGACAATTCTTAGTGTAAAAATTAAGTTCTTTATTCTGATTGCATGCTACAAATATTTAAACTTCTTTTCAGAGCATAGTGTTTCTCAAAATGTGGTACAAAGGTAAAAAGCATCACCTCACACCAGTTAGAATGGCTATCAACAACAAGATAAATAATAAGTGTTGGAGAGGTTGTGGAGAAAAACGATCCCTCATACACTGTTGGTGGGACTGCAGATTGGTGCAGCCACTATGAAAGGCAGTGTGGAGGTTCCTCAAAAAATTAAGAATAAAATTACCGTATAACCCAACAATCCTTCTCCTGGGCATCTACCAAAAATTCTGAAAACATTTTTCCGTAAAGATATATATGCTCCGATGTTCATTGCAGCTTTATTTAAGGTGGCCAAAACATGGAAACAACCAAAGTGTCCTTCGATAGATAATTGAATAAAGAAGTTTTGGTATATATACACAATGGAATACTATTCTGCCATAAGAAAAGATGAAATAGTGTCATTTGCAACAACATGGATGGATCTTGAGATTATTATGGTAAGTGAAATAAATCAGACAGGAAAAGTCAAGAACCATATGATTTCACTGATATGTGGTACATAAAGCTGAAAACAACAAAGGGACAAGACAAACAATTGAAGAAACAGAAACTCGTAGATACAGACAATAGTTTAGTGGTTACCAGAGGGCAAGGGGGGAGAGGGGTAGTAGATTAGGGTAAAAGGGATCAAACATAATGGTGTTGGAAGGAGAACTGACTCTGGCTGGTGAACTCACAATGTGATATATAGATGATGTATTACAGAATTTTACACCTGAAACCTGTGAAACTTTACTAACAATTGGCATCCCAATAAAATTTAATTAATAAAAAAATGGTTAATAGCATCAGTGTCAACTGGGGATTCCTCTTAAAAATAAATACCTAAATCTTACTGAAGACTTACTTTAGTATCAGTCATAATCTCTAGCACTGAAGCCTAGTAATCTGAACTTTTTATTAAAAAAATAAGTGGTAATTTTTTGAAAATCTAATATTTCTGAACCACTACTGTGAACTTTTTGACAACACTCTGATCTAAAATAATTCAATTCACTTAGGCCTGATCTTTTGTGCTGCTTGTTCATGGCTGGATTTCTGATCATTCAAGGAGTCCTAGAGAATCTTGTCTTATAAATAAGTATAGTACTTAAATCCTGCAATAAAATGAACAGTTGCATCCTCTTTTTTATAATACAATATATGTTATACATGTGAGCTGTGAAAATGTATAACTAAATTATTAAATAAATATTGGCTTTTCATTATTTTATTATATTTTTACATATGCATATATACAAACTGTGCTAGATTACAATAAGGATAGAGAGAAATAAGATACCAAGTTTAGCAAGTCAATTTGTTTTGGAGACTGTTGTGAAAAATGTCAAGAAAACCATGAGAGAATATTTGGCTCACCTCCCAGTAACTTAGAATATAGCTCTTTAATTGTTCTGCCACTGTATACTTACAAAGAGTTCAAGTAAAGGCCTATAATTTTGTTCAATTTAATATACTGGTGCAGGAAGTGTTTTGCCAAAAACTCCCATGACTTCTGGTAAGATTTGGTTTAAAAAAAGCTGATTTATAATTGGCAAAGTAGAAGTAAGAAAAGATTTCTTGGAACCTGATGCATTTTCATACTGACTTCATAGACAAACACAATTTTTATCTGTACAACTGTGTCAAATATTTTCCAGTTGATTTGCACTAAAATGGCTGTTATATCACCGTATGGCCCATTTGATTCCAATGATCATTTTTGGTTTGCAAAAAACTAATTGGATTGAGCATTGATCAAATTTAATTGATTGTCTCGTGATCATATATTTCAAAGGACATTACAGAAGTAATATAACCAGTTCTTTTCTATCTTAAGTAAAATTGATTTTTTTATACAGTAAATCTTAGGAAAGTATTAGTGTACGTCTACCTACTTTGCCAATACAATTTATTTCTACTTCATATAATTTACACCAGTCAGAAACAAAAGCAAAATCTCTTAAATTTCACAAAAATATTCCTTGAGCTTAAAACTGAAATTCAGCAAAAAATATTGGACTAGGATACACATAAGAAACTTTTCCTTAGATTTTGCTTTTCTCAAAACAGTCCACAAATAATAAAATTAAATAATAAAATTAAATAAAAACAACAAAAACCTGAAGACCAAGTAATAATTGTGAATAACCTCCTTACAGAGAAATAGTTATAAATAAATACTTAGGATTTAAAGGGGATTGTGGGTTCTTTAGCCACACTAAATGTGGAATAAAGAAAACCCACAAAAGTGGAATGTATCTGCTGACCAGAGTTCAGGAGAAAGTGACTACTTCCATGGATGTTTTGCTTTATTTCCCATAATGCTAAGGTCTTTTCTGGAAACATTCGTAGTTGAGATCCGGTAATGTGATGGAAAATTATTGAAAAGCAAGGAAAGCCAGTCTAAGGATTAAGACAACAGCAGCTGAGAAAATTGTGTTTATTAATCTAGCTTTCTTGAATAGTTATGAATTTAGTATAAAAATTTTTGTGGAAAAATGTATCAACAGTGACTGTGGCCTCGACAAACTGCTACTTTCACAATGTTTTGCATATCTGTCAGCATTGGATATGGACAGACTATGGGCCAATGGTCAAGTCAAGGGGGTGGACATAGGAGGGTCTATTATCCCCAGGGACAGCAGCCAAGCAGACAAACAGGCACTAGGACACTCATATATGTCTGGTGTGAGAATAACCAAGCGTAAGCAACAGATGGCAAGCAGGCAGCAGGACTGTGAAGACTAGATTAGTTCAGCAGTCAAGGCAGATGGGAGAGTTAGAAGCCAAGAAGTCATAAAATGTCAGAACTGGCAACAACCTAAGAAAACCTCTAGGCTGGTTAAAATGGAGGAGGTCCAAAATAGTGGATTAGGTGAATGCTATGCCTACTGCTTCCCAGGATCACACCAAAATTACAAATAAATTATACAACAATCAACCTCAACAATCATTTGAAGACTAGCTGAACAGAACCTCTGTAACTAAGGCTATAAAAAAGAGGCCACATTGAGACTGGTGAGAGGAGGGGAGATGCAAAGTGGGCTGACCCCAAGCCCACGGATGAGGGTTGAATGCCAGAAGTGACACCTCGGTGGCAGAGGGCCGCTCTGATGATGGGGAGACCCAGCTCCACGCTGGGCTCCAAAGGCCAGTGGTCCTGTGCTGGTAAGAGGATTTCCCACAGCATCTGGCAGTGAAAATCCATGAGGACTCTGTTTGCACTTCCTGGTGGGGCAGAGGGTGGAAGGAAATCCAGATGCCCATTTGTAGAGTTGGGACACAGACTCACTTGCTCGTGAGCACTTGCATGGTCTCTGGTGGAGGGGTAGCAGCTCAGGAGGCACAGGGACTTGCAGGGAAGGACTGAGTTGTATGGCTGCGAGGAGTGAGCTAAAGGGACTGAGGCAATTTTTGTCCCTGTGTAGAGACTAACACATGTGTAGCCTACAGGAGGGCACCATATTTTCAGTGTTGAGACCTCCCCCAAGACGTTACAAAAATGGCGGAGTGAATTGAGCATCTTTAAATCTCCCCTGGAATATACAACTAATTGAACAACTATAATTCCACAAAGGACTCCCTGCACAGCAGAAGCAAGATGAAGAGGTTCACTACTGAATTCACCTAAAAGTGGGTAAATTGCACAAGCAGGGGAGGAGGGATGGGAGAGGTGCGGAGACGGAGCTGCGCGGCTGCAGGATGCAGATCTAGCTCAGTGCTCTGAGCTGGCTGCATCCCGGAACTACCGCAGTTGTGGGAAAGGGAAGAACTCGGACTGCTAGGGCTCCCTTTATGGCCCACAGGGCTGAGGGGGCAGCATATAACACGGCTAAACCCAACACTCACGGCAGAGACCTCGGCTAAAAGACTGAGGGAAGAAGGATGAAAATGGTTGTTTAAGCCATCACTGCCGAGGAGAGAACAGAAGCCTTAGGCACTGAGACTAGCCGCCCCTCCATACCCTCCCAGAGCTCGACCCGCCCCCACCTGGCCAGTGCTAGAAGCGGAACAGTAGCAGTGTCAAATAAAAAGAACAGAATATTTGCTGTTCTGAGAACTGTGGATCACAGACACAAATTTGCAGCCAAACTAGTTCTGACAGAGGGGAGGGAGCTGTGGAAGCAAGACCGACTGTGGTGGTGGTCACCGCCATTGCTCTGGGCCACCTCTCACAACTCACCCAGCCCCTAGCCCCACCTATCTGGGCGGATCCCTGCAGGAGTAAAGAGAACTGCAAAAATATACGGGCTCTCAATCTGGTGCAGGAAGAGCTGTGGAACTTCGAAAGCTCTCCACATACCCACACAGACACTGTGCCCTGTGACCCAGGTGAACTATTAACAGAGGAGAAGCTCCTCTACCAGGGAATCCCATCATTGTCTGAGAAGCTGGAATAGTGCAGATAAAATATAGCACTACCATGTGAGAGAGAATAAAAGACTACAGTCAGAGAGAAAATAAAACATTCTACCAACAAGTACTGGAAAACAAAAGAAAGACCTCTTCCTATCAACCTGTTGCAGAAGCCACTCCTGTAGATGACTAGGAAGAGAAATAATGAATCAGTAATTACCATGAATAACCAAGGCAACAAGACAGCTCAGAAAGAAAGTGAAAAATCTCCAGAAAAGGAACTTAAAGATACGGAAATATGTGACTTAAATGACAGAGAATTCAAGATTGCAGTTCTGATAAACCTCAACAAATGCAAGAAAACACAGAAAGGCAATTTAATGAACTCAGAAACACAACGAAAGAACAATGTGAGCATTTTACGAAAGAGAATGAAATTTTAAAAAAGAACCAAATAGAATTTCTAGAGATTAAGAACTCAGTAGAAGAAATGAAGAGTGAAATAGCCAGCTTAGGGGGTAGAGTTGATGAGATGGAGGAAAGAATCAGTGACATCAAAGATAGAAAACTGGAAATGACACGGATGGAAGAAGAAAGAGACTTGAGACTTAAAAGAAATGAAAGAACTCTACAAGAACTTTCTGACTCCATCAGAAAGAGCAATATAAGAATAATCGGTATACCAGCAAGAGAAGAAAGAGAGAAGGGAACAGAAAATATATTCAAACAAATTGTTGATGGGAACTTCCCAAACTTGTGGACAGAATGGGATCCTCGAATCCAAGAAACAAATAGAGCACCTAATTACCTCAATCCCAACAGACCTTCTCCAAGGCACATTGCATTAAAACTGTCTTAAATCAACCACAAACAAAGAATCCTCAAGGCAGCCATGGAAAAGAAGACGGTATCCTACAAAGGAAAATCCATTAGATTATCATCAGGTTTTTCAGTAGAAACTCTACAAGCCAGGAGTGAGTGGAACCAAATATTCAAACTATTGAAAGAGAGAAATTATGAGCCAAGAATGATATATCCAGCAAAGATATCCTTTAGATATGAAGGAGGAATAAAGACCTTTCCAGACATACAGAAACTGAGGGAATTTTCTAATACACGACCTGCACTTCAAAAAGTACCAAAGGAGGCTATTCGACCACCATCAACAGGGACAATTTGTGGCACCCAAAACATAAATAGGGGGAGAGAAAAGGCCAGAACCGGAATATGGGAATGGAGAAAGTAAGGGTGCTGAAGAAAATGGAATACTTTAAGTATCAAACAATCTTTTACAGAAACTTAAGGGTAACCACTCAAAAAAATTCATAGCTGAAATATATACTGTAATAAAAGAAGAAACAGAGGGAAACATCATAGAATACCACCACACAGAAATAATAGACAACAACAAAAAGGCAAAGAAACAATGGAGACACTGCCTTACCAGAAAACTAAAGATAGAATGACAGGAAATCCTCACATATCAAAAATCACCCTAAATGTAAATGGACTGAACTCACCAATAAAAAGGCACAGAGGAGCAGATTGGATCAAAAAACTAAACCCAACCATATGCTGTCTCCAAGAGACACATCTCAGGTAGAAGGACAAACATAGACTCAAAGTGGAAGGGTGGATATTGACACTCCAAGCAAATGGTATCCAGAGAAAATCAGGTGTAGCCATAATGATATCAGATGAAAGAGACTTCAGGGTGAAAAAGGTAACAAGAGACAAAGATGGACATTTCAAAATGGTAAAGGGACTATACAACAAGAAGACATAACAGTCATCAATATTTATGCCCCCAATGAGGGAGCACCGAAATATACCAAGCAACTACTGACAGAAATAAAGGGAGAAATTGACCAAAACACAATTATACTAGGGGACTTAAATACATCATTGATAGCTATGGATAGATCATCCAAACAGAAAACAAATAAGGAAATAGCAGCCCTCAATAACACATTAGAAGAAATGAACATAATTGACATATATAGAGCACTTCATCCTAAAACATGAGACTATGCATTTTTATCTAGTGTACATGCAACATTCTCAAGGATAGACCATATATTGGGACATAAAATCAGCCTCAGAAAATTTAAGAAGATTGAAATCATACCAAGCATATTCTCTGATCAAAAGTCTTTCAAATTGGATATCAACTGCAAAAAGAAAACAGGAAAAAACACAAATACATGGAGATTAAACAACATACTTTTAAAGAATGACCGGGTCAAAGAAGAAATTAGAGGAGGGATCAATAGATACATAGAAACGAATGACAATGAAAATACATCCTACCAAAATTTTGGGGATGCAGCGAAAGCCGTTTTAAGAGGGAAATTTATATCATTACAGGCCTATCTCAAGAAACAAGAAAAATCCCAAATAAATAACCTCACGTTACACCTTAAAGAACTAGAAAAAGAAGCAGAAATGAAACCCAAGGTCATCAGATGAAAGGGAATAACAAATCTCAGAGCAGAACTAAATGAAATAGAGAACAAAAAGACAATAGAAAAAATTAATGTGACAAAGACCTGGTTCTTTGAAAATATTAACAAAATTGACAAACCCTTGGATAGTCTCACTAAGGTAAAAAGAGAAGACACTAATGAACATAATCAGAAATGCAAAAGGGGAAGTTATCTCGGACACCACAAAAATACAAAGGATTATCCAAGAATACTATAAAGAACTATGTGCCACCAAATTCAGTAACCTAGAAGAAATGGACAAGTTCTTAGAAACTTATAGACTTCCTAGGCTGAACCATGAAGAACTAGAAAATCTAAACAGACCGATCACAAGATCACCAGTAACGAAATTGAATCAGTCATCCAAAACCTTCCCAAAAGCAAAAGTCCGGGACCTGATGGCTTCACTAGTGAATTCTACCAAACCTTCAAAGAGGATCTAATACCAATCTTGCTCAAATTCTTCCAAAAAATTGAAGAAGAGACAGTACTCCCTAATTCATTTTATGAGGCCAACGTTATCCTGATACCAAATCCTGGTAAGGACAAGACGATAAAAGAAAACTACAGACCAATATCTCTGATGTATACAGATACAAAAATTCTAAACAAAATTCTAGCAAATCAAATACAACAATGTATTAAAAAGATTATTCATCATGACCAAGTGGGGTTCATCCCCGGGGCACAAGGATGGTTCAACATCCGCACATCCATCAGTGTGATACATCACATAAACGAAATAAAGGACAGAAATCATATGATTATATCAATTGATGCAGAAAAGCATCTGACAAGATACAACATCCATTTATGATTAAAACACTTAATAAAATAGGTATAGAAGGAAAATACCTTAACATAATAAAGGCCATATATGACAAACTCTCAGCTAATCTCATAATTAATGGTGAAAAACTGAAGCCCTTTGCTTTACATTCAGGAACACGACATGGCTGTCCCCTATCACCTCTGCTTTTCAACATAGTGTTGGAAGTCCTTCTAAGAGCAACCATGCAAGAGAAAGAAATAAAAAGCATCCAAATTGAGAATGAAGAAGTTAAATTGTCACTCTTTGCAGATGACTTTATGCTATATATAGAAATCCCTAAAGACTCCACCAAAAAGCTATTAGAAACAATCAACGAATACAATAAAGTTGCTGGCTACAAAATCAACGTACAAAAGTCCATTGCATTTGTATATACTAACAATGAAATCTCAGAAAAAGAAACACACCAAAACAATTCCTTTTCCAATTGCAGGAAAAAGAATACAATACATAGGAATAAACTTAACAAAGGATGTGAAAGACCTATGTGCTGAAAACTATAAGACATTTTTAAAAGAAATTGAAGAAGACACAAAGAAATGGAAAGTCATTCCATGCTCATGGATTGGAAGAATCAACATAGTTAAAATGGCTATATTACCCAAAGCAGTATGCAGATTTAATAAAATCCCCATCAAAATCCCAATGGTATTTTTTAAAGAAATAGAACAAAAAATCATCAGATTTGTTTGGAACAACAAAAGATCAGTCAGAATGGCTATCATCAACAAGAGAAATAGTAACAAGTGTTGGAGAGGCTGTGGAGAAAACGGAACCCTCATACTCTGTTGGTGGGATTACAGACTGGTGCAGCCATTATGGAAGACAGTGTGGAGCTTCCTCAAAAAATTACGAATAGAATTACCATATGATCCAGCAATCAATCTCCTGGGTATCTATCGAAGAAATCTGAAAACATCCATAAAGACACATGTGCTCCAGTGTTCATTGCAGCTTTATTTATGGTGGCCAAGACATGGATACAACCAAGATGTCCTTCAATAGATGAATGGATAAAGAAGTTTTGGTATATATACACAATGGAATACTATTCCGTGATAAGAAAAGATGAAATAGGACCATTTGTGACAAATGGATGGATCTTGAGAATATAATGCTAAGCGAAATAAGTCAGACAGAAAAAGCAGAGAACCATATGATTTCACTGATATGTGGTATATAAACCAAAAACAACAAAAGAACAAGACAAACAAATGAGAAACAAAAATTCATGGACACAGACAATAGTTTTGTGTTTACCAGAGGGTAAGGGGGTGGGGGGTCGGAGATGAGAGTAAGGGGGATCAAATATATGGTGATGGAAGAAGAACTGACTCTGGGTGGTGATCACACAATGGCATTTATAGATGATGTAATACAGAATTGTACACCTGAAATCTATGTAATTTTACTAACAATTGTCACCCCAATAAATTAAAAAAAAAATGTGAAACAGAGGGGAAAACCATAGAATACCACCAATCAAAAATAACAGACAGAAACAAAAAGGCAAAGAAACAATGGAGACACCAAGCTAACAGAAAACAGAAGATAAAATGACTATAGAAAATCCTAATATATCAGTAATCACCCTAAATATAAATGGACTGAACTCACCAATAAGAAGATCAGAGTAGAAGATTGGATAAAAACAACAACGACAACCATATGCTGCCTCCAAGAGACACATCTCAGCTACAAGAAGAAATACAGACTCAAAGTGGTGTATTGAAAGGGTGGAAACTGACACTCCAAGCAAATGGTATTCAGAGAAAAACAGGTATTTCCATACTGATATGAGATGAAACAGACTTCACGATAAAAAAGGTGACAAGAGACAAAGATGGATAGTTCATAATGATAAAGGGGACTATACAACAAGAAAACATAACAGTCATCAATAATTATGCCCCCAATCAGGGAACACCGAAATATTGACCAAAACACAATTATATTAGGGGACCTAAGTATGACATTGAAAACTATAGGTAGATCATCTAAACTGAAAATCAGTAAGGGAATATCAGCCTTAAATTACTCATTAGACCAAATGGTCATAATTGACATTTACAGAGTCCTTCTTCCTAAAACACCAGACTATACATTCTTTTTTAGTGTACATGGAATGTTCTCATGAATAGACCATGTGTTAGTACACGAAACTAGCCTCAACAAATTTAAGAAGATTGAAATCATACAAAGCATATTTCCTGACGACAGGGCTTTGAAATTGGAGAGCAATGGCAAAAAAAAAAAAAAAAGCTGGAAAAACCACAAATACATGGAGATTAAACAACATGCTATTAAAGAACGACTGGGTCAAAGAAGAAATAAAAGGAGACATTTAAAAAACACCTGTAAACAAATTAGAATGAAAATACAGCATATCAAAATTATTGGGATGCAACAAAAGCAGTATTATGAGGGAAATTTATATCCTTACAAGCTTATTTCAAGTAAGGAGAAAAATCCCAAATGAACAACATAACATTAGATCTCAAAGAACTATAAAAAGAAAAACAAGTGAAATCCTTAGTCACTAGAAGGAAGGAAATCATTAAAATTAGAGCAGAACTAAATTAAATAGAGAACAAAAAACACAGAAAAAATTAATGAAACAAAGAGTTGATTATTTGAAAAGATTAATAAAATTGACAAACTCTTGGGTAGACTCACTAAGATAAAAAGAGAAAAGACTCAAATAAAATCATAAGTGAAAGAGAAGTTACCATGGATACCACAGAAATACAAAAAATCATACGAGAATGTTACAAAGGACTCTATGCCACTAAATTCAATAACCTAAAAGAAATCGACAGGTTCTTAGACACATATAGCCTTCCTAGACTGAATCACGAAGAACTGGAAAATCTAAATAGACTGTTCAACAGTTAGAAATTTGAAACAATCATCCAAAACCTTCCCAAAAGCAAATTTCAGACCAAATGGCTTCACTGGTGAATTCTACCAAACATTCAAAGAGAATCTAATACCTGTCTTCCTCGAACACTTTCAAAAATTTGAAGAAGAGGTAATACTTCCTAACTCATTTTATGAAGGCAACATAACCCTGATATCAAAACCTGGTAAATATGACACACCCACATACAAAAAGAACACTAGAGACCAATATCTCTGATGAACATATATGCAAAAATCTACCAAATTGAATACATTGAATACATTGAAAAGATTATATAGATCATGATCAAGTGGGGTTCATGCCAGGGTCTCAAGGATGGTTCAACATATGCAAATTGACAATGTGATACACCACATAAACAAACAAAAAAGATTAAAATTATATGATTGTATCAATAGATGCAGAAAAAGCATTTGACAAGATACAACATCTATTTATGATTAAAACACTCAATAAAATGGGTATGGAAGGAAAGTACCTTAACATAATAAAGACCATATACTACAAACCCTCAGCTAATATCATACTGAATGGTGAAAAAGAAGCTTTTCTTCTAAAATCAGGATCAAGACAGTGTTGCCCCCTGTCATTACTGTTATTCAATAGTATTTGGAATAGTTTGAGAAGGGTAGGTGTTAATTCTTCTTTGACTGGTAAAATTCACCTTTGAAGCCTTCTGGTACAGGCTTTTGTTTGTTGGGAGTTTTTGATTACTGATTTGATGAAGTTAATGTTTTTTGGTCTGTTCAGATTTTCTGGGGTTTTTTTGCATGCATCTGGCCAGTTTCCACAACACCATTTATTGAATATACTGTCCTTACTCCATTGTATGTTCTTGCCTCCTTTGTCATAGATTAATTGACCATATAGGCATGGGTTTATTTCCGGGTTCTCTCTTTTGTTTCATTGATTTATGTGTCTGTTTTTATGTCACTACCACAGTTTTTTGATTACTATAGCCTTATTGTATAGTTTCATATCAGGTAGCCTGATACCTCCTTGATACCTTTCTCAAAATTGCTGTGACTATTTGGGGTCTTTTGTGGTTCCATATACATTTCAGGATGATTTGTTCTAGTTCTGGGAAGAATATCATTGGTATGTTCATAGAGATTGCATTCAATGTATAAATTGCTTTTGGTTGTATGGACATTTTAAAGATGATAATTCTTCATGTTCATGAGCATGGTATATGCTTTCATTTATCTGTATCTCCTTCAATTTTGCTCTTCAATGTCTTATAATTTTCTGAGTGCAGGTCTTTTGCATCTTTTATTAAACTTATTTCTAGGTGTGATTTTTTGATGCAATTGTAAATGGGATAGTTTTGTGTATTTCTCTTTATGATAATTAGTTTCGTGCATAAAAATGCAAGAAGTTTCTGAATATTAATTTTATATCCTGCTACTTTACTAAATTCATTTATTAGTTCTAGTAGATTTTCAGTAAAATATTTTGGGTTCTCTCTATATAGTATCATGTCATCTGCAAATAATGACAGTTGTACTTCCTTTCCAATTTGAATGCCTTTTCTTTCTTTTTCTAGATAGATTGCTGTGGCTAGGACTTCCAATACTGTATTGAATGAGTGGTGAAAGTTGACATCCTTGTCTTGTTCCTGATCACAAGCAAAACACTTTTAGCTTTTCCTCATTGAGTATGATATTAGTTGTGGGTTTGTCATTGATAGCCTTTATTATGTTCTCTCTGTTCACTCTTTGTTGAGTCTTTATCATAAATGAATGCTAGATTTTATCAAACACTTTTTCTGCATGTATTGATATGATCATGTGATTTTTATTTTTAATTTTGTTTATATGGTGCAGCTCATTGATTGATTTGTGAATAATGAACCAACCTTGAATACGAGGAATAAATCCCATTTATTCATGGTGTATGATCTTTTTCATGCATCGCTGAATTGGGTTTGCTAACATTTTTTGCATCTATGTTCAACAGGGTTGTTAGCTTCTAATTTTCTTCTATTGTGACATCCTTTTCTGGTTTTGGTATCAGGGTAATTCTGGTTTCATAAAATGAGTTTGGGAGCCTTCCCTACTCTTGATTTTTTTGAAATAGTTTGAGAAGAATAGGCATTAATTCTTCTTTGAATTAATGTTTGAATGTTTGGTAAAATTCACGTTTGAAGCCTTCTGGTACAGCGCATTTTTTTGTTGGGGTTTTTTTTGATTACTTATTTGATTATGTTAATATTTTTTGGCCTGTTCAGATGTTTTTTAATTAAAGTTTATTAGGGTGACAATAGTTAGTAAAGTTACATAGATTTTAGTTGTACAATTCTGTAATGCATCATCTATATATCATATTGTATGTTCACCACCCAGAGTCAGTTCTCCCTCCAGTCACCATATATTTGATCCTCTTTACCCTCATCTACCCCTCCTCCCCCTTTACCTTCTGGTAACAACTAAACTATTCTCTATGTCTATGAGATTTTGTTGCTTCATTTGTTTGTATTGTTATTTTGTTTTCAGTTTTATATACCACATATCAGTGAATTCATACAGTTTTCTACTTTTTCTGTCTGACTTATTTCGCTTAGCATTATAATCTCAAGATCCATCCATATTGTCGCAAAAGGCACTATTTCAACTTTTATTATGGCAGAATAGTATACCACAACTTCTTTATCCATACGTCTATTGAAGGACCCTTTGGTTGTTTCCATGTCTTGGCCACCGTAAAGAAAGCTGCAATGAACATCGGAGCATATATATCTTCATGGATGAATGTTTTCAGATTTTTTGAGTAGATACCCAGGAGAGGGATTGCTGGATAACATACTAATTCTATTTTTAATTTTTTGAGGAACCTCCACACTGCTTTCCATAGCGGCTGCACCAACTTGCATTTCCACCAACAGTGTATGAGGGTTCCTTTTTCTCCACAGCCTCTCCAACACTCGTTACTATTTGTCTTGTTGATGATAGCCATTCCAATTGGGGTGAGGTGATATTGCATTGTGGTTTTTATTTTCATTTCTGATGATTAGTGATGTTAAGCATTTTTTAATATGTCTATTGGCCACTTATATGTTTGTTTTGGATAAATGTCTCTTCAGGTCTTCTGCCCGTTTTTTAATTGGATTGTTTCTTTTTTTGTTGTTGCATTGTATGAGTTCCATATATATTTTTGATATTAGGACCTTATCGGAGGCATTGTTTGCAAAAATCTTTTCCCATTCAGCTGGTTGCCTCCTTATTTTGTCGATGGAGAAGCTTTTGAGATTGGCATAGTCCCATTCATTTATTTTACTTTTCATCACTTGCCTTTAGAGTCAAATTCACAAAATGCTCTTTGAACCCAACGTCCATAAGTTTCGTACCTATGTCTTTTTCTATTCAGTTTATTTTTTCAGGTCTCATGTTTAGGTCTTTGATCCATTTTGAGTTAATTTTGGGACATAATCTCAAAAAGCAGTCTAGTTTCACTCTTTTGCACATGGCTTTCCAATTCTTCCAGCGCCATTTATTGAAGAGGCTGTCTTTTCTCCATTGTATGTTTTTGGCTTCTTTGTCAAAAATTATGTGTCCATATTTATGTGGGTTTATTTCTGGTTTTTCAATTCTATTCCATTGGTCTGTGTGTCTGTTTTTTGCAAATACCATACTGTTTTGATTATTGTTGCCCTGAAGTACAAGCTGAAGTCAGGAAGTGTGATCTCTCCACCATTCTTCTTTTCACTTAGGATTGCTTTGGTTATTCAGGGTTTTTTGTTGTTCCATATAAATCTGATGATTTTTTGTTCTATTTATTTTTTAAAAAGGCATTGGGATTTTGATGGGGATTGCATTAAATCTGTATATTGCTTTGAGTAATATGGCCATTTTAACTATGTTGATTCTTTCAATCCATGAACATGGAATGTCTTTCCATTTCTTGGTGTCTCCTTCAATTTCTTTTTGAAATATCTTATAGCATATAAATCTTTCACATCCTTGGTTAAGTTTATTCCTAATTATTTTACTCTTTTTGCTGAAATTGCAAAATTAATTCTTTCTTAAAATTTCTTTTTCTGAGATTTCATTGTTAGTATGTAGAAATGCAATGGACTTTTATATGCTGATTTTGCAGCCGGCAACATGACTGTATTCGTTCATTGTTTCTAATAGTTTTTTGGTGGATTTCTTAGGGTTTTCTATATATAGCATAATGTCATTGGCAAAAAGTGACAATTTAACTTCTTTATTCCCAATTCAGATACGTTTTATTTCTTTCTCTTGCCTGACTGCTCTGGCTAGGACTTCCAATAATATGTTGAAAAGCAGATGTGATAAGGGACAGCCCTGTCGCATTCTTGAACATAGAGGAAAGGGCTTCAGTTTTTCACAGTTATTATGATATTAGCTGAGCGTTTGTCATATATGGCCTTTATTATGTTAAGGTATCTTCCTTCTACACCTATTTTATTAAGTGATTTAATCATAAATGTATGTTCTATCTTGTCAAATGTTTTTCTGCATCTATTGATATAATCATATGATTTTTGTCCTTTATTTTGTTTATGTGATGTATCACAGTGATCAATTTGTGTATGTTGGACCATCGATGTGCCCCTGCGGTGACCCCACTTGGTTGTGATGTATAATCTTTTTAATGCATTCTTGCATTCGATTTGCTAGAATTTTTTAAGGATTTTTGCATCTGTATTCATCATAGATATTGGTCTGTAATTTTCTTTTTTTTCTGTTATCCTTACAAGGTTTTGGTATCAGAGTAATATTGGACTCATAAAATGAGTTAAGGAGTCTTGGTTCTTCGTCAGTCAGCATTTTTTGGAAGAGTTTGAGTAGGACAGGTATTAGATCCTCTTTGAACGTTCGGTAGAATTCACTAGTGAAGCCATCTGGTCCTGGACTTTTGCTTTGGGAAGATTTCGAATGACTGATTCAATTTCCTTACTGTTGACCAGTGTATTTATCTTTTACAACTCTTCGTGATTCTTCCGAGGAAGGCTGTATGTCTGTAAGAACATGTCCATTTCTTACAGGTAATTGAATTTGGTGACATATAGTCCTTGGATGAACTTTTGTATTTCTGTGGCAAGCGTGGTAACTTCCCCTCTTTCATTTCTGATTTTGTTTATTTGTGTCTTTTCTCTTTTTTCCTTAGTGAGTCTAGCCAAGTGTTTATCGGTTTTATTAATGTTTTCAAAGAACCAGCTCTTAGTTGCATTAATTTTGTCTATTGTCTTTTTGTTCTCTATTTCATTTAGCTCTGCTCTGATTTTTATTATTTTCTTTCTTCTGCTGACCTTGGGTTTCACTTGTTCTTCTTTTTCTAGTTCTTCAAGGTGTAATGTGAGGTTATTAATCTGGGATTTTTCTTGTTTCTTGAGATAGGCCTGTAATGATATGAATTTCCGTCTTAAAACTGCTTTCACGGCATCCCCAAAATTTTGGTAGGATGTATTTTCATTGTCATTTGTTTATATGTGTCATTTGAACTCTCCTCTTATTTCTTCTTTGACTCATTTTGTCTGTAAAAGTATGTTGTTTAATCTCCTTGTATTTGTTTGTGGTTTGTCCTCCTGCCTTTTTTTTTTTTTTTTTTTTTTTTGCTGTTGACATCCAATTTCAAAGCCTTGTTATCAGAAAATATGCTTGGTAGACTTCAATCTCTTTAAATTTGTCGATGTTAGTTTTATGTCCCAATATATCGTCTATCCTTGAGAATGTTCCACATACACTAGTGAAGAATGTATGAGTCTGATGTTCTAGGATAAAGTGCTCTATAAATACTAATTATGTCCATTTCATCTAATGTGTCATTTAGGGCTGATATTTCTTTATTTATGACCTGTTTGGGTGGTCTATTCATAGCTGTGAAAGATGTATTTAGGTCCCCTAGTGTAATTGTGTTTTGGTAATTTCTGCCTTTAGTTCTATAAGTAGTTGCTTTGTGTATTTCGGTGCTCCCTGTTTGGGGGCATAAATGTTGATGACTCTTATGTTTTCTTGTTGTATAGTCCCTTTTATAATTATGAAATGTCCATCTTTGTCTCTTACTACCTTTTTTATCCTGAAGTCTGTTTTATCTGATATCAGTATGGGTACACCTAAATTTCTCTGGATACCATTTGCTTGGTGTGTCAATTTCTACCCCTTCACTTTAAGTCTGCATTTGTCCTTGTAGCTGACTTGTGTCTCTTTGAGGCAGCATATGGTTGGGTTTAGGTTTTTTTTTGTTTTTTTTTTTTAATGTAATCTGCTACTCTATGCCTTTCTATTGGTGAGATCAGTCCATTTACATTTAGGGTGATTATTGTTATATGTGGATTGCCTATCATTCTATCTTTGTTTTTCTGGTAAGACTGTATCTCCATTGTTTCTTTTCCTTTTTGTTGCTGTTTATTATTTCAGTATGGTGGTATTCTGTGGGTTTTCCCTCTGTTTCTTCTTTTCTTATGTTATGTATTTCAGTTCTGGATTGTTTTTGAGTGGTTACTATTAAGTTTATCTAAAAGAAATTTTCATATTTAGAGTATTCCATTTTTTTCAGCATGCTTACTTTCTCCATTCCTGTATTCTGGTTCAGGCCTTTACTTTCCCCTCTTTTAGGTTTTTGTTGTCACAAATTATCCCTATTTATTCTGGTCAAATAGCCTTGTTCAGTATTTCTTGTAGTGCAGGTCATATGTTAGAAAGTTCCTAAGCTTCTGTATCATCTGCAAAGTTCTTTATTCCTCCTTCATATCTAAACAATATCTTCGCTGGATGTATTATTCTTGGCTCATAATTTCTCTCTTTCAATAGTTGGAATATTTGATTCTAATCCCTCCTGGCTTGCAGAGTTTCTACTGAAAAATCTGATGATAATCTAATGGGCTTTTATTTGTAGGTTACCATCTGCTTTTCCCTGGATACCTTGAGAATTCTTTCTTTGTCATTGATTGTTGCCAGCTTCAATATGATGTGCCATGTAGAAGGCCTGTTGGGGTTGAGGTAATTAGGTATTCTATTTGCTTCTTGGATTTGAGGATCCAGTTCTTTCCACAAGTTTGGGAAGTTCTCGTTGACTATTTGTTTGAATATACTCTCTGTTCCCTTCTCCTTTTCTTCTCCTTCTGGTATGCACATTATTCTTATGTTGGTCTTTCTGATGGAGTCAGAAAGTTCTTGTCGAGTTCTATGCTTTCTTTCAACTCTCAAGCTCTCTCTTCTTCCATCTGTGTCATTTCTAGATTTGTATCTTTGATGTCACTTATTCTTTCCTCTATCTGCTAAGCTCTACTTCCTAAACTGGCTTTTTCATTCTTCATTTCTTTTACTGAGTTCTTCATCTTCAGAAATTCTATTTGATTCTGTTTTAAAATTTCAGTCTCTTTGGTAAAGTTTTCATTTTGGTCTTTGATTGTGTTCATTAAACTGCCTGTCTGTATTTTGTTGCATCTCATTGATTTTTTTTCAGAAATGCAATCTTGAATTCTCTGTCATTTAAGTCCATATTTCCATGTTTTTAAGTTCATTTTCTGGAGAGTCTCAATTTTCTTTCTGAGCTGCCTTGTTACCTTGGCTATTCATGGCAATGAATGAATTACTATTTCTCTTCCTAGGCATCTATAGGAGTGGGTGCTACAACAGGTGGACACAAAGAGGTATTTCTTTTGTTTTCCTGTAGGTGTTGGTAGAATGTTTTATTTTCTCTTCGACTGCAGTGTTTATTCTCTCTCACAGTGTAATGTTATATTTTCTCTGCACTGTTCCAGCTTCTCACATAATAATGGGGGTGTTCCCTGGAAGGTGGATTTCTCCTCTGTTAACAGTTCACCTGGGTTATAGGGCACTGCCTTGGGTGAGTGGGGGGATGTGGAGAGCTTCAGAAGTTACAAAGGTCTTCCTGCAACAGATTCAGAGCCTGTGTGTTTCAATGGCTCTGTTTACTCCTGAAGGTATCTGCCCAGATAGGTGGGGACAGGGGCAGGGTTGGTTGTGAGAGCTGGCCGGAACAATTTCTGTGACCACCACCATAGCAAATTCTGTCCCCAAGCCTCCCTTCCCTTCGCTGGAACTAGTTGGGTTGAGACTTCTTGGCTGCGGACCACAGTTCTCAGAACTGAAAATATTTTATTTTTATCTGATTCTGTTACCCTTCTGCTTTTAGCACTTGGAGGGAGGGGTGGCACTCTGGGAGGGTCGGGAGGGGGCAGCTAGGCTCAGTACCTAAGCCTTTCTTTCTCTGCTTGGCAGGGAGGGCTTAAACAGCTGTTTTCACCATTCTTCCCTCAGTTTTTGCTCCAAGGTCTCTGCCATGAGCGTTGGGTAAAGCCGTGTTATACGCTGATCTCTCCAACAGAATGTGAGCCATAAGCAGAGCACCAGCAGTCCAAGTTCTTCCCTTTCCTGTGGCTTTGGTAATTCCAGAATGCAGTAACCTCGGAGCTCAGAGCTCTGGTCTTCATCCTGTGCCCTCTTGGCCCATGTCTCCACACTTCCTGCTTCCTTCCTCCCCTGCTCTCCCAATTTGCCCACCTTTAGGTGATTTCCACTGTAAGCATCTTAGCCTTGCCTGTCTGCTGCACAGGGAGTCCTTTGTGGAAATATAGTTCAATTTTTTTTGTAAATTCCAGGGGAATTTTCAAGAAGCTCACCTCATGCCACCATTTTTTGATGTAATCCTATCTCATGTCTGATTTTATTTACTTGGTCTTCTCTTTATTTCTTGATGAGTCCCGTTAAAGATGTATTAATATTGTTTATTTTTTCAAAGAACCAGCTCTTGGTTTCATTGATCATTTGTATTGTCTTTTTTAGACTCTATTTCATTTATTTCCACTTTGATATTTATTATTGTCATTCTTTTAAGTGTAAGACTAGATTGTTTTTTGAGACTTTTCTTGTTTTTTACGGTAGGCTTGTATTGCTATAAATTTCCCTTTTAGAACTGTTTTTCCTGTTTCCCATATATTTCGAGTAATTGTGTTTTCATTTTCATTTGTCTCAAAGTATCTTTTTTATCTCATTTTAATCCACTCATTGTTTAGTAGCATGTCATTTAGCCTCTATGTTTCTGTGTGTAATCCAGTTTTTTTCTTGTAATTAATTTTGAATTTCATACAATTGTGTTTGGAGAAGATGCATGATATGATTTCAATCTTCTTAAATTTATTGAGACTTGTTTTCTGGTATAACATGTGGTCTACCTGGAAAATGATCCATGTGCACTTGAAAAGTGTGAATATTTTGCTCTTTTGTGTGAAATGCTCTACGAATATCAACAATATATATCAGATCTAATGTGTCATTAAGGCCACTGTTTCCTTGTATATTTTCTTCGTGAAAGATCTATCCACTTAGATATCACTGGGGTGCTAATGTCCCTTATTATTAGTGTATTACTGTGAATTTCTCCAGTTATGTCAGTCATTATTTGCTTTATATATTTATGTACTCATACATTGGTTACTCCAAAGTTTACAAGGGTTATAGGCTCTAGTTGGATTGATCCCTTTATCATTATGATAGGTTATTCTTTGTCTCTTATTATAGCCTTTATTTTAAAGTCTATTGTTTTCTAATATAAGTATTTTTACACCAGTTTTGACTTTCATACCATTTTCGTGATATATCTTTTTCTATCCCTTTACATTCAGGCTCTGTGTGTCTTTCCATCGGAAGTGGGTTTCTCATAGACAACATATGTAAGGGTTTTCTTATTCATTCAGCTACCCTATGTTTTTTCATTGGCATATTTAATCCATTTACATTTAAAGTTATTATTGATAGGTATGTAGGTATTACCATTTCTTTTTAAAATTTTTTATTAGTTTTTTAAATTTATTGGGGTGAAAATTGTTAGTGACATTACATAGATTTCAGGTGTACAATTCTGTATGACATCATCTATAAATCTCATTGTGTGTTCACCACCCAGAGTCAGTTCTCCTTCCATCACCATATATTTGATACCCCTTACCCTCATCTCCCACCCCCCACCTCCCTAAACCTCTGGTAACCAATAAACTATTGTCTGTGTGTATGAATTTTTGTTTCTCATTTGTTTGTCTTGTTCTTTTTGGTTTATATACCAAATATCAGTGAAATCATATTGTTCTCTGCTTTTTCTGTCTGACTTATGTCGCTTAGCATTATAATCTCAAGATCCGGCAATGTTGTCACAAATGTTCCTATATCATCATTTCTTAGCGCCGAATAGTATTCCATTGTGTATATATACCACGACTTCTTTATACATTCATCTATCGTAGGACATTTTGGTTGTTTCCATGTCTTGGCCACCGTAAACAAAGCTGCAATGAACACTGGAGCACACAATTCTTTATGTATAAATGTTTTCAGATTTTTCGGGTAGATACCCAGGAGAGGGATTGCTGGGTGATATGGTAATTCTATTTGAAATTTTTTGAGGAACCAAACACAGTGCCTTCCATAATGGCTGCACCAGTCTGCATTCCCACCAACAGTGTATGAGGGTTCCTTTTTCTCCACAGCCTCTGCAACACTTGTTATTCTTTGTCTTGTTGATGATAGCCATTCTGACAGGGGTGAAGTGATATCTCATTGTGGTTTTTATTTGCATTTCTCTGATGATTAGTGATGTTGAGCATTTTTTCATATGTCTATTTGCCATTTGTATGTACTCTTTGGAGAAATGTCTCTTCAGGTCGTATACCCATTTTTAAATTGGGTTGTTTGTTTTTTTGTTGTTGAGTTTTATGGGTTCCTTGTATATTTTGGATATCAGCCCCTTATCGGAGGCATTGTTTGCAAAAATCTTTTCCCATTCAGTTGGTTGACTTTTTATTTTGTCGATGGTTTCCTTTGCTGTGCAGAAGCTTTTAAGTTTCATGTAGTCCCGTTCATTTATTTTAGCTTTTACTTCCATTGCCTTTGGAGTCAAATTCATAAAATGCTCTTTGAACCCAAGGTCCATAAGTTTAGTACCTATGTTTTCTTCTATGACGTTTATTGTGTGAGGTCTTATGCTTAAGTCTTTGATTCATTTTGAATTAATTTTGGTACGTGGTGACAGATAGCTGTCGAGTTTCATTCTTTTGCACGTGGCTATACAATTCTCCCAGCACCATTTATTGAAGAGGCTGTCTTTCCTCCACTGTATGTTTTTAGCTTCTTTGTCAAAAATTATCTGTCCATATTTATGTGTTGTTTTTTTTTCGGGGTTCTCAACTCTATTCCATTGGTCTATATGTCTGTTTTTCTGCAATACCATGCTGTTTTGATTATTGTAGCCCTGTAGTACAAGCTAAAGTCAGGGAGGGTGATACCTCCAGTATTGTTCTTTTCTCTTAAGATTGCTTTGGCTATTCGGGGTCTTTTGTGATTCCAAAGAAATCTGATGATTTTTTGTTCTATTTCTTTAAAAAATGCCATTGGGATTTTGATGGGGATTGCATTAAATCTGTATATTGCTTTGGGTAATATGGCCATTTTAACTATGTTGATTCTTCCAATCCAAGAGCACGGAATGTCTTTCCATTTCTTTGTGTCTTCTTCAATTTCTTTTAAAACTGTCTGACAGTTTTCAGCATATAGGTCCTTCACATCATTAGTTAAGTTTATTCCTAGGTATTTGGTTCTTTTTGCTGCAATTGCAAAAGGAATTGTTTTTTGTATTTCTTTTTCTGAGCTTTCACTTTTAGTATATGGGAATGCAATGGACTTTTGTATGTTGATTTTGAAGCCCGCAACTTTACTGTATTCGTTGATTGTTTCTAATAGCTTTTTGGTGGAGTCTTTATGGTTTTCTATAAATAGCATCATGTCATCTGCAAAGAGTGATAATTTAACTTCCTCATTCCCAATGTGGATGCCGTTTATTTCTTTCTCTTGCCTGATTGCTCTGGCAAGGACTTCCAACACTATGTTGAAAAGCAGAGGTAATAGGGGACAGTCCTGTCGTGTTCCTGAACGTAGAGCAAAGGGCTTCAGTGTTTCACCATTAATTATGAGATTAGCTGAGGGCTTGTCTTATATGGCCTTTATTATGTTAAGGTATTTTCCTTCTATACCTATTTTATTAATTGTTTTAATCGTAAATGAATGTTGTATCTTGTCAAATGCTTTTTCTGCATCAATTGATATAATCATATGATTTTTGTCCTTTATTTTCTTTATGTGATGTATCACATTGATGGATTTGTGCATGTTGAACCATCCTTGTGACCCGGGGATGAACCCCACTTGGTAGTGATGAATGATCTTTTTAATGCATTGTTGTATTCGATTAGCTAGAATTTTGTTTAGGATTTTTGCATCTGTATTCATCAGAGATATTGGTCTGTAGTTTTCTTTTTTTGTGTTGTCCATACCAGGTTTTGGTATCAGGGTAATGTTGGCCTCATAAAATGTGTTAGGGTGTACTGTCTCTTCAGTTTTTTGGAAGAGTTTGAGCAGGATTGGTATTAGATCCTCTTTGAAGGTTTGGTAGAATTCACTAGGGAAGCCATCTGGACCTGGACTTTTGCTTTTGGGAAGGTTTTGGATGACTTATTCAATTTCGTTATTGGTGATTGGTCTGTTTAGATTTTCCAGTTCTTCCTGGTTCAGCCTTAGAAGGCTATATGTTTGTAAGAACTTGTCCATTTCTTCTAGTTTATTGAATTTGGTGGCATATAGTCCTTCATAGTATTCTTGGATAATCCTTTGTATTTTTGTGGTGTCCATGATACTTCCCCTTTTGCATTTCTGATTTTGTTAATTAGTGTCTTTTCTCTTTCTGTCTTAGTGAGTCTAGTCAAGGGTTTGTCAATTTTGTTAATGTTTTCAAAGAACCAGTTCTTTGTCACATTAATTTTTTCTATTGTCTTTTTGTTCTCTGTTTCATTTAGTTCTGCTCAGATTTTTGTTATTTCCTTTCTTCTGCTGACCTTGGGTTTCACTTGTTCTTCTTTTTCGTGTTCTTTAATGTGTAACATGAGTTTATTTATTTGGGATTTTCCTTGTTTCTTGAGATAGGCCTCTAATGATATAAATGTCCCTCTTAAAACTGCTTTTCCAGCATCCCAAAAATTTTGGTAGGATGTATTTTCATTGTCATTTGTTTCTATGTATCTTTTGATCTCTCCTCTAATTTCTTCTTTGACCCAGTCGTTCTTTAAATGTATGTTGTTTAATCTCCATGTGTTTGTGTTTTTTCCTGCTTTCTTTTTGCAGTTGATATCCAATTTCAAAGCCTTGAGATCAGGGAATATGGTTGGTATGATTTCAATCTTCTTAAAGTTGCTGAGGCTGATTTGATGTCCCAATATATGGTCTATCCTTGAGAATGTTCCATGTACTCAAAAAAAGAATGCATAGTCTGATATTTTAGGATGAAATGCTCTATATATGTCAATTATGTCCATTTCATCTAATGTGTCATTTAGGGCTGTTATTTCGTTATTTATTTTCTGTTTCAAAGATCTATCCATAGCTGTCAGTGATGTATTTAGGTCCCCTAATATAACTGTGTTTTGGTCAATTTCTCCCTTTAGTTCTGCTAGTAATTGCTTGGTATATTTCGGTGCTCCCTGATTGGGGGCATAAATATTGATGACTGTTATGTCTTCTTGTTGTATAGTCCCCTTTACCATTATGAAATGTCCATCTTTTTTCTTTTGTTATCTTTTTCACCCTGAAGTCTGTTTCATCTTATATCATTATGGCTACACCTGATTTTCTCTGGGTACCATTTGCTTGGAGTGTCAATTTCCACCCCTTCACTTTGAGTCTATGCTTGTCCTTGTAGCTGAGATGTGTCTCTTGGAGACAGCATATGGGTGGGTTTAGTTTTTTGATCCAATATGCTAGTCTGTGCCTTTTTAATAGTGAGTTCAGTCCATTTACATTTAGGGTGATTATTAATATGTGAGGATTTGCTGTCATTCTATCTTTAGTTTTCTGGTAAGGCTGTGTCTCCATTGTTTCTTTGTCTTTTTGTTGTTGTCAATTATTTCTGTGTGGTGGTATTCTATGATGTTTCCCTCTGTTTCTTCTTTTATTACAGTATGTATTTCAGTTCTGGATTTTTTTTTTGAATGGTTACCCTTAAGTTTATGTAAAAGAAATTTTGATATTTAGAGTATTCCATTTTCTTCAGCACGTGACTTTCTCCATTCCCATATTCAGGTTCAGGCATTTACTCTCCCCCTTTCTATGTTTTGTTTGTCACAAATTGCCCCTGTTGATAATGGTCAAATAGCCTCCTTAGTAATTCTTGTAATGCAGTTCTTGTATTAGAAAATTCCCTCTGTTTCTGTATGTCTGGAAAGATCTATATTCCTCCTTCATATCTAAAGGATATCTTTGCTGGATATATTATTCTTGGCTCATAATTTCTCTCTTTCAATAGTTTAAAAGTTTGGTTCAACTCCTTCCTGGCTTGTAGAGTTTCTGCTGAAAAATCTGATGATAATCTAATGGGCTTTCCTTTGTAGGTTACCGTCTTCTTTTCCCTGGCTGCCTTGAGGATTCTTTCTTTGTCGTTGATTCTAGACATCTTCTGTACAATGTGCCTTGGAGAAGTCCTGTTGGGATTGAGGTAATTAGGTGTTCTATTTGCTTCTTGGATTCGAGGGTCCAGTTCTGTCCACAAGTTTGGGAAGTTCCCATCAACAATTTGTTTGAATATATTTTCTGTTCCCTTCTCTCTTTCTTCTCCTGCTGGTATGCCGATTATTCTTATGTTACTGTTTCTGATGGAGTCAGAAAGTTCCTGTAGAGTTCTTTCATTTCTTTTAAGTCTCAAGTCTCTTTCTTCTTCCATCCGTGTCCTTTCCAGTTTTCTATCTTTGATGTCACTGATTTTTTCCTCCACCTCGTCAACTCTACCACCTAAGCTGGCTATTTCACTCTTCATTTCTTCTATTGAGTTCTTAATCTTCAGAAATTCTATTTGGTTCTTTTTTAAAATTTGAATCTCTTTCGTAAAATGTTCACATTGTTGTTTGGTTGTGTTTCTGAGTTCATTAAATTGCCTTTCTGTGTTTTCTTGCATCTCTTTGAGCTTTTTACGACCTCCAATCTTGAATTCTCTGTCATTTAAGTCACATATTTCCGTATCTTTAAGTTCCTTTTCTGGAGACTTTTCACTTTCTTTCTGAGCTATCTTGTTGTCTTGGTTATTCATGGAAATTACTGATTTATTATTTCTTTTCCTAGACATCTACAGGAGTGGCTTCTGCAACAGGTTGATAGGAAGAGGTCTTTCTTTTGTTTTCCAGTACTTGTTGGTAGAATGTTTTATTTTCTCTCCAACTGCAGACTTTTTTTTCTCTCTCACATGGTGGTGCTATGTTTTATCTGCACTATTCCAGCTTCTCACACAATGGGGGGATTCCCTGGGAGACAGGCTTCTCCTCTGTTAATAGTTCTCCTGGGTCACAGGAGTCAGTGTCCTTGCGGGTATGCGGATAGCTTTTGAAGTTCCAAAGCTCTTCCTGCACCAGATTCAGAGCCCATATGTTTGAGCAGTTCTGTTTTCTCCTGCAGGGATCCACCGAAATAAGTGGTGCCAGGGGCAAGGTGAGTTGTGAGAGGTGGCCCAGAGCAATGGCAGGGACCACCCCCACAGCCAGTCCCGCTTCCACATCTCCCTCCCCTTTGCCGGAACTAGTTGTGCTGCGAATCTGTGTCTGCAGTCCACAGTTCTCAGAACTGCAAATATTCTGTTCTTTTTATCTGACACTGTTAGTATTCCGCTGCCAGCACTAGGCAGGTGGGGGCAGTGTGAGATCTGGTAGAGTAGGGAGCGGGTGGCTAGTCTTCGTGCGGAAGTCTTCCCTTCTCTGCTCGGCAGTGAGGGCCCAAACCACCACCTTCAACCCTTTCTCCTCAGTCCTTTCTCCGAAGTCTGTGCTGTGAATGTTGGGTTCAGCTGTATTACACGCTGCCCCTGAGGCCCTGCGGGCCACAAGTGGAGCCCTAGCAGTCCGAACCTCCTCTCCCCCACAGCCTCGGCAGCTCCGGGATGCAGTGAGCTAGGAACATCGAGCTAGGTGTGTGTCCTGGGACCACGCGTCTCCGCCTCTGTACTTTTCTCTTCCCTCCTCCCTAGCTCACACGACTCACCCACCTTTAGGTGAATTCAGCAATGGGCCCACTCTTCGCACCTGTCTGCTGTGCAGGGAGTCCCCCGTGGAGCCTTTGCTGCTCCACCAGTTGCAAACTGCAGGGGAGCTTTACAGAGGCTCACCTAACCCCGCCATTTTGATGATGTCTCAACAGATGTTTTCAAGTTTGCATTTCTTTGTCCTGCCTGATTGAGTCTGTCATCAAAACTCACTATTGCATTTTTCATTTATTCATTGTAGTCTTCGTCTCCAGAATTATTTGATTCTTTTTTATGACGTTTTTTCTTTGTTTAACTTCTCCTGTGACTCATGTATTGTTTTCCTGGGTTTGTTGATTTGCTTCTTTAATTATTTTCAATTCTTTCTCAGATAAGTTTTATATCTACATTTCATTGGGTAAGTTACTTTAAGGTTGTGGGGACAGAGCCAGGAGTGCAGTTTCCAGGCTCTTGGCCTCACGTGGAAAGGTGCTGGCTTAGGTAGTAAATGACCATCAATTGTGATTGGATGGCCATCAGCTGTGGCTTGTTGGCTGTCAGCTGTAACCTGTGAACGATTGGCCCCTAATATAACTGCTGTGGCTACGCTAGCAGAAAAATGGGTGCTAGCAAGAAGATGGTGGCTGAGTTAGCAGGCGGATTGCAGTTAGCACAGCAGATTGCAGCTGCAGGGGTTGGTTGGCTGGCAGACAGAGATGTGGAAGGCAGGTTGCGTATCGTGTGGCTCTTGCTTCCTGTCTCCAACCCAGCCGCCAGCAAGACTATAGTAGTATGGCTCGCCTATCTATGGCTCCGTGGGTGTTTCTTTTTGGCCTCACCGTGTCCTGCGTTCTTATGTGGGGAGCGGGAGCTGAGACCCCGCAGACCGCCCAGCACGACAAAGGTTATTGTGTATGTTTGGTGGTGTCATGTTTCCTTTCTTTTGTTTGTAGTTGCTTTGCATTGATATTTGCACATTTGAGTTAACAGTCATCTCTGTCAGCCTTTTTAGTATTGCTTTATTGAGGAAAGACTTTCACCTGCAGGTGGTTGTGTAGCTGTGGCTGGTTAAAGTGCAGCATCTCCTTTTCTTTTGAGGGCACAGTGGCATATTATCCATACAGCTCTGTCAGCTAAGGTCAATATCATCAAAGACTTCAGGGGTCCTAGTGGCCAACTCTAAAGATGTCTATGAAGGCAGTGGTGACTAGGGTTGTTGATGTCCTCAGTGGCAAAGGATGATGTGGTCCTCCTGCCCTCCTTTATGCCCATGGAAGACAGATATAACAGAGGGGATACCTTCAATGCTGAGTCTGGTTCACTGGCACTCAGCGTGGAAGCAGAAGCAGGGTATTAGACTCAGAAGTATGTGTTACTATCATGGTGTTTGGGGCAGAGTTACGCTTGTTTAGTGGTGACTACAGGGTCTGAGATGCAGGCCTGTTTAAATTATCCGTGATACTATGATGCAGGTCTCTGAGGTTGCTGCCACAACTTGGGCTTTGGGTGAGATTATAATGTATCTTGGGCCCAAGGAAAGCAGGGTACAGTGTTGCCATGGGCCCAGGTTGCAAAGGCCAGTGACAGTTGTCCAGGTAACTACATCATCTGGGTTTAGCATTGGTGAAGACTTGGGAGGTCTCTGCAGCAAAGACTGCAAATATCATGGCAGTGACAAGAATTGGGGTCCTCTTCATTTCCCTTTCCCATAAGGTAAAATCCCTCTAAGGGGATCTCTTTTTACACCAAGCTGCTTCATATTAGGGAATGGGGGATGTAGGTAAAATTCTTCTTATGCTTTTCTATGTAGCCATCCTCAGTTTTTGTGCTACACAGTATTTCTGCTGCTTTTTTATTGTAGTCCAGAGCTTTCCCAGAGCTGTTTTATGTTATCTTTTTTATTTAAGTATAGGTAGTATAAAATATTGTATTACTTATATTAGTTTCAGGTGTAAAATATAGTGGTTCAACATTTTTATAACTTACAGTATGATCACCCCACTAATTCTAGTAATCATCTACAAACTTATCACAATATTAATGATTATATTTCCCTTCATTTTTTTCACTCATCTCCTCACTCCCTTCTCTCTGGCAACCATCCCTTGGCCTCTGTTTCTTTGAGTCTTTTTTTCTTTTGTTTGTTTGTTTGTTTTTTAGATTTTCCATATAAATGAAACCATACGGTATTTGTCTTTCTCTACCGGACTTATTTCCTTAGACCCTCTAGGTTCATCCATGTTGTCATAAATGGCAAGATTTCATCCTTTTTTATTGCTGTGTGATATTCCATTGTACGTATGTGTATATATGTATATATCACATCTTCTTTATTCATCAATTGATGGAACCTATTCATACATTGCTTTCATATTTTAGCTATATAAATAATGCTGCAATAAACCTAAGTATGCACATATATGTTATTGAATTAGTGTTTTTGTGTTCTTCAGATAAATACCCAGAAGTGGAATTGCTGGGTTATATAGTAGATACAGTTTTAGGTTTTTTGCAGAATGTCCATACTGTTTTACATAGTGGATGCACCAGTTTATAATCCCACAAACAGTGCACAAGTGTTCCTTTTTCTCCACATCCTCGCCAACAGCTGTTATTTGTTGATTTGTTGATAATAACCTTTTTTTTTATTTGTAGTTGTTTATGAATTGTTGTTTCTGTGGAGGAGATGAGCAGTGGGACATCCCAGTCTATCATTTTGCTGATGTCATTTTTTTATTAGTTTCAGATGTACAAAATAATGTCATAGTTAGACATTTACACCCTTCACAAATTGTTAACCCCCTCCCTCAATCTACTACCCCTCTGATATCATATATAGCTGTTAAAATTCCATTAACTCTATTCCCTATGCTGTATTCCACATCCTGTGATTATATATATATATTTATAGTTGACATTCCATATTATTCAACTTCAGCTTTAGGTGTACAGCACAGTGGTCAGACATCTATGCAGTCCATTAAGTGGTTTCCCTAATAAGAGAAACTGAAAAGTTTTTTGTGTTTTTTTTTTCCACAACAAAGGCAACCGTCAATAAAACTATAAGGCATCCTGCTGAATGGGAGAAGATATCTGCCAATGATACATCTGATAATGGGTTAATACCCAAAGTTTACAGAAAAACTCATAAAGTTCAATTCCAAAAAAAAACCAACAACAACCCAATTAAAAAATGGGTAGAGAACATGAAGAGGCATTTCTCTACAGAGGACATACAGATGTCCAACAGACATATGTAAAAATGTTCAACATCACTAATCATCAGAGAAATGCAAATAAAAATCACCATGAGATACCACTTCACCCTGGTCAGAATAGCTATCAATAAATCAACAAACCTCAAGTGCTGGCGAGGATGTGGAGAAAAGGGAATCCTCGTGCACTGTTGGTGAAATGGCTGATTGGTGCAGCCACTATGGAAAACTGTATGGAGGTAACTAAAAAAATTGAAAATGGAACTACCCTATTACCCAGCAATTCCACTCTTGGGTATCCATCCAAAGAAATCCAAAACAATAATTCAAAAAAAATGTATGCATCCTTATGTTTATTGAAACACTATTCACAATAACCAAGATGTTGAAACAACTGAAATGCTCATCGATAGACATTTGGATAAAGAAACTGGTATATTTATACAATGGAGTGTTCCTCAGACATAAAGAAGAATGAAATATTACCATTTACAATGGCATGAATGAACCTAGAGTATATTAGGCTAAGTGAAATAAGTCAGACAGAGAAAGACAAATACCATATGATCTCACTTATATGTGGAAACTAAAGAACAGAATAAACGAACAAACAAAACAGAAGTAGACTAAGAGATATAGGGGGAGGGAAGCTGATGTCATTTTTACAAATGATTTCTTAACACTGATGTGTTGACAATAATTTTAAATCCTGAATAGATATTTCTCCAAAGTGGACATACAGATGGCCAATAAACATGTGAAAAGATGCTCAACATCATCTTTTCAGACCAGATAAAACAATCCCAAAAAGGATCATCAGAGAAATGAAAATAAACACAATGAGATATCACTTCACACCGATTAGAATGGCTATCATCATCAGTATAAATAATGAGAAGTGTTGGAATGACTGTGGAGAAAAAGGAACCCTCATGCACTGTTGGTCGGAATGAACATTGGTGCAGCCACTATGGAAGACAGTGTGGACGTTCCTCAAAAAATTAAGAATAGAATTACCATATGACCTAGCAATCCCTCTCCTGGGTATCTACCCCAAAAATCTGAAAACATTTATCCATAAAAAATATATGTGCCCCGATGTTGACTGTAGCTTTTTTTGCGGTGGCCAAGACATAAGGACAACCAAAGTGTCCTTTGATAGATGATTGGATGAAGCAGATGTGGTATATATACACAATGGAATACTACTCTGCCATAAGAAAAGATGAAATAATGCCATTTGCGACAACATGAATGGATCTTGAGATTATGCTAAGTGAAATAAGTCACATAGAGAAAGTCGAGAACCGTATGATTTCACTGATATGTGGGATATAAAACTGAAAGCAACAAAGGAACAAGACAAACAAAGAAAAACCTGATAGACACAGACAATAGTTTAGTGGTAAGCTGAGGGTAAGAGCAGAGGCGGGTGATAGATGAAGGTAAATGAAGTAAAATATATGGTGATGCAAGGAGAACTCAATCTGGGTGGTGAACACACAATGTGATATATATCGATGATGTATTACAGATTTGTACACTTGAAACCTATGTAATTTTAATAACCATTGTCATCCCAATAAATTTTAATTAAAAAGTTTTGATTAAGTGCAAATTATTTTTTTATCTCTAGTGATTTTTCTGTCTTAATTAAAAACTTTTTCTCCCCCAACACTGTGAAGACATTTTTCCATGTTTTCTTCCATAAGCTATTACATGCAGGTTTATGATAAATTTCAAATTAAATTAATTTTGTGAGGTGAGGTAAGGATTAAGATTATTTTTCTATGCATATATCCAGTTATTCTACCATCCTTTATTAAAAGGACTTTTTTTTGTCTATTGTCTTTCTTTGATACTTTTGTTGAAATTAAGCACCTACATATGTGTGGGGATAATATTAAATGCTCTATTCTCTAGCATTAATCTATTTTTTATGCAAATGTTTCTCTGTCTTCATTAATGTACCTGTATACCAACTCTAGAAATCAAGTAGTGATAGACCTCTAACTTTATTATTATTTTTTTCCTTTTTGGGATTGTTTTATCTGGTCTGAATTTTGGTTTTCATAAATTTTAGAATAAAGTGGTTAATTACTATTAATATTTTTTTTTACTTTAAGTATAGTTGATATACAACATTACACTGGTTATGTTAGATTTAGGTGTGCAAAATAGATATTTGACATTTTTATACCTTACAATGTCATCACTCCATTAATTCTAGTAATCATCTGTCACCATGCAAACTTGTCACAATGTTATTGATTATATTCCCCTTCCCTTTTCACACATCTCCTCACCCCTTCCTTCTCCTAACCGTCTTTTTGCATGTCAATTGCTATTGATTTAATAATTTGTTAAGAGCTTGATAAGAATTGTGTTGATTCTATAGACCAATTTCAAAGGAACTGCAATTTTAACAACCTTGATTTTTTTGTTTGTTTGTTTATTTGATCTTTTATTTCAGGAACACTACATAGTTTTTCACATACAGTTTTTTCATGTCTTCTTTTTTACATTTTTATATTTTATTTCCATAAATTAAATTAAATTTTATTGTACAGTTCTATGCACTTTAATCCATGCATAGTTTTCTAATAGTGCCAACCAGTTAGAATTCAGAACAATTCCATCACGTCTAAATTATCCCCTCATGCTAGCCTTTTATAATTAGAGTCACCCCATCTTAATGCTGATTACCACTGGTCCATTCACTATCACTATAGTTTTATCTTTTCAAGAATGTCAAATAAGTGGAATCACAGTGTATATAACTTTTCAAGGTTTTAGTTTTTTCAGTCAGTATTATGCTTTTAAGATTTATTCAATTTTAACATATATCAATAGCTCATTGCTTTTAGTAGCAGAATAGCATTTCATCATATGGATATGCCACATTTTGTTTAACCATTCACCTATCAAAGGATATCTGGGTTGTTCTTAGTTTGGAGATATTATGAATCAAGCTTTTATAGTCATTCATGTACATGCTTTTTATTAAACATTAGTTTTAATTTCTATTGGGTAAATATAAGAAAAAAAAAAGATTGCTGGGTCACATAGTAAATGTTATTTTAATTTTAAAACAAATTGCCAAACAATTTTACGTAGTGGTTGTACCATTTTACTCTCAACCTGTAACACATGAGAATACTAGTTGTTATTCATCCTGATAAGCACTTGATATTGTAACTATATTCTCCTCTTTCTTTTTCTTTTAGCCACTTCAGTAGATGTTTAATGGTATTTCATCATTGTTTAATTGAATTTCCGTAGTGACGAATGAAAACGAACATTTTCATTTGCTTATTTTTCATCTAAATATCTTCTTAGGTAAAGTGTTTGTTGAAGTATTTTGTCCATTTAAAAAATAAACTTTGTAAAATTTAGAAATTATTTTAGGTAAGAAGTTACAAAAATAATGCAATGTCTCAGTTATTGAAAATAAAACTGCAGTGGTTTTGAGAGGATTCTGGCCTACTTCTGAGTCTGAAAATTGGCATAAATGAAGCAGTTATCTTTTGATATACAGAATAGACTCTCTTTTTAAACTGGCCTGAGGGAAATCTGTCCAAGGAAGTAATGAGCAAATTGTTTTGCAAGAATTAGAGCCTACCATTCTGGAAAGAGAAACACAATTTGTGTGCACCTTCTTTTATGTTTGCATTAGTTTGTTAGTCTGGTCATATCATAAATATCATTTATGGCTAGGGACGTCTAAATAAAGTATCATATCTCAAAATGCTCAAAATTTTTTTTCTGACTTGAAGACAACATTTTATTTACAAATTTGTTAATTTTTTTTCTATTTAAAAGTTCCCTTTGAAGTTTTCAAAGTAATAGTCAAACTTAAAACATTCTATTGTTTCATAATACAAGAATGGAGTGAAAGCAATAATAATAAGTTATTCTTTCCTTTCATGAAGGAAAATTACTGGTAATTGGTCATGATAAATATATGGATCATTAATCTGAACAGTTGATTGAAAGATAAATATTTTTAATTTTCTAGTCTAATTATATTAGTAAATCATATTCTGTATTGGCATTTCTTGTCAGTCACATGGTTGCCCTGGAGTTGTTGACCTTAATTTTGCCTATCTGGAAACCAAATGAAAAAGGAATCCTCAAAATATCATATGATAGACAAAGTTCTGTTTGTTTGTTAGTTAGTTTGTTTACAAACCCTATTTTTTAGACTTCTGTCTATGAACATCAGTGAATATGCATATCTTGATTCTTCAATTTAAAAAGCCAGCTGCTATTTGGAACGCATGATAATCTATTGAAAAAATAAGTGACCTAGAATTCAAAAATCTTGGTCTATTTTTGGCTTCATTACTATTCTCATGTGTGGATTGAGTATCTATTTCAGTATCTCAGTCTCAATTTTCTCACAGATAAAATGGTGAGTAAATGTTTTACAAGTTTACCTCATAGGATAATTGTGAGGGTGAAATGACAACAGGTATAAAACATATTCTAAACCATAAAATACTGAGTACATGTAAATATTAAAGGAAATTTTGCTATTCCTATTATTCTATAGATCTAGATAGAAGTGTAAGGATTAGCATTTGTGAAAACATCTACTAAAGACCATGGAATGCAAAAGATATCAAAAAGAGTCAGCTAAGTTTAAAAGTGAACACAATTGCTTTTTCTGGTATTTTATTTTTTTAAGATTAAATGAATTGGGGTGCTGCAATAAACATTGGATTTCATATCGTATATCTTTACAGATAAATGTTTTCAGATTTTTTTGGGTAGATACCCAGGAGAGGGATTGCTGGGTCATATGGTAATTCTATTCATAATTTTTTAAGGAACCTCTACACTGCCTCCAAAGCGGCTGCACCGATCTGCATTCCTACCAACAGTGTATGAGGGTTTCCTTTTCTCCACAGGCTCTCCAACACTTATTATTTTTCTTGTTGATGATAGCCACTTTAACCGGTGTGAGGTCACATCTCACTGTGGTTTTTATTTGCATTTCTCTGGTGATTAGTGATGTTGAGCATCTTTATTTATGGTGGCCAAGACTTGGAAACAACCAAAGTGTCCTTCAGCACCTGATTGGACAAAGAATATGTGGTATATACCGTGTTTTCCCAAAAATAAGACCTAGGTGTACAATCAGATCTAATGCGTCTTTTGGAACGAAAATTAATATAAGACCCAGTCTTATTTTACTATAATGTAAGACCAGGTCTTTAATATAATATAATTAATATAATATAATATAATGTAATGTAATATAATATAATATAATATAATATAATATAATATAATACCGGGTTTTATATTAAATTTTTCTCCAAAAGACGGATTAGAGCTGGTTGTCTGGCTAGGTCTTATTTTCGGGGAAACACAGTATACACAATGGGATATTATTCTGCCATAAGTAAACATGAAATAGTGTCATTTGTGACAAAATGGATGGACCTTGAGATTATAATGCTAAGCGAAATAAGTCAGGCAGAAAAAGCCGAGAAATATATGATATCACTGATATGTGGTATATAAAACTGAAAACTGGGTTGTTTGTTTTTTGTTGTTGTTGTTGAGTTTCATGAGTTCCGAAAAAGGGCTAATATCCAAAATATACAAGGAACTCATGAAACTCAACAACAAAAAAAACAAGCAACCCAATTGAAAAATGGGCAGAGGACCTGAAGAGACATTTCTTCAAAGAGGACATACAAATGGCAAATAGACATATGAAAAAATGCTCAACATCACTAATCATCAGAGAAATGCAAATAAAAACCACAATGAGATATCACCTCACCTGTAGCGGACCAGCCGTTACGAGTCGAACAGTTCCTGACAAGGGGAGTGGGAATGAAAAAGAGACACTCACACAATTGATGATGCGGCCGGTCTTCAGTGATCCTGAAGCGCGGAGTTTACTTTCCTTTACCAATATATACCACCTGTGTACGTGCAGCTTAACAATCACGAGTGAGCATTTCCTCATTGAAAGTAAAATTTGCAACTTTTACATATGAACTACAGACTCACTGAAACTCTCCCAAAGTCATTATCTCAAGGACAAAGCCCACCAATTACCCTGATAATCATCAGTGATCTGTGTCCGGGAACTGGCCGTTCCCACCTCATTCCTTAGCAGCTTGCAAGCACCCTCCAGGTGTAAGCAGAGACAACGCCTTAAGAGCTAAAACTGAGCCAGTCTGCAAGGTTACAGAATAAACAAGAAATCATGGCTCCCCACACTCACCCCAGTCAGTCTGCAAGGTTACAGAATAAACAAGAAATCATGGCTCCCCACACTCACCCCAGTCAGAATGGCTATCATCAACAAGACAAATAGTAACAAGTGTTGGAGAGGCTGTGGAGGAAAAGGAACCCTCGTACACTGTTGGTGGGAATGCAGACTGGTGCAGCCGTTAAGGAAGGCAGTGTGGAGGTTTCTCAAAAAATTACGAATAGAATTACCATATCACCCAGCAATCCCTCTCCTGGGTATCTACCCAAAAAGTCTGAAAACATCTACACATAAAGACACGTGTGCTCCAATGTTCATTGCAGCTTTGTTTACGGTGGCCAAGACGTGGAAACAACCAAAATGTCCTTCAATAGATGAATGGATAAAGAAGTTGTGGTATATATACACAATGGAATACATTTGTGACAACATGGATGGATCTTGAGATTATAATGCTAAGCGAAATAAGTCAGACAGAAAAAGCAGAGAACCATATGATTTCACTGATATGTGGTATATAAACCAAAAACAACAAAAGAACAAGACAAATGAGAAACAAAACCTCAGATACAGACAATAATTTAGTGGTTACCAGAGGGTAAAGGGGGTGGGGGGTGGGAGATAAGGGTAAGGGGGATCAAATATATGGTGATGGAAGGAGAACTGACTCTGGGTGGTGAACACACAATGGGATATATAGATGATGTAATACAGAATTGTACACCTGAAATCTATGTAATTTTACTAACAATTGTCACCCGAATGAATTTAAAAAAAGAAAGAAAAAAAAAGAGAGAATCCCAAAGAGGGTCTGGGGTAAGGAAAAAGGAAGATTGAGTTCCTAGGTTCCTTCTTGCCTGGAAATCTCATTTATTCATTCATTCAACAAATATTTTTTGAGTACAATACTCCCCTCTTATCTGTGGTTTCACTTTCTGTGGCTTCAGTTACCTGTGGTCAACCATGGTCTGAAAATATAAGATGGAAAACTCCAAAAATAAACAATTCATAAGTTTAAAAAAACAAAACAAAGCAAAAATCCCTGAAAACAACAAAGGAACATGAAAAACAAATGAAGAAACAAAAACTGATAGACACAGACAATAGTTTAGTAGTTACCAGAGGGTAAGGTGGGAGGGGGGTGGTAGAGGGTGAAAGAAATCAGATATATAGTGATGGAAGGAGAACTGACTCTGGGTAGTGAACACATAATGTGGTATATAGATGATGTATTACAGAATTGTACCCTTGAAACCTATGTAACTTAACTAACAGTTGTCACCTCAGTAAACTTTAATTTAAAAAAAAAAGAAAGAAAAAAATTATTGGAGTATCAATGGTTAGTAAAATTACACAGGTTTCAAGTGTATAATTCTATGATACATCACCTGTATATCACATTGTGTACTCACCACTCAGAGTCAGTTCTCCTTCCATATTTGATCCCCTTTACACTCTTCCACCATCCCCTCTTCACCCTTTACCCTCTGGTCACCACTAAACTGTTGTCTGTGTCTATGAGTTTTTGTTTCTTTATTTGCCTTATTCCTTTGTTGCTTTCAGTTTTATATCCCACATATCAGTGAAGTCATATGGTTCTCAACTTTTTCTGTCTGACTTATTTTACATCATATAATAATCTCAAGATCCATCCATGTTGTCAGGAATGGCAGTATTTCATCTTTTCTTATGGCAGAATAGTATTCTGTTGTGTATATGTAGCACATCATCTTTATCCAATCATCTATTGAAGAACCCTTTGGTTGTTTCCATGTCTTGGCCATTGTAAGTAATGCTACAATGAACATTGAAATACATATATCTTTATGGATAAATGTTTTCAGATTTTTTAGGTAGATACCCAGGAGATGGAGCTCTGTGTCATATGGTAATTCTATTTTTAATTTTTTGAGAAACCTCCACACTGCCTTCCATAGTGGCTTTATTAAGGTGATTGTGAGCTTGTATGTGAAGAGCTGAATGTACTCCAATACACTGTGAGAAAATCCAGGCATATCCAATTTATTTTATGTAAAAGTTATTCGGGTATACCTAAGAAAAGTCTCTTATATACCTATGCAATGTGCCTTAAAGTCACTTTGTCTCTAAATTTTAACAATTAACTGATATGCTACTAAATTTAGAAATTTATAATTGTCAGGTACTCATAGATTTAATAATAAAGCAACTATTTTTTTTAATATTAACAACTTTCTTAGACCTGTAGTCAGTATTGTGGTGACAGTGATAGGGAAGTCATAGTCCCCCCATCAACTAATATCACATAATGATGACAAAGATGTATGCAAACATAATATACTATACTACAGTAAATTAGGGTGGTAATTTTCATATTTTAGGATGCATCCAAATTCTCTGGATGATTTGTTCAAACACACAGTTTCTAATTCAGTAGGTCTGAGATCCTGCTTGAGAATTTGCATTTCTAACAAGTTCTCAGGTACTGCTGATGATGCTGTTCCAGAGATCACACTTGGAGAATCACTTATCTAAGAGATATCTGTAAGGCAGGGGAAGCTCACCTCACCTACTTGAAGGAGTTGCCATTAAGTCCTGAGGCATTAATAGGAATAAAATGATTGCATTGAAGTAAGGTATTTCATAAACTGGAAATAACATGTACAAAATCCTGGAAGCAAGAGTGAACCAACACATATTTCAGCATTAATAGAACATAGAGTATAATGGAAGAGACTTGAATGGCAAGAAACAAAGCTGGAAGACATAGGATCAGATTATTGAGGATCAAGTAAAAAGTGCTATGGGATTTCAATTTTATTCTGAAGGTAATCTGTTATAATCAGGTAAGTGGCACTGCCAGATTTGCATCTGAGAAAGATCACACTAGCAGAAGCATGAAGAGTGAATTGAAAGATAGTTATATTAATGCCAGGCAGAGCACTGAGGAAACAAGATGGTGGGTAATGATGGGTCAACTAAAACAATTACATTGAAGATAGAGAAGAATGCATTGATTTGAGAGAGTACAAGATTCTTATCTTCCTTATTAGAATTGAAAAAAAGGTGAAAAATTCAGTTTTGAATGATTGTGTTTTAGTGTCATATGGAGATATCCAGTAAACACTTGGATGTAAATACCTAGAGTTTAGAAACTAAGTTTTAGGTACATATCTATACAGGCTACCAACATATTGGTGACAATAGAAGCCATAATAGTGAATCAATTCATTACTAGGGAGTCTAAAGAATACAGAAGAAATCTTGCATTAAGTTTTCCTGAAGTGATTTTATAAAGTATGCATGCTAAAGCTCCACCCAAGATATTCTGATTGAACATGTTGGGGATAGCAGTACAGACTGACAATATTTATTTAAAGCACATGATGTTGATGTGATTTCAAGGTTGAAAACTTAATATAGAGAGAGAAGTAAAGGTAATGTGGTGGAAGGGAATCACAGGGGAGGAAAGAAAGAGAGAACTCAATGATGAAACGTTATGGGAGGGACGTCATCAAAATGGTGGCGTCAGGTGAGCCTCTGTAAAGATTCCCTGGAATTTACAACTAATCAAACAACAATAACTCCACAAAGGACTTCCTGCACAGCAGACAGGCAAGACGAAGAGGCCCACTACTGAATTCACTGAAAGGTGGGCTAATCGCGTGAGCGGGGCAGGAGGAAAGGGAGAAGTGCGGAGACGGAGCCGCACGGGCGGGCGCAGGACACAGACCTAGCTCAGTGCTCTGAGCTCTCTGCATCCCAGAACTACCGCAGCTGCAGGAGAGGGAAGAACTCGGACTCCAAGGGCTCTGCTTATGGCCCACAGGCCTGAGGGGGCAGAATACAACATGGCTGAAACCAACGCTCACAGCAGAGACCTCGGAACAAAGACTGAGGGAAGAAGGCTGAAAACAGTGGTTTAAGCCCTCACTGCCGAGCAGAGAATGGAAGCCTTAGGCATGAGACTAGCCGCTCCCTCCCTACCCTCCCAGAGCTCAACCCGCCCCCACCTGCCCAGTGCTAGAAGCCAAACAGTAGCAGTGTCAGATCAAAAGAACAGAATATTTGCTGTTCTGAGAACTGTGGACCACAGACACAAATTCACAGCCCAACTAGTTCTGGCCCACGGGAGGGAGCTGTGGAAGCAGGACCAGCTGTGGTGGTGGTCACATCTATTGCTCTGGGCCACCTCTCACAACTCACCCCACACCTGGCCCCACCTATCTGGGCGGATCCCTGCAGGAGTAAACAGAACTGCTGAAACATAGAGCTCTGAATCTGGTTCAGGAAGAGCTTTGGAACTTCAAAACCTCTCCACATTCCCACACAGTCACTGCGCCCTGTCACCCAAGCAAACTATTAACAGAGGAGAAGCCCATCTCCCAGGAAATCCCCTCATTGTGTCAGAAGCTGAAATAGTGCAGAGAAAACATAGCACCACCGTGTGAGAGAAATAAAATGCTGCAGTTGGAGAGAAAAAAAAAACATTCTACCAACAAGTACTGGAAAACAAAAGAAAGACCTCTTCCTAACAACCTGTTGCAGAGGCCACTCCTGTAGATATCTAGGAAGAGAAATAATAAATCGGTAATTGCCATGAATAACCAAGGCAACAAGACAGCTCAGAAAGAAAGTGAAAAGTCTCCAGAAAAGGAACTTACAGATATGGAAATATGTGACTTAAACGACAGAGAATTCAAGATTGCAGTTCTAAAAAAAACTCAATGAGATGCAAGAAAACACAGAAAGGCAGTTTAATGAACTCAGAAACGCAATCAAAGAACAACATGAGCATTTTACGAAAGACATTGAAATTTTAAAAAAGAACCAAATAGAATTTCTGGAGATTAAGAACTCAATAAAAGAAACTAAGAATGAAACAGCCAGCTTAGGTAGTAGAGTTGACCAGATGGAGGAAAGAATCAGTGACATCGAACACAGAAACTTGGAAATGGCAGGAATAGAAGAAGAAAGAGACTTGAGACTTAAAAGGAATGAAAGAACTCTACAAGACCTTTCTGACTCCATCAGAAAGAGCGATATAAGAATAATCGGCATAGCAGAAGGAGAAGAAAGAGAGAAGGGAATAGAGAATATAGTCAAACAAATTGTTGATGAGAAGTTCCCAAACATGTGGACAGAACTGGATCCTCAAATCCAAGAAGCAAATAGAACACCTAATTACCTCAATCCCATCAGGCCTACTACAAGGAACATTGTATTGAACTGTCAAAAATCAACGACAAAGAAAGAATCCTCAAGGCAGCCAGGGAAAAGAAGACAGTAACCTACAAAGGAAAGCCCATTAGATTATCATCAGATTTTTTAGCAGAAACTCTACAAGCCAGGAGGGAGTGGAACCAAATATTCAAGCTATTGAAAGAGAGAAATTATAAGCCACGAATAATGTACACAGTAAAGATATCCTTTAGATATGAAGGAGGAATAAAGACCTTTCCAGACATACAGAAACTGAGGAAATTTTCTAATACACGACCTGCACTACAAGAAATACTAAAAGAGGCTATTCGACCACCTAAAACAGGGACAATTTGTGGCAACCGAAACATAAAAATGGGGAGAGTAAAGGCCTGAACTGGAATACGGGAATGGAGAAACTAAGTGTGCTAAAGAAAATAGAATACTCTAAATATCAAACTTTCTTTTACCTAAACTTAAGGGTAACCACTCAAGAAAAATCCAGAACTGAAATACATAATGTAATAAAAAAAGAAACAGAGGGAAACAACATAGAATACCACCATACAGAAATAATAAACAACAAAAAGGCAAAGAAACAATGGAGACACAGCCTTACCAGAAAACTAAAGATAGAAAGACAGGAAATCCTCACATATCAATAATCACCTTAAATGTAAATGGACTGAACTCACCAATAAAAAGTCACAGAGTAGCAGATTGGATCAAAAAACAAAACCCAACTATATGCTGTCTCCAAGAGGCACATCTCAGCTACAAGGACAAACATACAGTCAAAGTGAAAGGGTGGAAATTGACAATCCAAGCACATGGTACCCAGAGAAAATCAGGTGTAGCCATAATGATATCAGATGAAACAGACTTCAGGGTGAAAAAGATAACAAGAAACAAAGATGGACATTTCATAATGGTAAAGGGGACTATACAACAAGAAGACATAACAGTCATCAATATTTATGCCCCCAATCAGGGAGCACCGAAATATACCAAGCAACTACTAACAGAACTAAAGGGAGAAATCGACCAAAACACAATTATACTAGGGGACCTAAATACATCACTGACAGCTATGGATAGATCATCCAAACAGAAAACAAATAATGAAATAGCAGCCCTAAATGGCACATTAGATGAAATGGACATAATTGACATATATAGAGCACTTCATCCTGAAACATCAGACTATATATTTTTTTGTAGTGTCCATGGAACATTCTCAAGAATAGACCATATATTGGGACATAAAATCACCCTCAGCAAATATAAAAAGGTTGAAATCGTACCAAACATATTCTCTCATCACATGGCTTTGAAATTTGATGTCAACAGCAAAAAGAAAGCAGGAAAAAACACAAATACATGGAGATAAAACAACATACTTTTAAATAACGACTGGTTCAAAGAAGAAATTATAGGAGAGATGAAAAGATACATTGAAGCAAATAACAATGAAAATACATTTCTAACAAAATTTTTGGGATGCAGAGATAGCAGTTTTAAGAGGGAAATTTATATCATTAGAGGCCTATCTCAAGAAACAAGAAAAATCCCAAATAAATAACCTCATATTATACCTTAAAGAACTAGAAAAAGAAGAACAAGTGAAACCCAAGGTCAGCAGAAGAAAGGAAATAACAAAAATCAGAGCAGAACTAAATGAAACAGAGAACAAAAAGACAATAGAAAAAATTAATGTGACAAAGAGCTGGTTCTTTGAAAAGATTAACAATATTGACAAACCCTTGGCTAGACTAACTAAGATAAAAAGAGACAAGACACTAGTTAACAAAATCGGAAATGAAAAGGGGGAAGTTATCACGGACACCACAGAAATACAAAGGATCATCCAAGAATACTATGAAGGACTATATGTCACCAAATTCAATAACCTAGAAGAAATGGACAAGTTCTTAGAAACATGTAGCCTTCCAAGCCTGAACCATGAAGAACCGGAAAATCTTAACAGACCGATCACCAGTAATGAAATTGAATCAGTCATCCAAACCTTCCCAAAAGCAAAAGCCTGGGACCAGATGGCTTCCCTAGTGACTTCTACCAAACCTTCAAAGAGGATCTAATACCAATCCTGCTCAAACTCTTCCAAAAAATTGAAGAAGAGACAGTACTCCCTAACTCATTTTATGAGGCCAACATTACCCTGCTACCAAAACCTGGTAAGGACAGCACAAAAAAAGAAAACTACAGACCAATATCTCTGATGAATAGAGATGCAAAAATCCTAAACAAAATTCTAGCAAATCGAATACAACAATGCATTAAAAAGATCATTCATCACGACCAAGTGGGGTTCATCCCCGGGGCACAAGGATGGTTCAACATCCGCAAATCCATCAATGTGATACATCACATAAACAAAAAAAAGTACAAAACTCATATGATTTTATCAATTGATGCAGAAAAAGCATTTGACAAGATACAACATCCATTCATGATTAAAACACTTAACAAAATAGGTATAGAAGGAAAATAGCTTAACATAATAAAGGCCATATATGACAAGCCCTCAGCTAATCTTATAATTAATGGTGAAACACGAAGCCCTTTGGTCTACATTCAGGAACATGACAGGGCTGTCGCTTATCACCACTGCTTTTCAACATAGAGTTGGAAGTCCTTGCCAGAGCAATCAGGCAAGAGAAAGAAATAAAAGGCATCCGAATTGGTAATGAAGAAATTAAATTATCACTCTTTGCAGATGACATGATGCTATATATAGAAAACCCTAAAGACTCCATCAAAAAGCTATTAGAAACAATCAACGAATACAGTAAAGTTGCTGGCTACAAAATCAACGTACAAAAGTCCATTGCATTCCTATATAGTAACAATGAAATCTCAGAAAAAGAAATTCAAAAAACAATTTATTTTGCAATTGCAGCAAAAAGAATAAAATACCTAGGAATAAACTTAACCAATGATGTGAAGGACCTATATGCTGAAAAGTATAAGACATTTTTGAAAGAAATTGAATAAGACACAAAGAAATGGAAAGACTCATGTCGTGCTCATGTAGTGGAAGAATCAACATAGTTAAAATGGCTATATTACCCAAAGCAATATACAGATTTAATGCAATCCCCGTCAAACTCCCAGTGGCATCTTTTAAAGAAATAGAACAAAAACTCATCAGATTTGTTTGGAACCACAAAAGACCTCGAAAAGCCAAAACAATTTTAAGAAAAAGTACAATACTGGAGGAATCACACTCCCTGACTTTAGGTTGTACTACAGGGCTACAATAATCAAACTGCATGGTATTGGCAGAAAAACAGACACATAGACCAATGGAATAGAATTTAGCACCCAGAAATAAAACCACATAAATATGGACAGATAATTTTTGACAAGGAAGCTAAAAACATACAATGGAGGAAAGACAGCCTCTTCAATAAATGGTGCTGGGAGAATTGGAAAGCCACATGCAAAAGAATGAAACTGGAATGCTATCTGTCACCATGTCCCAAAATTAATTCAAAATGGATCAAAGACTTAAGCATAAGACCTTACACAATAAACTGCATAGAAGAAAACATAGGTACTAAACTTATGGACCTTGGGTTCAAAGAGCATTTTATGAATTTGACTCCAAAGGCAATGGAAGTAAAAGCTAAAATAAACGAACGGGACTACATGAAACTTAAAACCTTCTGTACAGCAAAGGAAACGAGTGACAAAATAAAGAGGCAACCAACTGAATGGGAGAAGATTTTTGCAAGCAGTGCCTCCGGTAAGGGGCTAATATCCAAAATATACAAGGAACTCATGAAACTCAACAACAAAAAAGCAAACAACCCAATTGAAAAATGGGCAGAGGACCTGAAGAGACATTTGTCCAAAGAGGACATACAAGTGGCAAAGAGACATGAAAAAATGCTCAACATCACTAATCATCAGAGAAATGCAAATAAAAACCACAATGATGTGTCACCTCACCCCAGTCAGAATGGCTATCATCAACAAGACAAATAGTAAGAAGTGCTGCAGAGGCTGTGGAGAAAAAGGAACCCTCATACACTGTTGGTGGGAATGCAGACTGGTGCAGCCGTTATTGCAGGCAGTGTGGAGGTTCCTCAAAAAATTCCGAATAGAATTACCATATGACCCAGCAATCCCTCTCCTGGGTATCTACCCCAAAAATCTGAAAACATCTACACATAAAGACACCTGTGCTCCAATGTTCATTGCAGCTTTGTTTACGGTGGCCAAGACGTGGAAACAACCAAAATGTCCTTCGATAGATTAATGGATAAAGAAGTTGTGGTATATATACACAATGGAATACTATTCGGCGGTAAGAAAAGATGATATAGGAACATTTGTGACAACATGGATGGATCTTGAGAGTATAACGCTAAGCGAAATGAGTCAGACAGAAAAAGCACAGACCCATATGATTTCACTGATATGTGGTATATAAACCAAAAACAACAAAAGAACAAGACAAACAAATGAGAAACAAGAACTCATAGACACAGACAATAGTTTTGTTGTTACTAGAGGGTAAGGGGGTGGGGCGTGGGAGATAAGGGTAAGGGGGATCAATTATATGGTAATGGAAGGAGAACTATCTCTGGGTGGTGAACACACGATGGGATTTATAGAGGATGTAATGCAGAATTGTAATGCACCTGAAGTCTATGTAATTTTTTTTTTTTAATTTATTTTTAATTTATTGGGGTGACAATTGTTAGTAGAATTACATAGATTTCAGTTGTGCAATTCTGTATCACATCATCCATAAATCACACTGTGTGTTCACCACCCAGAGTCAGCTCCCCTTCCATCACCATACATTTGATCCCCCTCACCCTCATCCCCCACCCCCCAACCCCCTTACGCAAGTCTATGTAATTTTACTAACAATTTTCACCCCAATAAATTTAAAAAAAATCTTTCTGCACTCCTATGTTTATTGCAGAACTATACACAATAGGCAAGACATGTAAACAACCAAAATGCCCATTGGTAGATGACTGGATTAAGAACTGTGGTACATTTATACCATGGAGTATTACGCAGCCATAAAGAAGAAAGAAGTGTTACCATTTGCAATTACATGGATGGACCTAGAGAACATTATGTTAAGTGAAATAAGTCAGACAGAGAACGACAAATACCATATGATGTCACTTATATGCGGAATCCAAAGAAAAGAGTAAGTGAATGACCTTATCAGAAACAGTTTTGAGGGAAACCTGAGGGTTGCTAGATGGGCAGAGGGGTGGGGATAAGGGGGAAGGTGAGGGGATTAGAAAACAGTCGGTAACCACAAGATGGCCACGGGGTCTTGAAAATTAATTTGGGGAACGTAATCAATAATGTAGAGATTTTCTGGGGTGTCCGATGGACACATGTCCCATTTGGGAGACCACCTCGGGGATGATGTGGATACCTGAAGCTGAATGATAATGAATGCCAACTATGATTTTATATATATATGTATGTATATATATATGTATGTATATACTTACAAGAAGCGGAGCACAGCATTAGGAATAGAGACAGTGGAAATGTAATGGCTCTGTGTAATGTCAGGGCAATGATGGATGGGGGCGGGGGGTTCACACAGTGTGAGGGATATAAATGATAAACGTGTAAGTATTACTTTGTCTTGTGCACCTGAAACTGAAAAAAAAGAAAAAAAAAGAAAAGAATGATATTGAACCCTTATCTTATACTGTACACGAAAATTAACTCAAAACACAATAAAGCTTTAAGCATAATGTGTAGGGTAAAAGGGATCAAATATATGGTGATGGAAGGAGAACTGACTCTGGATGGTGAACACACAATGTGATATGTAGATCACGTATTACAGAATTCACCTACACCTGAAACTTATGTAACTTTACTAACAATTGTCACCCTAATAAACTTTAATTGAAAAAAAAAAGAAACCATAAAACTTGTAAAAGAAACCTACAGAATAATTTCTTGACATTAGTTTTGACCGGCGATTTTTAGATATGACACCAAAAGCAAAGTAAAAAAAGCAAAAATAGGTAATTGGGACATTAAACTAAAGTTCTGCACAGCATGGTAAACAATCAACAAAATAAAAAGGCAACATACTGATTGAAAGAAATTATCTGAAAACTATGTATCTAATAAAGAGTTAATATCCAAAATTCATCAGGAACTCCTACAACTCAATAGAAAAAGAATAATCTGTTTAAAATATGGATAAAGAACCAAATAGATATTTCTCCAAGAAGTCATACAAATGGCCAACAGAAACATAAAGTGGTGGTCAACATCATTAATCATCAGAGACATGCAAATCAAAGCCATAATGAGATATTACTTCATACCTGTTAAAAGGGCTATTATCAAATAAACAAAATATAATAAGTGTTAGTGAATATGTAGAGAAATGAGAACTGTGTGGATGGGAATAGAAATTGGTACAGCCACTATGGAAAACAATATGGTTGTTCCTCATAAGATTTATAAATAGGAACACTATATGATCCAGTAATCTTACTTCTGTGTATATATCAAAAAATAAAATAAAATAATTATGTTGAAGAGATATCTGCCCTCCCATATTCACTACAGAATTATTCACATAAGCCAAGACATGGAATCCACCTAAATGTCTATTGACATTTGAATGTATAAAGAAAATGTGGCATATACATACAATGCTACCCAGCCTTAAAAAGAAGGAAAATACTGCCATTTGTGACAACATTGGTGAACTCTGGGGGCTTTATGCTAAGTGAAGTAAGCCAAGCAGAAAATTGCAAATACTGTATGGTCTCACTTACATGTGGAATCTGAAAAAAAATTGAACTTAGAAAAACATAACATAATGGTAGGTACCAGGGCCTGGGGGAAGGGGTGGGAAAAATGGGGACATGTTCATCAAATTGTAAACTTTTAGTTATAAGTTCAATAAGTTGTGGAAATCTGATGTACAGCATAGTGATATAGTTAATAATATTGTATTGTATACTTAAAATCTGTTATGAGATCTTAAGTGTTCTCACCACACACATGCACACACACACAACACACACACACAATGGTAACTATATAAGGTGATGGATGTGTTAAAGAACTTCATTGTGGTAATTATTTCACAATGTATGTATATAGTGAATTATCCTGTTATATAACAAATATGTACGTTTTATTTGTATTTTATACCTCAATACAGCAAGAACAAAGATAAAAAAATCAGAACTTCAGATTGTTAAATCTGTAAAATTAGCTAAGAAAACCATCTTTCAGCTTAAAATAAAAACTTCTCTAGTGAAAAATGGGAGATAATGTGATTTGGTTTAGGTAAATATTTCTCAATAGAACCCCAAAAGCACAACTAAAAAATTAAATATTAAATTGCATCAAAATTTAAATTTCTGTTTCTGAAAATCAATGTTAGGATACTGAAAAGACAAGCCATAGACCAGAGGAAACTACAGCTGACCCTTGAACAACATGGTTTAACCTGTGTGGGTCTACATATACATGTATATTTATTTTTTATCAATAAATATACAGTCAGTCCTTTTTACCAGAAGGTTGTGCATCCACAGATTCAACGAACCATGGATTGAAAAGTATTTTTGACCCATGTTTGGGAATTCATGAATGTCAAGGGCTAACTGTGTGCATTGCTCTACACCATTTTACATAAGGGATTCGAGCATTTATGGATTTTGATATCCACAGGGAGTTTTGGAATCAATTTCCTGCAGACACCAAGGGGCTGTAGTTAGGTATCTGGGGAGTCAAAAGTTACAAGAAAATTTGTGACTGTGTGAAGGGTTGGTTTCCTTAAACCTTACATAGTTCAAGGGTCAACTGTGTTGTCAAAAGACATATCTGGTAAATGACTTACATCCATCATATATAAAGATCCCTCATAAATCAATAAAAAGTGAACAAAAAATTCAATTTTTAAAAATGGGCAAAAGATGCAAACAGATAGGACACCAAAATGGAGATACAGCAAATAAGCAAATGAAAATGTGTCCAACACCATTAGTCATTAGGAAAATATAAATTAGTATATAAATAAGTCCTGGAGACCTAATGCACAATACAGTGATTGTAGATAACAAAACTGTATTATAAGCATTAAACTTGGTAAGGGATTAGATTTCAATTGTTGCCAACACTAAAATAAATTATAGTTATGCACCTCAATATAGATGTTAGCTGATGCCACCATGACAATCATATTGTAATATAAATGTATCAAATCACTGTGTTTACACCTTAAACTTACACAATATTTTATGTCAAATAGAATTCAATTACAAAAAAAATAACAATGAAACACCATATCATGTCTACTAAAATGGCCAAGATAAAGCAAAACGGAACAAAACAAAGCAAAACAAACAAACAAATATAACCATATACTTAGTACCAAATGTTGGCATGGATCTGGAGAATCTGGCATCTTATATATTGATGGTGGGAGTGTAAAATGGTACAGCAACTTTGGAAATATTTTGGCAGTTTCTTATAAAGTTAAATATACACTAGCCATATGACTCAATAATAAATCCCTAGGTATTTGACTAGAGAAATTAAAATCTATGGGGAAATGTTACTCTAGCAGGAGAGTCAGATTGGAGGTATAATTAATGTGTGTATTCAGTTGAAATGTTAAAGGGGTCAAAAATAAAAATATCCCTGGCTGAGGAAATGCGCTAAGCTACTGAAGTACCCATGCGATCAAGATTATCATATCAGTGTTCTTTGTGGCCAGAAGTCATTACAGTGGGGAAATTGTGTAAAGAAATCAGAGACTTGTGTTTGAATCCTATAGCACTTACTGACTATATGATGTTAAGCAAATTAATGACACTTTGTGGTTCCTAATTTGTAAAGTGGGGACAATAATGTTACTACTTTAGAGGGTTGTTCTGATGATTACTTCTATTGATACTATTAGTAGTTAATATTTATGAAACTCTTACTATACACCAGACACTCTACCAAGTACCTTTCATGTATAATTTTATGAATACTTCAAAACAATCATAAAGGATATTGATTACATTTTGGACATAGATTTATAAAATCAGAGAAGGTAATAATGGTTGGATTTAATCAACCATTAAGAAGGGGTCTACATTAGACTAGTAGATTCATTTCTTTTGGCTGCAATGATAACAATGATTGCAGTTTTTGCTCAGTGGGGGTGGTATCTTTCACAGTGGCTTTAGTCTCATCATTTATGCAGATTGAATAATGTTGATATAAATGTGAGATATGATAAACACTGTTGTACTGAAAGAGTTACATTAATACTACAACTAGATGCTCAATTTGAACCTCTGTGAATGGCAGCAGATTGGTAAGTTACATCCATTAATGCCACAATTACTTCAGCTATTATCAGTAATAGCATTTACTGCCATTTTTAATGTAATTACTATATTCCTGTCACCATTTAAGATGTTATATGCAATGTCTCTCTTAACCCTATGAGGCAGCATTTTTCAATTGAGAAATTTCAGGCTTAGTATAGTAGATAACTTGCCCAAGTTCTCATAGAATATTGTGACAAAAGGACAGTCATACCCATGATTATCTTTTATGAAGTGATTCATCTGATCGGTATTTATTGAAAATACATAATTTACAATGCACTTGGTATTCGACAGTGCATAAGACAGACAAGGACCTTGCTGTCATGAAACAGTTTAGTTGTCTTAACCTTTGGGCTAAATCCTTGGCTTTAATTTTTAGCTTTTATCTTTTTACATAGATGTGACTTATCTTAATCAAACTCACATTGTCTTGACTAAAAAACTAGAATTCTAATCTTTTTTGTTTTACTCTTCACCACATAATTGGTTATATAACTAGCATTGCTCATATTTGCCTACACATTTAAGGATAAATTTCCTTGGGAGAGTAAATTAGATTAAAAGGTGATTGATGAGCATGGAATGAAAACAAAGACATTGGCTTAAATAAGATCTCATTGAATAAGAGTAACAGCGTTACTGTTTACCCTGATAATATTTTTCTTTGTATATGATAATGCATATGCACTATAGATATTTTTTTTTATTCTCTCTCTTTTTTAAACTTCATGTAGATTATCCTTCTGTTGATAAATCATTGTCTCAGACAGCCAGGTTATAATGTAATCAATTAGATTGCAGTGTTCTTTACATGCCAGCTTAATTACAATCTAGTCCTGAAGGCACACTTTGGACTTATTGCGAGACATTATGATCTTTTGACTGCAATGATATATACTCACATCTTCTTGTAACTATGCTGTGCTTTCTGTAATACGACATTTGTAGACATCTTTTATAAGGAGAGGGAAGAAAAAGAGTTTCTTCTTTTGTATTGATTCTATTAGAGCTGTGTTTTCTGACCTTTAACTACAATTATGGGTATGCTTCCACTCTGGAACCTTTTCTACTGAAGCACTGACCACAGATAGGCCTAGGATGTAAAACAAGGATATTGCAGAAGAATTTGTAGTAGGAAAAGGATTCAAGGAAAAGTAGAGAATTGGGAGCTACATTTAACATCAGAGTAATCAAGCACAATGACTTTTTTGAAATAACTTAAAAAGAAAACAGTATTAATTTTCTAAGCAGTGGATACCCTCCAGTTAGGGAAAACAGAATGTGACCCTATGAGCTATGCCACGATTCCAACTGCTACAATATTTCACCCTCACCTTCCTTTTTATAACAGTTTTGAAGGATTATTTTATACATAAGTAAAAAAGAGAGTTGGGGAAATTATATAGCTACTTTAGAATAATGGTGAAAAAAAGAAAATCCCTACCATTCCTAGCTTACAATCAGCAGCTAAAGTCCTATCCATGCATAAATAACTCAAATTCCATACCCCATCAGCCTTCTCAGAAGCTTTTCCCATCAATCAGAAATTAATTTCTACTTTCCCCTACACTTCACAGAACGTTCTTTACCTTTTTTGTGTCACTTGCTATGGTTCGGTTTGCTTAAAATTGTCTATATAAGAGATCCAAGATGGCGGAGTAGATAAACACTGGGCCTGCTTCCTTCCATGAATACATTAAAATTCCAACTAAATTGTAGAACAATCAACCTGGAGAACCATCTGAAGTCTGCCTGAACAGAAGTTTTATAACTAAGGATATAATGAAGCCACATCGAGACTGGTAGGAGGAGCAGAGATGTGGTTGGGCCACAAACCTGCGTGGCACTTGAGAATTCAGAGGGATATCTTGGCTACAGAGGTTCCCCCCAAAGGACTGAGGGACTGCACCCACACCACAGACCCCACAGCCCCACTACTGGTGCTGGGAAAAAGAGCCCCCACAACATCTAGCTGTGAAAAACAATAGGATTCTGACTATCCAGGTGGGATGGAAGGCTGTGGGAAACCCAGGTGTCCTCTTAAAGGGCCTGCACACAGACTCTCTCACTCACAGGAACTCACCTTGGGCTCTAGCAGAGGGATAGTGGCTCAGGGGGCATCAGAGACATATGGGGGGCTGGCTGAGTTGTGTGGCCTCAGTAAAAGGACTGGAAAACAGTCAGCCTTTTCCATGTGTGGGGTCTTTGTCCCAGGCAGCCAGCAGGCTGGTGCCATCTGGTGCCATCCTTCCTGTGTTGAGCCCTCCCCCTACGCTTATGGCCAAATCTGAATTTAATTAGTCTGGTGAGCTCTGAAGCTCTGCCCTGCTGACTCTGCTGGGACCCCATCCCACACAACTCCCCCAAGGTTGGAGGCACTTTCTCTGTGAAGAGCCAGGCTCCCGCACTCCACATTGAAATCTTTCTTGGAAAATTATCAGAGTTCACTGACCCTAGCCAGTTGGCAACTGGCCTGGGCATATTCTGAGACATTTGCTGAGTAGCTTCAGCACTGGCACCAAACCAGAATTTAAATTAACCTGGTGCCACAACTCTTCCCCATCTAGTGACTCCCTGAGACCTCCCCTCACCCGTCTTGTGTACTGCATGAGGCTTTAACAGTGTCTGAACCTTAAGCAAGCTGGTAGGTGGCATCAGGCCTCAGGGTGTCTTGGCTTTTTACCAAGATACCCCAAGCCTGGTATTGGTGGTAGACGTCTTAAGTGAGCAGCATGGCCTCTCTCACGTGCCTCCAGGTTTAACACAGGCAGTGAACAACTGCAGATCACTTTGTAGCTACTACCAGGTAGTCCCTGGGCAGTCACAGGAATGGGTGACCTGGGTCTGCACTGGAGCCCCTCCCAAGAGGCCCCAGAACCAACACATTTGGAGGTTGGCTTCAGACCACAACAGAGCACCACCTAATTAGCTTCAAAAGTGGCACACACAAAGTGTGACCTCAACAGGCACCAGAGCCCACTGGGACAACTCTAACTCAGTGGGATAACTCCTCCTCCTGTAGAACCTTATAAGTTATGGATATGGCCAACCCCCTTAATCCAACAGCCTGAGGGTCAATCCCACCCACTCACTTGCCAATAGTAATCAAGGCTCAGCTATAACAGGAGGACACACACACAACCCACACAAGGGACACTCTTAGAGAACTCAGTGCAGGTGACCAGAGAGACTGTGCCACTGGGCCCCACAGGGTACATACTACAGAAGACTACCCAGCCAAGAAGGGGAGACATAGTAAATCCATCTAATATGAGGTCTGACAATTAAGTTCACGAACTCATGCTAGAAAAAGTGCTATATATCTCATTACTGAATATCACTACAGTCACCTTCCAAGTATTCCTTTTGGGAAACTATGCACAGATGCCAGCACATACAGTGTTTCCACAAAAATAAGACCTACCCTGAAAATGAGCCCCAGTTAAGATCATCAGCCAGACAGATGCATTTGGTACAGTATGACAATGTTGCAGAAGATGACATGATTGTATTTGAATAAATGTAGATTGTTGTGCATGAAAATTTAAGACATCCCCTAAAAAAACACCTTAGTGGTGTATTTTGGAGCAAAAACTACTGTAAGATCTGGTCTTATTTTTGGGGAAATATGGTATAATACCTGGTCTTATTTTTGGGGAAATATGGTATAATACCCGGTTTTATTTTCGGGGAAACACGGTATTCCACTCTCCAAAGCAACTCTGGAACTTTTTTCTGGAATGGCCATCAGAGCGATCATCATATTACCTTTGATGTCCTGAATGTCATCAAAATGTGTTCATTTCAATACTTCCTTTATCTTCAGGTAAAGAAAGAAGTCATTGGGAGCAGATCAGGTGAGTAGGGAGGGTGTTCCAATACAGTTATTTGTTCACTGGTAAAAACTCCCTTACAGACAGTGCCATATGAGCTGGTGCATTGTCGTGATACAAGAACCAGGAATTGTTGGTCAAAAGTTCAGGTCGTTTTTGTCTAACTTTTTCATGCAGCCTTTTCAGCACTTCCAAATAGTAAACTTGGTTTGTCCAGTAGGTACAAATTTATAATGAATAATCCCTTTGATATCAGAAAAGGTTAGTAACATCTTTTGACTCTAGATTTGGAATGACAGAACTTTTTTCGTCATGGAGAATTGGTTGACTGCCATTGTGCACTTTGATGCTTTGTCTCAGGGTCATATTGGTACACCCCTGTTTCATCACCAGTGGTAACATGGCCCAAAACATCATCTTGCCTATCCAAGAGGTCTTGGTAAACTTCAACTCTCCTTTGCTTTTGTTCATTGGTGAGCTCCTTCAGGACCATTTTTGCGTACACCTTTCTCATGCCAAGATTTTCAGTTAGAATTTTCCTGTTTCTCTATCAATGTTTACATGGTCTGCTATGCTTCTTGCAGTCAGCCAATGGTTTTGATGCACAATTTGATGAAATTTTGCAATGTTTTTATCAATTCTGCTTGTTACTAACCACTCTTCATCAGTGATGCATTCTCTCCCCTCAGAAAAATATTTAGTCCATTTGTACACTGCCATTTTCTTCATGGAATTATCTCTATAAACTTGGACTAACATGTCCTTGATTTCACTTCCACTCTCTCCAAATTTAACAAGAAATTTAATGTTTGTTCATTGCTCTAATTCAAGCTCAGACATTCTTGTGACAGCACACAAAAACACACAACAATAATGAATGCCACTCAATAAGACATTGCCATACTTTGACATGAATACAGCTGTGAGACACTGATATACCAAGGTTATGAAACCTTACCGAGCTCTTTGTACAGTGCTGCCAATGTAAATGCACAGTGGCAAGTTCAAGAACCTAATTGTCAGACCTCATACATAGAAATAAACACAGAGAGGCAGCCAAAATGAGGGAACAAAGAAATAAATCCTGAGTGAAAGAAAACTCCAGTAAAAGAGCTAAACAAAATGGAGGCACACAACCCACCAGATACAGAGTTCAAAAGAATGGTTATAAGGATGCTAAAGGAACTTAGTGAGAACTTCAACAAAGAGATAGTAAGCATTAAAAAGGACATAGCCACAATAAAAAACAACCAGTGAGAAGTGAATAATACAATAACTAAAATGAAGAATATACTAGAAGGAATCAGCAGCAGATTAGATGAAGCAAAAGATCAAATCAGTGATTTGGAAGACAAGGTAGCAGAAAACACCCAATTGGAGCAGAAAAAGAAAAAAAATGAATCCCCCAAAATGAGGATAGTTTAAGAGACTTCTGGGAAGGTATGAAGTGTAACAACATTTGCATCATAGGGGTACCAGAAGGATAAGAGAGAGAGCAAGAGATTGTGAATCTATTTAAAGAAATACTGACTGAAAACTTTCCTAACTTGGTGAAGGAAATAGCCATACAAATCCAGGAAGCTCAGAGAGTCCCAAACAAGATGAACCCAAACAGGCCCACACCAAGACATATTGTGATTAAAATAGAAAAGGTTAGAGAGAAAGAGAGAATCCTAAAAGTAGCAAGAGAAAAGCAACTAGTAATTTATAAGGGAGCACCCATGAGGTGGTCAGCTGATTCCTCAACAGAAACTTTGCAGGCCAGAAGGATTTACGTGAAATATTCAATGTGATGGAAAGAAAGGACATACAACTAATGGTACCCTATGCAGCAAGTCTATCGTTTAATATTGAAGAAGAGATAAAGAGATTCCCAGACAAGAAAAAGATGAAGGAATTCGTCAACACCAAACCAGAATTACAAGGAATGATAGAGGGACTTCTTTTGGATGGAAAAAAAAAGATAAAAATTGTGAATAATAAAATGGCAATGGTAACATATCTATCAACAGTTACTTTAAATGTAAATGGATTAAATGCTCTAATCAAAAGACAGAGGAAAAACTGATGGTTGCTAGTTGGGAGGGGGGTGGGGATGATGGAGAAGGTGAAGGGATTTGAAAGCACAAGTTGGTAGTTACAATATTGCCATGGGAATATAAAAGACAGTTTGGGGAATATAATCAATAATGTTGTAAAGATTTTGTAGGGTGTCAGATGGGTACTTGTCTTATTAGTGAGACCACTACATGGGTGGTGTAGATGCCTGACAACTCCACTGTACACCTGAAGCAGAAGCTGAATAATATTGAATGTCAACTATAATTATATATATTTATATTTATATATATATATAATTGTATGCATATATATATATATATATATATATAGTCAGACATCATACATAGAAACAAACACAGATATATATATGCCATGTTTCCCCGAAAATAAGACCTAGCCAGACAATCAGGTCTAATGCATCTTTTGGAGCAAAAATTAATATAAGACCTAGTCTTATTTTAATATAAGACCCAATCTTATTTTATTATAAGACTGGGTATAATATAATATAATATAATATAATATAATATAATATAATATAGGTCTTATTTTGCTATAATGTAAGACTGGGTCTTTAATATAATATAATGTAATACAGTATAATATCAGAGCGTATATTAATTTTTGCTCCAAAAGACCCATTACAGCTGATTGTCTGGCTAGGTCTTATTTTCAGGGAAACACATAGTGTGGTATATATAGTCACTCGATATGTAGTACAGCATAAGGGATAGATTCAACGGAGCTGTAACAGCTTTATACATTGTCAGAGGGGTAATAGATTGGGGTAATTTGTGAATTGGGGGTAAATGTCTAATTATTACATCATTTTGTAGTCCTGAAACTAAAAAAAAAAAAAAATAGGAGGGCTGGCTGGATAAGAAAACATAACCCTTATATACGCTGCCTAGAAGAGATTTACTTCAGACTGATAGACACACAGGGAGAAAGTAAAGGGATGAAAAAAGATATTTCATGAAAATGGAAACAAAAAGAAAACACAACAAAAAGCTGGGGTAGCAATACTTATACCAGACAAAATAGACTTTATTATTGTTTTACTAGGCAAAGAACTTTATTAACCTTTCTTTCAAAATTTATCCCCAAGTTTTTTCACCTTAATTAACTGCAAACAATGATTTCTGTAGAAGGAAAAACTGAAAAGAGCTGCAGTATCCATGGGGCTTGGGCTTAAAAATGTTAGAGATCAAGATTTTATGTAATGGCTCTGTGCGGGTAATGGTTCTGTGCGATGTCAGAGGGATAGTGGATGGGGGGAGGGAGGTTCACACAGTGTGAGGGATATAAATGATAAACGTCTAAGTATTACTTTGTCTTGTGTACCTGAAACTAATAAAAATAAAGATTTTAGCAGTTCTATGAACAAAATTTTAAAAAAAAGTCATAAAATAACAGCTCCCAGTAACTTCTTCAAGTTTTTTTTTTTTTTTTTTAGGTCCTTTGTTTCTTTGTTTGTTTGTTTTTCTTTCTTTTCTTTTCCTTACTTTTCTTTTTTTAGTTTCAAGAGTACAAAACAATGAAATAATTAGACATTTACAACCCTCCCAAAGTGATAACCTCACTCCCCCAATCTATTACCCCTCTGATATCGTATATAGCTGTTACAGTTCCATTGACTTTATTCCCTATGCTGTACTCCATATCCAGTGACTATATATATATTAAATTATAGTTGACATTCAATATTTTTCAGCTTCAGGTGTACAGCACAGTGGTACGGCATCTACACTATCTATGAAATGGTCTCCTTAATAAGAAAAGTGCCCACCTGACACCCTACAAAATCTTTAAAACATTATTGATTATATTCCTCAAACTGTCTTTCATATCCCTGTGACAATATTGTGACTACCAATTTGTGCTTTCAAATACCCTCACCTTCTCCCTCATCCCCACGATCCTCCCAACTAGCAACCATCAGTTTTTCCTCTATATCTCTGAGACTGTTTCTCTTTAGTTTGCTCATTTATTCAATTCTTTAGATTCCACATATAAGTGAGATCATATGCTATTTGTCTTTCTCAGTCTGACTTATTTCACTCAGCATAATGTTCTCTAGGTCCATCCATATCATTACAAATGGTAAGATTTCATTCTACTTTATGGCCGAGTAATACTCGACTGTATAAATGTACCAGTTTCTTAATCCAGTCATCTACCGATGGGCATTTCCATTGTTTCCATGTCTTGGCTATTGTGAATAGTGCTGCAGTAAAGAAGGGTGCATCTATTTTTTTGAATTAGTGTTTTGGATTTCTCTGGATAGATACCTAAGAGCAGAATTGCTCGTTCATAAGGTAATTCCATTTCCGGGTTTTTGAGACACCTCCATACGGACTTTCATGGTGGCTGCACCAATCTGCAATCCTACCAACAGTGCACGAGGTTTCCGTTTTTCCACATTCTCACCATGCTCATGGATAGGAAAAATTAATATAGTTAAAATGTCCATTCTACCTAAGGCAATATATAGATTCAACACAATTCCTGTCAAACTACCAATGACATTTTTCACAGAAATAGAAAATATAATCCTAACATTTATATGGAACCATAAAAGACCACAAATAGCCATGGCAATCTTGAGAAATAAGAACAAAGTGGGAGGTATCATGCTACCTGACATCAAATCATACTACAAGTCTATAATAATCAAAATCAAAACAGCATGGGCACATAGATCAATGGAACAGAATAGAGAGCCCAGAAATAAATCCACACCTATATGGTCATTTAATCTACCACAATGGAAGCAAGAACTTACATTGCAGTAAGGACAGTCTATTCAATAAATGGTGCTGGGAAAACTGGACTGACACATGCTAAAAAATGAAGCTGGACCACCTCCTTACACTATATATGAGAATAAATTCAAAATGGATTAAAGACTTAAATGTAATATCTGGAACCATGAAACTCTTAGAAGAAAATATAGGAAGTAAATTTCCAGACATTACACTGAGTGATATTTTTATTGCTATATCCCATCAGGCAAGGGAAGTAAAAGAAGAAATAAACATACGGGATTACATCAAACTGAAAAGTTTTTTCACTGCAAAGGAAACTGTCAATAAAACTTCTTCAAGTTTTATCTTAGAAGTTAGCTCAATTCAGTTTGCTTTATTCTTGGAAGCGTTATCAAGTTCTCCACAAGATCTGGAACTTCATCATCATCGTCCTCTCCAGTAGCAAGTGGTGCATTTCCATCCACATATTGTTTGGGCAGATCTTCAGCCAGTCTCCTTAAACTAGTCAGACTGTGTTCAAAAAGCTGGTTTAAGATGCAGGGTAGCATTTCTGTCAGCTGCTTAGTTTCAGCATGGCTTGTGATGGCAAAAGTGTTCGCTGCCAGAGAGTCTTGAACTTTAGGGTTGTTCAAGTGGATCGCTGTTCCTTGGTTTGTGAACATATTCAGCTCTTCAATACCAGATATATTGTTTACCCCTAACTTCTTTAAGGAGAACTGAAGTTTTTTTGTTTGTTTGTTTGTTTGTTTTTACCATCTGCTGTAGCTGTTCTGTGAACTACCTTCTTCTTTCTGCGAGTGGCTCCTTTCCCACCAATGCACACTTATGCCTGCAGTTTGGCAATTTTTCCCTGGTTCATGATAGTTTATTTCATCTTGATGGAGAGAAAAGAATGCCGCATCGGGACCTAGGGTTGGAGCTCAGGGGATCTTAGGCAGACCAGCTGAAAACACACGTACAAATGTGGGAATGCAAGATGGCAGCTAGAGCCAAAATAGACTTTAAAACAAAGGCTATATAACAAGAGATAAAGAAGGACTCAGTAACCCCACTTTGTGGGATTTATCCAAAGAAACCCAAAATGCTATTTCAATGGGACATGTGCCGCCATATGTTCATTGCAGCATTCTTTACAATGGCCAAGATGGGGAGGCAGCCTGGGTGTCCATCAATGGAAGAATAAATAAAGAGGAGTTGGTACATATATACAATTAATTATTGTTGGGCCATGGAAGGGATTGGGTTCTTGTCATCTATGGTGGATTGGATGGACCTGGTGGATGTTGTGCTGAGTAGAGTGTCAAACAAAGAAAGACAGATGCAATGAGATTTCACTTATATGTGGAATCTAAAGAACGAAATAAACAGAAACAAAGTTATAGATACAGGAAACATTTTGATGGTTGCCAGTTGTAAGGGGGGTTGGGAGTGTGGGTGAAAAAATGGGAAGGGATTAAAAAGTACAAATTAGTTGTTACAAAGTAGTTATGGGGATGTAGGGTATAGCATAAGGAATATGGTCAATAATAATGTAATAACTATGTGTGATGTCAAATGGGTATTAGATTTGTTGGGGTAATAGATGGGAGCAGCTTGGGGGCAGGGTGAAAAAGGTGAAGAGATTCAGAAATACAAATTGGTAGTTACAAAATAGCCATGGGGATGTAAATTAAAGCATAGGGAATAAAGTCAATGATATGGCAATAACTATGTATAGTGCCAGGTGGGTACTAGACTTGTGGGGGGGAATCATTTCTTAAATTATATAAATGTCTAACTACTATGCTGTAGACCTGAAATTAATATAAAATAATAGTGAATGTCAAATATAATTGAAAAATTAAAAACGGGGTAAATGGTGAAGGGGAATAAGTGGTCCAAATTTCAGGTATAAAACTAATAAGCCATGGAAATGTACTATACAGCATAGGGGATATAGTCAATATTATTGTGATAGCATAAGATGGTGTGAGATGGTTGCTGGACTTACCATAGTGATCGTTTCTTTAGGTATGAAAAAGTTGAATAACTGTGATCTACCCCTGAAACTAATACAATATTATATGGTAGCTATATTTTTAATAAAATTAAAAAAAATGTTTATATATGTTTTCATTATCTTCAGTAGACTGTGAGCCCCTGGTAACCTTAAAGAGCTCACTGCATTGTTTCTGGTAACTAATACAATCTTTTGCATATCATTCATACCTAGGAAGCTCTTTATTCTTTTGAAACTCCTAAGTACAGTACTTGTCTTAACTCAGGCTGGTATAACAAAATACCATAAGCCAGGTGGCTTAAACAATAGATTATATCTCAGAGTTATGAAGACTGAAAAGTCCAAGATCAAGGTGTTATCCAGTTTGGTTCCTGGAAAGAGCCCACTTTCTGCCTCCTAGTAGACAGTCTCCTTGCTGTGTCCTGACTGAGAGAACGAGAAATCTAGTCTCTATTCTTCTTTTAAGGACACTAGTTCCATCATGAGGGATGAACCCTCCTACACCCCTCTAAACCTAATTACCTCCCAAAGGCCCACTTCCAAATATGATCACCTTGGGAGTTAAAGGTTCAATGTATAAATTTTTGAATTTTTGAGAGACACAAACAATCAGTGCAGAACAGGCGTCAAAGTCTTTAAGGTTCACATTCGTTTTGCAGAGGTCAGGATATATATTTTCCTTTCCAACATTAACTTTTTCGTATTAAATGGTCTGGTAGCACACTTTGGAGAGTCTACTATTTTTTGACTAAAAGAAAACCTAGAACAAAAGAATGTGACACTCTTAATAGGCTAAAGGACTGGGTCTACCATATGACATGCCTGTTTGCTTTTTGAATGGCTATGGTTTACCTATATTTCATTATTCCTGCTTACTTACACAGAGTTGTGGCTGTACACGAGTGAACCAATTCTATCCTTCACAAAACTTTCCTCATTACTATGGAAACTTCAGTCTAATATATGTGACCCTAAGATGCTTAAAATGCAAGTTACTCTCTAAATTGAAAATGTACATAAGACTATTTAGTGTCAATATGCATAATTATGTTTCTTTTTCCTCTAATGAAAAAGAACTAAATACAGTCTATTCCATCCAATGGAAAATATAATGAGGTGAAGAGTTTTTAAATTATGTTAACAATGCTTTTTAAATATGCAGTGATTTTGATAGCTATATTTTTGGCACACTCTACTATTAAGGCTAAATTTACAGACCATAAAACCTGAGCTGTAGAGACTAAAATTACATTTTAAAAGGTAATACAAAAATTTTTGCCCTTCAATAATTAATTTTGTGCAATCATTTCCCTCCCCCCATTTCGTGAAAAGTTTTCTGTTTTTCCTAAGATATTCAGAGACCCCCTCAAGCACATCTTCCTGCCAGATTGGCTGCTTTTTGAAGTGGGTGACAAAGAAGAATAAAAGTGTCTGAAAAGATGTTTTGGGACCCACCATTTCTATCCTGCATTTGGTTACCCAGTGAGGAGAATATATATATATTTCATACTGGTTTGGCTTGAATTATAGAGTGTGAAGCTCTAAATAGAGTCAATATGGATTTTGATCTAAGGATCACAGAGCCTTACTATTGTCAAGGAAATGCAGTAAGTTTAGCAAATATCTTTAAACACTAAAGTAGACCTCAGGAAGTTCAAGATTTTCTGCTGCTGTATATTAGTGTCACTAGGCTTTTTAGATCCGAGATTTGACCCAGTAAGAAACTGTTAATATCTCTATAATAACTATACACTTAATTTTATGTTGTCATTCAGAGAATGAGGTTGATGAAGTAAGACAGGTTATGATGATACAGGGTATTGAGAATCTAGGAGCATCCTCAATAGCCAGGCACGAGAGTTCACACAGGTTCAGTGCATTCTGGTGAAGAGAAGTGGCATCATAGAAACAGCTGTCTCAGGAAAAGTTCACTGAGGACAGCCATGTATTTGCATAAATGAGGATACTATATCCTTGATATATCTATTTCTAATTTTGAGGCCCATCCCCGAAGTAACTTTGCTGAAGCCCAAGCAGAATTTACAGAGAAATACTGAAAGGGGGTGAAGGGAAAGGGAATAATCATTTCAGTCATTTGGCAGAATCTGCAAGCCCATTCCTCCCATTCATGCAAGTCCCATTCATGCAACATGAAATCGCCCCCAAAAGATATTCTAACATCTCTGTAAAATGGTTAATATTGTAAAAAAATGTTAATGGAATAATAGAGTTTTTTAAAAAATAGAGATTTAATTCTACATATACTAAAAAAAAAAAAAAATCTTTCATTACCAGCCCGCATTTCATATGCACAGAAACATGACAACCAGCAATTTTTTTCATTAAGTTAATCTGCTAAGCTAATAATTTGATTAGACACCATATAATGCTGAAATCACTGCCAAAATGCTATTAATTCAAGTCTACATTTACTTTCAGAAAACACCATACCTGATGTGAGGCTTTTCATAAATCAATTGTTTTTTCAAACCTCTGCACTTAGAGTTGTACCTATTGAGTGTTTAATGTCTGTTCATAATGAACTTCTAATTGTACATACATTGGTTTGAGTCATTGAACCCACTGGGCATTCCAACATGTTTCACCCAATTGTTCCCTTAATAATAAAACAACTGAATCAAAGGTACTTAACATTAGAGAATATAATGAGCTAACCACAACCCCTCACTTTCTACCATCATCTGTTTCCCTCCCACTTATTCTTACTGTCTAATCACAAGGATGATGGTATTTCATGACTTCAACGGGTGAAACAGTCATCAATTTAGAAGAAAATCAGTGAGTCCAGATTTTTGGATTTAGGTACATTGGGTCATTTAGCTGTTTAACAGATAATCCCAAATTATCTGTTCACAAATAATTTTAGTGTTTTTTATTTAAAAACATGTACGCAAATATATTGTGTTCTATCTTTTAAACTTTACCTGGGGGAAGTAAATCAATCCCTTGTGATTACTGTCTTTGTTCCTGTTGGATATTTAATGAAACATCTCAAGGACTATTTCTTTATATTAGAATTACTTGAAAACTTTAGTGGAACTTATCGTCTCTTTATTTGGAAAATTGTGTTCTACATCTTTCATTTTAAAATTCCACATTCTCTTGATATACATAGATATATGATAGTTGTATAAAGAGATAGATCTATATAGCAAAATAATTTAATGCTATTAATACCAGGAAATATTATGGTCTGTAAATACTGGAGATGTTCTAATAAATGAAATTAGAATGAAATACAAATTTTGAAACTTTGTTCAGATGAGATAGTCAAATATGTTTTATACATTTTAAAGAACAAATTAAGGTTCATTTTTATAAAACTCATTATTGGAAACAGAGCAAGACTTTAATAATGAGCATTAGACTTACAATTTGTGAGATAAAACATATTTGGTGTACAAAAAAAATGAAAGCTGACTGAAAATAAGTTTAAATCATAAAAGAAAGAAATCAACATATACTTCCTTTAGCTTTAGTTTCAAAAGAGGTCTTACAATAGGTGTTATTTGTTCAAAATGTTTGGTAAGATAGGATATGGAGTCCATCTGGAGATGAGAAATCTATTCTTAAAATTGAACCATGCACATAGGCTGTTAACAATGAATTAATTTGTTAACTTGATTTCTTTAGTACATGTTGCATTACATTTATGGCAGTCAGAAAAAAAAGACATGTGAAGGGAAGGAGAGATCATAATAATATGAAATCATTGAGAATTTAAATGATCCATGATATTCACTAATCAACAGCTCAAGGTATCAGGGGCATTAAAGGTGTTACGGGTTTTACTCTTATCCTGCCTTATGTTATCTAACATTATATTCACTTTGAGTGTGTATATGTCACTTTTTTATTGATAATAATGTCCTAACCTCCAAAATCTTTTTTGAATAAAATAATATTTTTGAATGAAACTTCAAATTATTCTCAAAAGACACAAGTTGTTTCAGTAGATTAACTTTCTGAAAATAATTTACTATTGACACCAATCATTTAAAGAGGTAATAGAGAGTTTGATAACATTTTTTATAATCATAACCAAAAATGAACTTTGTTTTACTGAGACTAGAAAAATCAATATGAATTAGAAAATATATTTAGTTTCACCATTCTATATAAGGACATTCACGTAGTATTATAACAACCGATTAAATACTTTCTAATGAACATCAATGACACAAATTTTTAATCAAGTTGGACTTAATATTCACATAGATTTCCCACAGAAATATCATATGTAGCATTAAGGAAAATTATGTTTTTGCCTTCTATTCATTAAGCCAAACACACATTGTAAATCACCTTAAATGGACTCCTAAACGTGGAATTCTGTATAGAAAGAGAAAAAAGTATATTAGATGATTAAATGCAATTTTGGAAAAAGAAAGAAAACAAAAGGGGGTTAGGTTTTCTGATATTTAATTACTAAAAGTTTTGTAGCATTGCATAATGCCACACATTTGGCAATGACATTTCAGTAGAAAATAACATGCATTTGAGAGCTCACTGTATCTCTTGAGCAGAAATCACTTTCGGAACCTCAGCAAAAGCCAGATTTCACATGAGATAATAAATATGAAAACACTGAATTCAGTTCATGCACATACATGTTCAAAAATATTTCCATTTTTTTCTAAATATCTTAAGAGATTTATAGTAGTAAAATGGCACAGAATAAACACATATTTAAAATGTACTATTAAACAAACTCATAAATACAGAGAACATTTTGATGGTTGCCAAATAGGAGGGGGTTGGGAGATGGGTGAAAAAGGGAAAAGGATTAAGAAGTACAAATCGGTAATTACAATACAGTCATGGGATGTAAAGTATAAAATAAGGAATATAGTCAATAATATTGCAAAAATTGGACAGCCAGATGTCTCAGCTGGTTAGAGCACATGCTCTTAACAACAAGGTTGCCGGTTCGATTCCCGCATGGGATGGTGGACTGCCCCCCCTGCAACTAAGACTGAAAATGGCAACTGGACTTGGAGCTGAGCTGTGTCCTCCACAACTAGATTGAAGGACAACGACTTGACTTGGAGCTAATGGGTCCTGGAAAAAACACTCAAAGAAAAATAAAATTAAATCTACAACATGATACCATGACATGCCTATTATAATAATTAAAAATTTAAAAGATGGACCAAGAAAATGTGTAAATAAGTTGTAGCATTCTCATAAAATGGAATACTTAATAGAAATAAAATTTGAAATAATAATAATAATAGTAATAAGGCAAAAACTAAGTATGGTGTCAGATTTATGGTACTAGATTTATCAAGGTGATCACTTTGTAAGGTATATAAATGTCTAATCACTATGTTGTACACCTGAAACTAATATAATATTGTATGTCAACTATAATTGAAAAATAAAAAATATATATGCAAAAATAATAAAATATACTGTTAGGTAATTTTGACATATATACATACACTTGTGATGTCATCATCACACTCAAGAAAATGTGTGGAGCCATATATAGTTATCACCTCCCAAAGATTCATTATGCCCCTTTGTAATCCTTCCTTCCTACTCTACCCACACATTCACTCCACAACTCCTGTCATCCTTAAGGCAACCACTAATTTGTTTTATGTTATTATAGTCAAGTTTAATTTTTGTGTAAATTTATCAATGGGATCATATATACTTTTTTTTTAGTTTGGTTTCTTTTTCAATCGGCATAATTATTTTGAGATTCATCTGTACTGTTACATGTTCACTTTCATTTTTATTTCTATTAAGTGTTCCATTTTATGAGAATGACACAATTTATTTACACATTTGCTTGGTCCATCTTTTAAATTTTTAATTATTATAATAGGCATGTCGTGGTATCATGTAGATTTAATTTTATTTTTCTTAATAACTAGTGAGTCTGAATATATTTTTAATGTTATCACTTGCCATCCATATATCTTCTTTGATGAATTATCTGAACAAACTTTTTACCATTATTTAATTGGGTATTCTGATTATTGATATGTGAGAGAAGTTTTTACATGCTGGATAAAAGTCTTTTAAGGAGTGCATGATTTTCTTCAAGTCTATGGTTTGTCTTTTTATTTTTTACAGATAATAGAAATTTTAAACAGCAGAAGTTCTTAATTATTTTAAAGTTAAACTTCTCAATTTTTAATTTGATACACATTTATAATTTTAATATATTTTAATTGTTGTGAAATTCACATAACTTATTTAACTCTTTTCAAGTGAGCAATATGGTGGCAGTTAGTACATACAAAACCTTGTGCAACCATAAACTCTATCAAGTTCCAAAACATTTTCATCACCACCAAAGGAGAACCTGGGCACATTAATCAGTCATTCCCCACTACTTCAGCCTCTGGAAACCACTAATTTGCCTTATGCCTGTGTGCACTTTTTATCCTGGCCATTTCATATAAATGGAAACAAATGATATATGAGTTTTATGTATTACTTTCACTTAGCATATTGTTTTTGAGGTTTATCCACATTGTAGCATGTTAGTATTTTATTTGTTTTTATAGCTGAATAATAGTCCATTGTACAGATGTACAATATTTTATTTATTCATTCACCCTTTGGTGGACTTTTAGGTTCTTTCCACATTTTGGCTATTGTGAATAATGCTATTGTTTATATTTATGTACAAATACTTGTTTGAATTCATGTTTTTAATTGTGAATAATATATAATTAAGAATGGAAGTGCTGGGTCATATGGTAATTCTCTGCTTAATATTTCAAGAGGCCAGAAAATTGTTTTCCATAGCACTGCATCATTTTACATTTTCACAATGCACAAGGGTTTTGATTTTTCTACAATGTTGCCAACACTTTTTATTTTTAAATTTTGATTATATATATATATATATATATATATATATATATATATATATATATCCTAATTGGCATGAAGGAGAATTTTATCATGGATTTGATTTGCATTTCTTTAATGATTAATGATGATGAGCCTCACTTCATGTCCTTGTTGGCCATTTGTATATCTTCTTTAGAGAAAAATCTATTCAAGCCCCTAGCCAATTTTTAATTGGGTTGTTTCTGTATTTGTTGTCGAGTTATAAGAGTTATTTATATATTTTGGAGAACATACCCTTAACAGATATATGATATGCACATATTTCCACAATTCTGTAGGTTGTGTCTTTATTTTCTTGGTAGTGTGTTTTGATACACAAGCATTTTTAATTTTGATAAAATCCAACTTATCTATTTTTTTCTTTGTTGTTCATGTTTTGGATGTTTTAAGAATCCATTGCAAAACCCAAGATCATCAAGAACTGCCCTGTTTTGTTTTGTTTTTTCCTAAGACTTTTATAGTTTTAGCTCTTCTAATTAGATCCTTGACTTATTTTGAGTTAATTTCTGTTTATGCTGTGAAGTAGGAATTTCAACGTAATTCTTTTGCATGTGGGTATCCAGTTGACTGAGCATGATTTGTTGAAGAAAATATCCCTACACTACTGTCAAAAATAATTGAGGATAAATGTACGGGTTTATTTATGGAAATTAAATTCTATTCCACTTGTCTATGTGTCTATCCATAGGCCAGTATGACATTATGTTGATTACCATTGCTTTGTAGTGTGTTCTGAGGGTAGTGTAAGTCCTCCAATTTGTTCTACTTTTTCAAGATTGTTTTGTCTATTCAGGCTCCCTTGCACTCAGTAAGAACTTTAGGATTGCCTTTCTAATTTCTGCAAAAATATTGTTGTAACTTTGATAGGTATTACATTGCATCTGTAGATCACTTTGCATAGTACTGCTATTTTAATAGTTTTACATGTTCCAATTGATGAACACAGAATATCATTCCACATATTTGGAACTTCTTTAATTTCTTTCAACAGTGTTTTGTAGTTTTCAGTGTACATATCTTACATATCCTTGGTTAAATTTATCACCATAGAATTTACTTTTTGGTGGTATTGTAAATGGAATTTTTTTTCAATAAATTGTTTTTTAATTTTATTTAAAAATATTAAAATATAGCCAACATACAATAATATATTAATTTCAGGTGTACATCATAGATATTCAACAGTACACACACAACATTGTACATAGTTATTGCCACATTATTGATTATATTCCCTATGCTAAATAAGTTATCACCATGATATAAGTCCACCAACCATCTGACACCATACCATGCATGCTATCACAATATTATTGACTTTATTTCCTATGATGTATATTATATCCTCAAGATTTATTTGTTTTATATACCTGGAAATTTGAACCTCTTATTCCCCTTTATCTTTCTCCCCCTTTTAAATTTTTTCAATTAGATTTGACATTCATTATTTTATATTAATTTCAATTGTACAGGATAGTGTTTAGATATTTATATAATTTACGAAGTAATCCCACTAACTACTACACACCTGACACTACACAGAGTAATTGTCATATTATTGAATGTATTCCCTATGCTTTACTTTACATCCTCATGACTTTTATAACTACCAATTTGTATTTCTTAATCTTTACCTTTTTCACCCTGCCCCAATAACCCCTCCCATCGATCATCCCAATAGCTCTAGTACCCATCTGACATAATACACAGTTATTACAATATTATTGACAATATTCCTTATGCTATACCCTACATCTCCATGACTGCTATGTAATAACCAATTTGTATGTCTTAATCCCTTCCCATTTTTCAGACACCCTCAACCCCCCTCTCATCTGGTAACCATCAAAATGTTCTCTGTGTCCATGAGTTTGTTTCTCTTTTGTCTGTTAGTTTATTTTGTTCTTTACATTCCACTAACAAGTGAAATCATATGACATTTGTCTTCACTGTCTGACTTACTACACTCAGAAAAATACCCTCTAGGTCAATTATGTTGTTGCAGATGGTAAGATTTCATTCTTTTTTACTGCTGAGCAATATTCCATTTTATATATATGTACCACCTCTTCTTTATCCATTCATCCATTCAGGGACACCCAGATTGCCTTCATATCTTGCCTATTGTAAATAATGCTGCAATGAACATATGGATGAGCATGTACCCAAGAAGTAGTGTTTTGGATTTCTTTGGATAAATACCCAAAAGTGGCATTATTGCATCCTTCTTTGCCTCATTTTATAACCTTTGTTTTAAATTCTACTTTATCTAATATACATATTGCTACCCCAGCTCTTTTGTTTGTTTGTTTTCATTTTCATACAATATCTTTTTCCATCCCTTTACTTTCAGTCTGTGTATGTCTCTGGATCTGAAGTAAGTCTCTTGTAGGCATATATAAGGGTCTTGTTTTCTTATTCATTCAGCCTTTCTGTCTTTTGATTGGAGCATTTAATCCATTTGCACTGAAAGTAATTGTTGATAGGTAAGTAGTTATTGCCATTTTATTATTCATATATATATATATATTTTTTTTTACTTTTTTCATTTTATGGGAGCTCCCATGTAGGTAATTAACTGCTTTTTGCTAACTGCTTTTAGGAATCTTTCTTTGTCTTTAACCTTTGGAATTTTAATTATGACGTGTCTTGGTGTGGGTCTCTTTGAGTTCATCTTCTTAGGGACTTTGTGTGCTTTCTCGACTTGTATATCTACTTTCTTCTCCAGGTTAGGGAAAATTTCCATCATGATTTCTTCAAATAGGTTTTCAATTTCTTGCTCTCTTCTTCTGTTACCCCTGTAATGTGAATGTTGGCGCAGCTCACTGGCCCATGTGGGAATTGAACCAGCAACCCTGTTGTTCAGAGCTCGCACTCTAACCAACTGAGCCATCTGGACACCCTGGAAAAGTTTCCTTAAATTCCATTTTTGGACTGTTCATTGCTAGTGTACAGAAATGCAAAGGTTTTTGTGTGTTGATTTTGTATCCTTAAATTTTACTGAATTTTTTTATTAGATCTAATAATTTTTGTTTATTCTTTAAGGTTTTCTATATATAAGATTGTTGTCAAGCAGCAGCCTAACCGTCTGTCCCCTCGTGCCTACCCTTAAAGAAGAGCCTGTGAGACTGATCCTTTCAGGGACTTTGCTTCACCTTTGTGCTTACACCTTATGTCTCCCTGTTTGGCCCCAAAAGATGGCTGGATAGTCAATGACAGGTAAGATTCCTCAAGGAAGGAAAAACCTAAGCCAGGCACAGTCACATGGGGGCCATCAGGAGAACTCACGGGGTTGATAGAGGTGGGCATAGACCTGCACCTTCCCCCAACTAAGGAGAGCTTCTGCCTCTGTGGCTATATTCCTTCCCACAACCTGCTTGGGAAGTGATTTAATGATGTGATAACATCAGTTCTCCATCTATTCTTATAAGTAAGTTTCAGCATAAAGGTTTTGTCAATTGACAATTATTAAGGGGAGGTACACTTGACAATTATTAAGACAACATAAGACTTTCGGTTCAGGCTGTTTGCAGGCGAGGGTGATTAGTTTGAATCAGTTTTCTGGTATGATGTATAAGACTCACAGACCGTGGAAAAAACAATGCTACTTTCTTGTGTGTACATCAATAAAAGCCACAAGGTGGTCTGATTCGGGGCTCTCAGTCCTTTGAGGCTGTGAGACCCTTGGCCCCTATTGCATAAATCTCTTGACTTCTGTTTCTTTCTTAACCCTTCACTGCCCCTTCTCGTTCTCTCACTGCCCGTGTTGCACTGGACGTGACATAAGATAATTTCAACTGCGGATAGAGATAATCTTGTGTCTTTCTTTCTTACTCAGACATGTATTTCTTTTCATTGCCTAATTACTTTGGATAGAACATTTAGGAAAATGTTTGAATAGAAGTGGCTAACGTGAACAACCCATGCTTCTTCCTGAATTTACAGTGAAAGACTTCAGACTTCCTCCATTGTGAAGGATTTTTGTTGTGGAATTTTTATGAATGCCTTTTATTCCTAATTTGCTTAGTGTTTTATTTTATCATCAAAGTATATTTAATTTTGTCAAATGTTTTTATTGCATTATTTGATATGATAATGCACTTGGTATTATCTGTATTCTATGAGTGAAGTGTATTACATTGATTGGTTTTCATATCCTGAATCACCCTTGCATTTCTGGAATAATACCACTTTGTCAGAGTATATAATGTTTTAATTTGCTGTTGCATTCAATTTGCTAGTATATTGTAAAGGACTTTTTATATCTAAATTCTCAAGAGATATTCATGTGTAGTTCCTTAATGTCTTTGTTTTTTGCTGGCATTATAGAATGAGTTTGGTAATACTCATTCCTCTTCAATATTTTGGAAGAGCTTAAGAAAGATTGGTGTTATGTTCTTTAAGACAAATACTTTGTGGTAAAATTTCTGAATCAAAATGTGTGCAAATTTTAATTTCTGATATAAAACTCAATATTTATATCCTGAAATGTATCATCAATGTGCTCTTTCACAAATTAAATGATGATGTCCAGTTAACTGCACTTATCTAATTATGTAATCTAATTATAAATAGTTTAAATATGTTTCTCATTATGGGATGCAAAGCCTTTTTCCACTGTTAAGAATGTGTTGAAATATAACTGAATAACTATTTTAGAAAGGGTGTCCTTAATGTAAATTTGGGGTTGGACATACCTGGATTCAAATCTTGGCTCTGCCATTTGCTAACAATGATTTTGGGGAAGCTGAAGAACTTCTTCAACCTACAATGTCCTTATCCACAAAGAGAGCTCCTAATGCATTTTTAATAAGGTGTCAATGAGTAGTAGATTAATGTTTGTAATATTTATTTATTTATTTATATATATATATATATATGTATATATATATATATATATATATATATATATATATATACCTAATATTTTAAGCTCTCAATCCAGATATATTGTTGTTGCATTCAGTATTCCAAAATCATATCAGGATCAGGTCCTCTTTTCTCTTTATTAAAAAAAAACAACAACAACGATATTTATGGTTAAGTGTATATTTATATTTTAATGAAAATTATAGATTCGAGCATGTTATAACACTGTTATTTAAACAATGTTATTTTCTGTGACCTAGATACTTAATTTTATCAACTATATGGCTAATGATTGTATTATTTGATAGATATGAAAAACCTGACAGAGAAAGCTCTTTATATAGGAAATTTTGTGCTATGTGAATATAGTGCTTAACTCTTCAAATTTAAATTCTGAGGTCTCTTGAGACCTGGTCAAGATGGCAAGGTAGGTAAATGCTCTGTTTACCTCCTCTCACTACCATATCAAAATTACAACTAAACTACAGAACAACTATCATTGAGAATCACCTGAAGTATAGCTGAAAAGAAGTCATACAACTAAGGAGATATAGAAGAAGCCATCTTGACACTGATAGGAGGGGAGGAGACACAGAACAGGCTGGTCCCACATCCATGTGTGACAATTAAAAATTGGGAGGGATATCTTGGCTCTGGAGGTCCCCCCTCGAGGAGTGAGGGGTCCCAGCCCCACACCAAGCTTACCAGCCCAGGATTTCAGTGCCAGGGAGAGAAGTCCCAATAACTTCTGGTTGGGAAAACCAGCAGACATTGTGACTGAGACAGAGGGGAACTGCAGTCCATGGCCCTCCTCTTAAATGGCCCATGCACAGACTCACTTACTCTGAGCTCCAGTGGTATATCAGCAGCTGAAAAGGCACCAGGGACATATACATAAGAACTGAATTGTCTGGATTCATAGTGAGGACTGGAAGGGAAGCTTTCTTCTGGATTGAGGAACTGGTGTAAGCTATCATTTGTGTGTGGAACCCTCCTACCTCCTGGTGTGCAGACACAGTTGGCAGCCATATCTAAGGTTCCATCAACCTGGCTAACTTCATTAATTCACCCCTGCCCAGGTGGTTCCCCGAGAGCCTGCCCCACCAAACATTTGGGCACATCAATATGCTTCTAGTGGCTTTTCCACATGAATGACCTGTCTTGTACCATGCTGCAGGCTTTTCTAAAATCTCTCAAAGGTTAACAATCCCCCCCCCAAAAATCAGTGTCTGGCTTTGGCATGTGCCATACAACTTGCCTAGCTGCCACAAGCCCAAAACTAGCAGTAGCCAACCTCAGTTCATGGTCTGGCCTCTTGAGGCACCTCTAAGCATGGCATGGGTGGTGGCCATCTATGGATTGCTTTGTGGCTCATGCTAGTGGCCCTGATCAGAGCACAGGCTGCACCTGAACATGGTTTGTGGACGGGCCCTTTTGAGGAGGCCCTGAGGCGGGCATGCCCAGTAGCCAGCATCAGACAGAGCTGGAGCATCACCGAGGTGCCTCCAAGGATGACATATTCAAACGGCACACTTGGAAGGTACCAGAGCCCTACTGAAGCAAATCTTCCTCCATGCAGTTAGCCCCGCCACAGCATTTCCACAATTTTAGTCAGAGCCAGGTCTCACCAATGAGCCCAAGGGTCAACCCTCCCAATGACAGCAACCAAGGCTCAACTACAATAGGAGGTCACACACAACCCACACAAGGGACACACCTGGAACACCTAGCTCTGGTGACCAGGGAGATTGTGCCACTGGGCCCCATAGGGCACCTACTACATAAGGCCACTCTACTAAGACTGAGAAACATTGCAACCCTACCTAATACATAGAAACAAACACAAGGAGACAACTAAAACAGGGGGACAAAGAAACATGACCCAAGTAAAAGAATAGAACAAAGTTCCAGAAAAAGAACTAAACAAAATTGAGACAAGCAATCTACCAGACTTAGAGTTCTAAACACTGGTTATAAGGATGCTGAACTTCAACAAAGAGATAAGAAACTTAAAAATGAAGATAAAAAACACAAAAAAGAAATAAAGACTGCAATAACTGAAATGAAGAATACATTAGAGGGAATCAACAGATTAGATTAAGCAGAGGATCAAATCAGTGAATTATAAGATTAGGTAGCAGAAAACACCCAAACAGGACAGAAAAAAAAGGAATAAAATATGAAGAGATTTTAAGGGGCCTCTGGGACAACATCAAGTGTACCAACATTTGCATTATTAGAAGTACCAGAAGGAGAAGAGAGAGCACAAGCAATTAAAAACCTGTTTGAAGAAATAATGACAAAGAAATTACCTAACATGGTGAAGAAAATAGATATACAAGCCCAGGAAGCACAGAGAATCCCAAAAAAGATGAACGAAAAGAGGCCCACACCAAGATACATCAAAATTAATATGCCAAAGGTTAAAGACAAAGAAAGAACCTCTAAAGCAGCAAGCAAAAAGTAGTTAGTTACCTACAAGGGAGCTCCCATAAGACTGCCAGCTGATTTATCAACAGAAACTTTGCAGGCCAGAAGTGATTGGCAGAAAATATTCAAAGTGATAAAAAGCAAGGACATACAAACAAGATTACATACTCTATCATTTAGAATGGCAGGACTGATAATGGGCTTCCCAGAGAAGAAAAAAACTAAAGTAGTTCATCAACATCAAACCAGTATTACAAAAAATGCTAGAGGGACTTCTTTAAAATGAAAAAAAAATCAAAATATGAATAAGAAAATGGCAATAACTACATATCAACAATCACTTTAAGTATACTTAGATTAAATGCTCCAATTAAAAGATAGGGTGGCTAAATGGATAAGAAAAAAAAGATGCTTAAATATGGTGCTTACAAGAGACCTACTTCAGATCAAGATATCCTGAGACTTAAAGTGATGGGCAAAATATTTCATGAAAATGGAATTAAAAAAAAATACTGGAGGAGCAGTACTTATACAAGACAAAATAAATTTCAAGCCAAGGCTTTAACAAGTGACAACAAAAGACCCAGTAATCCTACTTCAGGATATGTCTCTGAAGAAACCCAAAATGCTACTTCAAGGGAGTGTGTACATCCATATGATCGTTGCAACATTATTTACAATGGCCAAGATGTGGAGGCAGCCTGGGTGTCCATCAATAAATGAGTGGATAAAGAAGAGGTGGTACATATATGCAATGGAATATTCTTGACCAGGGAAGGGAATGGGTTTTTGCCATCCGCGGCGGCATGGATGGACCTAGAAGGTATTGTGTTCAGTGGAGTATGTCAGACAATGAAAGACAGATGTAATGTCATTTTGCTTTTATGTGGGATATAAAGAATAAAACAAACAGACAAACAAAATAGAAACAAACTCATAGACAAAGAACATTTTGACCATTGCCAGTGGTTGAAAAGAGAAGGGATTAAGAAGTACAAATTGGTTGTTGCACAGTAGTCACGGGGATGTAGGGTATAGCATAAGGAATATAATCAATAATACTGTAATAACTATGTAGGGTGTTAGATAAGTAACAGATTTATCGGGGAGATAGGTGGGAGGGGGTGGGGGGCATGGAGAAAAAGATGAAGGCATTAAGAAGTACAAATTCAGTTACAAAATAGTCATGGGGACATAAAGTAAAGCATAAGGAATATAGTCAGTAATATGGCAATAACTATATGTAATGCCAGGTGGGTATTAGACTGGTCAGGGGGATAATTTCATAAATCATATAAATGTCTAACCACTGAGCTGTGCATCTGAAATTAATATGAAATAATATTGAACGTCAACTATAATTAAAAAATTTTTAAAAGGGAGAAAATATGAATAGGAATAAGAAGTTCAAATTTCCAGTAAAAAAAAAATAATAAAAAAAATGAAAAAAATAAACAATAAGTCGGGCCAGCCTGGTGGCTCAGGTGGTTGGGGCGCCGTGCTCCTAATGCCGAGGTTGCCAGTTCGATTCCCACATGGGCCAGTGAGCTGCGCCCTCTACAGCTAAGATTGTGAACAACAATTCTTCCTGGAGCTGGGCTGCTGTGTACTGTCACAGGCTGCTGTGTGCTAACGTGGGCTACTATGTGCTGCCATGAGTGGCTGGTGGCCAGCGTGAGCAGCCAGCAGCCAGCGAGAGCTGCTGTGAGCTGCTGTGAGCAGCCAACTGACAACTAGTGATGGACTGCCTCAGCTGGGGAGAGCGCAAGGCTCATAATACCAGCGTGGGCCAGGGAGCTGTCTTACACAACTAGACTGATAAACAATGGTTTGAACTGGAGTGGGGGGGGAGGTGAAACAAAGAGGGGGATTAAAAAAACACAAATAAGTCATGTACAATATAGGGAATATAGTCAATAATATTGTGATAGCATGGTACAGTGTCAGATGATTTCTAGACTCATAATGGTGATCATTTCTTTAGGTATATTAAATTTGAATAATTATTGAGTACACCTAAAACTAATATAATATTGTATATTAGCTATATTTTAATAAAAATCTTAAAAAATAAAAAAAATAAATTCTGAAGTCTCCACTGTTGGGTTTCATAACTTAGTCATAGTTCATAAGAGTAATATCAATAGCTGCAATATTTTCAGCATAGAGATGAATAAATTTACAGGAAATACTGTCTTTCCTTAACAATGTCAATGTTACTTACATATACATAAATGTCGAGTAAAAGTTTTTACTCAAATACTTGGGTTAATGCTTTCATGGAAAACCATTTCTAGTGCCCCTAATACAGAACAATTCTGTTCTAATCTAATTATAAATGTCCTGATATTGTCTACAAGTAATTTCTAGATGATTGTTTTCACCTTTAAAAGAACCAATATGTAGTGATCTATTATAAAATGGACATTACATAATTTCAACGATATATCTGAATGCTATAAGCTTAAAACTCCATTGAAAATGTATACTAACTAGAGGAATTATATCACAGAAAATTTATACTAACTATATTTGTGTTATCATTGATTTTGTGTTTTGGCATCTATTAAGCAAAACTTTAGCCAACACTTGCTACATGCTCAGAGCTACTGCAGGTGTTCAGTGGGATATAAAAGTAAAATATAAGAAATTATTATCCCTAAGAAACTTACAATACACTTACGAAGATGAGAAATTATCAATTAGAGCAGTAAGGATTGAATTCCAATCACTTATGTCCTGTGGTAACAAACCTCTGTGTGATAGGAGCTTATAAAAGTGATAAGTATAGTTCATACTAAAGTAATTCTGGAAAGATTTTGTAGAAACAATGAGAACTCAGGTGGTCCTTGAAATACTAATATATTTTAAATAGTGGCGGTTAAGAAAAGTTATTCAGTCTGGAGCACAGAGAAAATAAAGGCTTGGAGTTGGTAATTCACATGGAATGCATGAGAAACTCTATCTGACTAGATAGAATTTATCTGACTAGACAAGATAGTGTGGTTTTGAGGTGAGTGTGAAATACAGTTATATATTAGGTTGGTGCAAAAGTAATTGCAGTTTAAAAGGTTAAAAATAATTGCAAAAACCTCAATTACATTTGCACCAATTTAATAGAAATTATGGAATAAGAAGAAAATGGGCCTTAAAAGATGAACACAATTTTTGAATTTTATATTGAATGTAACAGAGACTCACTAAAGTTCTTGCACATAAGAATCACCTAAAGAGAGTGCTATGGACTAAATATTATTTATCCTCTCAAAATTCACATGTTGAGACCTAATCCCCATGGTGTTTGAAGATGAGGGACTTTGGGAGGTGGTTAAATCATGAATGTGAAACCCTCAGAAGTAAGATCAGTGTCCTTAAAAAAGAAGCCACAGAGAGATTTGACTCCCTTTCTGCCATGGGTGGAAACAGAGAAAAAGTAGTTAACTATGAACTGGAAAGTGGGCTGACAACAAACATGAAATCCACCAGCACTTGATTCTTGGACTTTCCAGCCTCCAGAACTGTGAAAAATACATTTCTGTTGTTTATAAGCTACCCAGTCTATGGTATTTTGGGTAAATAAGCCTGAATGGACTAGGACAGAGTTTTGTTTTCTTAGGAAAAAAATTATTCTAACAATTAAGATTAGAGATTAGGGAGCCATGTTTTATACCAGATTCAATATTGTAATAGTTGATGTTCTAACAACTCTTTGAATATTAATGCTCTATCTTAAACTTTGGCATAGATGATAACTGAATTTGATCTTATATAATTGAAATAGTTAAGGGAGTTGGTGAGTAAAGTTATTTAGTTATTATCTCAATCTGTATCTAGATTATTATTCCTATCACACACTAGATGTATTGTGCTACAGATTTTCTTCAATGTTGTATTGTAAAATATGTAGAGTGAGTCACACATTTTCATTTTAATAACATCTGAAGGACCACTTTTTCTACCCCCATAAGACATTGCCAATTATGGAAATAAAACAATGCATTTTAATAACATAAATGATCCTTAGGAATATTTTACTTTTTGTGACCATCTTAAAATAATGCAATCCAAAGTGTGGCAGAAAATGAATTCCCTAAAACATTATTGTAAACAGGAGGTCTAAACTCAGTGAATTTTTATTATATGCATGAACAGTTCTCGGAACAATAGAAAACTATGCAGGGTTACGTAGGCAAACTGCTATGTAAGGCAGATGTTGGCCTTCTTACCACCCACTGTAAATGAAAAACAAGTTTAGGTCCTTGTATATAGCTAACTATGGTGTAATTAGCATGTCCAGAGCAAAAAATAGTGAAGAAATATTTATGAGGCAGGTCCTGCAGTATTTTGGTCACTGGTGTTCTTTTATTAATGTATCATATAAACTGAGTATGAAAGAAATAGTCAGTTGCAGTAACATTGGGAGAAAATAAGATAAATTACAGCTTCAGATCTGTCTAAATATAATCAAATAAATAAAATGTTCAGCAAGGGAAATTGTACATTATTAACATTGCCCAAAATACATTCTAAGGGCAAATACAGAAACCACTGAATGTAGTAGAAACTAGATTTGCTGATTCCTAGAAAGCTGGATCAGAATTCATTTTATTTTCCTCTTCCTTTTTCTTTCTAAATTGCCAGTAACAAATTTGGCCCATGAGGGCAAGAGGACTAAATCATTACAGTGCCACTCTATAGCTGAGTTCCAAATGACTTAGGTACATGGCAGCAGGGGTAGTGACAAGAACTCTCTCTCTCGAGAAATTGGGTGCCGCTCCCTTGCAGGAGAATTTAGTGCACTACATATGGGAATAATCAGTGACAAACAAAGCAACCACAGACTCCAAGGGGAAGCACTGTAAGAATTATGTCAAATTGGAAGTCTTTGCCGAGAACTTGGTTTAAAAAAATGGCAGTACTGAAATTATTTTTTTAAAGTATAAGCAAGGGGTAGGGGAAATAGATGGGTGAGCTTCAGTTTTCAGTGCAGAAAATCATGATGGAGTATCTGGAAGCAATTGCAAGTCCATTTTTGTAACAGGGGAGTAGACTGGGAAGATTTTTTCAGCCTCTTTTCACATTGTGTTAAGTATCTTGTAAACATATGCTATTGCATGTTTACAGGATGTAGGGATTATTAATTTATTTACTTGTTCAACATTTGTTTAGTGGTTTTGCATGTCAGTTAGCAATTAATAAAATATTAAGAGCCTCCTCTGAGCATTGAACTGTGCCAAAGGATGAGAGAATTTTCAAGTGGTATATGATATGGTTCTTGCATTCAAGAATTGATCAGGTAATTAAAGGCACAAGGCAAATATGTTTGCCCTGAAAGGCTGCTGATTCCATGAGCTAGAAAGTAATACAGACAATAAGTGCTACATAATTTCCAAATGGGAATAATATGATCAAAGAGGATTCAAAAAAAGATGAGATTGGAGCAATGATAGGTGGGATATGTATGACAATATCAAGAGCAGTATGGAAAGAGACAGAGAAAAAAATTGATTATGATGTTTCGACCGCAGAGAGGAAATTATTCATCAACTAAGCAAATATGGAGTTCTAACTTCTGGAAATTAAACTGGAAGACATGGGATGTTTAAACATTTTGTCATGTAATTAAAATGTTTTTATAAAGAACATCATAGAGTAGAAAATAAAATATGGCAAGGAGGGGAATAGGGGAACTAGAAGCAGACAGGTATATTGAGGGATAGTACACTGGTCCAAGCATGTGATAATATAAGGCATGATGGAGAACAATGGCATGGGAGAAGAATTAGATAAGGGACAAATAGAGATATTGGATGAGAACGTGTCTTATTTTTGTCAAAGAGCACTGAATATGCTTTTATATATAGGTCAATAAACCTATATTTTAACCCAAATTTACTGCAATTTATATCTCAACCTCACTGGGACATTGTTTTCTTATTTGAAAAATAAATGAGGTTAATACAATAATCTCTAAAACTTCTCCTTATATCTCTAAAATTCAATGATTCTAAAAGAAAGTGGAACTAGGGTTGAGGAAGCTGAAGAAAAAAATCAGATGTAACTATAAAATTACTGTGAAATATTGAGGCTGGGTTATTTACAGATTTGATATACCATTAGGCAAGATAGGGATTCAGAGGTAGTAGTAGTAGTTTAACAGAAATATGGCAAGCTAATCTTTAAATGAGCTAAGCAAAGTGCCATGAAGACATCCAAATGATCATATCCAGAAAGTAATAAGAAGTACAAGTTTGGAGCTTGAATGAGATACCAGGAATAAAAATACATAGAGGCAGTCCTTGCTTTGCATGGTAGCAAAGACCATAAAAAGAACCATGAACATTGAAATGATGGAAAGCAATCTTACTAATCAATGCATAAAATGCAATTGTGACCTTTAATATATATGTTTTTTACTAAAATGGAACAGACTAAAATGTCAACAAAATTATGGACTAGAAAGCTCCAGCCCTTTGTTCCTCCAAGGAAACATCAATTAAATAAGAAAAAAACTGATTAAAAGAGCTTTATGGGAGCTCTAGAAATCAGTCAAGGATCAGCACAAAACAAAACAAATGCTGAATCAGTTAAGAGCCATGCTTAAAATAGTAGAAAATGACAGCATTTTTTCTGTTTTGACCTACCCTTCCTTGGTGTGGTGCAGTCAAGAGAAAGCTGCTAAATTCCTGATTTTTTTTTCTTCTGGATGGAAAAAAAAAAGAATGGAACAGTTTTGCAAAATTATGGACTATTTGGGAGATGCTGTGGGACAGGTCTCAAATGACAAGAGTCTCACTGACAAGAGCTCAGATAGGAATAAGGTAGCATAGGTCTGATCCCAGGCTGGGAATGCCACAGAAAACAGTAGTGGGTACTGAAGCATGTGAATGCTAAAGGAGGACTACAGACAAGCAGAAGCATGGGGACAATATATTACATGCTGAAGAATGCAATAAAACACCTAAGAGTAAAAATAAAAGAGAGACAATTAGGGAAATTAAGACATTTAAAAGCAGCTATGTATATGGGTAAATTGGAGGAAAACACACACACACGGGACCAGGAAAATGCATGCCTAGTAAAAACCTGAAAATTGTTTCATGTCAGGCTGATTAGTGAAACTGTTCTCTTGCAAAGCCAGTCGCAAAGACTAGAAGAGGTTTTTTTTTTTCTTTCAAATTTACAACATTCAAAAAATGATCATAAAAAGAACCAGTGCACACACAGTTATATAGATCATAAGACACACAAAGAAAGAGAAAACATGGATCATTCAAAGAAATAAGATAAATATCCAGAACCTGACCCTAAAGAAAGAGACGCTTCTGATTTATTAAACAAAGATTTAAAACAATCATTTCAATATGCCTAAAAAGCTAAAGGAAAAGACAGACAGAGGACAAAATAAAATTAGGAAAATGATATATGTACAAAATAAAAATATTAACAAAGGCATGATACTTATTTAAAAAAAATAAGCAGAAATTTTGGAACTAAAAACACAATAACTTAAATTTTAAGTTATTTTAAAATAACTTAAAATTTACTAAAGAGATTAAAAACAGACTAAACCAGGAACAATAAATAATCAGTCCATTTAAAGACAGATTATTTCAAATTACTAAATTTCAAGAAAAAAAAGAGTAGTGAAAAGTGCAATAACAACAAAAGAATGAAGAAAACTGAACAAGGTCTACAAAATTTATGGAATACCATAAAAAAGAATGATATATGCATTATGAGAGCCCAAGAAGGACAAGAGAGTAAAGGGCACAGAACTTGTTTGAGAAAATAATAGCCCAAAACTTCCTAATTTGAAAAATGACATAGATCTACAAATAAAAAATTAAAAAAAAAATAGAAGAAAAGAAGCTCAGTAATCCTGGTAGGATGAATCCAAAGAAACCCACATCAAGACAAATTATACTCAAACCATATACAGCCAAAACAGACAATTTTGAAAAAAGAAAAAAAAAAAAAAACAACCAGTCACATACAAGTGATACTCAATAAAATTAGCAGCGGCTATCTCAAGAGAAACTGTATGACAGAAAGTTGTGGGATAGTTTATTTAAAGTGAATAATGAAAAAAAAACTGTCTACTGAGAATTCTATATCTGGCGAAAGTGTCCTTCAAAAATGAGGAAGAAATGAATACTCTTCAGAAAAACAAAAGTTGAGGGAGTCCATTACTACTAGATCTACCTGCTATAGAAAAAAAAATGTTAAAAAGAGTCTTTTAAGTTGAAATGAGAGGAATCTAGACAGTAACTCAAAAGCAAGCAAAAATATAAAGTTGTCTGAAAAGTTCTCTTCACATGGACAAATGGGAGTAACATCAGGATCATGGCAGAGTAGGAAAATCCTCTTTTTTTGTCCCTCTTTTTCAACAAGTAATTATATAAATATTCATCCAAGAACGAGAGCATCTTTGTGAGAGCTGTGAGATCCAGGACCATATGCAGATCAGGCTCGCCCACTTGTGCATCTAGTAATAGGCAGATTGATCTCTGTATGGGCTGTAGATCTAGTGGAGCAGCAAATTTGCCCCAACCCCTCTCACTGCAGCCATGCAAAAATATGGAGAGTTCAAAGCTGGAGAGATACTTAGGGATGAGAGAGAAATTGCAGAAATCCAGCCTTCCTAAAGGGAGATTCCAGCATAGCATTGGAGCAACAGCAACAAAAAGTTTAGGTACAGTAGAGATAGTAGGAACATTACCATCACCAACCCTCAGTGAAGGCAACACTGAATTAGGTGGCAGCAACCTCACCTGCAGGAAAAAGTAGTACGATGAGTGAATGCCCAGCTACCCCAGTGTTGCAAGACAGCTAGATAAATCAGTTTCTCTGCAGCAGGACCTCCATGTCTTGGAAGAGAGAGGAGATCGATAAAGAGTCAGATAAGAATATCAAAAGTCATTAAAGGGAAATTATTATTGCTGACTATACTTAACAGGAAGTCCACCCACAAGCCTCTGGGTGTATCAACCTGAGGATATGCATACTGGGTCCACAGGCAGTCCCAATATCCCAAGTGCTAAAGCCACAGTTTCCCCTAATCCGTGGCTGGCTTTTTCTGTGTGCTCCAGAGCATTGTGGTGAGAACAAACACCAGTAGGCAAGGATGGCACTCAGTAAACAGGCCACATTTGTAGAAAAGGGAGAAACCAAAAATGTGACCTATAGTACTGCCTTCTGGAAAGTAAGAGAGAGGTTTCAAGGAGCCAGTTTGGTGAGTTGTAAAAATCATAGAAAACCAAAAGCTTAAGGTTTCTGGGGAGGCCGGATGACTCAGTTGGTTGCAGTGCGAGCTCTTAACAACAGGGTTGCAGGTTTGATTCTGACATGGGCCAGTAAGCTGCATCCTCCACGACTAGATTGAAGACAACGAGCTGCCGCTGAGCTGCTGGATGGCCACATGGTTCAGTTGGTTAGAGCATGAGCTCTTAACAAGTTTGCCGATTCAGTTCCCACATAGGATGGTGGGCTGTGCCCCCTGCAACTAAGATTGAACACTGCAACTGGACTTGGAGCTGAACTGCACCCTCCACAACTAGATTGAAGGATGACTGATGGGTCCTGGAAAAACACACTGTTCCCCAATATTTCCCAATTAAAAAAAAAAAAAAGAAAGAAAAGAAACCTTAAGGATTCTGCCCCAAGAAGAAGAAAAAAAGTGGAATAGGTGTACCAATACAAAGGCAGAGATAATCCCAGATAATAAGAGCACCAATGTAAAAATACTCTGAAGGTAACCAGCAAAGATTAAAGGAAGTATCTATTACTTCAAATGTAAAAGCAGCAGCACGAAACTACAAGGAACACGAAAATTCAGTAAAATTCACACATAAAAACTGCAGGTTCAAAATGAGATATTTACTAAAGAGATGGAAATTATAATAAGGAATCTATCAAAAATTCTGGAACTGAACTCAACGAATGAAATGATAAATGCAAAGGAGAACAGCCTCAGTAGAGTAGAGCAAATGGAAGACAAAGGAGCCAAGAACACTCAACAGGGAAAAGATTACATCTTCAAAAAGAGGTGTTGGTAAAACTGGATAACAACATGCATTAAAAAAAAAAAATTGAAACCCTATTTTACACATCTCACAAAAATAAACTCAAAATGGATTAAATACTTAAACATCAGAATTAATATTGTAAAACTCCTAGAAGAAAACATAGGAAAGAAGCTCTTTGACATTGGTCATAGCAATGACTTTTTAGATACGACACCAAAAGCAAAAGCAACAAAAGCAAAAAACAATAAGTGAGAATGAATAAAACAAATAAGCTTCAGTACAGCAAAGGAAACAAAATAAAAATAAAATAAAAGGACAAACACAGAATGGGAGAAAATACTTGCAAACTGTATATTGAATAAGGAGTTAATATCCAAAATATATAAAAAACTTGTACAACTCAATAGCAAGAACAATTTAAAAAACAAACAGTTGGATTAATAAATGGGCAGAGAAACTAAATAGATATCTTTCTAAAGAAGAAATCCAAGTGATAAATGGTTACATAAAAATGCTCAATGCCACAAATCATCAGGGGAATGCAAATCAAACTTCAATGAGTTATCACCTCACACCTGTTAGAATGGCTATTATTAAAAAGACAAGCAACAACAAGTGTTTTAGAGGATGTAGAGAAAAGGGAACCCTCATGCACTCTTAGTAGGATTTCAAATTTGTGCAGCCACCGTGAAAAACAGTGTGGAGTTTCCTCAAAAACTAAAAATAAAACTACCTTATGACCCAGCAATTCCACTTCTGGGTGTTTATCCAAAGAAATCCATAACATTAATTCAAAAAGATGTATGGACCCCTGTGTTCATTGCAGGACTATTTACAATAGCCAAGATATAAGCAACCTAAGTGCCCATCAATAGACTACTGGATTAAGAAATAGTACATATCTACAATGGAATATTACTCAGCCACAAAAAATGAAATCTTACCATTTGCAACAACATGGATGCACGTACAGGGTAATATGCTAAGTGAAATAAATCAAACAGAGAAAGACAGATACCATACAATTTCACTTATGTGGAATCTAAAAAATGGAGTGAATGAACAAACAAAACAGAAACAGACTCATAGATACAAAGAACAAACTGATAGTTCCCAAATGGGAGGGGGCTTGGGGAAAGACTGGGTGAAAAAGATGAAGGGATTAAGAAGTACAAATTGGTTGTTACAAAACAGTGATGGGGAAGTAAAGCACAGCATAGGGAATGTAGTCAATAATATTGTAATAACTGCATATAGTTCCCAGTAAATACCAGACTAATTGATGGGATTACTTTGTAAATTATGTAAATGTCTAACCACTGTACTGTATACTTCAAACTAGTATAAAATAATACTGAATGCTACTGTAATTGAAAACAAAATTAAAGTCATGAGATAAGTGTTGGCAAGGACATGGAGACAAAAGGAACCCTTGCACACTGTTGGTGGGAATTCAAAGTCGGTGACATACTATGTAAAATAGTATGGAAGTTTCTCAAAAAATTAAAAACAGAACTATTACATGATCCAGCAATTCCACTCCTGGTTATATATTCAAAGAAAATGAAAACAGGATATCAAAGAGTTACAGGCACTCCCATGTTATTGCATCATTATTCACAATAGCCAAGCTATGGAAACAAGTTACCTGTCTGTCATTTGATTAATGGATAAATAAGATGTGGTATATATTTAAAAATGGAATATTATTCAACCACAAGAAAAAAAAGTAATTCCTGCAATTTGTGACGATATGAAAAGACCTTGAAGTCATTATGGTAAGCAAGGTAAGTCCAACAGAAAAAACTACTGTATGATATATCACTTATGTGTGGAATCTGCAAAGGCTGAATTCATAAAAATAGAGAGTAAAATGGTGGTTACCTGAGTCCAGGGATCAGGGGAATTGGGGAAATATCGTTTAAGGTACGAACTTGCAACCAGTAGATGAATAAATCCTGGAGATCTAATGCACAGTGTTGGGGTTAATGATAACAACACTGTGTTATAAACTTCAAAGTTGCTAAGAGACTAGTTGTTTATTGTTCCCACCACATAAACAAAAGACAGTTATGTGACATGAATAGTGTTTTAACTAATGTTGCAGTAGTAATCACATTGTGATATATAAATGTATGAAAACACTGTACACCTTAAAGTTTCACAATGTTACATGTCAATTAAAAATAAATAACTAAATAGACACATAAAAACTTCTAACGTTGTAATTTTGGTACATAAGTCTACTTTTTATTCTTTTATAGGATTCAAAAGACAAAAACATAAAAAGTAATTATAAATATGTCAATGAGTACACAAGAAATAACAATATAATTTATCACATCAATTTAAAATATGGGGGAATCTACAGAATACATTTTTGCATGCAACTGAAATTAAGTTGGTATAAATTTAAAATAGACTATTATATCTTTATGATGTTTTATATAATCTCTGTGGTAATCAAAAACAATGTACTGTATAATATATTTAGGATAAAAAGTAAATGAAAAAAGAATCAACATATGATAACACAAAATATCGATTGAAAACAAATGATTACATAACAGGAGGAAATGAGGGTTAAAAATACTTTAAGACATACATGCAACAAATAAGAAAATAAAAATATGGAATACTATTCTGCCATAAGAAAAGATGAAATAGTGCCATTTGTGACAACTTAGATGGATCTTGAGATTATTATACTAAGCAAAATAAGTCACACAGAAAAAGTCAAGAACCACATGATTTCATTGATATGTGGGATATGAAACTGAAAACAACAAAGGAACAAGACAAACAAACAAAGAAACAAACACTCATAGACACAGACAATAGTTTAGTGGTTACCAGAGGGTAAGGGGAGAGGAGGGTGGCAGATGAGGTTAAACGAGGTCAAATATATGGTGATAGAAAAACTGACTCTGGGTGGTGAACACACAATGTGATATATAAATGATGTATTACAGAATTGTACACTTGAAACCTATGTAACTTTACTAACCATTGTCACCCCAATAAACTTTAATTTAAAAAAAGAAAAGAAAAATAATAAGCCATTCCCTATCTATCTATCTATCTATCTATCTATCTATCTATCTATCTATCTATCTATCTATCTATATAAATTAAACTCCCCAATTAAAAGTCAAAGATTGGAAGAATAAATTAAAAAAAAAAAACAAGATCAAACTATAAATTATCTACAAGAGACCTAAGGACATACATAGGTCAAAGTTGAAAAAGATGGGAAATTATATTGCATACAAGTACTACCCAAAGTGTGGGGGGAGACTGTATTAATATCAGACAAAATAGACTTTAAGTGAAAAAACTAGTAGAAGACAAAAAGGACATTATATAATAATAAAGGATTAATTTACCAAAAAGATATAACCCTCATAAACACATATGTATCTTATCAGAGATCGTAAATAACATGAAGCAATCATTGAAATAATTGAAAGGAGAAGTAGACGGCTTTAAAATAATAACAGGAAACATCATCATCCCACTTTAAGTAATGGGGATAACAACCAGAAAGAAGGTGAGTAAGTGAATACAAGACTTGAACAACACAAATTGAACTTTGAGCACTCCACTTCATAATAAGAGAACACACATTTTCATCAAGTGCATATGGAACATTCTTATAAAACAAGTCTTAATAAATTCAAAAAGACTGAAGTCAAAAGAAGCGCCATTGCAGATCACAATGGAATGAAACTGAAAAACAATCGCAGAAGGCAAAATGAAATACTAAATTATGTGAAAATTAAACAACACACTTTTTCTACCCTCTAATAAATATCAATTCAAATATTGGAATAGAGATGAGGGTTAAGTATCCTATCAATCTCACGCCTTCTCTTCTGAATCATTATTATTGCATATTATACTTATATGCACACACATCCATTTTATAATTTTTTATTAGAGTTAGACTGAAAATTAAGAACAATTTACTGATATAGCTCTTTTTATTGAAGTATAATTGACATATAGCATTAGTTTCAAGCATACAGCATAATGGTTTAATATTTGTATATACTGTGTTTCCTCAAAAATAAGACCGGGTCTTATAATAAGGTTTGCTCCAAAAGATACATTAGGGATTATGTTCAGGGGATGTCATCCTGAAAAATCATGCTAGGGCTTATTTTTGGAGTAGGTCTTATTTTCCGGGAACCATGGTATTGTGAAATGATCAGCACAATTAGTCTAGTTAATATCTGACCCTATACATAACAAATTTTTTCTTGTGATTAGAACTTTAAAGATCTACTTCCTTTGCAACTTTTAAATATGCAATTCAGTATCATTAACTATAGTCTCCATGTTACACATTATATCCTCATGACAAATATTTTATACCTGGAAGTTTATACCTTTAAACCCCCTTCACTCATTTTCCACGTCTCCCACCTCTGGCAACCAACAATCTGGCCTCTGTATCTATAAGCTTGTTTGTTTTTGTTTTTTTTTTTTTTCTCTTTTTCTTTTTTAGATTCCACATATAAGTGAAATCATATGTTATGTTTCTTTGTCTGACTTATTTAAAAGCATAATGCCCTCAAGATCCATTCATATTGTTGCAAATGACAAGATTTAATTTTTTTATGGATAAATTGTGTGTATGTCTGTGTGTGTGTGTGTGTGTGTGTGTGTGTGTGTGTGTGATCTTCTTTATGAAGTATCCATTGATAGACACTTAGGTTGTTTCCATCTCTTGGCTATTGTAAATAATGCTGCAATGAACACAGGATGAATATATCTTTTTGAATTAGTGTTTTTGTTTTATTTGGACAAATATCTAGACATGGAATTGCTGGATCATATGGTAGTTCTATGTTTAATTTTTTGAGGAAACACCATACTGTTTTTCATAGTGGCTACAACAATTTACATTCCCACCAATACTACACAAGTGTTCTCTTTATTCCACATCTTTGCCAATTCTCGTTATTTCTCAAACATCATACTCTTAAATGACCAATGGGTTAAAGAAGAAAGCACAAGAGAAATTAGAAAATACTTTAAGTTAAATTAAAATGAAAACACAACATATTAAAATTATACTATGCTGCAAAAGTAGTACTCAAAGGGAAATGGATTGCTATGAATGCTTACATTAAAAAAGAAGAAAGATTCCAAATTAACATCCTAAATTTACACCCTAAGGAACAAGAAAATTAAGAATTTACAAACTAAGTCTAAAGATACCAAAAGGAAAGAAACAAATAAACATTGGAGTAAAAATTAACAAAATATAAAATAGAACACAAAAAGAAAATCAATAAAACTTTGAGTTGATTCAGGAGATCCAAGATGGCAAAGTAGACACACACTGTGCCTGCTTTCTTCCAAGAACATATTAAAATTAGAACTAAATTATAGAACAGTGTGCTCTGAGACTTTTGCTGAGTAGGTCCTGGCTCAGCACTGACACCAAACCAGAGTCTACATTAACCTGTTGACTACAGTCTTCCCACTCTAGTGACTCTCTAAGACCCCACGTCACTAAACTTGTGTGCCACATGAGGCTTTATTAGTAGCTGAATTTTAACTGAGTCAGTAGGTGGCAACAGGCCTTGGGGTGTCCTGGCTTTTTGTGGAGCTACCCTACGCCCAGTACTGGTAGCAGATGTCCTCGGTTCACAGCATGGCCTCTCCCACATGTGTCTAGGGTTAGCACAGGCATCTAAAAACTTAAGATAACTTTGTAGCTCCTACCAGGTAGTCCCTGGCCAGCTACAGGCAGTGGGCGACCTGGGTCTGCACTGGAGCCTCTTGCAAGAGGCCCCAGAACTAATATACTTGGAGGTTGGCTCAGACCACAGCAGAGCATAGCCCAATTAGCCCCATAAGTGTCACACCAAAGTGTGGTCTTAACAGGCACCAGATCTTGCTAGGGCGAATCCCACTCAGTGGGGTAAGTCCCACAAACAACAGCCTGTAAGTTGTGGACATGGCCAAACACCACAGCCAATCAGCATGAGGGTCAATCCCACCCACTGACATTCCAACAGTAATGAAGGCTCAACTATGACAGGAAGGCACACAAAAAACACACAGGGGACACTCCTGGAGCACCTGGTGCAGGTGACAAGGGATAATGTGCCAGGGCCCTCAAAGGGCACCTACTATATGAGGCCACTCGGCCAAGACTGAGAGACATATTAGATCTACCTAATACATAGAAACAAACAGAGAGGCAGCCAAAATGGGGGGGGTGGAGGATACATCCCAAATGAAAGAACAGGAGAAAACTCCAGAAAAAGAACTAAATGAAATGGAAGCAAGCAAACCACCAGAGACAGAGTTCAAAACAATGGTTATAAGGATGCTCAAGGAACTTAGTGAGAACTTCAACATATAGCAAGCATAAAAAGAGACGTAGAATCCACAAAAAAGAACCAGTCAGAAGTGAAGAATACAACAACTGAAATGAAGATTGCACTAGAAGGAAATTCCAGCAGGCTAGATGAAGCAGGGGATCGAATCAGCGATTTGGAAGACAAGGTAGCAGAAAACAGCTAATCGAAACAGCAAAAAGTAAAAACAATTTATAAAAATGAGGATAGTTCAAGAGACCTCTGAGGCAACATGAAGCGTAACAACATTCACGTCATAGGGGTACCAGAAGGAGAAGACAGAAAGCAAGTGACTGAGAACCTGTTTGAAGAAATGACAGAAAAGTTTCCTAACCTGGTGAAGGAAATAGCCATACAAGTCCAGGAAAGACAAAATCCCAAACAAGATGAACCCAAAGAGGCCCACACCAAGATTATAATTAGAATGGCAAAGGTTAATAACAGAGAGAGAATCCTAAGAGCAGCAAGACAAAGGCAACTGGTAACTTCTAAGGGAGCTCCCATAAGATTGTCAGATGATTTCTTAACAGAAACTTTACAGATCAGAAGGGATTAGCGCACAATATTCAATGTGATGAATGGCAAGGAACTACAACCAAGATTACTCTATACAGCAAAGCTGGTATTCAGAATCGAAGGACAGATAGAGAGCTTCCCAGACAAGAAAAGGCTAAAGGAGTTCATCACCACCAAACCAGTAATACAAGAAATGTTAAAGGAACTTCAAGATGGGGAAAACAAATCAAAATTGTAAACAATAAAATGACAATAGCTACATATCTATCAACAATTACTTTAAATGTACAAGTATTAAGTACTCCACCCAAAGACATAGGAGGGCTGAATGGATAATAAAACAAAACTCCTTAAATGTGCTACCTACAAGAGAATCACTTCAGATTGAAAGACATTCACAGACAGAAAGTAAAGGGCTAGTAAAAAAGATACTTCATAAAAATGGAAAAAAAAAAAAGGTGGGGTAGCAATACTTATACCAGATGAATGAATCCTGGAGATTCATCCAAGTTATGTAAATCAAGAGTTTATTCATTTTTATTGCTGACTAGTGTTATGTAGTATAAAAGTACCACAATTTGTTTAGCCATTCACCTGTTGAAGAACATGTAGGCTGCTTCCACTTGGGGGCTGTTACAAATAAACCTACTATGCACATTCATGTACAGGATTTTGTGTGAATATAAGTTTTCATTTTCCTGTGAAAAATGCCCAAAATTACAATTATTGTGTTGTATGACAATTTTATGTTTGGTTGTACAAGAAATTGCCAAACTGTTTTCTACACTGGCTGTACCACCTTACATTCCCACCAGCAATATATCAGTGATTCAGTTTCTCTACATGTTCACCAGAATTTGATGTTGACACCACTTTTTAGAAATTTTACCCATTGTGATAGATATGTAGTGATATCTCTTTGTGGTTTTAACTGTCATTTCCCTAATCACTAATGGTGTTGAATATATTTTCATGTGTATACTTGCCATCTGCATATCTTCTTTGGTAAAATTTCTGTTTATAACTTTGTACATTTTCTAACGGGACTTTGTGTGTGTGTATGTTGGGGGGGGGCTATATTCAGCTCCTTGCTGTGCCCTGCTGATACAATGGATGGAGGAAAAGTGAAATGCTGACTAGCCCCAAATAAAGCCACTTGATTCAGTCTCATTCATGCCCATTGGTGGTGGTGGGTCAGATCCTCAGAGTGATACCTAGGGTTTGTTTTGTTTATTTGTATATTTTTATAAAGAGATTTGACCATGCGAAAATATATATGAGAAAGATGCAGTCAAGAAGAGAAGCTCAATATACAAGAACAAGAGGATAAAATTTTGTAAGGGTTTTATCAGAGCATTTATTACGCTATGTGCAATGTGAACACTGGAGTGGGGTTGGTTAAAGTACATAGAAGGTAACTGTTTAGTGTAAGATTAATACGATACATCAGTATAAGTGGTTTGTGTAACACTGAAATTTTGGAAGGAATAGAATTCTAAACTTAGAGTAATTGACCTTAGATAAGAGCTGGTATTACTCCTTTAATGTAATATATGTAAAGAAAATGATGGGTGCAGATGCAAGACAGTTGGAACATTTTGTACCAGAAACTTAAAGAAAGGTCTCTTTTCTTACCTTCTTAGCAGAATTTTAAGTGTACAGTACAATATTGTGAAAGTATGTTAAAGAAAAAATTCTGTCTGATGACTTTAATTTACCTCTTTGAAGTAAAAGTGAAGACCATCTGCTCAATATCTACAAATAGGAAATGATAATGAAGAGTCAGCATGGAAACCAAGAAGCAGAAGCCACAAAATGAAACAGATACTTCTGTATAGTGCAAATCCAAGGGACAAAAGAATTTCCAGGAGGATGTGAACAAAACTGCCAGGTGTTATAAAGATATCAAGAAGAAAAACACTGAGAATTGGATTTAGCAAATAGGAGAAGGTCATTGAAGACAAATTTAAACAGAACTTTATATTTATGAAAATTGTGGGAGATCATACTAAAAAGGTAAGACTAACAGTTGTTTCATGTTTCAAAAGATGTTTAAGACATCATCAAAATGGCGGTGTGAGGTGAGCTTCTGGAAAACTCCCCTGGAATTTACAACAAATTAAACAACTATAACTACACAAAGGACTCCCTGCACAGCAGACAGGTAAGATGAAGAGGCTCACTACTGAACTCACCTAAAGTAATGTGGCACCCTATGACCCAGGGGAACTGTTAACAGAGGAGAAGCCCACCTTCCAGGGAATCCCCCATTGTGTGAGAAGATAGATTAGTGCAGAGAAAACATAACACTACAGTGTGAGAGAGTAAAAAGGGGTGTAGTCGGAGAGAAAATAAAACATTTTACCAACACGTACTGGAAAACAAAAGAAAGACCTCTTCCTATCAACCTGTTGCAGAACCCACTCCTGTAGAAGTTTAGGAAGAGAAATAATAAATATTAATTGCCATGAATAACCAAGGCAACCAACAGCTCAGAAAGGAAGTGAAAGTTTCCAGACAATGAAGTTAAAGATATGGAAATATGTGACTTAAATGACAGAAAATTCAAGATTGCAGTTATGAAAAAACTCAATGAGATGCAAGAAAATACAGAAAGGCAGTTTAATGAACTCAGAAACACAATCAAAGAACAACATGAGCATTTTACCTAAGAAACTCAAATTTAAAAAAGAACCAAATAGAATTTCTGGAGATTAAGAACTCAGTAAAAGAAATTAAGAATGAAATAGCCAGCTTAGGTAGTAGAGTTGACCAGATGGAGGAAATAATCAGTGACATAGAAGTTAGAAACCTAAACATGCCATGGATAGAAAAAAAAAAAAAGAGACTTTAGACTTAAATGAAAGAACTCTACAAGAACTTTATGACTCCATTAGAAAGAGCAATATAAGAATAATAGGCATACCAGAAGGAGAAGAAAGAGAGAAGAGAACAGGGAGTATATTCAAACAAACAGTCGATGAGAACTTCCTAAACTTGTGGAAAAAACTGGATCCTCAAATCCAAGAAGCAAATAGAACACCTAATTACCTCAACCCGAACAGGCCTTCTCCAAGGCACGTTGTATTGAAGTTGTCAAAAATCAACGATAAAGAATACTCAAGACAGCCAGGGAAAAGAAGACGGTAACCTACAAAGGAAAGCCCATTAGACTATCATCAGATTTTTCAGCAGAAATTCTACAATCCAGGAGGGCGTGGAACCAAATATTCAAACTATTGAAAGAGAGAAACTATGAGCCAAGAATAATATATACAGCAAAGATATCCTTTAGATATGAAGGAGGGATAAAAATCTTTCCAGACATACAGAAGCTGAGGGAATTTTCTAATACATGACCTGCACTACAAGACATACTAAAGGAGGCTATTTGACCACCATCAACAGGGACAATTGGTGACAAACAAAACATAAAAAGGGGGAGAGTAAAGGCCTGAACCAGAATATGGGAATGGAGAAAGTCAGCATGCTGAAGAAAACGGAATACTCTAAATAGCAAACTTTCTTTTACATAAACTTAAGGGTAACCACTCAAAAAAATCCAGAACTGAAATACATACTGTAATAAAAGAAGAAACAGTGAGAAAAATCATAGAATACCACCACACAGAAATAATAGACAACAACAAAAAGGCAAAGAAACAATGGAGACACAGCCTTACCAGAAAACTAAAGATAGAATGACAAGAAATCCTCACATATCAATAATCACCCTAAACGTAAATGGACTGAACTCACCAATAAAAAGGGACAGGGTAGCAGATTGGATCAAAAAACGAAACCCAACCAGATGCTGTCTCCAAGAGACACATCTCAGCTACAAGGACGAGCAGAGAAGTGAAAGGCTGGAAATTGACACTCCAAGCAAATGGTACCCAGAGAAAATCAGGTGTAGCCATAATGATATCAGATGAAACAGACTCCAGGGTGAAAAAAATAACAAGAGACAAAGATGGACATTTCATAATGGTAAAGGGGACTATACAACAAGAAGACATAACAGTCATAAACATTTATGCCCCCAATCATGGAGCACCGAAAAATACCAAGCAACTACTAACAGAATTACAGGGAGAATTGACCAAAACACAATTATACTAGGGGAGTTAAACACATCATTCACAGCTATGGATAGATCATCCAAACAGAAAATAAATAACAAAATAGTAACCCTAAATGACACATTAGATGAAATGGACATAATTGACATTTATAGAGCACTTCATGCTAAAATATCACTATACATTTTTCTCTAGTGTACATGGAACATTCTCAAGGATAGACCATATATTGGAACATAAAACTAACCTCAGCAAATTTAAGAAGACTGAAATCATACCAAGCATATTCTCTGATCTCAAGGCTTTGAAATTGGATATCAACTGCAAAAAGAAAGCAGGAAAAAACACAAATACATGGAGATTTAACAACATACTTTTAAAGAATGACCGGATCAAAGAAGAAATTAGAGGAGAGATCAAAAGATACATAGAAACAAATGACAATGAAAATACACCCTACCAAAATTTTTGGGTTGCAGCGAAAGCAGTGTTAAGAGGGAAATTTATATCATTACAGGCCTATCTCAAGAAACAAGAAAAATTCCAAATAAATAACCTCACGGTACACCCTAAAGAACTAGAAAAAGAAGAACAAATGAAACTCAAGGTCAGCAGAAGATAGGAAATAACAAAAATCAGAGCAGAACTAAATATAATAGACAACAAAAAGGCAATAGGAAAAATAATCTGACAAAGAGTTGGTTCTTTGAAAAGATTAACAAAATTGACAAACCCTTGGCTAGGCTCACTAAGATAAAAAGAGAGAAGACACTAATAAACAAAATCAGAAATGAAAAAAGGGAATTTATCACAGATGCCACAGAAATACAAAGGATCAACCAAGAATACTATGAAGGACTATATGACACCAAATTCAATAACCTAGAAAGAATGGACTGGTTCTTAGAAATATATAGCCTTCCTAGGCTGAACCATGAAGAACTGCAAAATCGAAACAGACCGATCACCAGTAACAAAATTGAATCAGTCATCCAAAACATCCCTATAGCAAAAGTCTGGGACCAGATGGCTTCACTACTGAATTCTACCAAATGTTCAAAGAGGATCTAACACGAGTCCTGCTCAAACTCTTCCAAAAAATTGAAGAAGAAACAGTACTCCCTAACTCATTTTATGAGGCCAACATTACCCTGCTACCAAAACCTGGTAAGGACAATTCAAAAAAAGAGAACTACAGACCAATATCTCTGATGAATACAGATGCAAAAATCCTAAACAAAATTCTAGCAAATCGAATACAACAATGCATTAAAAAGATTATTAATCACGACCAAGTGGGGTTCATCCCAGGGGCCTAAGGATGGTTGAACATATGCAAATCCTTCAATGTAATATATCACACAAACAAAATAAAGGGCATAAATCATATGATTATATCAATTGATGCAGAAAAATCATTTGACAGGATACAACATCCATTAATGGTTAAAACACTTAATAAAATAGGTATAGAAGGAAAATACCTTAACATAATAAAGGCCATATATGACAAGCCCTCAGCTAATCTCATAATTAACTGTGAGAAACTGAAGCCCTTTGCTCTATGTTCTGGAACATGACAGGGCTGTCCCCTATCACTTCTGCTTTTCAACATAATGTTGGAAGTCCTTGCCAGAGCAATCAGGCAAGAGAAAAAAATAAAGGCATCCAAATTGGGAATGAAGAACTTAAATTGTCACTCTATGCAGATGACATGATTCTGTATATAGAAAACCCTAAAGACTCCACCAAAAAGGTATTAGAAACAATCAACGAATACAGTAATTAGGCCGGCTACAAAATCAAAGTACAAAAGTCCATTTCATTCCTGTTTACTAACAATGGAATCTCAGAAAAGAAATACAAAAAACAATTCCTTTTGCAATTGCAGCAAAAAGAATAAAATACCTAAAATACCTAGGAATAAACTTACCCAAGGATGTGAAAGACCTATATGTTGAAAACTACAAGAAATTTTTAAAAGAAGTTGAAGAAGACACAAAGAAATGGAAAGACATTCTGTGCTCTTGGATGGGAAGAATCAACATAGTTAAAATGGTCATATTACCCAAAGCAATATATACAGATTTAATGCAATACCCATCAAATCCCAATGGTATTTTAAAAGAAATAGAACAAAATATCATCAGAATTGTTTGGAATCACAAAACACCCCGAATAGCCAAAGCAACCTTAAGAAAAAAAACAATGCTGGAGGTATCACACTCCCTGACTTTAGCTTGTACTATAGGGCAACAATAGTCAAAACAGCATGGTATTGGCAGAAAAACAGCACGTAGACCAGTGGAATAGAACTGAGAACTCAGAAATAAAACCACATAAATATGGGCAGATAATTTTTGACAAAGAAGCTAAAAACATACAATGGAGGAAAGACAGCCTCTTCAATAAATGGTGCCGGGAGAATTGGAAAGCCACGTGGAAAAGAATGAAACTGGCCTGCTATCTGTCACCATGTACCAAAATTAATTCAAAATGGATCAAAGACTTAAGCATAAGACCTGACACAATAAACTGCATAGAAGAAAACACAGGTACTAAACTTATGGACCTTGGGTTCAAAGAACACTTTATGAATTTGACTCCAAAGGCAAGGGAAGTAAAAGCTAAAATAAATGAATGGGATTATATCAATCTTAAAAGCTTCTGCACAGCAAAAGAAACCATCGACAAAATAAAGAGGCAACAAACTGAATGGGAGAAGATTTTTGCAAATAGTGCCTCTGATAAGGGGCTAATATCCAAAATATACAAGGAACTCATGAAACTCAACAACAAAAAAGCAAACAACCCAATTGAAAAATGGGCAGAGGACCTGAAGAGACATTTCTCCAAAGAGTACATACAAATGGCAAATAGACATATGAAAAAATGCTCAACATCACTAATCATCAGAAAAAGGAAATAAAATCCACAATGAGATATCACCTTTTTCCTTGTAGAATGAGTATCATTAACAAGACAAATAGTAACAAGTGTTGGAGAGGCTGTGGAGAAAAAGGAACCCTCATACACTGTTGGTGGGAATGCAGACTGGCGCACCCTCTATGTAAAACAGTGTGGAGGTTCCCTAAAAAAAAATAAAAAAAAATAAAAATAGAATTACCGTATAACCCAGCAATCCGTCTCCTGGGTATCTATCGAAGAAATCTGAAAACATTTATCCATAAAGACACGTGTGCTCCAGTGTTTATTGCAGCTTTGTTTACGGTGCCCAAAGACATGGAAACAACCAAAATGTCCTTCGATAGATGAATGGATAAAGAAGTCGTGGTATATATACACAATGGAATACTATTCGGCATTAAGAAAAGATGAAATAGGACCATTTGTGACAAATGGATGGATCTTGAGAATATAATGCTAAGCGAAATAAGTCAGACAGAAAAAGCAGAGAACCATATGATTTCACTGATATGTGGTATATAAACCAAAAACAACAAAAGAACAAGACAAGCAAATGAGAAAGAAAAACTCATAGACACAGACAATAGTTTAGTGGTTACCAGAGGGGAAGGGGGGAGGGTGGTGGTAGATGAGAGTAAAGGGGATCAAATATACGTTGAGGCAAGGAGAACTGACTCTGGGTGGTGAGCACACAATGGGATTTATAGATGATGTAATACAGAATTGTACACCTGAAATCTATGTAACTTTACTAACAATTGTCTCCCCAATAAACTTTAATTTAAAAAAAAAAATGTTTAAGTTATTTTGACTTTATCCTCTAAATAGTGAGGGATAATTAATATCACCGAGCTGAAAATGTTCAGTATAGATTAGATCAAGGGAAGGCAGGAAGGGGGAAAAAGCTAGCTGACAGCTTGTTACAGTAATGTAAGTCAAAGTTGAAGGAAGTGGGCCTGAATTAAAGCATGCGTGGGAGAAATGGAAAAGAATGGACAGACATGGGAGGAGCTACTAAAGACACATTATTAGGACTTGGTGACTAACTGACAATTTCCCACTAATACATTTTTTCCTCATACCCTAAAGACTAAGGTAAATTAAAAATGAGGGCATATTAATAATATTATCTTTGTCTCACCATTTTTGCTAGTGCATAAACTCTACACCTTTATAAAGTAAACCTTCCCATTACAGACAAATACCCAATACTTTTCAGGGAGCCAGTGGGTTTTTCTAATAATGTCATTGGATTTCCTTGTAATGTTCATTAACAGGTCTTCTCCAGAGTCCTTTGCTAATGACTGAAGTTTACACTGTTTATGAAGTTATGTCGAGTTTCCTTTGCCTTGCACTTAGTGTCCATGGCCATGATGACTCCTGATAGATGTTATCTGGTTTAAGTTACAGTTCCCCCTACAGCCATAGATTTTGCTGATATTGTTACATTTTCTATGTGACATAACAATGTTATGTTCTCTGGAGCTCTCCATGCATTTAAGTAACATCCTGTACTGTAATGTTTTATGTTCACATGTTTTATTGGGTTTGTCATAGCAACAGTTCTTTTTAAATTTACTGTCTCCCTTCCAAGGCCTCAGGTATGAGAACTAACATGAGTGATATTTTGTGTTGCATCATTGGCACTAAGATTAACACAGAACTTTGCCTGTAATAGATACTTAACAAATAAATGTTGGTTTATTTATATAACAGTCAATTTGTCATGGCCACCATGAAAAACAGGGATTGTATAATTTGAATACTCAAATAGTATGATATGCAGAGATGATGGATTGTGAAGTTGTCTGAATTTTCTCTTTGATTCATATAAGAATTAGTTAACGACTCTGTAGAAATACAACTTCTTTTTTTATTAAAATTTATTTGGGTGACAATGGTCAACACAACTATATAGTTCTCTATCTTCCTCCATCATGTCTCATTAGAGACAAGGGAGACCACTTCATGATGGTGTAGATGCCTGACCACTGTGCTGTACACTTGAAGCTGAAGCTGAATAATATTGTATGTCAAATATATATATATATATATATATATATATATATATATACACATATATATTCATATATATGATGTCAGAGAGACAATAGATTGGGGGAGGGGGGTTATCACTTTGTGAGGGGTGAAATGTCTAACTATTACATTGTTTTACACAGCTGAAACTAATTAAAAAAAACTACATAGGTTTCAAATGTACAATTCTATAATACATTGCCTATATATTGCATTATGTGTTCACCACCCAGAGTCAGTTCTTTCTTTCCATTCCAATATTGTCACACTTAGAATATATTCACAAGAAGCCTTGAACCTTTGATTGTTGCTTGCTGCATACTCATATATTGGAATGTGAATTTCCTTAGTATGTGGGCAATGCAAAAGTTAATATTGCCTGGACCAATACTGTAGAATTTTGTTTAGTGGTATTAATTGTAAATTTGAGCAGTTTTCTACTGAGACAGGAGCACTTATCTCCTGGAAATTGACAAGTATTATTAATTTCCTAGATTGTCCCTTCTTTTTAAAAGTTAAAGTCCTAAAACAGAAAAGGTTCCAAGAAGCATTTGGGAATGATTTTATATATGCCACTATATTTAATATTTGAGCAAGTTCAGTTCCTTTGTCTCTTCACTATGGATTGGATTTGCATATCATATAGTCTCCCCTCCATCCTGAACCCTACTTGAGCTGTGGAGGTTTGCAAGTGTCTCTAGCTTTGCCCTAAGTGCTGACATTGTCATGCTGTCATGTAGGGCACGGAACTGAAGAAGGAAGAATAGTTTGTTTTTTTTAATTTTAAATGTTCTTCTCAGAGTCAAACTGGAGAAGACAAAGCAAGCATGGTAGTGTTATGAAAATGGAAATATGAGGTTTTGTATAAATTCTCAGGGAAGGGTGAGACCTAGCTACTGTTAATAGTATCTAAGGAATGGTGATGCCTTCAGGTTATATCACATGTCAGATCTAATCTTTCTCTCCTACTTCCCAGGATTTATTGGTAAGGTTAAGAGAAAATCAGCAAACTTACTATTCCTTTTCCGCCAGTCTCTTACCTTGCTTTTATCCTGTCTGGATGGGGCTAAAATTATACTAAGTATATCAAAGAATTTACAAAAGTCAGACTAAAGTCCAAATAATTAGATTGAAACTGTCAACCAATTTTTGTTGGAGCGAATTCAATGCCAATAGGAATTCTCAGTTTGGGGTTCCGTGAAGAAGAAAACTATATTAAGTGCAAATAGCTCAATGGTGATATAGCACAGCTGTGAGAACAGCTCAATTGTGTTACAGCTCAATTAAGAGATAGCACAGCTGTTAAACAGCATGGCTCTGAAGCAGCCCCAGGCGAGTGCCTACTCTGGCTAGACAGCTGTGCTCTCTTCCACTTGCCCTTCTCCACTCTGGTCCAGCATCTTTGATATTTCATCTTCAGTGTTTCAGCTTCAGCCAAAGAAATACTGTCTTTAATGGAAAGGGAAAGTGCCCTCTTCCAGCCAGAGGGGACTGGATTATATAGACAGAAGTTCCTGCCCCTAGTCTCTAATTGATCCATCCCTACGCAAGAGAGGGCTCCAAATCCTTGCAGTTCGATTGGTCCAAATGGCACTGTCATGACTGCTCAGAATGAAGCAGCTGTGATTGGTTGGTGAAGATGCTGATGGGGATATACCTGTGCATCTCTGATTGGCCTGGGAAAGTCTTAGTCCTGCAGGTTGAAATACAATTCCAGGAATTCCTTTATAAGAACTGACTCAGATGTCAGGAACACAGTGCAGGCAGGCATTTCAGTGTAGGAGACAGGCAGTTCAGTGCAGGCTTCTCCTTGAAGAGCAGTTTATGTGAGAGGCCTCTGTTTAGAAATGGTTGCCTGCTTTTAAATTTGAGTCAAGTTAGCCTCTAGGAGCCCTTTTAGGTAGGTGTCTGTCGTGTGGGGAGACCTGCGGGGTCTCTGGTCCCGCTCCCTGCATAAGAACGCAGGATGTGGCTAGGCCAAAAAGGAACACCCACGGAGCCATAGGTAGGGGAGTCATACCACTATAGTCTCACTGGAGGCTGAATTCACACAACATGCGACCTGCTGTCTGCTTTTCTGCCAACCGACTGATTCCACTTGCTAGCTGTAATCCGCCTCTCTGCAATCCGCAATCCACACTCCGCTGCTTGCTAGCTCAGCCACCATCTTCTTGCTAGCCCCTATTTTCTGCTAGCGTAGCAACGGCAGTTATATTAGTGGCCAATGGCTCACTGGTTACAGCTGACGGCCAACTAGCCACAGCTGATGGCCATCCAATCACAGTTGATGGCCATTTACCACCTGAGCCAGCACCTTTCTATGTGAGGCCGAGAGTCTGGAAACTGCTCTCTGGGGCTCTGTCCCCACAGTGTCTTCTTTCTCAGAGTCCATAAAACTGTGTAACTCTGATATATATATTCTTTTTGTGCATCAGTTTCTTCATTTATAGAATAAACACAATGATGCCAATCCTGCATAATTCACAGAATTATCATATTCAAATGAAAGAAACAATATAGAATGAATTTATAAATTAAGTGCTACACAAATCTGAGGGATCATTATTCTCATTGTGATAATAAAGAGGCAGATGGTTTGTTCTGACTTCACAACCAAGGCCAGCAAGGTGATGAGGAAGGCTAAGTTTAGATTTGATTCCCTACCACTTCCTATTTTTGTCTCTCTATGCTTATTTTTTCTACCTCAACCTGAAGCCTATTTCTTTAAGACCATGTTCTTAGCTCCAGAGAAAAGACATTTGACCATCTCAGTCTAGCACAGTGAATAAGAGGATGAGGCTGGTTGACAGACATCTTAAATTTGAATCCTAGCTCTGTCACTGACTAGCTGTGTAGTCTTAGAGAAGTCACTTAACCTTTCTTTGCCTTAATTTCTTTGTCTATACAATGGTAATAATAATAATAGTAATATCCACAATAAGATTCTTGGGCTATACTTTTTACAGTTATAAAGCACTTTGAGGAGTCTGTGACACAGAATAAGTGCTCAATAAATGTTATTATCTTTTCTTATTAGCTGGTACAGATTATAAATGTGTTTACATAGGTTTCTTTGTACTGTGATAGAGAATACTGCAAGATTGAGTTAAAACAACTTCTGGCACATAGTAGGCACTCAGTAAAAAAGTTGTTGAATGATTTTAAAAGCCTTCAAGAGCTACCAGAATACATTTCAAACGGTAGACTTCTGTGTACTACAACTATGTGGAAGAGAAAATATTTTGGTCAGGGCTGTATTGATTAGCCTCACATTTCATTATGTAGGCACTTTCCTAAATAAACTGTAATATCAGTCTTCATCTCCCAATAATCACAGTAGAAATGGTAAAGTAATCCTGAGAATTATCCATCTCTGTGTCCATATAGTATTCTCTCAGAATATATAGAAATTTAAGTAGCTTCTTTTCTTTCCAAGTGGCTTACAAATAAGATTATAAAGGTTCTGGGACATGCAGTAACTAGAATGGTATTTCTCAAAGAGTAATCCATAAGCTGTCTATACCAGAACAAACTTGGTTGCATATTAAAAATTCAGATTCCTGGACCAACCTAAAGACATTTAAATTTTGGCCACCTGTGACAACAATGGACAAACCTAATGGACATTATACTAAGTGAAATAAGTCAGGCACAAAAAGACAAATCTTGCATAATCTCAATTATATGTGGAATCTAAAAAATGTCAAATATATATAAGCAGAGATTAGAAGGTTGTTACCAGGGGCTAGAGGGGTGAAGGAAATGGGGAGATGGTCAAAGGGTACAGAGTTGCAATTACGTAGCATTAAGAAGCCTAGAGAATTGTGTTGTACAGCATGATGACTATAGTTCATAATACTGTATTGATTACTGAAAATATGCTAAAAGAGTAGATTCCAGGTGCTCACATCAATCAAAAATATCATGGCAACTATGAAAGTAGATGGCATGTTAACTAGCTTCACTATAGTAATCATATAAGTATATATACAGAGGGTACCATAAAAATGTATGCACATTTTAACAAAGGAAAAAAACTATTAAAATTGTAATAGTCAATATATTCTGATAACAAAAGATGAATACAAGTCGTGTTTGACTTCTGCAATTACAAGAGGTGCTCAAAGGGGTTACCATCAGCGTCCAGTTCTGATTATAGTGAACTACTGTTTGAGCAACGTTAACAAAAGTGCCCACTTGTATACGTTTTTTGGCTCCCACAGTGCATATATATATATATTTACATATGAATATATATTACATTATATATTATATATAATCATGTTGTGTACATCAAATATATACCAATTTTATTTAAACTTTTATTTAAATTTTTAAAAAGAAATTTTGGCCAGAATTGGGCCCAGGAATCTGCATCTAAAAATAATTTGGGAGCTATTGAAATAGAGAATATTTTTTTCACCAGATAGGGCTACCTGGGACTAATAACTTTATTCTATTGATAACTTTGCATACTCCATTTAAGAATTATATTGCTGTGTTACCCCACTGCCTTTGCAAAACATTTGTTAACTGTTGAGCAAATCACAGGTTATATTTGGTTTATACAGAGGATTTCTTTCAAATTACTTAAGAAATTATGGTTCCAGATCCCCCCAAATTAATTGCATTTGCAAATTTCAAATAAAAACTTTCAACATCTAACAAAGAAACCTCCAGTTTTGAACAAATACTCCAAAAGATTCTAATGTAGGTGATTAGCACACAGGATTTGAGAAAAAAAACTGCACTTAAAAGATGGAATACATTTAATATTTATTAGTTTTTACTGCTATTTTCCTTTCCTTGCATGGCAATGCAGGAAATATGATAAAATACTTTTTAAATGCATTCAGAGGTTTTGTAATATCTATGAATAAGGTTCCATTCTCATAAGCTCTCAGACTGTCCACATAAAGAACTAGGAAGGACTGAATGAAAATGGCCTATCTGCTAAATTATCTAATATGTCCATGTCTCCATTAATAAAAGTCTTAAAGTTACTGTCACAGGCTATGAAAGAATCCTTCCTACTGGGCTTTGGCACAATAGGCCTGGATCAAAGGAGCAAAAGTACCAAAGTGATTTGAGCACATGATGATTTTAGGGGGTGATTCATACTGTTGATATATCACAACAATAAAGTACATGCTGTGTACTATCCATGGAACAGGAGGGAACAGCCAAGATTAAATAAGATAAATTTCAATAGAGAGTAGCAATATATTAGGAAAAAATCCACCCCCTAACTGAAAAATTTATTTCCAGGAGCCTCAAATTTAATTTAATTGTTTTTTTTTTTCTATATATGTCTACTTAAAAGACTCTTTAGATGGTGTTGGCTCACTGAGACTGTAAACAAATAATTAGATCAAATTTCAAATTCCTCCTAGAAGTAATTCATTTAAACACACACAAAAATACACTGAGGCACAGGCACAGCCATTTTTGTTTTGTGTTTAGTGTTAGAGGCTGAGGAAAAGTGCAGCAGTTGCTACTTGAATTGAGAAAAAGATCTGTTTTGCCTAATTCATCCCAAATATTTCTCCGAGAAACAAACGTGAGTTGTCCTCATTAAATATTTATGATTTGAAGATATAATGGATGCTACTGTTGTAAATATAATCTATGAAGAAATAATTTGTGCTATGTTGGCATGTTTGTTCAAACAGGGTATCTGTCCTTAAATAAGATTTGAAACAAATTGATGCATGCTGGATAGGGTAGAGGATACTCAAAAGGCCTTGATTTCTTGGACAAGATCAAAGTCTTCTTTGGTCAATCAATGGCTTCTGTTCAGTGGCCATGGATGCACAGTGGGTTACATAATATGTCATTAATACATATGACCATTTATGAATCTCAAAGTATGATTTCTTCTTGTTTGCACATATTTTTAGTTTTGGGTGTTTTGGGCACTGTACTTCATATGTAATTCAGGGCTAAAGAAATCTAGGTGGTTCATAACATAATAACTGGCATCTTCTAAAAGTGCATAAGCAAATTATTTACTTTCAGAGCACAGCCCCAGTTCTCCAAGGGTAAAATGATAACATCTCATTATAGCTGTAAGGTGCTTCATGATTTAGAATGTAATTCAATATGCACTATCTTTCTTGATTCTTGAAGCAATTGTATAGAGTAGACAGAATAGACTAGACAAGTTAGGTATTAGTATTTAATTTTACAGATTAAGATATCAAGTCTCAGCAATTTATGACATGCCTCAATTCATATAATGATAATTAACAGATGGGAATAAAATTCAGATTTTCTAATCCCTAGTTGACCTTTGTCTTCATATCTATAATTCATGCTACACTAAAGAAGAAAGGAGAAATTATTGTCTCTGTTCTCACATGTAATTGCTTTAAAAATATAGAGAAATCATGGTTTTACTTTATGTCTTATTAAATTATACTTTTTGAAAACATGGAGTCCTGAATTCAACTGAAAGAACATTTTCATCCAAGGTTTATTATGCTTGTTCTTCTAACCATTAAAGAGACAATTAATAGTGAAAGAAGGTGTAGATGCTAATGTTATTAAAGTGAATGTGCGAATCCCCACTACTTGACCTCAGAGTTCACAAGACAGTTTATTTACTCTTCTTTGGCTTTGGAGAGAAGTTTAGAAACTCATCAAATGTGAAGGATGCAGATTCTATATTCTTGGTAGCCTCTGCAGCCTACTCCATAGTTTCATATACCAGAGGTGTTCAATAACTTGAATTGAGTGTGGCTTATTAATTTATTAACAAGTACTGAATTTAATGCACTGGGCACACTCCACGGTCAAGTCTAGAACAAAGAAAATAGTAACATCCACCAGTTCCATTAGCTTGTTTTTAATATTTTCTCTTGGAAAATTGAGCCTAGTTTCAAATTCCAGGAGTAGACATTCTTTTTTTTTTTTTTAATTTATTGGGGTGACAATTGTTAGTAAAATTACATAGATTTCAGGTGTACAATTCTGTATTACATCATCTATAAATCCCATTGTATGTTCACCACCCGGAGTCAATTCTCCTTCCATCACCATATATTTGATCCCCCTTACCCTCATCTCCCACCTCCCACCCCCCTTACCCTCTGGTAACCACTAAACTATTGTCTGTGTCTATGAATTCTTGTTTCTCATTTGTTTGTCTTGTTCTTTTGTTGTTTTTGGTTTATATACCACATATCAGTGAAATCATATGGTTCTCTGCTTTTCCTGTCTGACTTATTTCGCTTAGCATTTGTGGGGACAGAGCCCCAGAGAACAGTTTCCAGGCTCTCGGCCTCATGTGGAAAGGTGCTGGCTCAGGTAGTAGATAGCCATCAGCTGTGGCTGGTTGGCCGTAGGCTGTAACCATTGAGCCATTGGCCACTAATATAACTGCCACGGCTACCAAGGGAAGTCGAGGAGAGAGGAAGAGACTGAGGGAGAGTAGAGGAGAGTCGGTTGGTTGGCAGCAAAGCGGACAACAGGTTGCACGTCGTGTAAACCCAGCCTCCAGTGAGACCATAGTGGTATGACTTCCCTACCTATGGCTCCGTGGGTGTTCCTTTTTGGCCTAGCAATATCCTGCGTTCTTGTGTGTGGAGTGGGACCAGAGACCCCGCAGGCGTGACAACTGGTCCAGCGAGCAGAGTCCCCCGCACGACAGCACTATACTCTCAAGATCCATCTATGTTTTCACAAATGTTCCTATATCATCTTTTCTTACCGCCGAATACTATTCCATAGTGTATATATACCACAACTTCTTTATCCATTCATCTATTGAAGGACATTTTGGTTGTTTCCATGTTTTGGCCACCGTAAACAAAGCTGCAATGAACATTGGAGCACACGTGTCTTTATGTGTAGATGTTTTCAGATTTGTAGATACCCAGGAGAGGGATTGCTGGGTCATATGGTAATTCTATTCATAATTTTTTGAGGAACCTCCACACTGCCTTTCATAATGGCTGCACCAGTCTGCATTCCCACCAACAGTGTATGAGGGTTCCTTTTTCTCCACAGCCTCTCCAACACTTGTTACTATTTGTCTTGTTGATGATAGCCATTCTGACTGGGGTGAGGTGATATCTCATTGTGGTTTTTATTTGCATTTCTCTGATAATTAGTGATATTGAGCATGTTTTCATATGTCTATTTGCCATTTGTATGTCCTCTTTGGAGAAATGTCTCTTCAGGTCGTCTGCCCATTTTTCAATTGGGTTGTTTGTTTTTTTGTTGTTGAGTTTCATGAGTTCCTTGTATATTTTGGATATTAGCCCCTTATTGGAGGCACTATTTGCAAAAATCTTCTCCCAATCAGTTGGTTGCCTCTTTATTTTGTCGATGGTTTCTTTTGCTGTGTAGAAGCTTTTAAGTTTCATATAGTCCCATTCGTTTATTTTAGTATTTACTTCCATTGCCTTTGGAGTGAAATTCATAAAATGCTCTTTGAACCCAAGGTCCATGAGTTTAGTACCTATGTTTTCTTCTATGCAGTTTATTGTGTCAGGTCTTATGCTTAAGTCTTTGATCCATTTTGAATTAATTTTGGTACATGGTGACAGATAGCAGTCCAGTTTCATTCTTTTGCACGTGGATTTTCAATTCTCCCAGCACCATTTATTGAAGAGGCTGTCTTTCCTCCATTGTATATTTTTAGCTTCTTTGTCAAAAATCATCTGCCCATATTTATGTGGTTTTATTTCTGGGTTCTCAATTCTGTTCCATTGGTCTATGTGTCCGTTTTTCTGCCAATACCACGCTGTTTTGATTATTGTAGCCCTGTGGTACAAGCTAAAGTCAGGGAGTGTGATACCTCCAGCATTGTTCTTTTTTCTTAAAATTGCTTTGGCTATTCGGGGTCTTTTGTGGTTCCAAACAAATCTGATGATTTTTTGTTCTATTTCATTAAAAAATGTCATTGGGATTTTGATGGGGATTGCATTAAATCTGTATATTGCTTTGGGTAATATGGCCATTTTAACTATGTTGATTCTTCCAATCCATGAACACGGAATGTCTTTCCATTTCTTTGTGTCTTCTTCAATTTCTTTCAAAAATGTCTTATAGTTTTAAGCATATAGGTCCTTTACATTCTTGGTTAAGTTTATTCCTAGGTATTTTATTATTTTTGCTGCAATTGCAAAAAGAATTGTTTTTTGTATTTCTTTTTCTGAGATTTCATTGGTAGTATATAGGAATGCAATGGACTTTTCCACGTTGATTATGTAGCCAGCAACTTTACTGTATTCGTTGATTGTTTGTAACAGCTTTTTGGTGGAGTCTTTAGGGTTTTCTATATATAGCATCATGTCATCTGCAAAGAGTGATAATTTAACTTCTTCATTCCCAATTTGGATGCCTTTTTTTTCTTCTCTTGCCTAATTGCTCTGGCAAGGACTTCCAACACTATGTTGAAAAGCAGAGGTGACATGGGACAGCCCTGTCGTGTTCCTAAACATAGAGCAAAGGCCTTCAGTTTTTCACCATTAATTATGAGATTAGCTGAGGGCTTGTCATACATGGCCTTTATTATGTTAAGGTATTTTCCTTCAATATCTATTTTATTAAGTGTTTTAATCATAAATGGATGTTGTATCTTGTCAAATGCTTTTTCTGTATCAATTGATATAATCATATGATTTTTGACCTTTTTTTTGTTTATCTGATGTAACACATTGTTGGATTTACGGATGTTGAACCATCCTTGTGCCCCGGGGATGAACCCCACTTGGTAGTGATAAATTATCTTTTTAATGCATTGTTTTATTCGATTTGCTAGAATTTTGTTTAGGATTTTTGCATCTGTATTCATCAGAGATATTGGTCTGTAGTTTTCTTTTTTTGTGTTGTCCTTACCAGGTTTTGGTATCAGGGTAATGTTGGCCTCATAAAATGAGTTAGGGAGTACTGTCTCTTCTTCAATTTTTTGGAAGAGTTTGAGCAGGATTGGTATTATATCCTCTTTGAAGGTTTGGTAGAATTCAGTATTGAATCCATCTGGTCCCGTACTTTTGCTTTTGGGAAGGTTTTGGATGACTGATTCAATTTCATTACTGGTGATCAGTCTGTTTAGATTTCCCAGTTCTTCCTGGTTCAGCCTTGGAAGGCTATATGTTTCTAAGAACTTGTCAGTTTCTTCTAGGTTATTGAATTTGGTGGCATATAGTCCTTCATAGTATTCTTGGATGATCCTTTGTATTTCTGTGGTGTCTGTGATAACGTCCCCTTTTTCATTTCTGATTTTATTAGTGTCTTCTCTCTTTTTATTTTAGTGAGTCTAGTCAAGGGTTTGTCAATTTCCTTAATCTTTTCAAAGAACCAGCTCTTTGTCACATTAATTTTTTCTATTGTCTTTTTGTTCTCTATTTCATTTACTTCTGCTCTGATTTTTGTTACTTTCTTTCTGCTGTTGACCTTGGATTTCACTTTTTCTTCTTTTTCTAGTTCTTTAAGGTGTAACATGAAGTTATTTATTTGGGATTTTTCCTGTTTCTTGAGATAGGCCTGTACTGATATAAATTTCCCTCTTAAAACTATTTTACCTACATCCCCCAAATTTTGGTAGGATGTATTTTCATTGTCATTTGTTTCTATGTATCTTTTACTGTCCTCTAATTTCTTCTTTGACCCAGTCGTTCTTGAAAGTATGTTCTTTAATCTCAATGTATTTGTTTTTTTTCCTGCTTTCTTTGCACTCAATATCCAATTTCAAAGTCTTGTGATAAGAGAATATGCTTGGTATGATTTCAATCTTCTTTAATTTGCTGAGGCTGATTTTATGTCCCAATATATGGTCTATCCTTGAGAATGTTCCATGTACACTAGAAAAGAATGTATAGTCTGATGTTTTAGGATGTAGTGCTCTATATGTGTCAATTATGTCCATTTCATCTAATGTGTCTTTTATGGCTGCTATTTCGTTATTTATTTTCTGTTTGGATGATCTATCCATAGCTTTCAATGATGTAGTTAAGTCCCCTAGTATAATTCTGTTTTGCTCAATTTCTCCCTTTTGTTCTGTTAGTAGTTGCTTGGTATATTTCGGTGCTACCTGATTGGGAGCATAAATATTGATGACTGTTATGTCTTCTTGTTGTATAGTCCCCTTTACCATTATGAAATGTCCATCTTTGTGTCTTGTTAACTTTTTCATCATGAAGTCTGTTTTATCTGATATCATTATGGCTACACGTGATTTTCTCTGGGTACCATTTGCTTGGAGTGTCAATTTCCACCCTTTCTCTTTGAGTCTATGCTTGTCCTTGTAGCTGAGATGTGTCTCTTGGAGACAGCATATGGTTGGGTTTAGTTTTTTGATCCAATCTGCTACTCTGTGCCTTTTCATTGGTGAGTTCAGTCCATTTATATGTAAGGTGATTATTGATATGTGAGGATTTCCTGTCATTCTTCCATCTGTGTAATTTCCAGCTTTCTATCTTCGATGTCACTGATTCTTTCCTCCATCTGGTCAACTCTACTACCTAAGTTGGTTATTTCATTCTTCATTTCTTCTATTCAGTTCTTAGTCTCCAGAAATTCTATTTGGTTCCTTTTTAAAATGTCAATCTCTTTCATAAAATGCTCATGTTGTTCTTTGATTGTGTTTCTGAGTTCATTAAACTGCCTTTCTGTGTTTTCTTGCATCTCGTTGAATTTTTTCAGAACTGCAATCTTGAATTCTCTGTCGTTTAAGTCACATATTTCCATATCTCTACGTTCCTTTTCTGGAGACTTTTCACTTTCTTTCTGAGCTGTCTTGTTGCCTTGGTTATTCATGGCAATTACTGATTTATTATTTCTCTTCCTGGACATCTACAGGAGTGGGTTTTGCAACAGGTTGACAGGAAGAGGTCTTTCTTTTGTTTTTCAGTACTTGTTGGTGGAATGTTTTATTTTCTCTCCGACTGACTGCAGCCTTTTATTTCTCTCACAGGGTAGTGCTATGTTTTCTCTGCACTATTCTAGCTTCTCACACAATGGGGACATTCCCTGGGAGATGGGCTTCTCCTCTGTTAATAGTTCACCTGGGTCACAGAGCACAGTGTACTTGTGGGTCTGCGGAGAGCTTTTGAAGTTCCAAAGCTCTTCCTGCACCAGATTCAGAATCCATGTTTCAGCAGTTCTGCTTACTCCTGCAGGGATATTCTCAGATAGGTTGGGCCAGGGGCGGGTGAGTTGTGAGAGTTGGACCAGAGCAATGGCAGCGACCACCACCACAGCAGGTCCCGCCTTCACAGCTACCTCTCCTCTGCCGGAACCAGATGGGCTGCAAATCTGTGTCTTCAGTCCACAGTTCCCAGGACAGCAAACACTCTGCTCTTTCGATCCGACACCACCACTGCCCCGCCTTTATCACCGGACAGGAGGGGGCTGGGCGATCTCCGGGAGGGCAGGCAGGGGGCGTCCATTCCCAGCACCCAAGGCCTCAGCTCTGTGCTCAGCAGTGAGGGCCCAAACCACCGTTTTCAGCTCTCCTTCCCCAGTCCCCATCCCGAGGTCTCTGCTGTGAGCGCTTGACCCAGCCGTGTCACATGCTGCCCCCTCAGCCCTGCGGGCCACAATCGGAGCCCCAGCAGTCCATGTTCCTCCCCCTCCTGCAGCCACAGCAGTTCCGGGGTGCAGGGAGCCCGGAGCACTGAGCCAGGTCTGCGCCCTGCGCCCGTCTGTGGGGCTCCGTCTCCACACGTACCCCACCTCCCCTGCCCACGCGACTCGCCCACTTTTCAGTGAATTCAGTAGTGGGCCTCTTCGTCTTTCCCATCTGCTGTGCAGGGAGTCCTTTGTGGAGTTATTGTTCGATTAGTTGTAAATTCCAGGGGAGCTTTACAGAGGCTCACCTCACACCGCCATTTGATCACAATTGATATTCTTATTCAGAATATTATTTTGTGTCCTGGATATCAAGAGAGACAGGCACATGATCACCCCCAAATAAATTTTTTTTGTTGTTTCTATCTTACAACTTTGTTACGGATGTTTTCACCAATATACAAATAAGAGGGAAAATTACAGTACAAGTCTCTCAGATTCCAACTGTTGGAGAAAATCTAATTTAGTTCAACAAGATAACAAAGGTTTAAAGTTTCTTTGTAAACTCCCATACATTTTATACCTTTAATATGTATCTTTCGTGAAAGCTGAATTATATTTTTAAAAATAATTTTGTGTTTTATTTTTTCACAGGAAAATGAATCACTTACCTTTGTGTATTTTAACATTTATTTAAGAAAATAAGCCACCTCACAGTTCCACCAGGTTTTATTGTTATTATTTATTAGAGAATCTCCTCTAAAGGAGTATATGTGATGTCTCTTCAAGATATGGTAGGAAGCATCACCAAGAATTATTTTAAAAAAGAAAAAATAAATTGTGTAATAAAAGGTAAGGCAGATGGGGAAAAAATAAAAAGAATTCTGATAGTGAAGATGACCATTGGAAAAGGTTAGAATTGAAAGAAGACCCCATAATTTGACCTAATTATAGATTACTAAACCTTTTGAAAAATCTTAGAAGTTTGCCTTGCCAGTATGGCTTAATTGCAATTAGTTTCTTTATTTGAAGTAAAATGTACTTAAAACCTGCACTTAGAAAAGATGTAAAACAGGTGAAAAAGTATAACATTTAATGTCTATTCATCTAAAATATATATTCCTATATACCAGGATCCTGTACAGTGTCAAATAAAACAAGTAATTAGTTTGTCTCTAAGAGTGAACAGTTCAAATGCTAACATCATGCCAGCCATGATTAAGAATGATACAGCACATTATCATTGTCAACACTATTCAGCCAATGTAAACCTTAGTTAGAAATGTACTTGTCAGAGAAAAATGCTCCTTTGATTTCTATTACACTTTCCCAGTAATTGCTGTCATCAGTGGCAGGTTATTATTACCGTTGAATAGAGCTTCAGTAATTACTTTTGCATAGATTCTAACAGCTTTTACATTGAAGGATATTCTGACACTTTGAATACTCTTGAGAACAATTACCTTTTTCCTGGTTAACACTGATTCAGGAAAATTAAAAATTGAATCTGTTCAGAGGAAACACTTATGTGTGTCACCAATAGGTAGGCTATTACAAAAAAAAAAGTGTAAATTCCAGAATGACTTAGAAATTTTTTAAAAGTTACTTTTCATTTATGTATTTTTATTAAATTTATTGGGGTTACATTGATTAGTAAAATTACATAGGTTTCAAGTGTACAATTCTATAATACATCATCTATATATCACATTGTGTGTTCACTACCCAGAGTTAGTTCTCTTTCCATCACCATATATTTGACTCCCTTTACCTTCGTTTCCCACCTCCCTCCCCATTACCCTCTCTTACCACTAAACTATTCTCTCTGTCTATGAGTTATTGTTTGTCTTGTTCATCTTTTGTTTTTAGCTTTATATCCCACATATAAGTGAAATCACATGGTTCTCAACTTTTTTTGTCTGACTTATTTCACTTAGCATGATAATCTCAAGATCCATTCATGTTGTCACAAATGTCAGTATTTCATCTTTTCTTACGGCCAAGTAATATTCCATTGTATATGTTTACCACATCTTGTTTATTCAGTCATCTATGGAAGGACACTGGTGGTTTCCATGTCTTGGCCACTATAAATAAAGTTGCAATGAACATCAGAGCACATATCTTTAAAGATGAATATTTTCCAATTTTTGGGTAGATACCCAGAAGAGGAATTGCTGGATTGTAATTCTATTCTTAATTTTTGAGAAACTTCCATATTGTTTTCCATAGTGGCTATACCAATTTACATTCCCACCAGTAGTGTATTCAGGAAAATCAGCATTAAGGGAAATATAGATCATATTGGTTAGAATAATGATAAACTATGTGGAATGTTTGAAGAGAGTCCTCTGATCAATTACTAACAGAAACTACTGTGCTGGTATGATGTGGAAAATGCATGCATGAGGAAAGTGTAGACATTATAATTGACATATATATATATATATATATATATATATATACTTACAAGGTCTGACAATTAAGTTCATTAACTTGTTGTAATGATGTTGCTAACCTTTTTGATATAAAAGGAATTATTCATTATGAATTTGTACCAACTGGACAGTTAAACAAGTTAATTATTTGGAAGTTTTTAAACGGCTGCATGAAAATGTTAGATGACGTGAACTTTTCACCAACAGTTCATGGTTCTTGCATCTCAACAATTCACCAGCTCATACAGCACTGTTTGTGAGGGAGTTTTTCGCCAGTAAACAAATAACTGTATTGGAACACCTTCCCTACTCATCTGATTTGACCCCCAATTACTTCTTTCTTTACCTGAAGATAAAGGAAGTATTGAAAAGAAGACATTATGATGACATTCAGGACATAAAAGGTAATATGACGACAACTCTGATAGCCATTCCAAAAAAAGAGTCCAAGGGGTATACTTCAAAGCTGACCATAGTGATACTCAGCAATGAGATATGTAGCACTTTTTCTAGGATGAGTTGACGATCTTAATTGTCAGACCCTGTATATTTACCTATGCATATGACTAAAAAATGCCTTGGAGACAAAAATACAGGCACATGCTTACGTCTTTCACACAGTGAAAATATATTTTTAATGGATTTGCATTTTATGACATTAAAGTTGTCTGCTTATGCAAAAAGAAAAGAATTGATGCAATTAGCCAGAACATATAGGACGATTTTGTTGCAAGTTTTTGAAAAATCTAGATAATTGAGACCCAAAATTGGGAGATGTAAAGCATTCAGAGTCACTTAAATTCTCTATTCAGTATTGTGGCACACGCTTAAAAATGCCCAAAGTACACAATCATATTTGAAATCTTCTTTTCATATTAACTTGTACAATTAAGCATGACCTTCAGAAGTTATTTGTAAATGAAGGCAAAAAACAGAAAGTAAAACAAGAATCTGGAGAGGACGTATTCAAAATGGCGGCATGAGGTGAGCCTCTGTAAAGCTCCCCTGGAATTTACAACTAATCGAACAATAACTCCACAAAGGACTCCCTGCACAGGAGACAGGCAAGACGAAGAGGCCCACTACTGAATACACCTAAAGGTGAGCAAATCGTGCGAGCTGGGGAGGAGGGAAGGGAGAAGTGCGGAGACAGAGTCGTGTGGGTGCAGGACGCAGACCTAGCTCAGTGCTACGAGGTCGCTGCATCCCGGAACTACAACAGCTGTGGGAGAGGGAAGAACTGGGACTGCTAGGGCTCCGATTATGGCCCACAGGGCTGAGGGGGCACCATATAACATGGCTGAACCCAATGGTCATGGCAGAGAACTCGGAGTAAAGACTGAGGGAAGAAGGCTGAAAACGGTGGTTTAAGCCCTCACTGTGGAGCACAGAATGGAAGCCTTAGGCACTGAGACTAGCCGCCCCATTCCTATCCTCCCAAGCTTGCCCCGCCACCACCTGCCCTGTGCTAGAAGCGGAACAGTAGCAGTGTCAGATCAAAAGAACAGAATATTTGCTGTTCTGAGACCTAAGGACTGCAGACACAGATTTGCAGCACAACTAGTTCTGGCAAAGGGAAGGGAACTGTGGAAGCAGGACCGGCTGTGGTGGTGGTAGCTGCCATTCCTGTGGGCCACCTCTCACAACTCACACCACCCCTGGCCCCACCTATCTGGGCGGATCCCTGCAGGAGTAAACAGAACTGCTGAAAATAACGGGCTCTGAATCTGGTGCAGGAAGAGCTTTGGAACTTCAAAAGCTCTCCCCATACCTACACAGACACTACCCCCTGTGACCCAGGCGAACTATTAACAGAGGAGAAGACCATCTTACAGGGAATCCCCCCAATTGTGTGAGAAGCAGGAATAATGCAGAGAAAACATAGCACTACTGTGTGAGACAGAAAAAAAAGTCTGCAGTCAGAGAGAAAATAAAACATTCTACCAACAAGTACTGGAAAACAAAAGAAAGACCACTTCCTATCAACCTGTTCCAGAAGTCACTCTTGTAGATGTATAGGAACATAAAGAATAAATCAGTAATTGCCATGAATAACCAAGGCAACAAGACAGCTCAGAAAGAAAGTGAAAAATCTCCAGAAAAGGAACTTAAAGATATGGAAATATGTGAATTAAATGACAGAGAATTCAAGTATGCAGTTCTAAAAACACTCAACGAGATGCAAGAAAACACAGAAAGGCAGTTTAATGAACTCAGAAACAGAATCAAAGTACAGCATGAGCATTTTACGAAAGAGATTGAAATTTTAAAAAAGAACCAAATATAATTTCTGGAGATTAAGAACTCAATAGAGGAAATTAAGAATGAAATAACCAGTTTATGTAGTAGAGTTGACCAGATGGAGGAAAGTATCAGTGTCATTGAAGACAGAAACCTGGAAATTTCACAGATAGAAGAAAAAAGAGACTTGAGATTTAAAAGAAATGAAAGAACTCTACAATAACTTTCTGACTCCATCAGAAAGAGCAATATAAGGGTAATGGGCATACCAGAAGGAGAAGAAAGAGAAAGGGAACAGAGAATATTTTCAAACAAATTGTTGATGAGAACTTCTCAAACTTTTGGACAGAACTGGACCCTCGAATCCAAGAAGCATATAGAACACCTAATTACCTCAATCCAAACAGGCCTTATCCAAGGCACAATGTATTCAAGTTGTCTAAAATCAATGACAAAGAAAGAATCCTCAAGGCAGCCAGGGAAAAGAAGACGGTAACCTACAAAGGAAAGCCCATTAGATTATCATCAGATTTTTCAGCAGAAACTCTACAAGCCAGGAGGGAGTGGAACCAAATATTCAAACTATTGAAAGAGAGAAATGATGAGCGAGGAATAATATATCCAGCAAAGATATCCTTTAGATATGAAGGAGGGATAAAGACCTTTCCAGACACACAGAAGCTGAGGGAATTTTCTAATACACGACCTGCATTACAAGAAATACTAAAGGAGGCTATTTGACCACCATCAACAGGGACAATTTGTGACAGACAAAACATAAAAAGGGGGAGAGTAAATGCCTGAACTGGAATATGGGAATGGAGAAAGTCAGCGTGCTGAAGAAAATGGAATACTCTAAATATCAAAATTTCTTTTACATAAACTTAAGGGTAACCACTCAAAAAAAAATCCAGAACTGAAATATTTACTGTAATAAAAGAAGAAACAGAGGAAAACATCATAGAATACCACCACACAGAAATAATAGACAACAACAAAAAGGCAAAGAAACAATGGAGACACAGCCTTACCAGAAAACTAAAGATAGAATGACAGGAAATCCTCATATCAAAAATCACCCTAAATGTAAATGGACTGAACTCACCAATGAAAAGTCACAGAGTAGCAGATTGGATGAAAAAACTAAACCCAACCATATGCTTTCTCCAAGAGACACATCTCAGTTACAAGGACAAGCATAGACTCAAAGTGAAAGGGTGGAAATTGACACTCCAAGCAAATGGTACCCAGAGAAAATCAGGTGTAGCCATAATGATATCAGATGAAACAGACTTCAGGGTGAAAAAATAACAAGAGACAAAGATGGACATTTCATAATGTTAAAGGGGAGTATATACAAGAAGACATAACAGTCATCAATATTTATGACCCCAATCAGGGAGCACTGAAATATGCCAAGCAACTACTAACAGAACTAAAGGGAGAAATTGACCAAAACACAATTATACTATGGGACTGATATACATCATTGACAGCTATGGATAGATCATCCAAACAGAAAATAAATAACGAAATAGCAGCCCTAAATGACACATTAGATGAAATGGACATAATTCACATATATAGAACACTTTGTCCTAAAACATCAGACTATACATTCTTTTCTAGTGTACATGGAACATTCTCAAGGATAAACCATATATTGGGACATAAAATTAGCTTCAGAAAATTTAAGAAGATTGAAATCATACCAAGTATATTTTCTGACCACAAGTCTTTGAAATTGAATATCAACTACAAAAAGAAAGCAGGAAAAAACACAAACATATGGAGATTAAACAACATACTTTTAAAGAACAACTGGGTCAAAGAAGAAACTAGAGGAGAGATCAAAAGATACATAGAAACGAATGACAATAAAAATACATCCTACCAAAATTTTGGGGATGCATCAAAAGCAATTTTAATGGGGGAGTTTGTGTCATTATATACTTATTTCAAGAAACAAGAAAAATCCCAAATAAACAACCTCACGTTACCCCTTAAAGAACTAGAAAAAGAAGAAGAAGTGAAATCCAAGGTCAGCAGAAGAAAGGAAATAACAAAAATCAGAGCAGAACTAAATGAAATAGAGAACTAAAAGACAATAGAAAAAAATAATGTGACAAAGAGCTGGTTCTTTGAAAAGATTAACAAAATTGACAAACCCTTGACTAGACTCACTAAGATAAAAAGAGAGAAGACACTAATTAACAAAATCAGCAATGAAAAAGGGGAAGTTATCACTGACACCACAGAAATACAAAGGATCATCCAAGAATACTATGAAGGACAATATGCCACCAATTTCAATAACCTAGAAGAAATTGACAAGTTCTTAGAAACATATAGCCTTCCAAGGCTGAACCATTAAGAACTGGAAAATCTAAACAGACCGATCACCAGTAACGAAATTGAATCAGTCATCCAAAACCTTCCCAAAAGCAAAAGTACGGGACCAGATGGCTTCAATACTGAATTCTAAAACCTTCAAAGAGGATCTAATACCAATCCTGCTTAAACTCTTCCAAAAAATTGAAGAAGAGATAGTACTCCCTAACTTATTTTGTGAGGCCAACATTACCCTGATACCAAAACCTGGTAAGGACAACACAAAAAAAAAAAAAAAAAAAAAAAAAAAGAAAAAACTACAGACCAATATCTCTGATTTAATACAGATGCAAAAATCCTAAATTAAATTCTAGCAAATCAAATACAACAATGCATTAAAAAGAGTAATTATCACGACCAAGTTGGGTTCATTCCTGGGGCACGAGGATGGTTCAAAATCTGCCAATCCATCAATGTGATACATCACATAAACAAAATAAAGGACAAAAGTCATATGATTATATCAATTGATGCAGAAAAAGCATTTGACAAGAAACAACATCCACTTATGATTAAAACACTTAATAACATAGGTATAGTAGTAAAATACCTTAAAATAATAAAGGCCATATATGACAAGCCCTCAGTTAATCTCATAATTAATGGTGAAACACTGAAGCCCTTTGCTCTATGTTCAGGAACATGACAGGGCTGTCCCTTATCACCTCTGCTTTTCAACATAGTGTTGGAAGTCCTTGCCAGAGCAATCAGGCAAGAGAAAGAAATAAAAGGCATCCACATTGGGAATGAAGAAGTTAAATTGTCACTCTTTGCAGATGACATGATGCTATATATAGAAAACCCTAACGACTCCACCAGAAAGCTATTAGAAACAATCAACGAATACAGTAAAGTTGCTGGCTACAAAATCAACGTAGAAAAGTCCATTGCATTCCTATATACTAACAATGAAATCTCAGAAAAAGAAACACAAAAAACAATTCTTTTTGCAATTGCAACAAAAAGAATAAAATACCTAGGAATAAACTTAACCAAGGATATGAAGGACCTATATGCTGAAAACTATAAGACATTTTTGAAGGAAATTGAAGAAGACACAAAGAAATGGAAGGACATTCCATGTTCATGGATTGGAAGAATCAACATAGTTAAAATGGCCATATTACCCAAAGCAATATACAGATTTAATGCAATCCCCATCAAAATCCCAGTGGCATTTTTTAAAGAAAAAGAACAAAAAATTATCAGGTTTGTTTGGAATCACAAAAGACCCCGAATAGCCAAAGTAATCTTAAGAAAAAAAGAACAATAGTGGAGGTATCACACTCCCTAACTTTAGCTTGTACTACCGGCCTACAATAATCAAAACATTTGAAAAAAGACAGGAAAGAATATATCTCTTGGAAGATGAAATGAAGAATAAGAGGAGGGATAGAAAATAGGAATGATAGCTTGGAGCCATAGAAATGGTGGCAGTGAGGTGGGCTTCTTGAGTTCTCCCCTGGAAGTTACCATAAATTGCACATCTATAACTCATCAGATGTGTTATCACTATAGCACATCTCTGCTCATCGCGCAGAACAGCTAAGAGACTCACAGGAGGATTACCTGAAGGTGGGGAACGTGGGTGAGTAGGGGAAGAGGGAAAGGAAAGGTGTGGAGATGCAGCCTGCATCTCTGGCTGTGGAGACACGGGACCCCAGGACACAGACCAGAGATCCCAAAAGCCCCACAGAGATCCCTCCCTGTGCCCCACAGTCCTGCCGAAAGCTCAGCATAGAGGATGGCAGTGCCCAGGGTTCAAGGCAGAAACCTCAGTGAGAACTGTTGCTGGGCTCTCTCAGTCAGACAGATAACAAACTCCATACCTCGGCCCCTCCCCCACTCTCCCACAGCCCTTCCAGAGTCTTAAGGTGATCCCTGAATGGAGGAGTAGTGCCAGATTACAGAGGATCTGTAGCTCTCAAGATCTGGAAAAAGCCGGTTTGCAACTGTGACCTAGGAAAGAGGCTGGGATAAGTGTGACACTGCTGGGCTGTGTCTGCCTACCCAGCCCCCACCTTTTCTGCGCGGCTCCCAGCAGGGCAATTACACAAGCAGAGGTCAGCAGCAGGTGGCAGAGGCAGCTCTGGGCTTTTAGCAACTCAGAAATCACACACCATCCATGCCCTGTCCCCACTGGAAGAAGTGCCCTACGACACAGGAGAGCTGCACACAGGGAAGAAGCCCACTTCCTGGTGGCTGACTATGGTGCTCTCAGTGCATGTTTGTGCAGGTGAAAGCAGAAACTGCACTGATTTTATCAAAACTACCATCTACACCCAATAGCCCCACTTATCTAGAACTGCATTGCCAGGGTCTCCAGGGACTTCAGGTAGCCGGCTCTGCCTCCACAAGGTGCAGAGGAGTTTTTGTACAGCAGAGGACAACCTGGAGATAGCTTGGTGGGCTTAAGCCAAGACTGGCACTGTTTTATTCTTGTTGTTGTTGGCGGTTTTTTTAAAATTACTATTTTCAATTTTAGTTTATATATATTATCCACTTTCTCTCTCTCTTCCTTTATTTTTTTATTTTCTTTGCTCTACTTTTCCTCCTTCTTTCCATTTTTCTGTATTGATTTATTTTGGGGGGTGTTGCTATTTTTCGTTTCGTTTTTTGTATTTTTGATATTTTGCTTGTGTTGAGTGTTGGTTGTTGGTTGTTTTTACATGTGATGTATTTGGTTTGTTGTTGTGCTTGTTGATTTGTTTTGTTCCGAAATCTCCCTGCACCAGGGCCAAGCCCAAGAAGTACAAGAATCAACACATCCAAAGGCCAACTCCAGAGCAAACCAGAGCTTTACTGGGTTTCAACTACAAGTGACATACCCAAAGGGAATTCTCTACAGGCATGAAAGCCCATAGGGGCCAAGCCTCACGTGAGGGGTCAACTCTTACACAGCAGCGCATACACTGTGGGCATAGGCAAGTCTCACAACTGGTCAGCCTGGGACTCATTCCCAATTACTGACAAGCCAAAAGCAATTAAAGCTCAACTTGAACAGGAGAATACACACAACACAAGGTACACCTCTGGAACACATGCACAGGAGAATAAGAAGACTGTGCAATTCAAATATAAAGGACACATACTATATAAGTCCACCCTACAAAGACTGAGAGACCTAGGGGATCTACCTAATGTATCAAAGCAAACAGAGAGAGTCAGCCAAAATGAAGAAACAAAGAAACATGTCCTAAATAAAAGAACAGAAGAAACCTCCAGAATTGGACCTAAATGAAATAGAGGTAATCAACCTGTCAGAGACAGAGTTTAAAACACTGATTATAAGAATGTTTAAGGAACTTAGTGAGAACATAAAGGATAGAAAAATTATTTAAAAACAATCAGTTAAAACTAAAGAGTACAATAACTGAAATAAAGAACATACTTGAAGGAATTACCAGCAGGTTAGATGAAGCAGAGGATCGAATCAGTGATTTAGACGACAACATAGCAGAAATCACCCAGATAGAATAACAAAAAAAAAAAAAAAAAAAAGAGAGAGAATTAAAAACAATGAAAATAGTTTAAGAGTCCTGTGAGATAACATCAAGTGCAACAACATGCTCATCATAGGAATACCAGAAGGAAAAGAGAGGGTACAAGTGATCAAGAACATATTTGAAGTAATAATAACTGAAAACTTTCCTAACCTGGTGAAGGAAATCGACATACAAGACCAGGAACTACAGAGAGTTCTAAACAAGATGAACCCAAACAGGCCCACAACAAAACACATTATAGTTATAATGGCAAAGGTTAAAGACAAAGAGAGCATCCTAAAAGCAGCAAGAGACAGACAGTAAGTTACTTACAAGGGCGCTCCCATAAAACTATCAGCTGACTTTTCTATTTTGCAGGCCAGAAGGAAGTGGCAGGAAATAGTCAATGTGATGAAAAAAATAAAAAATAAAAAAAAAATAAATAAAACGGCTTACCTAGATTGCTTTATCCAGCAAGGATAGCATTTAAAATTGAAGGAGAGATAAAGAGCTTCCCAGAAAAGAATAAGCTAAAGGAATTTATTACCACAAAGACAACATTGCAGGAAATGTTAAAAGAGCTTCTTTAAACAGAAGAAAGATGAAAACAATCAACTAATGAAGATCAGAAATACAAATAACAAAATGTCAATAACCATGTACCTATCAATAATCACTTTGAATGTAAATGGATTAAATGCTCCAATCAAATGACTTACGGTGGCTGAGTGGATAAGAAAACAAGAACCTTGCATATACTGTATACAAGAGACTCACCTCAAATCAAAAACACACAGGCTGAAAGTAAAGGGATAGAGTAAGATATTTCATACAAATGGAAATGAGTAAAAAGGTGGACTAGCAATACTTATATCTGACAAAATAGACTTTAAGATGAAGAATACAATAAAAGACAAAGAAGGGCATTACATAATAATAAAGGGATCAATCCAACAAAAGGACATGACATAACCCTAGTAAACATCTATGTACCCAACATAGGAGCACCTAAATATACAAAACATATTGACTGACATAAAGACAGAGATCAACAGTAACACTATCATAGTGGGGGACTTCAACACACCACTGACACAAGGAACAGATCCTCCAGACAGGAAATCAATATAGAAACAGCAGCCTTAAATGACACATTAGACCCATTGCATTTAATTGATATTGTTAGAGCATTTCATCTCAAAGCTGCAGAATATAGATTCTTCTCGAACGCACATGGAACACTTTCCAAGATAGACCACATGTTAGGCCACAAAACAAGTCTCAATAAATTTAAGGAGATTGAAATGCGTCTACCCTGACCACAGTGCTATGAAATTATAAATCAATTAGAAGAAAATAACTGGATAACACAGAAATACATGGAGGCCAAATAACATGTTACTAAATAATGAATGGGTCAACAATGAGATCAAGGAAGAAATCAAAAGATAACACGAGACAAACAAAAATGAAAACACAATGACCCAAAATCTATGGGATGCAGTAAAAGCAGTCCTAACAGGGAAATTCATAGCAATGCAGGCCTACCTAAAGAAACAAGAAAAATATCAAATCAACAGTATATGCTTACACCTAAGGTAACTGGAAAAAGAACAACAAAATAAACCCAAAGGGAGTACAAGGAAGGAGATAATAAAGATCAGAGCAGAAATAAATGAAACAGACACCAAAAAACAAATACAGATCAGTGAAACCAAGAGCTGGTTTTTTGAAAGGATAAACAAAATTGGCAAACCCTTAGTCATACTCACCAAGAATAAGAGAGAGAGGACCCAAATTAATAAAATCAGAAATGAAAGAGAAGAAGTGACAGCAGATACCACAGAAATACAGAAAGTTTTAAGAAAATACTATGAGCGACTATATGGCAACAAACTATATGACAATCTGGAAGAAATGGATAATATTCTAGAAGCATACAGCCTTCCAAGGCTAACTCAAGAAGAAACGGAAAACATGAATAGACTAATTAATACCAGTGCAATTGAATCAGTAATCAACAAGCTCCCACCAAACAAAAGCCTTGGACCAGATGGCTTTATAGGTGAATTTTACAAAACATTCAAAGAAGAATTATCACCTATTCTCAAATTATTCCAAAAAATCCAGAAGGAGGGAAGGCTCTCAATCTCATTTTACGAGACCAATATCACTCCGATCCCAAAATCAGACAAAGACATTACAAAAATGAAAACTACAGGTCGATAACCCTAATGAACATAGATGCAAAAATCCTCAACAATGTATTAGCAAACAGTATTGAGCAATACATTAAGAGGATCATACACTATGATCCAGTGAGATTCATTCCTGGTATGTAAGGTTGGTTCAGTATCCACAAGTCAATTAATGTGATACACAACATTAACAAAGTGAAAAATAAAAATCATATGATCATATCAATAGATGCAGAAAAAAGTGTTTGACAAAATCCAGCAGTTATTTCTGATAAAAACTCTTAAGAAAGCAGGAATAAAGGGATCATATCTCAACATAATAAAGGCCATATATGATAAACACACAGCTAACATCATACTCAATGGGGAAAATCTAAAATTATTCTCCTTAATATCAGGAGCAAGATAAAAGTGCCCACATTCTCCACTTTTATTCAGAATAGATCTGGAAGTTCTAGCCACAGTAATCAGACAAGAAAAAGAAATAAAAGGCATCCAAATTGGTAAGGAAGAGGTAGAATTGTCATTATATGCTGATAATATGATACTATATAGAGAGAACCCCAAAGACTCCACCAAAAAACTATTAGAACTGATAAATGAATTTAGTAAAGTAGCAGGATACAAAATGAACATTCAGAAGTCCGTTGCATTTGTATACACCCATAATAAACTCTCAGAAGGAGAAATTAAGAAAACAGTCTCATTTACAATTGCTTCAAAAACTATAAAATACTCAGGAGTAAATTTAACTGAAGAGGTAAAAGACCTGTATTCAAAAAATTATAAGACACTCAAGAGAGAAATTAAAGAATATACACATAAATGGAAAAATATACCATACTGATGGATAGGAAAAATGAATATAATTAAAATGTCCATACTGCCTGAGGCAGTATACAGATTCAACATAATTCCTATCAAACTGTCAAGGACATTTTTCACAGAAATAGAACATGCAATCCTAAAATCTATATAGAACCATAAAAGACCCCGAATAGCCATGACAATCTTGAGAAATAAGAACAAGTGGGAGGCATCATGATACCTGACATCAAATCATACTGCAAAGCTATAGTAATCAAAACAGCATGGTACTGGCATAAAAACAGACACATACATCAATGGAACAGAATAAAGAGCTCAGAAATAAATCCATGCCTATATGGTCATTTAATCTATGATACTGGAAGCAATAATTCATATAGGAGTAAAGACAGTCTATTCAATAAATGGTGCTGGGAAACCTGGACAGACACATGCAAAAAAATGAAACTGGACCACCTTCTTACACCATATAGGAGAATAAATTCAAAATAGATTAAAGACTTAAATGAAATATCTGGAACCATGAAACTTTTAGAAGAAAATATAGGAAGTAAGTTTGCAGACATATCCCTTAGTAATATTTTTACTTCTATATCCCCTTGGGCAAGGGAAGTAAAAGAAAAAATAAACATGTGGGATTGCATCAAACTAAAAAGATGATTCACAGCAAAGGAAACCATCAATAAAACATAAAGCCATCTTACTAAACGTGAGAAGATATTTGTCAATGATTCATCTGATAAGGGATTAATATCCAAAATGTTTATAAAAAAAAAAAAATTATTCAACTCAACGCCAAAAAAACGAACAACCCAATTAAAAAATGAGCAGAGGACATGAAGAGATATTTTTCAACAGACGACATACAGATGGCAAACAGACATACGAATAAATGCTCAACCTCACTAATTATTAGAGAAATGCAAATAAAAACCACAATGAGATACCAATTCACCCCAGTCAGAATGGTTATCATCAATAAATCAACAAATAACAAGTGCTGGTGAGGATGTGGAGAAAAGGTATCCCTTATGCACTGCTGGTGGGATTGCAGATTTGTGCAGCTACTATGGAAATCAGTATGGAGGTATCTCAGAAAAACTGGAAATGGAACTACCATATGACCCAGCAATTCCAATCTTATGTATCCATCCAGAGAAATCCAAAACACTAATTCGAAAAAAATGTATGCACCCCTATGCTTATTGCAGCACTATTCACAATAGTCAAGACATGGAAACAACCGAAATGCCCATCGGTAGATGACTAGATTAAGAAATTGTGGTACAATGGAGTATTACTCGGGCATAAAGAAGGATGAAATCTTACCATTTGTAACTTTATGGATGTACCTAGAGAACATTATGCTAAGTGAAATAAGTCAGACGGAGAAAAAGATAAATACCATGTGATCTCACCTATATGTGGATTCTAAGGAATAGAACAAATAAACTAATCAGAAACAGTCTCAGTGATGTAGAGAAAAAACTAAGGGTTGCTAGATGAGAGGGGGGTGGGGATGAAGGAGAAGGTGAGGGGAATAGAAAGCACAATTGGTAACCCCAAGATTGCCATGGGGATATGAAAGACAGTTTGGGGAATATAGTCAATAATGTAAAGATTTTGTAGGATATCTGATGGACACTTGTCTTATTAAGGAGACCACCTCATGGACGGTGCAGGTGCCTGACTACTACAGTGTACAACTGAAGCTGAATAGTAATGAATGCCAACTATAATTATATATATATAATTATATATAATTATTTTTTCCACAGGATGTGGAGTGCAGCATAAGAAATAGAGTCAGTGGAACTGTAACATCTATATATGATCTCAGAGGAGTAGTAGTTTGAGGGAGGGGGTTATCACTTTGTGAGAGGCATAAATGTCTGCTACATTGTTTTGTACACCTGAAACTAATAATCATAATAAAAAAAGAATTGTGATAAAACAGAAAAAACAAGGAAATAGGAATAACAGTGGACACTGAGAAAGATAATCAGTGGTAGCATAGGTGAATTACTGTTAGTATTTATTAAAAAAAAAATAGGTGAGCAGTAAGCAAACCAAATAGGTAAGTGGATTGAAATATATTAACACAAAAGATACAAAAAATATGAAACAGTCAAAAAGAAAATATTCTAAGAAGCATTGGTTTAGGGAGTAGCAGTGGAAGTCAGACAGAGTTGGCTTTAATCTCAGGCAGAGATCTGCAGTTAGATCTGGGAAATATAATTAAAAACAAAATCTTCTCTCAACTCAGAAATTTTCTCCACAAAGTTAGTAGAGAAATAAAAACACTTTTATTATTGAATATGCATTAAACAAGAGTGTAATGCATACCATATGTATCTCCAAAGAGATTGCAAAAACACAAAGGAATCTCATCCTCTGATATAGCTGAGCACATTCAATTGATTACATATAATGACATTTTGGTCAATGACAGACTGCAACTAGGGTGATCCTGTAAGATTATAATGTAGCTGAAAAATTCCAAACACTTAGTAGCATCATAGCTATGGTAACATTGTAGTGTAATGCATTACTCACAGGTTTGTTGTATGCTGGTGTAAACAAACTTACTGCACTGATAGTTATATAAAAGTATAGCACATACAGTTATGCAGAGTACATAATCCTTGATAATGATTATAGTCATTATCATTATCAGTTTATGTATTTATGTACTATAATTTTATTGTTATTTTAGAGTTTACTTTTTCTACTTATAAAAAATAGTTTGCTGTAAAACAGTATGCTGTGTTATCCTGACAGCAGCCTCAGACATCTCCTTTTTAATGCATCTCTTGATTGTATTATTTTCTCTTGTGCTTGGTTTAATCTTATGTTGCTTTGTTCATCATGGCCTGTATGTGTATAAAATCCACTGTTAATGTTGCTAGTAAGAGGCCATGTCAAGCGATTAAACAGAAAATGGAATTAAAAATGATTAAGGACTCCAAAGGTGGAAAATCAATGATGGTTATTGCTTGTCAGTCGCATTCTACCATGGCTATGATCTTGAAGAACAACAATAAAATGATGAAAACTGTTAAAGGATCTATTTCATTGAAGGCAATGAGACTAACAAAATTTTGAGATGTGGAGAAACTTCTAATGACCTGGATTGAAGACCAGACAAAAAAGTGTATCCCTCTCAGTACCATGATGATCATGGCCAAAGCAAAAAACATCTTTGCATATTGAAAGTAAAGGATGCGCCCAACTATGACGTTGACTTTACTACTACTTCTGGGTAGTAGCGTGAAAGTCAGTGGTGAGTCAGTGAGTGCTGATATGAAGGCAGCTTAAGATTTTTTGGAAATACTAGATAAGCTGATTGTAGAGGAAATATGGATGAAACCTCCTTATACTGAAAATGGATGCCTGAAAGGACTTTAATCCATAAAGAAGCCAAGTCAATGCCAGGTTTCAAGGCTTTTAATGACAGATTAACAGTCTTGCTTGGGGATGATGTTACAGGCTACAAGTTGAAACCCTTTGAGATTCAGCACAGTGAGAATCCCAGGACCTTCAAGTATATCAATAAGTACACACTGCCAGTGTACTGCAGGAGCAATGAGAAGTCATGGATGATCCAGCTCTTTTTCCAAGATACCCTCCTGAATTGATATGCCAATGAAATGGAGCACTGTTTGGAAAGTAAAATACCTTTCAAGATCTTGCTTATTATAGATAATGCTCTAAACAACCTCATTTTTTGATAATTTTCATCCCAATATCAACATGACGTTTCTCCCTCCAAATATCATTTCATTGATCCAACCAATGGATCAAGGACTTATAGAAGCTTTTAATGCCTGTGGAGTACCTTTACTTAGGCTGTTGCTGCAATTTAGGAAGACACTGATGCAATTCTGAAGGAATTACAACACCTAGAGTTGCATTAAGAACCTTGCTTGGGTTTGGTGTATGTCACTACGGAGTGTATAAAGGTCATCTGGAAGTAGACACTCCAGATGTTTGTCCATGATATCAAAGGATTTGCCAAAGAAGAGGTTGCAAAAATCAACAAGGCCATGGTTGAGACAGCAAACAGCTTGAACCTGGTGTGGATGAGGATGACACTGAGGTGCTCCTAGGGTAGTTCCTGAGAAACTGACTAATAACTTTTAGAACTGGAACAAGAAAGCATAAGTGAAGAAAAGACAAGAGAAAAGGAGACTGTAGGAGAAGAAAAAAAGAATCCCCAAAAAAATTCACATTGAAGTGTTTAGCAAAAACTTTTGTACATCTCAACAATCTCCTTAAAATGTTTAAAACATAATGTTTTTTATGTTTTAAATACCATAAGTTTTCATTAATACAGAGAAATGTTCATGGTACATTATCTGTTTACAAGCAAATCTGTGATGAAAGAAAGAAACAAATCAAGCAAACTACCATGGACATATTTCAGAAAAGTGTGACACATGCTTAAGAAGAGCTTTAAGCAGGTCCTTCAGAAGACATTCTAGAAGAAGGCATTGATATCATAGGAAATGACAGCTCCATGCACATTATTCCTCCTGAAGACATTTCAGTGGGACAATATGTGGAGGTGGAAGCTAGTGATATTGATGACCCCGATCCATGTAATCCTAAGCTAATGTATTTACATCTTAGTTTTAAAAAAAAGATTAAAAAGAAATTAATTAATTAAAAATAGAAAAATAACTTATAGAATAAAAATATAAGGAAAGAAATTATTTTTGTACGACTGTACAATGTTTTTGTGTTTTAAGATGTGTTATGAAATAGTTAAATTTTTTAAAACGAAAGTTTATAAAGTAAAAAGTAGTTACAGTAAGCTACGGTTAATTTATTATTGAAGAAAGGAAAAAAGTTTTATAAATTTAGTGTAACATAAGGGTACAGTGTTTATAAAGCCTTCAGTACTGTACAGTAATGTCCGAAGCCTTGATAAGAAAGTATTTCAGAAATGTTCTAAATTAAATCACAGTCCTGAGAGTGAGAAAGAAACAGAACTATTAGTCTGTTAATGACTGAGGGCCAGTTAACCAAAGACTTTTCACATTCCTGCTTTACCTGTTGTGATTTTGGATTAATTTCCAAGTTGCCATTCCACAGATTATTTTAGCCAGGCACCATATAATTCCAGGAGCCTGCATTTGTTGTTTGCACAAGGATTTTCAGGACTGCCCAGAGTCAACACACAGGAAAGGAGATTTCTTCATGTGGATTCTGCTATCCCAGAGCAGGCCCTGCTTCACCTCCTGTCACCCTTTTGCCTATAGCTCATGTAAATTCTTTCAGGCTACCGCTTTCTTCCCCCTACTTCATGAATACAAATACTTGCAAAACTCTGGAATGACAGACATGCTTTCCCTTCTCTGCAGCTGTGCTACTGGTGGTTTAGACTCTATGCTCCAAGACTGGTCTTTTAGTTAGCATTTTTGGCTCAATAAAACCTACAAAAAACAACAACAACAACAAAAAAAACTTCAATCACGGAAGTTAAAGATTTTCAGTTTAACAGCTTTTACATTCACTCAACGTTCATTCTCTGACTCACCCAAAACAACTTCCAGTCCTGCAAACTCCATCCATTCATGGTAATTTCCATATATAGGTGTACATTTTTTCTCCATGCTTTACTATAATTTTACTTTATGTTTTCTATGTTTAGATAAACAAATTCTTACCATTGTCTTACAATTATCTTTAGTATTGAGTACAGTAACATGCTGTACAGGTTTGTAGTCTAGGAGCAATAGGTTGTACCATATAGCCTAGATGTGTAGCAGGTTATATCATCTAGGTTTGTGTAAGTGCACTCTATGGTTACACAACAAAATTGCCTAAAGATGCACTTCTCAGAATGTATCCCCATCGTTAAGTGGTACATGACTGTATATGTGTTTTCAAGATAAGCAATTACTAGTTCTCAAGTATGAGAACTTAGCAACTTTTGTGACATATGGTTAATAATAAACTGGCAATTGGGGTGACTATCTATGTTAATTTATTGACTTTATCTGGAGAAAAAACAACTTCTCATGTCTTTACGACAGGAGGTAGTTTGTAAATTGGAGCCCACAAAAGTGAAGCTCTTACCTTCCCACAGGAACTGGGAAATAGTGCAGCTATCTCCTCTGATGTTTATATTTCAAAAATATGGCTCTCAAGGTGTTCACATTGTAAGGAAATTAGAACGTACTTATACATTTTTTAAGGTAAATCATCTGAGAAAACAGAGGAGAGGAAAATATCCTTTTGTGTTCCAAAAAAAGAATTAAGCCTCTGATTTTTAATTTACATTTGTCCTTATAGTATGAAGATAATATTAACATTAATTATAATTCTTATTATTATAAGTATTATAAATTATTATCTGTCATTTGCCAAGGACTCGCTATGTGCAAAGTACCAGACAAAATACTATGCAAATATTATTAAGTTTACTCCTTAAAACCCAATGAGCTATTATTGGGTAAGTGCTATTATTATCCTCATAAAACTGAGGAGAATATTGTGGTTCAAAGATTCTAAGTGGCTTGCCAGGGTTCAAACAGCTACTAAATTTGAAAGCATTATTTATAAACTTAGGCTTTTCTGGTTTCAAATTCTTACAGTTTCTACCACACAATAGCACCCCATAAAGATAGAAATAAACTTACAATGTCTAACTTGATAGTGAGACAGTGAGCTGTTGACCCAGGGCATCCCCTGACTAGAGGAAGAACTGGAGCCTGGGGGTTAACTGTTTCCAGCTAGTAAGGTAGAGAACCATGTGAACATGAAACCAAGCAGATTGTTATAAAAGCAAGTAATTTGTACATTTAAATTCTAGTTGATTTGTGGTAATAGTCAAAGGCAGGGAATCTTTCCATTGAATGAAATCAGGAAGAAAATACCAACTGCAAAGATAGCATCTAAAATCCCGATATAATTTACAATTAAAAGTAAGATAAAGATTCTCCAGGGGCAGCCAGATGGATGGCTCAGTTGGTTGGAGTGCAAGCTCTCAACAATAGGATTGCTGGTTCAGTTCCCACATGGGATGGTGGACTGTGCTCCCTGCAACTAGAGATTAAGGGCGGTGACTGGACTTGGAGCTTGGCTGAGCCCTCCACAGCTGGATTGAAAGATGGTGACTTGGAGCTGATGGGCCCTGGAGAAACACACTGTTCCCTGATGTTCTCCAATTAAAAAAAAATAAATAAAATAATTGCGGTTTAAAAAAAAGAAAAGATTCCCCATACTGAAGCTTACAAAAATGAACAGGAGATCTGATCTGGTAGATCATTTGCATGAAAAGGTAGGATTTCTTATTTTATCATATTATAAAAATAATTCATGGTTGACACAGAATATTTGAAATGTACAAAAAAGCTTTGCTAACAAAGCAAAATCTGTTTAATTCCATTATCTGTTCATAACCCTTTTTAACACTGTGGTGCATGTCCTTCCAAAAAAAATTTAATGAGTACTAATGTTTGAAAATCTCCCCTTGCTATGAGAGATCACAATTCCCTGAAACTATGTGGAGGGAAAACAAGAGTTATGTTAAGAATTTTATTAAGACTCTGACACATCTGCCTACTTGGTCCCAATGACTCTCAGAACCAGCCTTTTTTTGCCTATTGGTCATAATACATATCACTACCCATGAAGTGGCTGAGCTGTCAAAGCTTCTCCTGTTTACAAACCTCTTCAGCATTGCCTATATAGGAACTCTAACACTAAGTTATTTTTAATCAACAAAACCCAGTTGTAAAATCCTCTTCTGATAATTTGTGTAAACTATTATTGAAATAGATATAAACAATTTCTTAAGCTACTTCAGGCCCAGAAAAGATACCTAATCCTTTAGATCACCAAATCCCGATGGGCTTCTGTAAAGGCTGTTTCCAATAAAAGCTTCTGAATAAAAAAAAACAACAACAATAACAACAACAACAAAAAAAAAACTCACAAAAAAAATTTTTTTACAAAGAAACTAGCAAATTCTATGCAAGAGATGAAAGAACCATTGGGAAAGTTGCTTATAGAATTTAGCCAAATTCCATTAGTTAGTTTTCAATAGAAATTAAATAAGAATGACAAAGTTGGATCAACACAAGAGATGAGAAAAAAACAAACCTAGGGTAGGTATTATGCAAGTTTGGAAAAATGTAAATTTCCAGCAACTGTCAAAGAATAAAAAGCCATTGTCGTTCAAGATCAAGACAAATCAAGAAATTCTGATATCACATCTATAGAAAAAATTCAGAGTAGTCGAAACACCTTTTGAAAGAACAAAAAAGTAATCTTGCTAAACATTTATGTAGTGATTTAGAGTTTTCAAAACACTTTTATGAATATTATTTTATTCAATCCTTAGTAGATATTATTAGTGTTATTTTAAAAACACTGAGGCTTACAGAAATTAGATAGCTTAGTTGGACTCTTAGGATTTGAATTAGGTCAATCTAATCAGAAAGCCTTGATTCTCAATCACTGTGCTATCTTGCTCTCAGATTAATTTAAATCAGTTAGGTCCAATATTTTACTACAAGGATTCTTTTTATTATTTAATTTTCTCTCATACATATCTTCTCCTGAAATATTTTGCTTATCAAAATTTTGCATTCATTTCTAAATTAAGACATATCTCCAGGTTTATTATATTCTAGTAAAAAATCAAATAAAACAATAATTTAGGTTGTGTACTTTATCGACACTAAATATGATTCATTCATTAGACTATTTGAGAAATTGAAACTACTTTTTAAAAAAGTCTGTCAAACCTGTATTACATTTACCTTCAAGGACTCTATTTTGGGAGTGAATGGTTACTTTGCTATTCTAAGGCCATTTCCATATACAATATTTGATAATATTCATAGAACAGAGAGGTTTGTGGACCTAAAAGGGGCCACATATTAAACTTGATAAGCTCAGGAGACTACAAATAACCACATAAGATGGTGTGAGCATAAAAATTTTCATAACTAAGTGGGCCAAGGCGGGAAGTCACATCTTTAGCTTCCTTCAAAAAGTTGATCTGTGCCTTTAAGTGGGCCTGTCTGTTGTCTTTTTGCACCTAAAATAACATTTTTGGAATGTCAGTAATCCTTTTTCAGTACTAGAGCTGGAAACTGCAGACTCCCTCATTATTATTCTTGTCCCTTGATTAACATCTCTATGAGAATTAACTGTCCTGTACCATCTTTGTGAAACAAGTACCTGTCTCTCCAATTTACTTTTATCTAATCCCAGAGATTTCCCTGCTTTTCTTTCTTCCCACCCCCTTAATCTATCACCAGTGGATTTCATGTAACCCTCCTTTGATTCTATCTGTAAAATAAATGGCAAACCGCCATTTTGTGGAGCATTTACTCAATCTGTTGAGATTTTGCTTCCTGGGAATTGTCGTCAGTTTGGCTCACATAAATTCTTATAAGCTTTCTCTTAGGCTGGATGTTTTCATCGACATCACTTGGTGTAGTTGGGCAGGATTCCAAAGAAGCCCACCCAAGACCACCCTGTGGACCTGGATTTGGCACTAGGTACCAGCAGGGGCCCATTGTGCCTCACCGGCTCCCTGATTCTCCTTGGGTGAACTTGGGTGAGTTTTTCTTGGAAATCCAGACATCCCTGTTTTAAGGTAGGAGGCCCTGAGTTTATTTGAGCTGTTTGTTTGTTTGTTTGTTTTTAAATCCTCGAGGTGGAGTTAAAGGTTAAGAATTGAGATAACCCAGGTTAAGGACAAGAGTTAAGATAACTCCCAGACAGGAGAAAAAAATGGGTGGTTGCTTTTAATTTTTGCTTTTCAATTGGAACTGCTTACTGCGAGTCTGAACAAAACTTTTTGCTTGATAAATGAGTGTCTGAACTTGTTCAACTCAGAAGATAAGGGGCATTTACTCCCTCCAGCTAAACTTTTGGGTATTCTTAGGTGACTAAGAATCTTTGTGGAGGTGTTTGAGAGTACTCCTCAAAACGTACAGTGGCCACATAGGGAATTCCAACACAAGTGTAATTAAATATTTGACTCATCTGGGGATGTGCACATAAAGCCTTGTTACCTATCGCTTTGAGTCCACATGGTTGTACTAGACAGCTGGGGAAAGAAACCAAGGCATGTAAAAGGGGTGAAGTGATTTGGAAGGTGAAAGCCCCTTGGAGCTCAACCCATAAGCAGCACACTTCAACCCACTACATAATACACTAGAAATTTTTTCAGACTCTGCAGATCTCAGAAAACTAAAAATTAACATGGGAAATTGTGCCTCAAAAGGCCAACAAGCTCCCAGGCTCCAGTCCCGTTTATTATCCTGCAGATGTACAGTTCCTAGGAGTCTTGCAAGTACTTACAGATATGGAGAAATTTATCTAGAAGTGATATCAACTTAAGATGGCCAGAATGGAGCTCTTTTGACATCCAAATTTTTGTGTGCACAATCAGAAAAAGCCAGCTTAAAAAATCAAACTAAACAGAATGGGAGGTTTACCTCAATTGGCAAATAGAAGCCTCTGAAATGGTATAGAGAAACATTCTTCTCTCCAGGAAGTTAGTAAGAATATTTTAGAGATGATTGTCTCTGAACTAAAGAAGGTTTCTGAAGTGGCTCAATGCCAACACCCCACTTTCCCCTCTTCGGCTGTCACAATGTGTGCTTTACTTGTCTGGACTTGCTTTCCTTTTCCTCTGTCTCTCTTCTGCAGCTCTGTTGCAGCTCCCTTTGGAGAGGAGCTGGTCTTGGGTGGAAGGGAATCCACGGTTGTATGCAGGCAGAACTAAGAAATCTACTAAAGATTCCCTCAACCCTTTCTAGGACCCTGATGAGTTCGCAAAGGAATTTGAGTTAACCATTAGAACTATAATCCTGGCTTTTCTGATTTATACCAATTAATGCATCTACTGGTTTCTGAAAACAAAGCAACAGAATTATTAAAGATTTGCTAGGGAAACTCCTGTAAAGGAATCTGCTTTTATTGTTGTAACGGATACCAGGACTGGAAAGAACCCAAGCATCACTCAGAGAGTTAGGAGAGTCAGCTTTATTATGCTGGCGGGCTCAGTGGAATCCTTCCCAAAAGACTGAGCCCCTAGCAAGGTTTTGAGCAGGTTTTTATGCGTTGAAGACTTCCTTGAGTTGGGGAAGGGGTAGGTGTCGTCTGGTGATTGGCTCGGGGTGTGACTTGGAGGAGGCTATACGGAAGTGGGCTTGAGCTTAAGCTCAGGATTTCTCTCTCTGCTTGGGCCACCATTTTAGGTCAGTTCCACGTGGCAGGGAACCATCTTAGGTCAGTTTCTCCATCATTATAAAAAGACAAGTCCCCTTAAGGATTGTAGAAAACTAAAATAGAATTTAGAAAAAGAAAGGAAATAGAAGTAAGCATGGAGCTGCTCCAAGGACTAAGAGGGCATTCCCCTTCTTACTAACACTGGGGCAACTTTATCTGTTAACACCACCAGGCCAAGTTGACCTCTCCCTTGGAGTAAAGCTTCTGTACAAATGGTAGGGGCATCTAATCAACCAATGTCTGTTTAAATCAGAACTTATTCCTCTCCATCTAGGAAATGTTAAGGGGCAACATCTGTTTTTACTACTAAAATCTGCCCCAATACACCTGATAGTATGAGACTTTCTAACCAATGATGTTCACATATCCTCCCAGAAGGGTGAAATGTATTTAGGATTAAATGAATCAGATTGGGAAAATAATGACTTTAAAAGAGACAAAAACTCAGAGGAACTGAGAAAGTTATAGAAGGTTTGTAAAGGAAAATCTTGAAAGAATTTTATGTATGGTTAGGCTAAATGCAATTAATTAAGTAAATTTAAATATCAAAAGTAAGCTGGCGCAAAATTAGTTAAGTTTTCTTGTAAGACAAAGTTTGTTACAAGATTGTTGGTCTGCTACTGATATTATGAAAAAGTTTTCTACCTGAAAAGCAAAAATTATGTGTCATCAAAATATTTTTCTAGGTTTTATATTGTCTTAATTAGGTCTTTAGTTACTCAAGAGAACTAAATCTAAGAACTAAGTTTTGCTAATAGTTATGTAAACTTCTGTATTTCAGGAGTGCTGGAGTTCATGTGCCCTCCTGGGGTGTCAGAGTATATGCCAGTGTAAAGAAACTAAGCCTAATTGGTATTGTAATGGTTATGGCCCACTGTTACATCCCTGATAAAGAGACTCAGATTCTGGAAAAGGCCGGGAAATTTGCTTAAATGTCTTTAGCAATTGAGACAGGGAAAATGAGGAAAGAAAGGAACAGTAAGACAGGAGACAAGGTCAGAGACAGGCCAGATTTTTTGGCTAAAGTTAGTAGACAGGCCAAGTCCAGGGCCACCTCATGGTCACTCCACCAGCCACAGAAGAGGAAATCAGTCTTGATACTGACGGATTGTTTGTTAAAAGATGTTCCAATACAATTTTAGGATTTTTAACACTACAGATATTGATTGGCAATATTAAGTCAGCCACTCTGTCGTTCAGGGTGTCATGCAGGTTCTCTGAATGCAGGATATCGTGAGGCCAAAAAAGAAGCCATACATAGGGAAGTCATACCACTATATTCTCACTGGCAGCTGGGTAGGAGACAGGAAGCAAGAGCCACACTATCTGCAACCTGCCGTCCACTTCTCTTGGCCAACCAACCTCACTTGCTAACTACAATCCTCCGTGCTAATGGCAATTCACTCTTGTTAGTTCAGCCACCATCTTCTTGCTAGCCCCCATTTTCTGCTGGCGTAGCCGCAGCAGTTATATTAGTGGCCAATGGCTCACTGGTTACAGCTGATGGCCAACTAGCCACAGCTGATGGCCATCCAATCACAGTTGATGGCCATTTACTACTTGAGGCAGCACCTTTCCACGTGAGGGCGAGAGCCTGGAAACTGCACTCCTGGCTCTGTCCCCACACACTCCTATTAAAATAACTATTTATCACACTTTACCTCTACCTAATATTTGCCAATATACTTTGAGTCCTGATACACCAGCTGGAATTAGCTCATTGTACAAGATTACCTTTAAAAGGGGGTCTTATAATAATTCCATGTATGAGCACCTGTAATTCTCCTATTCTTCCAATAAAGAAACCCAATGAGAAAGGATGGAGATTTGCACAGGATCTCAGAGCTATAAATAGGTATCCTGTGGTTCCAAATCCACATACCCTATTATCAGCTATTCCTGTGTGTTTTGCTAATATTTTTCAGTGATAGATTTATGTAGTAGCTTTTTCAGCATTCCTGTAAAATAAAAGACAAGAAACACCTCTTTGCTTTTTCACCTGGGTAGATCAGAGTTTACTTGTACAGTAATGCCTCAGGGGTATACAGAGAGTCCCACCTATTTTTCTCAGATACTAAAAGCTGATTTTAATAATGTTGAATTTCCCAGAAATTCTACTCTAATCCGATATGTGGATAATTTATTCTTATGCTATGTGCAATAACTTCCATGGTAAACATAAATATAAGTTTCTTATTTACCTGAATAAGATCAGCCTAACAAGCTGAATTAATTCATCTAACAGGAGCTCGTAAATGAGCCAAAGATCAAATAGCCAATATTTACACTGGTACTTGCTATACCTTTGAGGTAGCTCACAACTTGTTGTGGAAGCAGTGAGGTTTCTTAACTTCCTTAGGGCAGCCCATAAAAATGGGAAACAGATTACAGAATTTAAATTAGATGCCATACAACAACCTAAACAATTGGCAATTATCAAAATTCCAGGACATTCTAAGACTGCCATCATAGAAGGAACAGAAAATAATTTAGCTGATACTGCGGCTAGACTGGCAGCAATAAACAGCCAAATTATCCAGACCTGAGAATGTTTCTTCTCTCTATTAAATCCATAAAAGACTTTTACAGTTCCAATGGATAACTGCAGAAGAAAAGAAAATATGGCAACAAAAGAGGGAACTTTGACCCAAACAGATATAGCTTAGCATGCATATGAGCTAATGCCTTGGGGTTTTAGAAAGATGTTTTCATGGAATAAAGAATATTAGAAACCTCCTACTGTAGCTCAAAAGGTATATAGCAGATGTTCTATCTGTCCAAAATATAACCCTGGAAAATCACTTCATGGGTCCTAAGGACATTTCCCATTTCCTTTAGGTCCACTTGAGGTATGGTAATTGGATTTTATCCAAATGCCACCATCTCAAGGATACAAACATGTATTAGTCATGATTTGCATGTTGTCTCAATGGGTTGAGATGTTCCCTTGCAGGAGAGCAACAGCCTTGATAGTAGGGAAGTTATTTAAAACAATAATAAATAATCCTCAATTAGAGAATTCCATGTGAGTTACATAGTAACTGAGGGACTTGTTTCACTCAGCCAATGATATAATCTATTGGTAATATTTTGCTCATTTTACAGCATTTTCATTGTGCTTATCACCTCAGTACTCTGAATTTGTAGAATGTACAAATGGTAAATTAAAACTCAACTAGGTAAATTTTCAGAAGCTTTTAACCTCCCTTGGCCAAAAGCTTTCCTTATAGAGGTTCTCAACCTGATATATATTCCTTTTGGTAAACACAGGCTTTCTCCTCATTAGTCATTATTCGTCCTATGCAAAAGGACATATGAACGAACCTGACTAAAAGGAGACAATTCTACATTATGAAGGACTTAATCAATTATCTTAAATAAATTAATAAATTAGTAGCTGACTCACTTCAGTGTGCTCCTGGGAAATGAAGACTTCAAAGACCATGACTCACAACCAAGAAATTTTGTCCATTACAGAAGACATCAATTAAAGACTCCAACCTTGTCAGAAGGGACCTATCAGTGTTTACCAAAGACTCTTCAAGGATGAGAAGCCACTGACATCAGGTATGGACAGCTAACAAAAACATCAAGAAGGCCTGTATATCTACATAATTAATATTTAACTTAAAATAACCATTTGTTTGTCTTTACCTGTCTGCTAATAATGTTAGTAATAATGATAATTATACTTGTTCTTTAGGCTTATCTCAAACACTACACTTATGTAGCCAAACTGTTAATAACTGCTAAAGGTAAAAATATAACTTCATTATCGATAGTATATTTATGGAGAGACGTCATCAAAATGGCTGCGGGGATTGAGCCTCTGGTAATCTCCCCCGGAATTTACAACAAATTGAACAATTATAACTTCACAAAGGACTCCCTGCAGAGCAGACAGGCAACACGAAGACACTCACTACTGAATTAACCTAAAGGTGGGCAAATTGCGCAAGCAGGGGAGGAGGGAAGGGAGAAGAGCAGAGACAGGGATACTCCGGCCCAGGACGCAGACCTAGCTCATTGCTCGGAGCTCCCTGCATCCCAGAACTACCGCAGCTGTGGGAAAGGGAAGACCCTGGACTGCTAGGGCTCCATTTACGACCAACAGGGCTGAGGGACAGCTTACAACATGGCTGAACCCAACGCTCAAGGCAGAGACCTTGGAATAAAGACTGAGGAAAGATGACTGAAAACAGTGGTTTAAGCACTGACTGCCTCAGAGAACGGAAGTCTTAGGCACTGAGACTAGCCGCCCCCTCCCTACATAGGCCTCTGCTAGCCCCGCCCCCAACTGCCTGGTGCTAGAAGTGGAACAGAAGCAGTGTCAGATCAAAAGAACAGACTATTTGCTGTTCTGAGAACTGTGGTCCACAGACACAGATTTGCAGCCAAACTAGTTCCTGGAAAGGGGAGGGAGCTGTGGTAGAAGGACTGGCTATAGAGGTGGGCACCGCCATTGCTCTGAGCCACCTCTCACAACCCACCCTGCTCCTGTCCCCACCTATCTAGGCAGATCCCTGCATATTAAACAGAACTGCTGAAACACATATGTAAATCTGATGCAGGAAGAGCTTTAGAACTTCAAAAGCTCTCCGCATCCCCATACAGACGTGGAGTCCTATGACCCAGGTGAACTGTTAACAGAGGAGAAGCCTGCCATCCAGGGAATTCCCCCATTGTGTGAGAAGCAGAAAACATAACAATACAGTGTGAGAGAGGAAAAAAGGTTGCAATCGGAGAGAAAATAAAACATTCTACCAACATATACTGGAAAACAAAAGAAAGACTTCCTATCAACCTGTTGCAGAACCCACTCCTACAGATGTCTAGGAAGAGAAATAATAAATCATTACATGCCATGAATAACCAAGGCAACAAGACAGTTCAGAAAGAAAGTGAATTGTCTCCAGAAAATGAACTTAAACATATGGAAACATGTGACTTAAATGACAGAAAATTCAAGATTGCAGTTCTGAAAAAATTAAACAAGATGCAAGAAAACACAGAAAGGCAGTTTAATGAACTCAGAAACACAATTAAAAAAACGATATTTTATCAAAGAGATTGAAATTTAAAAAAAGAACCAAGTAGAATTTCTGGAGTTTAAGAACTCAAAAGAAGAAATGAAGAATGAAATAGCTAGCTTAGGTAGTAGACTTGACCAGATGGAGGAAAGAATCAGTGACATCAAAGTTAGAAACCTGGAAATGACACAGATGGAAGAAGAAAGAAACATGAGACTTAAAAGAAATGAAAGAACTCTACAAGAACTTTCTGACTCCAACACAAAGAGCAATATAAGAATAATGGGCATACCAGAAGGAGAAGAGAGAAGGGAAGAGAATATATTCAAACAAATAGTTGATGAGAACTTCCCAAACTTGCGGAAAGAACTGGATCCTCAAATCGAAGAAGCAAATAGAACACCTAATTACCTCAACCCCAACAGGCCTTCTCCAAGGCACACTGTATTGAAGCTGTCAAAAACCAACCACAAAGAAAGAATCCTCAAGGCAACCAGGGAAAACAAGACGGTAAACTACAAAGGAAAGCCCATTAAATTATCGTCAGATTTTTCAGCAGAAACTACAAGCAGGAGGGAGTGGAACAAAATATTCAAACTATTGAAAGAGAGAAATTATGGGCCAAGAATAATATAACCAGCAAAGATATCCTTTAGGTGTCAAGGAGGAATAAAAACCTATCCAGACATACAGAAGCTGAGGGAATTTTCTAATACACGACCTGCACTTCAAAATGTACCAAAGGAGGCTATTTGACCACCATCAACAGGGACAATTTGTGGCAACCAAAACATAAAAAGGGGAAGAGTAAAGGCCTGAACCGGAATATGGGAATGGAAAAATAAGCGTGCTGAAGAAAATGGAATACTCTAAATATCAAATTTTCTTTTCCATAAACTTAATGGTAACCACTCAAAAAAAATCCAGAAATGAAATACATACTGTAATAAAACAAGAAACAGAGGAAAACCATCATAGAATACCACCATACAGAAATAATAGACAACAACAAAAAGGCAAAGAAACAATGGAGACACAGCCTTACCAGAAAACTAAAGAAAGAATGATAGGAAATCCTCACATATCAATAATCACCCTAAATGTAAATGGACTGAACTCACCAATAAAAAAGCACAGAATAAGAGATTGGATAAAAAACTAAAAGCAACCATATTCTGTGTCCAAGAGAAACATCTCAGCTACAAGGACAAGCATAGATTCAAAGTGAAAGGGTGGAAATAGACACTCCAAGCAAATGGTAACTATAGAAAATAAGGTATACCCATACTGATATCAGATAAAACAGACTTTAGGGTAAAAAAGGTAACAAGAGACAAAGATGGACATTATCATAATGGTAAAGGGGACTATACCACAAGAAGACATTACAGTCATCAATATTTATGCCTCCATCAGGCAGCACTGAAATATACCAAGCATCTACTAACAGAACTAAAGGGAGAAATTGACCGAAACCCAATTATACTACGGGACCTAAATACACCATTGACAGCTATGGATGGATCATCCAAACAGAAAATAAATAATGAAATAGCAGCCCTCAATGACACATTAGATGAAATGGACATAATTGACATTTATAGAGCACTTCATCCTACAAAATCAGACTATATATTATTTTTTCTGGTGCACATAGAACACTCCCCATGATAGATTATATATTGGGACATAAAACTAGCCTCTAGCCTCAGGAAATTTAAGAAGATTGAAATCATACCAAGCATATTCTCTGATCACAAGGCTTTGAAATTGGACATCAACTGCAAAAAGAAAGCAGGAAAAAACACAAATAAATGGAGATTCAACAACATACTATTAAAGAACGAGTGGGTCAAAGAAGAAATTAGAGGAGAGATCAAAAGATACATAGAAACAAATGAGAATGAAAATACATCCTACCAAAATTTTTGGGGTGCAGCAAAAGCAGTTTTAAGAGGGAAATTTATATCATTACAGGCCTATCTCAAGAAAGAATAAAAATACCAAATAAATAACCTCATGTTATACCTTAAAGAACTAGAAAAAGAAGAACAAGTGAAACCCAAGGTCAGCAGAAGAAAGGAAATAACAAAAATTAGAGCAGAACTAAATGAAATAGAGAACAAAAAGACAACAGAAAAAATTAATGTGACAAAGATCTGGTTCTTTGAAAAGATTAACAAAATTGACAAACCCTTGGCTAGACTCACTAATATAAAACGAGAGAAGGCACTAATAAACAAAAACAGAAATGAAAGAGGGGAAGTTATCACAGATGCCACAGAAATACAAAGGATCATACAAGAATGCTATGAAGGACTATATGCCACCAAATTTAATAACCTAGAAGAAATGGACAAGTTCTTAGGAACATATAGCCTTCCTAGGCTGAACCATGAATAACTGGAAAATATAAACCGATCCATCACCAGTAACCATATGAAATCAGTCATCCAAACCTTCCGAAAAACAAAAGTCCGGGACCAGATGGCTTCACCATTGAATTCTACCAAACCTTCAAAGCGGATCTAATACCAATCCTGCTCAAACTCTTCCAAAAAACTGAGAAGAGACAGTACTCCCTAACTCATTTTATGAGGCCAACATTACCCTGATACTAAAACCTGGTAAGGACAACACAAAAAAAGAAAACTACAGACCAATATCTCTGATGAATACAGATGCAAATTCGTAAACAAAATTCTAGCAAATCAACTACAACAATGCATTAAAAAGATCATTCATCACGACCAAGTGGAGTTCATCCCCGGGGCACAAGGATGGTTCAACATCCGCAAATCCATCAATGTGATACATTAGATAAACAAAATAAAGGACAAAAATCATATGATTATATCAATTGATGCTGAGAAAGCATTTGACAAGATACAACATCCATTTATGATTAAAACACTTAATAAAATAGGTATAGAAGGAAAATACCTTAACATAATAAAGGCCATATATGACAAGCCCTCAAATAATCTCATTATTAATGGTGAAAAACTGAAGCCCTTTGCTCTATGTTCAGGAACATTACAGGGCTGTCGCCTATCACCACTGCTTTTCAACATAGTGTTGGAAGTCCTCGCCAGAGCAATCAGGCAAGAGAAAGAACTAAAAGGCATCCAAATTGGGAATGAAGAAGTTAAATTGTCACTCTTTGCAGATGACATGACGCTATATGTAGAAAACCCTAAAGACTGCACCAATAAGCTATTGAAAACAATCAATGAATACAGTAAAGTTGCCAGCTACAAAATCAACATACAAAAGTCCATTGCATTCCTATATACTAAACAATGAAATCTCAGACAAAGAAATTAATAAAACTATACCTTTTGAAATTGCAGCAAAAATAATAAAATACCTCGGAATAAACTTAACCAAGGATGTGAGAGACCTATATGCTGAAAACTGTAAGACATTTTAAAAAGAAATTTAAGAAGACAGAAAGAAATGGATCTAGAGAACATTATGTTAAGTGAAATAAGTCAGACAGAGAAAGATAAGTACCATATGATCTCACTTATTTGCGGATTCTAAAGAAAAGAATAAGTGAATGAACTAATCAGAAACAGTTTGGGAGACAATGAGGAAAAACTGAGGGTTGCTAGATGGGCGGGATGGGGGGTGGGGGGGAGGGTGAGGGGACTGGAGGGCAATTGGTGACCATAGGATGGCCACGGGCTTGAAAATTAATCTGGGGAACGTAATTTGGTGGTTACCAGAAGGTAATGGGGTTGGGGGATGGGGGATGAGGGTGAGGGGGATCAAATGTATGGTGATGGAAGGGGAGCTGACTCTGGGTGGTGAACACACAATGTGATTTATGGATGATGTGATACAGAATTGCACACCTGAAATCTATGTAATTTTACTAACAATTGTCACCCCAATAAATTAAAAATAAATTTAAAAAAAAAAGACTTGGCTTTTAAAAAGAAAAAAAAAAAAAAGAAGAAGAAAAGAAGAAATGGAAAGACATTCCGTGCTCATGGGTTGGAGGAATCAACCTAGTTAAAATGGCCATATTACCCAAAGCAATATACAGATTTAATGCAATCCCCATCAAAATCCCAATGGCATTTTTTAAAGAAATAGAACAAAAAATCATCAGATTTGTTTGGAACCACAAAAGACCCCAATAACAAAAGCAATCTTAAGAAAAAAGAACAATGCTGGAGGTATCACACTCCCTGTCCTTAGCTTGTACTACAGGTCAACAATAATCAAAACAGCATGGTATTGGCAGAAAAACAGACACATTGACCAAAGGAATAGAATTGAGAACCCAGAAATAAAACCACATAAATATGGACAGACAATTTTTGACAAAGAAGCAAAAAAACATACAATGGAGGAAAGACAGTCTCCTCAATAAATGATCCTTGTTGCATTGGATAGCCACGTGCAAAAGAATGAAACTGGACTGCTATCTGTCACCATGTACCAAAATTAATTCAAAATGGATCAAATACTTAAGCATAAGACCTGATGAATGGATAAAGAAGTTGTGGTGTATACACAGAATGGAATACTATTCGATGGTAAAAAAGATGATATAGGAACATTTTTGACAACATGGATGGATCTCGAGAGTATGACGCTAAACAAAATAAGTCAGACAGAAAAAGCAGAGAACCATATGATTTCACTGATATGTGGTGAAAACAACAAAAACAACAAAACAACAAGACAAACAAACGAGAAAAAAAACTCATAGACACAGAGAATAGTTTACTGGTTACCAGAGGGTAAGGGGGGTATGGGTTGGGAGATGAGGGTAAGGGGGATCAAATATATTGTGATAAACTGCATAGAAGAAAATATAGGTACTTAAGTTATGGAACTTGGGTTCAAAGATCATTTTACGAATTTGACTCCAAAGGCAAGGGAAGTAAAAGCTAAAATAATCGAATTGGAGTATATGAAACTTAAAAGCTTATGCACAGCAAAAGAAACCATCGACAAAATAAAGAGGCAACCAACTGAATGGGAGAAGATTTTTGCAAACAGTGCCTCCAATAAGCGGCTAATATCCAAAATAGACAAGGAACTCATGCAACTCAACAACAAAGAAACAAACACCCAATTGAAAAATGGGCAGAGGACCTGAAGAGACATTTGTCCAAAGAGGACATAAAAATGGCAAATAGACATATGAAAATATGCTCAACATCACTAATCATGAGAGAAATGCAAATAAAAACCACAATGAGTTATCACCTCACTCCAATCAGAATGGCTATCATCAACAAGACAAATAGTAACAAGTGTTGGACAGGCTGTGGAGAAAAAGGAACCCTCATACACTGTTGGTGGGAATGCAGACTGGTGCAGCCCTTATGGAAGGCAGTGTGGAGGTTCCTCAAAAAATTAGGAATAGAATTACCATATAACCCAACAATCCCTCACCTGGGTATCTACCCAAAAAATCTGAAAACATTTATACATAAAGGCACGTGCAGCTTTGTTTATGGTGGCCAAGACATGGAAACAACCAAAATGTCCTTTGATAGATGAATGGATAAAGAAGTTGTGGTGTATACACACAATGGAATACTATTTGGTGGTAAGAAAAGATGATATAGGAACATTTGTGACAACATGGATGGATCTTGAGAGTATAATCCTAAGCCAAATAAGTCAGACAGAAAAAGCAGAGAACCATATGATTTCACTGATATGTGGTATATAAACCAAAAACAACAAAAGAACAAGACAAACAAATGAGAAACAAAACCTCATAGACCCAGACGATAGTTTAGTGGTTACCAGAGGGCAAGGGGGGTGGGGGGTGGGAGATGAGGATAAGGGGGATCAAATATATTGTGATGGAAGAGAACTGACTCTGGGTGGTGAGCACACAATGGGATTTATAGATGATGTAATACAGAATTGTACACCTGAAATCTATGCAATTTTACTAACAATTGTCACCCCAATAAATTTAAAAAAAAATGAAAGAAAATGAAAACTCTCCAGAAAATGAACTTAAAGACATATAAATAAGTGACTTAAATAACTGAGAATTCAAGAATTCAGGATTCTGAGAAAAAAACCTCAATGAGCAGCAAGAAAACATAGACAGGCAGTTTAATGAACTCAGAAACACAATCAGAGAACAAAATGAACATTTTACCAAAGAGACTGAAATTTTAAAAAAGAACAAAATAGAATTTCTGGAGATTAAGAACTGAATGAAAGAAATGAAGAATGAAATAGCCAGCTTAATTAGTAGAGTTGACCAGATGGAAGAAAGAATTAGTGACATCGAAGATAGAAATCTGGAAATGACACAGATGGAAGAAGAAAGAGACTTGAGACTTAAAAGAAATGAAAGAACTCTACAAGACCTTTCTGACTCCATCAGAAAGAGCAATATAATAATAATGGGCATACCAGAAGGAGAAGAAAGGGACAAAGGAACAGAGCGTATATTCAAACAAATAGTCGATGAGAACTTCCCAAAATTGTGGACAGAACTGGATCCTCAAATCCAAGAGGCACATAGAACACCTAATTACCTCAATCCCAGCAGGCCTTCTTCAAGGCACATTATATTGAAGTTGTCAAAAATTAACGAGAAGAGAAATCAGGGCAGCCAGGGAAAAGAAGATGGTAACCTATAAAGGAAAGCCCATTAGATTATCATCAGATTTTGTAGCAGAAGCTCAACTAGTCAGAAGGGAGTGGAATCACATTTTCAAACAATTGAAAGAGAGAAATTATGAACCAAGAATAATTTTCCAGCAAAGATATATTTTAGATATGAAGGAGGAATAAAGATCTTTCCAGACATAAAGAAACTGAGGGAATTTTCTAACACATGAACTGCACTACAAGAACAACTGAGCTAAGCTATTTAACCTGAAACAAAAAAACAAAAGCACCCAAAACTATGAGTAGTATTATGAACAGACAGAGAGAAGCAGAAATGACAACACCTACACAAAATAGGACACAATACACTTAAACATAACATATAGGGTAAAGAAGAAAAAAACACTTAAAAGAAAAAAAAAGAGAAGTAAAAGACGACTTGCTACTGCAGCACAGAAATTAACTCACACCATAAATAGGGATAATTTTTGAAAGCAAAAACATAAAAAGGGAGAGAGTAAAGGTCTGAACCACCACTAGGAAATGGAGAAAGGAAGCACGCTGAAGGAAATGGAATACTCTAAATATGAAACTTTCTTTTATGTAAACTTAATGGTAACCACTCAAAAAAATCCAGAACTGAAATACATAACATAAAAAAGATGAAATAGAGGGGAAAATCATAGAATACCACCACACTGAAATAACAGCAACAAAAAGGCTAAGAAACAATGGAGACACCATCTACCAAAAATCCAGAAATAGAATGATAGGACACCCTCACATAACAATAATCACCCTAAATGTAAATGGACTGAACTCACCAATAAAAAGGCACAGAGTAGAAGATTGGGTCAAAAAACTAAACCCAACCATATGATTCCTCCAAGAGACACATCTCAGCTACAAGGACAAAATATAGACTCAAAGTAAAAAGGTGGAAATTGACACTCCAAGCAAATGGGATTCAGGGGATAGCAGTCATACTGATATCAGATGAAACAGACTTCAGGATAAAAAAATGTAACAAGAGAAAAAGATGGGCATTTCATAATGATAAAGGGGACTATACAACAAGAAGACATAACAGTCATCAGTATTTATGACTCCAATCAGGGAGCACCAAAATATACAAAGCAACTACTAACAGAACTGATGTACGATTTCTGGTGTCTGGTGCCTTGGGTTCGTGGCCTCAAGCACTGGAAGAATGAGGACACGGACCCAGAGAGGTAAATTGCAGCAGTTTGTAGTTTTATTGCAGAAGGAGATAATTTATTAAACCAAAGAGTTACAGCTCCCGAAGCTGGGAGGCCCACCAGCTAAAGCAAAAGACTTCTGTTTTTATACTCTTTTCTGGTATATCTAAGGAGAAAATCTGATGTCTACTGGTACAGTTTTATCGAATTCTCAGCCTTGAGGAAGATATTGAGAAGGCTTTTTGAAACAAACCATCTGTCCTGTGCTAATGATGTTTCCCAGGACTACAGCCTTGAAGATATGACTGTCCTTGTCCATTCTACCAGGGAATTTCTGATTGCCTACAGTCATTTCTGAGTACCCTGCCTCAGAACTAAAGGGAGAATTTGACCAAAACACAATTATAGTAGGGGACCTAAATACATCATTGACAGCTATGGATAGATCATCCAAACAGAAAACAAATAAAGAAATATCAGGCCTAAGTGACACACTAGATGAAATGGACATAATTGACATTTATAGAGTGCTTCATCCTAAAACATCAGACTATACATTCTTTTCTATTGTACATGGAATATTCTCAAGGATAGACAATATATAGGGACATGAAATGAGCCTCAGCAAATTTAGGAAGATTGATATCATAACAAGCAATTCTCTGATCACAAGTCTTTGAAATTGGATCTCAACTGCAAAAAGAAAGCAGGAAAATCCACAAATGGGTGGAGATTTAACAACATATTTTTAAAGAATGACTAGGTCAAAGAAGAAATAAGAGGAGAGATCAAAAGATACATAGAAACAATTGAGAATGAAAATACATCCTACCAAAATTTTGGGGATGCAGTGAACGCAGTTTAAAGAGGGAAATTTATATGATTACAGGCCTGTCTCAAGAAAGAAGAAAAATGTGAGATAAAAAACCTCATGTTACACCTTAAAGAACAAGGAATAGAAGAACAGATGAAACCCAAAATCAGCAGAAGAAAGGAAATAATAAAAATCAGAGCAGAACTAAATGAAAAAGAGAACAAAAAGAGAATAGAAAAATTAATGCAACAAAGAGCTGCTTCTTTGAAAAGATTAATAAAATTGACACACCCTTGACTAGACTCACTAAGATAAAAAGATAAAAGACTTAAATAAACAAAATCAGAAATGAAAGAGAGGAAGTTACCATGAATGCCACAGAAATACAAAGGATCTTTGAAGAATATTACGAAGTACTATATGCTGCCAAATTAAATAACCAAGAAGAAATGGACATGTTCTTACAAATATTTTGCCTTCCTTGGCTGAATCACAAAGAATTTGAAAATCTAAATTTACTGGTCAGCAGTTAGGAAATTGAATCAGTCATCAGAAACCTCCCCAAAAGGAAAAAGTCTGGGACCAGAGGGCTTCACTAGTGAATTATACCAAACATTGAAAGAGGATCTAATACAAGTCCCACTCAAACTTTTCCAAAATATTGAAGATGAGACAATAATACCTAACTCATTTTATGAGTCCAACATTACCCTCTTACCAAAACCTGGTATGGATTACTCAAAAAAAGAAAATTACAAACCAATATCTCTGATGAATACAGATGTAAAAATCCTAAACAAAATTGTAGCAGATGAATGCAACAATGCATTAAAAAGAGTATACATCACAACCAAGTCGTTTCATCCCAGGGGCACAAGGATGGTTTAACGTATGCAAATCGATCAATGTGCTACACCACATAAACAAAATAAAGGACAAAAATCATGTGATTGTATCAATAGATGCAGAAGAAATCATTTGACAAGGTAAAGTATTCATTTATGATTAAAACACTTTATAAAATGTTTATAAAAGTAAAATACCTTTCCATAATAAAAACTATACATGACAAATCCACAGCTAATATCATAATTCATAATGAAAATCTGAAGCCCATCGCTCTACATTCAGGAACATGAAAGGGCTTCTCCTATCACCTCTGCTTTTCAACATAGTATTGGAAGTTCTGGCCAGAGCAATCCGGTAAGAGAAAGAAATACAAGGCATCTAAATTGGGAATAAAGAAGTCAAATTGTCACTTTTTCCAGAAGACATGATGCTATCTATAGAAAACCCTAAAGATTCCACCAAGAAACTATTAGAAACAATAAATGAATACAGTAAAGTTGCTGGCTACAAAGTCATTGAACAAAATTCCATTGCATTCCTATATACTAAAAGTGAAATCTCAGAAAAAGAAATGAAAGAAACAAAATGCAAAGAATTCCTTTTGCAATTGCAACAAAAAGAATAAAATACCTAGGAATAAACTTAACCAAGGCTATGAGAGACTTATATACTGAAACCTATAAGATATTTTTTAAAGAATTTGAAGGAGACACAAAAAAATGCAAATACATTCTGTATTCATAGATTGGAAGAACCAACATAGTTAAAATAAACATATTACCCAAAGCAATATACAGATTAAATGCAATCCCCATCAAAATCCCAATGGCATTTTTTAAAGAAATAGAACAAAAAGATTTGTATAGAACAACAAAAGAACATGAATAGCCAAAGCAATCCTAAGAAAAAAGAACAATGCTGGAGGTATCACATTCCCTAACTTCAGCTTGTACTACAGGGCAACAATAATCCAAACAGCATAGTATTGGCAGAAAAACAGACACACAGACCAATGGAATAGAATGGAAAACCCAGGAATAAATCCACTTAAATATTACAGATAATTTCCGACAAAGGAGCCAAAAACATACAGTGGAGAAAAAACAGCTTTTTCAATAAATGGTGCCAGGAGAATTGGAAAGCCACGTGCAAAACAATGAAACTAGACTGCTGTCCATCACTGTGTACTAAAATTAACACAAAATGGATCAAAAACATAAACATAAGACCTTAAACAATAAACTTCATAGAAAAGAACATAGATACTGAACTCATGGATTTTGGGTTCAAAGAGGATTTTATGAATTTAACTTCAAAGCATAGGGAGGTGTAAGCTAAAATAAATGAATGAGACTATATCAAACTACAAAGATTCTGCACAGCAAAAGAAACCATCGACAAAATAAAGAGGCAACCCACTGAATGGGAGAAGATTTTTGCAAACAATGCCTCTGGTAAGGGGCTACTATCCAATATATATAAGGAACTCATACAACTCAACAACAACAACAAAACAAACAATCCAATTAAAAAATGAGCAGAGGACCTGAAGAGACATTTCTCCAAAGAGGACATACAAATGGCAAATAGACATATGAAAAAATGCTCAACATCACTAATCATCAGAGAAATGCAAAGAAAAACCACAATGAGATATCACCTCACCCCCGTTAGAATGGCTATCATCAACAAGACAAATTGTAATAAGTGTTGGGGAGGCTGTGGAGAAAAAGGAACCCTCATACACTGTTGGTGGGAATGCTGATTGGTGCAGCCACTAAGAAAGGCAGTGTGGGGGTTCCTCCAAAAATTAGGAATAGAATTACCATATGACCCAGCAATCCCTCCCCTGGGTATCTACTCAAAACATCTGAAAACATTTATCCATAAAGACGAGTGTGCTCCAATGTTCATTTCAGCTTTATTCATGGTGGCCAAGACATGGAAACAACCAAAATGTCCTTCAATAGATGAATGGACAAAGAAGTTGTGGTATATGTACACAATGGTATACTATTCGGTGGTAAGAAAAGATGATATAGGAACATTTGTGACAACATGGATGGATCTTGAGAGTATAATCCTAAGCCAAATAAGTCAGACAGAAAAAGCAGAGAACCATATGATTTCACTGATATGTGGTATATAAACCAAAAACAACAAAAGACCAAGACAAACAAATGAAAAACAAAAACTCATAGACACAGACAATAGTTTAGTGGTTACCAGAGGGTAAGGTGTGTGGGGGTGTTAGATGAGGGTAAAGAGGATCAAATATATGGTGATGGAAGGAGAACTGAGTCTGGGTGGTGAACACACAATGGGATTTATAGATGATGTAACAGCGAATTATTCACCTGAAATCTATGTAACTTTACTAACAATTGTCACCCCAATAAACTTTAATTAAAAAAAAATAAAATAAAATAAAGAAGCAACCAACCGAATGGGATTTGATATTTGCAGACAATGTTTCCTATAAGGGGCTAATATCCAATATACATAAGAAACTCATAGAACTCAACAAAGAAAAAACAAGGTATCCAATTAAAAACTAGGCAGTGGACCTCAATAAACATTTCTCCAAAGACTACATACAAATGACAATAGATATATGAAAAAATTTTCAACATCATTAATCATCAGAAAAATGCAAATAAAAACCACAATGATATTATCACCTCACACCATTTAGATTGGCTATCCTCAACAAGACAAACAGTAGCAAGTTTTGGAGAGGCTGTGGTGAAAAGGGAACCCTTACACACTTGGTGGGAATGGACATAGGTGTAGCTACTGTGGAAAGCAGTGTGGAGCTTTCTCATAAAATTAAAAATAGAATTCCCATATTACACAGCAATCCCTCTCTTGGATATCTACCCAAAAAAATCTGAAAACATTTATCCATAAATATATATGTGCTTCGATGTTCATTGTAGCTTTATTCATGGTGGCCAAGATATGGAAACGATCAAAGTGTCCTTCAATAGATGATTGGATAAAGATGAGGTTTATATAAATAATGGAATACTATTCTACCATAAGAAAAGATGAAATAGTGCCATTTGCGACAATATTGATGGATCTTGAGATTATAATGCTAAGCTAAATAAGTCTGATAGAAAAAGTCGAGAACCATATGGTTTCACTGATATGTGGGATATAAAACTGAAAACAACAAAGGAACAAGACAAACAAATGAAGAAACAAAAACTCACAGATGCAGATAATAGTTTAGTGGTTACCAGAGGGTAAGGGGAGAGGGGGGTGGTAGATGAGGGTAAGGGGGATCAAATATATGGTGATGGAAAGAGAACTGACTCTGGGTGGTGAACACACAACGTGTATATAGATGATGTATTACAGAATTGTACACTGAAATCTATGTAATTTTACTAAAAATTGTCACCCCAAAAAACTTTCATTAAAAAAAGAAGAAAAAGAACTAGTACTTATATACAGTGGACTATTGCTCGACCATAAAAAAGAATGAAATCTTGCCATTTGTGTAACATGGATGGACCTGGAGGGTATTATGCTGAGTGTAAACAGCAAAAGAGAAATATCATATGATTTCACATGTAACTGTAATCTAAGCAACAAAATAAACAAAAAAAAAAATGAGAAACAAACTCATAGATACAGAGACAATTTTGATGGTCGCCTGATGGGAGGGGGATTGGATGTGTGAAAAAATAAGAAGGGATTAAGAAACAGAAATTGGTTGTTACATAGTAGTCACGGGGTTGTAGGTTAAAGCACAAGGAATATAGTCAATAATATTATAATTATGTATGGTTTCATGTGTACTAGCTCTCTCAGGGTGCTAGATGGGAGGGGGTTTGGGGCAGGGTGAAAAAGGTGAAGGGATTAAAAAAACAAATTGGTAGTTATAAAACGGTCATGGGGATGTAAAATAAAGCACAGAGAATATAATAAATAATATTGTAGTAACTATGTATAGTGCCTAGTGGGTAATAGTCACTTTGTAAATTACAGGTAAATTTCTAACTACTATGCTGTACATGTGAAATTAATATAAAATAATCCAAATGTCAAAAAATAAAATAAAATGCATAAAATATCTGAGCTGCTTATAGGAAAAAAAACATCTGTTATCTGTAAAATTCACATATGCAGAACATTCCATTTGTAACATAGCCACGCAAGTTAATTGTCATTACAGTTTTGCAAATGCAAAGTAGGAAGTCTTTTGATTCATTATAATTCACATAGTTACAGTCAAGGTAATGAATATATATGTATGTGTGTATATATATAATTACCCAAAAAATGTATACATATTTTAAGAAAGAAAAAACTATTGTCTTCTCAATATATACTGATAACAAAAGATGAATACATGTCATATTTGACTTCTGCAATTACAAGAGGTGCTCAAAATGGTTACCATCAGTGTCTAGATACTTCTGTTATAATGAATTACTGCCTGAGCAGAAATAACATCTCTTAAAATGTATATACACTTTTCGACACCCACAATATATAGATATAGATATAGATGATGATATAGATATAGATATAGATATAGATAATATATATAGATATAGATGATATAGATATACATATTCACACACGGAGTCTGACAATCAAGTTTGCAAACTTGTTGCAACAATGTTACTAACCTTTTTTGATATCAGAGGTATTATTCAGTATGAATTTGCACCAACTGAATTTGGACAAACAGTTAACAAAGTTTACTATTTGGAAGTGCTGAAAAGGCTGCGTGAAAAAGTTAAACGAAAACGACCTGAACTTTTGACCAAGAATTCATGGTTCTTGCATTACAACAATGCACCAGTCCACATGGCACTGTCTGTGAGGGAGTTTATAGCCAGTAAACAAATAACTGTATTGGAACACCCTCCCTACTCACCGGATCTGGCCTCCAATGACTTCTTTCTTTACCCGAAGATAAACGAAATATTGAAAGGAAAACATTTTGACGACATTCAGGACATCGAGGGTAATACAAGGATATTTCTGATAGCAATTCCACACAAAGACTTACAAAATTGCTTTGAAGGGTGGACTAGGCACTGGCGTCAGTGCATAACTTCCCAAGGGGTGTACTTCGAAGGTGACCATAGTGATATTAAGGAATGAGTTATGTAGCACTTTTTCTAGGATGAGTTTGCAAAATTAATTGCCTGACCGTGTGTGTGTGTGTGTGTGTGTGTGTGTGTGTGTGTGTGTACAGAGGGTGCCAAAATATCTATACACATTTTAAGAAAGAAAACAGCTATTAAAATTGTAATACTTAATATATACCAATAGCAAAAGATGACTAGAACTCACGTTTGTCTTTTGCAATTTCAAGAGGAGTTCAAAGAGGTTACCATCAGCGTCCAGACACTTCTGATTACAACAAACTACTGCTTGAGCAATGTTGACCAACGCGTCCACTTTAATTATTTTTTGGCACCCCCGGTATGTATATATGTGTATATGTGTATATATATCAGAGAGATTTAATCATTAGGTAAAACACAATCCAAATCCCGAGGAACTTTCTTCCATAGAATTAGAAACTACTACATTCTAATCATATAGAATGAGCAGTGAATTGTGAGCCATTGCTGATGATCCATGAGAGGTAGAGATTTTGGTCCAGCATAGCCTTACAAGACACAGAAAATAATGAAATCCCAACTGTGGGCTAAACTACACCTATTGAGTATGATCTTATTGTGAGTCATCATTTCCCTAATATTAAGACTTACTTCTCTTGATCAGAAGAGAAAAATACAAATCAGTCATAAAATGAAGGGAAGAAGAAAGAGGCATATGATTTGTTCAATGAAATGTACTTCAACGGTTTTTCAAAAAAATCAATAAATATGAAAAACTTCTAGCAATACTGACCAATAAAAAAAGTCAAGACACAAATTACCAAAGTCAAGTTTGAAAAAGCAGATAACAATAGTGATCTTATAGCAATTAAAATGATAATAAGGGAACACTGCAAAGAACTGTACACTAATAAATTTGACAGTTTAGAAAAAATAGAACAATTCCCAGAAAACCGGAAACTATGAAAACTCAATCAAGATCATCTGAAAAGTCCATAATAGTAAATAAATACAGTTTATCGTTAACAGGCTTTTCTAAAAAATCCTCTTGCCACAGTTAGTATCACAAGAAAACTCTCAAATGTTTAAAGAAGAATTAATGTCAATTTTATACAATCTCTTCCAGAAAATAGAAAAACACTTTCAAATTTATTTCATGAAGCCAGTATTACCCTTATACCAAAACCAAAGACAGTACACAAAACTAAAGACCAATGTTTCTCATAAATTTAAACACAAAAAGCCTGCACAAAATATTAGCAAAGGAACTTTAATAATGCTTAAAAATAATTATATGCCATAGACAAGTAAGATTTATTCCAGGTGTGCAAGACTGGCTCAATATTTGGAAACCAATCCATGTACCCAGCCATAATAAGAGGCTGATGAAAAAAATATTTAATCATATAAATTTATGTAGAAAAAACATTTCACAAAACCCAATACCATTTTATGATGGAAAAAGAAACCACTCAGAATAGAAGGGAACTTCCTAAACCTAATAAAAACCATCTATGGAAAACTTACAGGTTTTCACACCTAATGGTGAAAAATGGAGTGTTTCCCCCTAAGATTGAGAATGTCTACTCTCACTGCTGCTATTTAACATAGTATTGGAAGTTCTGTTTACTGTGATAAGGCATAAATAAGTAAATAAGAGAGATTGCAAATGAATAAATAAAATTATCCCAATTTGCAAATTACATTACCACCTGTGTAAAAAAAATCCCACACAATTTACAAATAACTGCTTTAAAAAGTGAGTTCAACAAAGTTGATGCATACCAAATTAAAACTCAAAAATCAATTGTATTTCTACATACTAACAATTAGCATGTGGAAACCAAAATTAAAAGACAGTACCATTTGCAATCACTCCAACAATATACAATACTTACATAAAAACTTAGCCAAATATGTACAGGATCTGTATGCTAAAAATATTGCAAAATGATGATAAAGGAAATCAAAGGTCTAAATAAATTGGTAGATATATCATGTTGATGGATTAGGAGACTCATATGAGAAAAGATTTCAGTTCTTTTCAATTTATATACAAGTGTAATGAAATTCCTATCAAAATATCAAAACCAGCAAAGTTTTTGTAGACTTAGACAAGATTCTTCTGAAATGTATAAGGAATGCCCTAGAATAGCTAAAACAATCTTTAAAATAAAGAATACAAGAGGGGCAGGGGTTTGGGGACCTGAGTGAAAAAGGTGAAGGGATTCAGAAATACAAATTGGTAGTTACAAAATAGTCACAAGGATGTAAAGTACAGCATAGAGAATACAGTCAATAATGTAACAACTCTGTATACGCCAGGGAAGTACTAGAGCAATTGGGGGGAATAACTGCATAAATTATATAAATGTCTAACCACTATGATGTACATCTGAAGCTTATATAAAATAATACTGAATGTCAACTGTGATTGAAAAAATAATTAAAAAAATAAAAATACGTTGGGAGGAATTACACTACCTAATAGTAAAGTCTTTCTATAGCTATGCTAATTAAGATGTGTGGTATTGGTGGAGAAAAAAACACATAAATCAATGGAACAGTCTAGAGAACACTGAAATAGTTCCACATGAATATTTTTACAAAGTTTTTTACAAAGTTCAACTGATTTTTTTACAAAATTTCATAAGCAATTCAATAAAGGAAGGATAAACTTTTCAATAAATGGGGATGAAACAAGTAGATATCCGTGGGGGCGGGGGGAGAATTCTTGATCTAAGTCTTCCATATTTTATAAAAAGTAACTAAAATAAATCACAGACTTAAGTGTCAAATGCAAAACTAAAACTTATTTAAAAATAGGAGAAAATCTTCAGTTTTAGGGCTAGGGAAAAACTTCTTAGGGTTAATAATACCAAAAGCACAATCCATTAAATGAAAAATTGATACATTGTAACTTCAAAAAAATTAAAAACTTATGCTCTGTAAAGACCTGTGAAGAGGATAAAAAGTCAAGATACAAACTGAGAGCAAATATTTGTAAACCACATATCTAACATAATATGTAAAGAACTCTCAAAACCAAACCAGATAAAAAGAAATAATCCAATTAGAAAACAGGCAAAAGTCATGAACAGATATTTCACTGAAGAGACTGTCACAAAGACCAAAAATAAATGTGCCTCAACTTTGTTTGGAGAAAGTACGTTAGGTGTACACTGGTTTCTTACTGTAAAATATTTTCTAAGAACTTGAATATAACATCAAGCATATCAATTTTGGACTACTTCCTAGGGAGCCTAAAATAGTTAAACTATAAGGTACTTTCACTTGAAGCAGGTCTCCTAGCACCAAGAATGGCTTTAAAGTGAGGCATAAGTGCTTTCCTTAAAAGTCACTTTTGCCTGAGAAAAAAAGTATGAACCTGTAGAATAAAATATCAGATGAGTAGTAACAAATCTGTAAAATTACAAAGGTAAGGTAATAAAGTTATTCGGGGTAAAAAAGAAAGTTATGTAATTCAAAGGCCATCCATGTATGGTGGTTATAGTAAACTTATATCACATCATGTAAATAAACTAGAATCACCTTGTAAAAATAGTTATTTGTTACTAGAAAATAAATATTTAGCTCTTTAAAATGCATATTGTTTTAAAAACATAGTCAATTGGTAATGACTTGTTGGTTTTAAGTTTTCAAATAAAATAAAACTATGAGAAACTTAGCTATCCAGAGCTTGAGGCCATAGCTCCAGACATTACTGTCTATCTGATAGAGATTCATGTGAATTTTATAGAAATAGTATCTAAGAAGAAAAATTAGCCTGTAGAAGGTAGCTTCATCCACCCAAACCTAAAATGTGTTGAAAAAAAGGTCCTATTTTTAACTCCTGGGTTGTGCTGAATAAATAAAATAAAGTTGTGCATTTTACTTTAGCTATAACTCTCACTGTATAGTCAAATAAAATCAAATGTATGATAGATTAAATACATCATTATAAATGAGAAGATACTGCGTAACTGATTATGGAAGATACAGGGAGAGTTAAAAGAAACTACCTACTGAGATGTGAGCCAAATGGAATCTCTAAGTTTTAATTCTATTCATGATAGTCTTCCCACATTGATCTCAAAGACCCTACCTCCCAACAAAATAATTCTAAACCTTGAATGAAATGTTTGAAGTAATGTTTCCAACGAGTGAGAGCTAGTGCATCCAAAACTCCTGAACCCTTCTGCCTATACAGCTGGACAATGCCCTTTGTGAAGAAAGCTCTTCACTAATAATTAACAGAATGGACTGCAACCAAGTAAGGTTCAATGGCAATGAAAGGGCACTTTGACACTTCCATCCACCCTCCAGTAAACTAATGAAATGAGAATTTGTAGGTTATGAGATCAACACTACCATAAGTGGATTATGTATTGTTTGATGTACAAAAGCAGTTTATTAGCTTTTTCTCCATGCCATTTTTAGCTCAAGTTGTATGATCAGATTAGGACGGCAGGAAAGCACTACATTTAAAATACATTTGTAGGTGGAGATACCTTCTAAATTCTTTTGTTTGATTAATAGATTGAGCATGAGATATAACCTTTTGCCTAATAAAAGTTCTGTTGATGCAAATGTCCACTTTCAGGATTTTTTGAAGCAGGTTTGGCATAGACAGAATTGTGAAGCAAAAAAAAAAACAAAACAAAACAAAAAGACAACAAGAAACTTGTTTTTGGTGGCTTCCATTTCACCTTTCAATGGCCTGTCTTGCCTTTCCCCAACCTCTCTCAACCCACTAAGAATTCAAAATTTTCATGCTGCCTTCCAGCAGTCCAGGTTTTCTCATGTCCCAGTCTCCTAAGTTTTCTTTCTCAATAAACTGTAGTGTGGACTTTTGATTCCTAAAATTGCCTTCTAAATTTCATCTGTCTGTTCTCTTCCTGCTCTAGCTTCTACTGGTTAATTTGATAAACTCATTTGAAGATGGTATTATAATTGGTGGCAGGTTAAATATTTGTGTTTACACAAGGTACTCACAGTAGTCAAATATTTTAACCACAAAAAGGTTTTGATGGAAACATGCTAGTGGGGAAGATAGTTGGCAGTAAGGCAAGCTATTTTGTGCCCTTTAAATGACACGTGTAAAAAGCTACCAACATACTAACATATCACTTGTGGTCATTTGACACTAATATTTCTAACAGCTTTAAGTTTCCAAAGCAAAAAGTTGTCCTCAATTTCACAGTTTTAATTTGCAAAATCTGTAAATCAAAAGTATTACACTGAGAGGAATAAAATGACCAATATATAAGAACAGGGTGGATTTGTAGAACACAGAGATGAATAAAAAGTGCAATCGCAGGCATCCCTCAAACAGTGCTATCACTGCTTTATGTTTCAAAGAGCATGTTTATACCCACAATTTTATTTGATCATCACAACTCTGACAGGCATGACAAGGATTATTGTGTAATTGTACAAATGAAAAAAATGAGGCTGAGGAAGGTTAATAACTTGCCAAGATGCCATAGGGATTTAATAGTACAAGTTTTCTGATTTAAATTTTAATGTTTTATCCACTATAATTATACCTGCCTGGCGAAATTTTCTAAAGCCAACTTCCGCTCTTCACTTGCCTTGGGTAACTTTCCACTCCCAGTACTTAAACATGCAAAAAAAAAAAAAAAATCACTCATGATGTTTTAGAAATCTTTATAATGAATGCAGCTTATCATCTCTGTTTCTTATAGGTATGTGATAATTAGTCTTTCCTCCTATATGAAGAAATCGGAAGCATTCAGTGATATTTAACTGATCTCAATTACAAACATAAAGTTGTGTATTAATTCTGTATACTTGTTTAAAACCATTAAACCACCTACGCTGGATGCTTTAACATTATTATTTTCTCAAGTCATTCTCTTAGCAGCAATTCTTAGAGTAGCAGATTATGCTAATAACTACCAGATCCATATTTAATTTGATCAACAATTTCAGGCCATATAGAAGCAAGCTCATTTCCTGTTGACCCCAAGTCATAATGATTCTCATCACAAGACACCTATTTAAGTATGAAACTCCTGGGTTTGACTTATAATACTCTTCTCACTCTTCTTTTTTTTTGCACAATTAATTTTCATGATCAGAGCTCCCTATTCTTCCATTACAAGTCCAAATTTTCTAAATTAGCTCCTGTGTCAGCTGGGACCTTAATAAAGAAGATGTTAACATGGCACTAGCAGTGCAGGAGGTTTATGTGCTGCAATGCCTATGAAATATAAAAAAGGGAGGAATCCTTTAATCTTCAAAACTGATCTGACACCTGTGTGGTAAAAAAAAGGGACATGTTTGGACAGGGAGACTATCAGACAATGATGCAGATCTAGCATCTTAGCCAACCCAAGGATGATCTTTAATGAGACAAGTAAAGAGTTAACAGGAGTGGACTTGTGAGCTGGCAGGATGGGACAGGCAAAGAGTTAACAGGAGCGAGCTTAAACATTAACTGCTTGACTCTAACTCCCCTGGCTAGCACTACACCTACAAGCTGACAAGTACCTTACATCCATCATAGGTGAGACCACAACAGCTCCCAATCACAATAGCAACCCCCTGCACACTAACAAACACCCATGATAGATGAGAACAGAATGTTTCCCAATCACAACAGCAACCCCCTGCAAGCTGACATCTATCATAGATTGAACAGGACAGTTCCCAGGAGAAGACAATTATAATGGCAGCCCCCCTGCAAGCTGACAAGTACCCTACATCCTGCCTGGAAAAATATAAAACCCCAGCACTCCTTCTCATCGGGTGAGCTGTCCCCCATCGGACTCTGCCCTGCCTAAACTCCATTTTGTCAGTATCTCTCTTTCTCTCTCAATAAATCTTTTCTCTGGATACTCATGTAGAGTCTCGTGAGTTCATTTACATTCTGCGAATGACCGGGGTTAATTCCAATCTCTAGAATAAAACTACCTATTAAAAAATGTCAAATTATGTATTTCTGCCATGCTCAGTCATTGACTGAGACTGTCTGGAAAGAACAACATCTCACTTCTGAAGGGAGGGTGGGACCTGAAGCTGTTAAAATCTGGAAGATGACAGTGAAATGCACTTCTTGCATCTGGGCAGTGAGTTCTTTCTTTGAGGTAGATCCAAGTGACGCTGTAGTTGCCAAAGCTGTACAAGTCTTCACAACTTCTAAATTTCCCTTATCTGCCTATCAGTATCATTTTTTAAGAAACAAAGATTGAATTAACCCAAGAAACATCAACAGATGACAACCTTGATAAAAGTGAACTGACATCTTAGGATGCTTAACCGTGGAGCTGGGTGGACTGTGGGTGGAGTTGGGTCCACTGTTGACTCTTTAGCCCTGACTTCCTGTTGAACTTTGTGGTAACTTCAGGGGGAAGGATGCTAATAGATAGAATAGCCATCTGGGAACTGGGCCATTATTTACCTTCTTCACCTGAGAGCCGGTTGGAGCCCTGGGTTGGAGTTGTGCATTTCCCTCATTGCGGTGGTGTTTTTTATTTCCTTTTCCTTTTTCCTGAATAAACCATTTTTTCTTGTGGATTTATCTGGAGTCATTTTTGCCAGTCAACAACCTCAAGGCAAAAAAAGAAAATAATTATTTTCAGTGTGAAAAAATTATGTTAGGGAGAATTCTTTTTTTATTTAATTGTTTTATCTTTCAATTCCATTTGACAAAAAATATTATATTAGTTTCAGGTGTACCACATATTTATTAGACATTTACATAACTTATGAAGTGATCAGCCCTGTAAATCTAGTACCCATCTGACACCATACATATTTATTATAATATTATTAACTATAATCCTTATGCTATACTTTACATTCTCATGACTATTTTGTAACTACAAATTTATACTTCTTAATCCTTTATCCTTCTTCACCCATCCCCTGAACTCCCTCTCATCTGGCAACCATCAAAATGTTCTCTGTATTTATGAGTTTGTTTCTATTTTGTTTATTAATTTACTTTGTTTCTAGATTCTACATATAAGGGAAGTCATATGGTATTTGTCTTTCTCTGTCTGATTTATTTCACTTAGCATAATACTCTCTAGGACCATCAATGTTGTTGCAGATGGCAGAATTTCATTTTTTATGGCTGAGTAATATTTCATTGTATATATGTACCATTTCGTCTTAATCCATTCTTCCATTAATGGACACATAGGTTGCCTCCGTATCTTGGCTTTTGTAAATAATGCTGCAGTGAACATATGGATGCACATGTCCCCTCAAAGTAGTGTTTTGGGTTTCTTTGGATAAATACCCAGACGTGGGATTACTGTTTCCTTGTTTGTCTCTTATTATAGCCTTTTATTTATTTCATTTTTAAAAAGATTTTTATTAAAACAGAGATAACATATAATATTATATTAGTTTCAGGTGTACATCATAGTTATTCAACAGTACTGACCGAGCTCTATACAGTGCTATTGCCACATTATTGATTTTATCCCCTATGCTAAAGAAGTGATCACCATGATAAGTCCAGCAACAATCTGACACTGTACCATACTATCACAATATTATTGATCTCCACCGTCCTTTTAAATTTTTCAATTAGAGTTGACATTCAATCATATTTCATAGTAGTTTCAAGTGTACAGCATAATGGTTAGACATTTATATAATTCAGGAAGTGATTCCCCCTGATTTGTACCACCTGGCACTATACATAGTTTTTACCATATTATTGATTATATTCCCTATATTTTCCATCCCCATGACTATTTTGTAACTACCAGTTTGTATTTCTTAATATCTTAATCTTTTTCACCCTGCCCTCAACCCCATTCCTATGTCACCCTGATAGAACTAATACTTATCTGCCACTATACATAGTTATTGCAATATTATTGACTATATTCCTTATGCTATACTCTACACCCCCTTGACTACTGTGTAACAACCAATTTGTACTTCTTAATCCCTTCCCCTTTGGACAGGGAGACTATCAGACAATGATGCAGATCTAGCATCTTAGCCAACCCAAGGATGATCTCTAAACAAAGCTACCTGTTAAATAATTCCAAATTATGTATTTCTGCTATGTTCAATCATTGACTGAAACTGTATGGAAAGAACACTCATCCCTAACCCCCCACCCATCTTAAAGAAGTCCCCCTAAGATTCCTTGTAATACTGGTTTTGTGATGATGAACTTTAGCGTTTTCTTGTCTGGGAAGCTCTTTATCTGTTCTAAATAATAGCTTTGCTGGGTAGAGTAATTGTGGTTGTAGGCCCTTGCTTTTCATCACTTTGAATATTTCATGCCAATCCCTTCTGGCCTGCAAAGTTTCTGTTGAGAAATCAGCTGACAGCATCATGGAAGCTCTTTTGTAGGTAACTAACTGCTTTTCTCTTGCTGCTTTTAAGATTCTCTCTTTGTCTTTAACCTTTGGCATTTTAATTATGATGTGCCTTGGTGTTAGCCTCTTTGGGTTCATCTTCTTTGGGACTCTGCATTTTCTGGGCTTGTATAACTATTTCCTTCACCATGTTAGTGAAGTTTTCTGTCATTATTTCTTCAAATAGGTTTTTAATTCTTTGCTCCCTCTTCCTCTCTGGTACCTCTATAATGTGAATGTTGGTATGCTTGATGTTGTTCCAGAGGCCCCTTAAACTCTCCTCAGGATTTTGGATTCTTTTTTTTCTTTTTGCTGTTCTGGTTGGGTATTTTCTGCTACCTTATTTTCTACATCGCTGGTTCAATCCTGTACCTCAAGCAATCTACTGTTGATTCCCTGCAATATATTCTTCATTTCCATTATTGTATATTTTATTTTGACTGGTTTCTCTTCCATGTTTTTGTCTCCATTTTAATGTCTCCTATCTCTTTGTTGAAGTTCTCCCTGAGATCAGAGAGCATCCTTATAACCAGTGTTTGGAACTCTATGTCTGATAGATTGCTTGTATCCATTTTGTGTAGTTTTTTTTTTTTTTTTTCTGGAGCTTTGTTCTATTCTTTTATTTGAGATTTGTTTCTTTGTGTCCTCATTTTGTCTGCCTTGCTGTGTTTGTTTCTATGTATTAGGTAGGGCTGCTGTGACTTCTGGTCTTAGTAGGGTGGCCTTATGTAGCAGGTGTACTGTGGGGCTTAGTGGCAACGTTTTTCTGGTCACCGGAGCCACACACTCCAGGTGTGTCCCTTGTGTGTTGTGCTCTCCTCTTGTAGTTGAGCCTTGGTTGATGATTGCACATCAGTGGGAGGTACTGACCCTCGGGCTCACTGGTTGTGAGGACTGGTATTGACTACAGTGGAAGAGTTGTTGTGCAGGGCTAACCCTACAGAGCAGGATCTGTCTCAGCAGGACTCTGGTGCCTGCTCAAACCACCACTTCGGTGTGTCATACTTGGAGGCACCTGGGTGATGCTCCAGCCCGTTTTGAAGCTGGTCACTGGGGGTGCCAGCCCCAGAACCCCCTTGAAGGGGATCCACTACAGGTCAAGTACAACCACAGCCCCTGCCCCACCTGGGGCCATGTGGCAGGAGCCACAGAGAAATCTGCAGATGGCTGCCACCTGTGTCATGCTTGGATGTGCCTTGAGAGACCAAGCCATGAACCAAGGCTGGTTGCCACCATTGCCTAGCTTAGGGCTGCTCAGCCAGTGGTACAGGAAACACTCAAGCCAGATGCTACTTGTCTGGGTTCCACAAATCTTTGAGGGACCTAAGAAACTCTGCAGCTTGAGCTAAGGCAGGAGGTTTGTATGAAAAAGCCACTGGAAATGGCTTGGGTGTGCCTGAAAGTTGGGTGGGGCTGGGGCTGGAATCCCCAGGGTGTGGCAAATGAATGGCAGAGACTCAGATATGGCGGCCACCTGTGTCCATATGCCAGGATGAGGGAGTGCTCAACAAAGAAACAATGGCCTCTGCCAGCTCCTCCATTCAGGAGAAAGCAACCTCTCCACCACCCGTCCCAAGCCAGACAACTCAGATCCCCACCACATGTCCCTGCCACCTTTCCAGCTGCTGCCCCAGTGCTGGAGCTCAAAGCCAGTGATACTGTCGGTGGGCAAGTCTGCACATGTGGTCCCTTTAAGAAGGGTGCCTGGGAGTACAGCCACCCTCCATCTCATTTAGTCACAATCTCTGCTGTGTTTTTCAACCAGAAATAATGGGGACTTCTCTCCTCGGCACTGGAACCCTGGGCTGTGGTGGGGTTTGGACATTTTGCTCCTTTAGGGGGTGCGGGGGGGGACTTTACAACCAAAAATATCCCTCCTGATTTTCAATGGTCGCACGCAGATGTGGTACCAGACCATTCCACATCTCTACCCTCCTACCAGTCTTGAGGTGGCTTCTTCTGCACATCTTTAGTTGTAGAGCTTTGGTTCCACAAAATTTTAGGTGATTCTCAATAATGGTTGTTTGGTAGTTTAGTTGCAATTTTGATATAGTCGTGAGAGAAGGCAAGCACAGCATTTAACTACTGTGCCATCTTGGTATTCCAGCTATAGCCTTTGTTTTAAAGTCTATTTTGTCTGGTATAGGTATTACTACTCCAGTTCCTAGTTTTTTGTGTTTGTTTTTCATTTGCATTTTCATGAAATTTTTTTTTTCCATCCCTTTACTTTCAGTCTTGTGATCTGAAGTGAGTCTCTTGTAGGCAACATATTTAACGGTCTTGTTTTCATATTTATTCAGCTACCATATGTCTTTTCATTGCAGCATTTAATCCATTGATATTGAAATTATTGTTGATAGATATGTAGTTATTGCCATTTTATTACTCATATTTTGATCTTTTTCTCCCTTATTTTTGTCAAATAATTCCCTTTAATATTTCTTGTAATACTGGTTTGGTTGTGACAAAGTCTTTTAGCTTTTTCTTGTCTGGGAAGCTTTCTATCTGTCCTTTAATTCTAAATGATAGCTTTGCTGTGTAGAGTAATCGTGGCTGTAGGCCCTTGTTTTTCAGAACTTTGAATATTTGTCCAATCCAATAACAGAAAAAAAAGTCGGTTAGAGAGAATGACTGGAGAGCACCAAAGAAACCTGGCCTGAAACTCCCTGAGTTCAAATCCTGGCTCCACTGATTTCTAGGTAGTTAATCTTGGGCAAATTACATCACCTTTTCCTAGGTTCCTTATCTTTAAATTAGGGGAAATAATAACATGCATTACATATTTATTCTATTAATTTAGGGTCTTCAGGTAAAACGCTTGCTAAGAATAAAGACTAGTGAAAAAAATAATCAAGTAACATAACAAGAATAATCTGGATAACTGATTATTGAGCATAAAACTCTTTTTATTACTCAAATGATCTATTTTTATTACTTTAATTACTTGTTTTGTGTGGATAGGAACATGTATTGCTCTTGCTTCTTTCATAGTACATTTCTTTCTCTTTCTATCTCTTATTCATGCATACAGGCATGTCCCCAGGTACATGCATACATTTACAGACACACACACAGAGATCTATGCCACCTTCCTTCAAAATTATTTTTAAATCTAAATTATAAGCATTAAATGACAATTCACAACTGCAGCACAAACGAAGGCAGCATGTGATTTCAATGCACAGTTATATTTTTCATTCAATGTAACATTCCACTATCAGAAATTTCAATGTTTATTCCTGGAAGTTTATTCCAGAAATAAACTTCACTTGTATTTAGGAAAAATAGTAAAGACATGTCAATGTATTAACAAAAAACAATACTAAACTATAGAATAAACATATTCGGCATGGCTTCAGTAGTGAGGAACTTGGAGAGAGACCACATTCACAGTGTGCTTTGCCTAATCACATTTGTACTCCTGCATGGGATGAAATTTATGGCTTAGCATCAATTTCTTTGGTGGTCAGAATACACAATCAGTGTCCATAATGGCATTTGGTCTTTGGATAAATTCCTAAAAATCAACATGTTTATAAATTTTAAAATAAATGTCTTATATTTATTGATATTATGGTCTTCACCTTCAGAGTTAGGGAAAATATTCTAAAAGGTGTAGGTTGCTGGGAAAAGAGAAAACATGGATCAGAGAAATGAAGAAAGGTATAAAAGTTTTATTTCATCTTTTCCACATTTATTTACGTATAGTTCACAAATAAGTATTGTATATATTTAAGGTGTACAGATATACACTGTGAAATGATTACTACTATCAACCTAATTATTTATCACCTCATGTATTTACCTTTTTGGTGGTGAAAATACTTAAGATCTACTGTCTTAGTAAATTTCAAGTATACAATATATTATTATTAACTATAGTCATCATGCTGTACATTAGATCTCCAGAAGTTATTCACTTTATAACTGAAAGTTTTTACCCTGTGGCTAACATCTCCCCATAGCTCCCAACCCACAGACCCTGGCAACCACTTTCTCTTTGCTTCTATAAGTTCAGCTTTTTTAGATTCCACATACAAGTGAAATCATACATTATATCTCTTATTCTGACTTATTTCATTTAAATGTTCATCAATGTTCTTGCAAATGGTAGGATTTCCTTCTTCTTTTACTGTTGAATAATATTCATTGCATATATATTCAACATTTTTAATATATTCATCCATTGATGGGTATTTAGTTTGTTTACATATTTGGGCTATTGTAAATAGTGCTTCCGTAAACATGTGTATGCAAATGTCTCATCAAGAATATGCTTTTAATTTTTTGATGTACACCTAGAAGTGAGATTTCTCAATCACATGCTAGTTCTATTTTTAATTATTGAGGATTTTCCATACTGTTTTCCAAACTGGCCATACCAATTTACAACCTCACAAAACTGTGCACAGTTTTAAAATGTAAGATAGCTACTTGCTCCTAGTCCAGGAAGAAAATGTTCCTGCCTAGCTGTATTGTTTCTCAGAGAACTTGATTTGGCCATTCCTACATTAGATCCATGTGGTCTTTGGTGGAAAGCTACATTATGATATTAAATTTAGCAAAGTGTGTCTAGCTGGCTATTTATCAAGTTTCCTCCAAAAGGTATATTTAAGCCTCAGTCACTGACCCAATACATTTTTCCTACCTTTCTTCATTATGCTTGGCTTATCTCATCCTGATATCATCTCCTTTATTTAGAGCATAAGACTAATAACAACTCAGCTTATCTGTCAACTTTTAGAGAAAGGAGTTTTATGTTAACAGGAATCAGAATTTCACAGCTTGGGAGGATTTGATCTAGCTTCACAGCTTTTACAGTAGTAGCCCAGAGAGGGAAAGTAGAATTTAAGTTCTGTTTTAGGTAAGTGGAGGAAGTGTAATTGGCCTGATATATTCCAGGGCCATCAAATCACAAATATAGGAAATCTTTAGTTTACTTTTAAGTAAGGCTGGTTTCAATAAGAAGACAAGTTGAATTAGTAGTCATTTTAGTGATAGGGCTCTACATAGTCTCCTGTTAAGTGTTTGACACCCTCCCTCTGTTAGTAACTCACTAAATTTTGATAAGTAGACATTGTTAATCATATCTTGCAAGAGAAACCAAATAGTTTACATGTAAACTTTGCACAAAAATTAGAATATTGCAGATATTAGCAAACTAAAATATAACTTGGTTATATCATAATCCAAACCATAAATAAACTGTGAAAAAGAAGAGTTGAAGAAGCATCAGAAAAGAAAGATGGCATCCTGCAAATATGAGTAAATTACTTAGGCTTCCATGTCTACATTATTTGAAAGGGTTTTGCACACTTAATATTTTAGTCATAACTATTAAAATTATTTTACTAATATATTGCATTCAAATACATATTTATCCAATATCTTTGATGAATAGATATTTTATAGACATACTTACTGCTGAAAAATATAAAGCTTTCTGGGCTACTACTGTAAAAGCTGTGAAGCTAGATCAAATCCTCCCAAGCTGTCAAATTGATAAAGGCATTACATTCACTGTCTAGATTACTCAAGAAGTTCCATCTTCCTGAAATTGGAATGTGAATTGCTAAGTCTCAAAACATAGATTTTAAAATATATTGATCACTGTAGTCACTATCCCAGGATATCAGCATATAAGTACCTTCAAGCTTTGTTTGGAGTTCTGTATTAGGAGCTATACAAGACTGTCAACGAGTTTAGGAAATAAAAAAAAAAAAATCAAACAGTTATTGGAATGTTTATAAACCATAAATCGTGGAAAGGCTAAAATAACTACTCTGATGTAATATTTTCATCCTATCATTCTGTAGTGCAAAACTTTATAGTGGTTTCCCCACTGTTAGAGAGACAATCTCAATTTCTTAGCTATAGGCCTTCCACAGTCTTGCCCTGTTCTTTCTAACAAATCTTATCTTTAACTGTTATCCAAAATTCTCATTTCATCTTGGTCAGACTTGTCTTTTTTCAAGATGTGAGGTGAATTTACCTGTTCATTACTACGTTCTTTTCCATCTATTCAAATCATATAAATCCTTCAGAATCTGTCTCAAATTCTTCCTGGCCAAAGAATTATCAGGTTAGTTCCCCTCACATTGCTCTAACTTTTCTCTGAACTCTCAAACCATTTTCTATATGAATCACACTCAGCTTAACCATTTGATAATAAGTTTCTAAATGGAAGGGGAACTGACTGGGTGGTGAACACACAATGTGATATATAGATGATGTATTATAGAATTGTATACCGGAAACCTATGTAACTTTACTAACCATTGTCACCCCAATAAACTTTAATTAAAAAAACACACACACACACACACAAAAAAAAACATGCACTTATCTTTTCTTGGCAACAAATTTTAAGTTCCTTGGGGGTTGCTGCTCATGCCCACAATTCTTTTATTTTCATGCAGTAAAATATGTATAGCATAACATTTACCATTTTAAACATTTTAAGTGCATGTCCCAGTGGCATTGAGTACATTCACATTGTTGGGCAACCATCACCCCCATCCATCTTTAGAACATTTTCATCTGCCTAAATTGAAATTCTGTGTCCATTAAACAGTAACTCTCCAGTCTCCTCTCCCTCCAGCCCCAGAAAACCACCCTTCTACTTTCTGTCTCTATGAATTTGACTATTCAAGATACTTTGCATAAGTGGAAATCAAACAATATTTGATATCTTTGGATGGACTTAGTTCACTAAGCATAATGTCTACAAGGTCCACCTATATTGTAACATGTGTCAAAATTTTATTCCTTTTTAAGGCTGCATAATATTCTATTGTACACGCATACTATATTTTGTTTATCCATTTGTATGTTACTGGACATTTAGGTTGTTTCTACCTTTTGGCTATTGTGAGTAATGCTGCTATAGAACATTAGTGTACAAATATATCTCCCATTCTATGCTTTCAATTCTTTGGGATATAAATCTAAAGTGGAATAACTGTATCATGTGGTAATTTTATGTTTAATGTTTTGAGAAACTGCTATAATGTTTTCCAGAGCAGTTTCATCATTTTCCATTCCCACCGGCTGTACACATGAGTTCCAATTTCTCCACATACTTTCCAACATTTATTAGTTTTTAAAATAACTATCATAATGAGTGTGAAGTGATAGTTCATTGTTATTTTGATTAGCACCTTTTTATTGATTAGTGATATTGAACATCCTTTTATGTGCTTATTTATTGCCTGTATATCATCTTTGGAAAAATGTCTATTTTAATTTTGAAGTTCACTTCATCTAATTTTTCTTTTGTGTTCCACATTTTTTTTATCCCTCAAAATGCATGACACATTTGGATTCATCATTGGTATTCAATACATGCTAGAACTAAGTTCAATTTAATTTCTTCTCACTTAATTATATTTTCCATTGTCATTCTTAATAACATTGACAAATTCAACATGGAAGTATCATAAGCATCTCAGTACCTAATATTCATATAGTAATGTATTTGCACTCATTTCAAATAATTATTGATATCAAAAACACATTTCTAGAGTGGTATTACCTCTCTAATCAAGTATTATGCAATTTATTACATATGAGAAAGCTGGGAGTACTTGAGAGAAAAAAATACAAATTTACAAGGTAATAAATGCCTTGACCCTACCAATAAGGACAATATTAACCCAGAATCAGGAGTAAAGATTATCTATTGATAAAACTTACAACATGAAAATGGAAAATACAGCAGTTAATTCAAGTAGCTAATTTTGCTAGCTATACCCACATACAAGGTTTGACAATTAAGTTCGCAAACTTGTTGCAATGATGTTGCTATCCTTTCTTCATATCAAAGGGATTATTCATTATGAATTTGTACCAACTGGACTAACAGTTAACCAAGTGTACTATTTGGAAGTGCTGCAAAGGCTGCATTAAAAAGTTAGATGACCTGAAACTTTTGGCCAATAGTTCATGCCTCTTGCATTATAACAGTGCACCAGCTCACAGGGCACTGTCGGTGAGGGAGTTTTTAGCCAGTAAACCACGGTATTGGAAGACCCTCCATACTCCCTGATCTGGCCCCCGGTGACTTCTTTCCTTACCCAAAGGTAAAGGAAATATTGAAAGGAAGACATTTTGATGACATTCAGGACATTAAGGGTAATATGACAACAGTTCTCATGGCCACTCCAGAAAAAGAGTTCCAAAATTGCTTTGAAGAGTGGACTAGGCACTGGCATTGGTGTATAGCTTCCCAAGGGGAGTACTTCAAAAGTGACAGTAGTGATATTCAGCAATGAAGCATGTAGCACTTTTTCTAGGATGAGCTCGTGAACTTAATTGTCCAACTTCATATGTGATTCCATATATTTAGCATTTAGAAGATTATTTTGTATATTATATAGTTAACAGTTTTTAATCATGGCAAGGATCATTCTTTTTGATATATAATGGGCAAAGAATTTCTATGTCAGGCAATATGTAAAGTACATCAGAGTGAGGGGGCTGTCTAGGTAGATAAATGGAGAAAACAGAATTTCTCCTCTGTGACAAATATTTTATTGGCTCTTTTTAAAAAATTACATGTTTGTCTTCTTATACTATTATATACTGTGAACTATGAGGAAAAAGATTTTTCATAAAATGTCTGGCACCTATTATGCCCTTAAGAAATACTTGAACAAATGCATAATTAAAAAGGCAACATAATATGTTGGAAAGAGTGTAAACTCAGTTCAAATATATCGAGTGTTAATTGCATCTCTCCGCTTTGCGTTAAAAAGAGTGGTATGAATTTGCTCCAAATACATTGGAATGTCTGAGCAAATAGTAAGTAAGTAAAATAACTGTGATACTTCAAGCAAGCTGCTGATATTGTTGTTCCTGGGAAACATATACAACTGACATATTCTTCTGGAAAAGTCTAAAAGCTACAATTAACATAAAACATTAAAAGTACAGGTATATGCTTTTTTTCTGTGATAGAAAGCTGGGAAAGCCAAAAAATTCAAGAGAAAATAATTTAACAGTGAAGTAAAAAGAATGAAGTGATATAAGGTAAACTATTAATCATTAATCATTTTTCTCAAGAAAGTTAAAGGATATAAGTAATATGAAAGGTATGTGCATGTGTATACATGTGTATGCATACATAGATATATAAATATTTTATCCATGATTTTTTTTATAAACATATTGGTGAATACTTATAAAAAGTGTAAGGCTACATTCTTGAATACACACCTGATCTGGAAAAATTATCTCTGTAATTTTTAATAACAAAAAGAATGTGTATGGTTTTCAGAGTATTATGAAAAAAACGTAAATATGAAGCCTTGTGGAGGCCCAGGCATCAGTTAGCACAATCCATAGTCCAAAGAAGGGCAATAAAAATGATTGAGGGACAAATATCTTCTCCCATTCAATAGGATGACTTTTTGTTTTATTGATGGCTTCCTTTGCTGTGAAAAAAACTTTTTAGTTTGACGTAATCCCATATGTTTATTTTTTCTCTTACTTCACTTGCCCGAGGAGATATATCAGTAA